>NC_139562.1:66111364-66795853 GCF_965112155.1 Podarcis liolepis
TGAAAAAGCACTGGTTATTAATTTGATTTATATACTGCCCTTCATCATAAGATTTCAGGGCCGTTCGCAGGATAAAATACAAGGTAAAAAACACATGTAACTAGTCAAAACAAAAATAGCAAAACAACCCCCTGCCTTCCGCAGTACATGACTGGGGCCTGGGATCATTTTCATGGGTCACAAGTTGTGTAGCACTGCCATGGCCTTTTCTTGCTATTTTTAAAGGACGGTTGAGTTTATAGCCATGGGAATAGCTTTAATAGGCTTTATGTTGCTGCATATTTCTAGGAAGACTGCTGTTGTGCTCAGTTTTTGCTTGTGGGCTTCCTGTAGACATCTGTTTCATCACTGTGAGAACAGGATGCTAGACTAGATAGGCCTTCCGTCTGCTCCAGCAGTGTTGTTCTTAGGTTATTTATTTAACATTTTATTGTTTCATAAAACTTATACACCGCTTTATTGGTAAAAACAACAACAAAGCTGTTTATCACTAGGTTAGTGCTGAGCAAGATCTAGTGACATTCTCAGTGACAGTTGCTTCAAATTTTCTTTTATGCAATAGTTTTGCCTGCCTTCTTTCTGTAGTCATCAGCTTCTTATAGATTTAAGTTAACTTGGGTTCCATTAGTTGAACACTCGTGAGAATTGCTCCACTGATCTTTCCTACCCTAAGTATGTGAAGGCTGCCATATATACATGTGAACCACTCCTGATTTGTAGGCGTTTTAAGCAGAAGCTTGTAATTTAAGTGCACTTCTCAATCAGTTAAAAATTGTAACAAGTTACAGTGATACCTCGGTTTTCGAGTATCTCGGAAGCCAAATGATTCGGTAGCCGAATTCCGAAAACCCGGAAGTAATTGCTTCCATTTTTGAACGCGTCTTGGAAGTCGAATGACTTCCACTGTGTGTTTTTCTATTTTTTCCATTGACTTTGTCAACCGCCCTTTGCTCCACGGTTGTTGAACATTTCGAAAGTCCAACAGTCTTCTGGAACAGATTACATTTGACAACTGAGGTACATACCACTGTACTTGTGAATGTTTATTTTATTTATTAAATTTGTATACTGCTCCCTGTCTATTCTCACTTCCTTTTGCCCTACTCTGATAGTCAGATCCTGAATAAGCTTACTTGAAAGTATTAACTGAGTGTTGCTAAAATTAAAAATATCCTGTGCTTTGTCTTATCTATATAGTCATAGCATGCTCTCTCTTTTTAGCATTGCTTTTTTATTACTGGAACCATTAGTAAACTTGGAAGAAAAATATAGATGGCTTGGGAGCTTTTCATTTAAGGCATAAACTTAAAAAAGTGTTGTAATAAAAAAATTTCCAGTCTGGTGACTTAATGGAGTTCTTTTTTCTTATAAAAGAATCAATGGAGTCTTCCAGATTTATGGACATTTTTCAAAAAACTGGAGGAACTGCACTACAGTGTAACTTTTCTTTTTTACTTCCTCAACATAAAATCAACACAGTTTGCAGCAATAATTTTCAGCTGTCTAGTAGCTGTTTCAGAACAAGGAATACACATTGTGTTGCTCCATCTGTGGCTACAAATGTGTTCTAAATTCAAGTGCTTAGTGCTGATGGTACATTAGGCCTCTTGTATAAACTTTACAGAGTAGAACACATGAGACCAGTCTTCTTCAACATGTTTGCTTTAATTTGATGATGATGATGAATTTAATTTTAAAGCCTTTTATCATTACTGGCACTTGGCGATGTAAGCTGAGAATAGTACTGTTAAACTTGAATTTTGTTTGCTGTGGAAAAAAGCTTTTCAGCGAGAACATGCAATTCAGTCATCATTACTGTTTCTTTGCTACTTTTATCTCCATGTACAGCATAAAGCCAAATATTGTATTTTCGCGTCACAGCAAACTGAGGATTGCAAAAGAAAAAATCAATACAACCTTTTACTCTTTATGTAGGGTAAAATGGTGGTTAAAAAGACTCGTGAATTTTTGTGATGTCAGGTATTTTTAATTCACACTCTTCTCCAGGAATACCTCTTTATCTCTAGCGCTTGAAGATCACAGTAGTTATCTTCATACATTGGAGACATTCCTTGGATGTAGTGCTTCAGGAGAGGTATGGAGGGTGTAAGGAGGTCCAAGGCTCAATATCAGTTTTCGATTAATAAGCTGCAGTTTGGGAAGAGAGCTTTGTGACAGTGACCCTGGCAACATATCAGTGTTTCAGCTGCCACTTCCACCTTCCTTCAGTGAGGCATGGAGAACGGTTGTAGGGTATACAGTGCGTCTTCTGCTTGGATTGAAAGCCACACATGGCAAAAAGGGCTGCAACCTTCTTTCTTTTTTAACTGTGGCCACACCTGCCAGCATGCATGTCCCGTCCTCCTGCTGGGGGTTCAAGAGTGAATATGGCCCTCTGGTCAAGAAACGTTAGTCACTTGCTGAAGTGGGCATTTAAACAGCCAGTGTTCAAAATTAGCCAGGTGCATTTTGTACCTGGTTTTTGACCACCTGCGACCAACTGAAGCTGCCTGGGCACCAGGATGGTGCCTGACATCTCCACCATCTGGAGGTGCATGCCTGGGGATAATTAGATCTTGACTGTTTTCACACACTCATTCCCCGCCCTGTAGAATTCTATCAGATATATTTTATCTGCACTTTCGGAATGAATTTCAGGAACCAAAATGCTTTTTCTATGCAGTTTGAGCAGGAGTAGTCACCATTAGGAAAAAGAGGTCTGAATAGGACCTGGATCAAGTGACTTTTCTTCTTTAAGTCCTCAAAGTTCTTAACTTAGCTCAGGGTTATCATCTGAACTAGCCAGATGTTTAACTGAGAATTAATCACAGTTGGTCCATCATGTGAAAAATCAGACCTTTGAGCTGTCTTACCCCAAAATAGTAACTAGACATTTCGTTTTGGCAACTGTAACGTTGGTTTAAGAATCCATTTGGAATCTAGCTTATATATATCTGAGTTTCTAACACTGCTGATGACATGTGACACCCTTATTAAAACATCTGCACTGGCTGCCCATCTACTACTGAGCCAGGTTCAAAGTCTTTGTGTTAATTTACAAGGCCCTGTACAACTTAAGTCCAGGGTACCTTATGGATCACCTAAACCCTTATATCTTAGCTTAGATCATCTGCAGGAGAGTTGTTCTTTATCCCCCAAGTTGTCAAGGCGTATCTGACAACAACAAGAAACCAAGTGTTTAGTGTCATCAGCCCAGTCCTGTGGAATGTATCGGTACAGGAATATAATCTATGGCTGATTTCTAAAATAGATACGGGGCACCGAGGTGGAGATGGGGGGGGGGAGAATGCCGTTTAAAGTTGTTAAAGATCACTGCCACAGTTGGTTTGTGTTCAAAGAGAGGCCATTTCTTGTTATTCTGGTGCTGGCGCAAAATATATGTTCAGTACTCCATTTGATTGTGATAGATAATTTCCTCCGAGGAAACTTGCCTCATGGTGAGGAGAGAATTTAATGCATCTGAAAGCTGCCTGAAGAAGCAAACAAACTAGGTGACTGTGGAAGGCTGGCACAAAGAACACGGTTAACAAGGAAACTAGCTCTTGTTAATTTGACAGAAGCAGTTATTGGGGCATCTGCTAATGTGCCAGGGATTGCTCTGGAGGACGCACATCTGCTTTCTACCTGGAAGCAGCTTTCAAATATATTATGATGATCACAGTGGTTGTACTGCATATTTACTGTTGTTCAAGTGTGATTGCCGTGTAATACATAGGCTCAGAACAGACAAATATATCCTTGGTGTACAAGCAGAGATGCCAGAGGAAAAAAGGCAAGTTGTAATTCAGGCAGTTTAATACACAGGTCTGTTAACTACTCCTGACTCCTTCAGCTGTGTATAACATGTGCAGCATTCAAGAAATTCCACTATTCTTGATAGAGACAAAGAATATGCCATGTATCAAGCCAGGGGAGGAAAATTATTTCCGGATCTGGCCCACATTCTGAATTGGGTAGCTTGGAGCATCCCCACAGTTTCCTTGCTTTTTTGCAGTACTCCCAAGCAGTGTTGGAAGCTCAGATATATAAGCTAGGTGCCAAATGGCTCCTTAAACCAGGGTTACAGTTGCTGAAACAGAATGCCTATTTGCCATTTTGGGGCCAGACTGATTGACAGTCGTTGTTTCTGTACAACTTTTTGGTTCCTGAAATTCGTTGTGCAGCAAAAGTATCACAGATAGAATTCTCAGGATGTGTTGCTAGTACAGTGGTATCTCGGGTTAAGAACTTAATTCGTTCCGGAGGTCTGTTCTTAGCCTGAAACTGTTCTTAACCTGAAGCATCACTTTAGCTAATGGGGCCTCCTGCTGCTGCCACGCTGCCGGAGCACAATTTCTGTTCTCATCCTGAAGCAGAGTTCTTAACCAGAGGTACTATTTCTGGGTTAGTGGAGTCTGTAACCTGAAGCGTATGTAACCCAAGGTACCACTGTATGTGAAAACAGTCAAGATCCAAGGATCCCCAGGTATGCACCTCCAAGATAGTGCAGACATCAGGTGCCATCCTGGCACCCAGACATCTTTATTGGTCACAAGTGACCGACAGCCAGGTGCGAAATACGCCTGGTGAATTTTGAACACTGCTCCCAAGTACAAAGTGAAACAGATCTGCAGGGACCATATTTGCCCACTCTTCTGCCCCAAGGTTGGGATGAAAGGTTGGGCGCATCATGATCCGCAGAGAGCAGTGGAAAATTCACCATGGCAAGCTTAAAACTGTGGACTTTTGGTTGGTCTATCCTGAGAAATCATAGAATCTTAGAGTTGTATAAAACATTTTTAATAAAAGAATAATAGAATCATACCATTGCAAGGGACCCCAAGGGTCACCTGGTACAACCCCCTGCAATGCAGGAATCTCAGCTAAAGCATCCATGACAGATGGCCACCCAACCTCTACTTAAAAGCTTCCAAGGAAGGAGAGACCAAATGTAGAAGCTAGGTTTGGAGCCCAAATTTGTTGCATTTATGCTTATGCAATGCTCTGCTGAAGAAAGGGGAGGTGATTTTTACACATTCCTGCTCCTCCTGCCCCCCAAAATCTGCTCTGGATTGTTGGGGGACCCTCCAGAACAGCATGGCTAGGTTTTGCTAGTCACTACAGAGTGAATCAGCAAAAATTAATTCCCTTGGACTTTAAGTGGGAACTGCTGGGCAAATGTTCCTCCCACAAAGGGAAGGAGCCTTTCCATTCACAGAAGAATGACTCTAGATCCAGCCCAATGATTTTTAAAAATATTTTCTGTAACAGTATTGAAACACGACACAGTTTGATAAACTATTTGGTTACATGAGAACTGCTCATGTAAATAAACAAACATTTACTGAATTTAAAACACCAAACTCCTTAAAAGTTAAAGGCTGCCATGGCATAGGTTCAGATGGGCCATGTTTTTTCATATGCACAGGAATTAATCCTTAGTTGAGAAAGGGGGGTATGCAGAGCAAGAAAGACCAGTAAACCCTTTTCGGGCATTCAGGCTGAAAATTCTTGGGCAAAAAGTGTGTAGACAGCTGGGGGCTCCTGCACTAGACCCACATCCTAACATCACAGTGTGCAACTAGGTGTGTACATCCATTCAAACTGTCCTGCTTTGAGTAGGAAGGTCTGGAGGGTGCATTAAGCTGACCAGGTTAAAAGGGCATTAAGCTGACCAGGTTAAAAGCCTGTTTGCACACAGGAGCTGTGATAATACAGCAGTGTTTCCCAAACTTGGGTCTTCAGCTGTTTTTGGTCTACAGCTCCCACCATCCCTGACCATTTGTCCTGCTAGCTAGGGATGATGGGAGTCCAACAACAGCTGGATACCCGTGTTTGGGAAACACTGTAATACAGGATCCCTGATTGTGCGGAAGCTCCTAAGCCAGGTGTGAAGAACCTGTGGCCCTCCAGATGTTACTAAACTACACCTCCCATTATCCTTGGCAGTTATTGGCTGGGGGTGATGGAAGCTGTAGTTTGGCAATCTCTGGAGGGCCACAGATTCCCCACCTCTGCTCAAGACTTGTTTAACCAAACGTGCTTAAAATGTCCCTTCTGACTTTCCCACAGGGATATTGGAGCATGGGGCTGGCACAAGGGTTAGGAATGGAGGCTAAACACCTGAGGAGGGTTTAAGTTTGTCATGTTTTATGCAGAGCACAAATGAATATGGGATGTAGTTGGAGTAGGAGTGGCCATCATGCAGTTGGAAGCCTAGCTTTTGTTGGTCAGCTGCACACCATAAAAATGAATGTTGCCATTTATTTGGAACTTATTGAGGACTCTCTTGAGAGGCACAGGACTCTCTGTTCTACCAACATTCTTTGGTCCAGAAAGTAGCGGACAGATATTGAGCAGTTGGTCCCGCCATGCTTCCCCATTTGTAAAATGAGACTGACGATTGACTGCTCAGGATTGCAGTTAGGTTGTTAGATACAGATGAAGAAAGCAATTATAGGTTTGTATATTTTATGAAGCACTTTGCTAATTGTTCTGCCACTGTAAAACCTGATGTGATGCTGCTGTTGCAGAGATCATGCACATATCCGAAAGGTCTGGGGCAAGTAATGAATATGATTGATATTTTCTATTGGAAATATTTTCGACTTGCTAATTAGGACCCCCCCCCCCAATTTCTCATTTCAGGGAACAGTTGCTGCTTCCTATCCATTAAGTAAAGTGGGAAACGGGACATCTTTCTTCAAGATTATACTTCAAGGTATTTTAACATATAGTTATTGGTTGTGCTAGTTGTGCACCACAGGCAAAAGTTGTGGGACTGCAATAATGGGGATAATAACAGATATAGTGGAAGATCCAAAAAAACAACAACAACCCAGTGTCATATGCTTTTACAAATGGGAGAGATAATTTATTTGAGGAGGCATCTGGAATTCTGAACTAAAAAAGTATTTTTCAAATTATAATATTATTTATTTAACTTATCGTTCACTTTTTAAACAAAGTACCTCAAACCACTTTACAGCAGAAAAGGAATAGCAAATGCAGTAAAACCAACATGACGCTAAGAGAGCAAAATCTGAAGCATTCATATGTTTGAAAAAGGAAGACCTAAACCATCCCATCCCACTAAGGAGACCATGGATTATCAAAAACTAAAGGCCTACTGAAAAAGAAATGTTTTTGCCTGGGCCTAAATAAGTAATGGTGGCTGCTCCCTTGGGAGAGCATTCCATATCTGGGGAGTTGTGACTGAGAAGCCTGCTCTTTTGTCAATACCTCCCTTGCAGGGGGCACACAAAGAAGGGCCTTGAATGATAAGCTCTTGCTCTGGGTTGGTTCATAGGAGGAGAGGTGTCCAGGAGTTACTGGGGTCCTGAGTTGTAGAAGGCTTTATAGGTCAAAACCAGCACTTTCAATCAAGCCAGGAAATGAATTGGAAGCTTGCCATCTTGCCATCTCACTGCTGAATTCGGCCCCTTCTGTAATTTCCAAACCATCTTCAAAGGCAGCCCTACTTTTTATGCATTGCAGCAGTCTATCCTAAAAGTTACCAGAGCATAGACAACAGAGGCTAGGCCTTCCTCTACCTTTTTTCCTTATCATACGTCTTGTCTTTTGATGTTGGTCCTTGCCAGCAAGGTTATCTGGACTTTCAACTACAGAATTCTGCTGTGTGCTTCACTGATTGCCTGGTAGACTAGAGCTCATTTTGTGGTCCTTACTCTGGCCTTTCGGGAGCCACCTTATGTACAGAGATTCCCCCCCCCCTTAGTTTCATAGCTCACAGGCGTGAGTGTATTTTAATGTCCCTGGCCTCTCAGCATTTGCGATACCCTTGTGAAATCAGAGCTTCAAGGCTTTTCGTTAGTATATTCAGATAAATGTTACAGTGTCACTGTTCCTGTGTGTCTTTCAGAGTCAGAAAACCCATGTTCTAAGGCCGGTGCTATCAATACTTATATGTTTGGGAAGTTGGCAGAGGATTGTGCCAGCGTTGTACATCAAGGGGTAAATGCTTTTATTTCTTTCATTCTTAGATGTTTATTTCTTCTTGTGAACTGTTTTTCTACTGATCTTGTTGACCTAAGTGTGTTTACACGATCAATGCATGTGGCTGCCTTTTTGACCAGGTTAAGGTGCTGACTGGTGTTCAAATGAGTGGCCTCTGTGGCCCGAAATCCCTGGGTGCTATTCACCCACGTATTTCGTGTATTAAAGCTGTATTTGTGTTTCTTTTCGTCACTGGAATCTGATACAGTACTGTTTGCTTGAACAGCACTATGGCATCACCTAATGGCAAAACAGAAAGAAACACCTCTTCAAAATAGTACTCTTGTCTTCCACCTCAGTGACAGGGAACCAGATGTTGTCGGATTCCAGCTTCCATCAGCTCCAGCCAACATGACCAGTGGTTGGGGAAGAGCACAAGTTTCCAACCCTTGCTGTAGTTACTTCCATACCCAACAGGTCACTGAGATCTGCTCTGCAGGACAGTTTTTCCTTCAAGGCCTATAGATCTCAGAAGCCTGCTCCACAGTAATGCATAGCAGCTCAATTTACAGCGTCTGAAAGTCGCCAGGCACATTTTGATTAACGTCTGCACTATTTGGAGCTGCATGCCTCGGGATCCTTGGATCTTGACTGTTTTCACACAGTAGCAACACATTCTGTAGAGTTCTATCTGTGATATTCTAATGGCGCAATTGGAATGAATTTCAAGAACCAAAAAGTTGTATTGAAAAACATGACTTTTGGTCCTTCTGGTTCCCCAAATGGCAACTAGACGTTCCATTTTGGCGACTGTAACTCTGTCTTAAGGAGCCATTTGGCTCCCAGCTTATATATTTGAGATTCTATCACTGGTTAGTGGGGCTGCCTGTTCCATGGAACAGCATTCCTGTTCAGATACAGCAGACACCCATTATCTACACTTTCTGGAACAACTGGGATTGCCTTTAAAACTGTTTTCCAGCTTTAACTGCCTGAATATCTATTTAGCCTCTTTTTCTGAAGTCCAGTATGAGCCATGGGTAGTCTTCAACTAAGTTCTTTTCAAAGTAGACCCATTGAAATTAATGTCCATGACTAAGTTAGGTCTATTAATTTCAGTAGGTCAACCCCAAGAAAACTTTACTTATTGAATTTATATACCGCCCTATACCCAGAGGTCTTAGGGTGGTTTACAGAAAAGATCACAATATATAAAATCAAAATAAGAAAAATAACCCAATAATAACTCCCTCCCCAAATAGAGCCACATTTCAAAAGGGTATTGGGTAGCTGAACACTCCGTTTTTCCTAAATGCCCTTTATAAGTAAACATATTAAGATTGTAGTTATCTGCCCAGTTGAAACTTATGGTAATTACCAGTCATGCCTCTGTCTTTCTATTTAGTTTCCCTCCCCCATTTGTAATGAGCAGCTTTGCTTGCTGACTTTTACCCCAGCACACCAGATGATGTGTAAAAGGGGGGAGGGGAGGCCCTGTGGTTGTGGTGGTCTACCTGCCAGTATTATTGTATAGATTGGGCACTGAGAAATGATTTCAAGTTAACTCTTCTACCACATCGTTTAAAGTGTCTGAAACTTAATTAGCGCTTTGCACCCTTCTTGATAAAAGGAGAAGTAGTAAAACAAGGCCCAAAGCACCAATTAGGAGATCACAGAGATCAGTACTGAGGACCTGTACTGGAAACTACAGCCCTTGAGCTGTAAACTTCAAACAGAGTTGAACTAGCATCAGAGTATTCACACCTCCCTTGTGTCTTGAGCCGTGGTTATGTGGACTTGTGTTTGGTTTTTAAGAGGCTTACTATGAATATGATAGAGGGAGGATAATCTCAGTTCCTTTAAAAAACACAAAATTTAGTGATCAGGCCATTTTAGCAAGCCTGTTGAACTTTCTTTTAAAAAGTCATTGATTTAAATAGTAAATTGCGATGCAAGGAATTTGGGGTTCCCCAATGGGAGACGTAAACGGTAACATAGAAAAGGGTATATGCATATTATGTTGCTCCTATGAATACCACTATTTTCAAAAAATTACTGTATATGGCACCAAATGTGCTTGATGCTTGCATATTAAGCATATGTACAAGATATGCTGGTGTTATGAATTTCTGTATTGGTAATGGGTGCATTTCATAATTTAGTGCCAAGAGCAAAAGCACCATTCTTCGTGTACTATACACTCAAGTTGCGGAGCCATTCTGGTGTAAAACTTAAAAAAAAATAGATTACATTCTGAACTACTTCATTCTGCACCAGTATAAAATTTATCCCCATTAAATTGGGAGATTTAGTCTAGTCAGCTGTCCAACCCTGACTTAGCAACCAAGCTGCAAGAACTTGTGCATGCAGTAACATCTCAAAATGCTGGAACAGGAATGAAATATCCAGGAGCATAGCTCTTTTGGTTTACGACTTACTTTACACCAATTTTAGAAATGTATATTGCAGTCCTGTGTGTGTCTCTTTGGAACATATGCCATATTGAGTTCATTGGAGATTCCTCCACTCATTCTTTCAATTTCTATACTGCCCATCATCCGAGGATCACAGGGTGGTTTACATTATAAAAACACAAAAATACAAACCATGGTAGCAAGCACACACACACACACACACACACACACACACACACACACCCCAGTTTAAACGGCCAGATTGTTTAATTAGCCAAAGACAGTTTAAAATCGCTTCTTTGAAATATCAAGCAGATATTGTGCCTGAGTTAGGTCCCTTTTTGATAACTAAGTAAGATTGTCCACAAATGCTTAAGGTTTTCCCTCCCCATTTCTTAAAGGCAGGTTGTGGTTCAAATGTAAGAAACTTTACCCATGGATTTTTTAGTTGTTTTGTTACAGAGTTATTTCTCATTTTTTATTGAAAGGAAGATGGAGCAGTGGCATAACTAACTCCCCTGCCCCCCTCACAAAATGGTGGTACAGAATAAAATTCATTGCACCCTGGTAATTCCATTGCACATTAAGCTTTGTTGGAATTTGTTCTAAGCCTTTTTAAACAATTGAATCTGCCTGTATCACTTAAGTTAGCAGTCTCCCACCCACCCCAGAAAACATTAAGGTTTGGGGTTTTCAGTCATTTAAAAGAATATCACCAGAGACTGCTGAAGTAGCAAAAAGAGCAATCATAGTGCCGCAGTTTGCTAAAAACTCAGCTTTAATCAGAAAGCTCTTTTATTTATTGTAATCAAGTAAACACACGGACAAAAGACATGCAGTAAAAGCTAACGGGAGTGTTGTTGGTACAAGATTGAATGCAAAAGATGAAGCGCTGAGGCTAAAATGCTTCTCAGGAAGAGCACATCCATCTGGAAGTACTTAGGGGGCGCAGGCAAAATTGAGACGGCACTTTAAAACTCAGACAATGCCAGGAATAACTAAGGTAAAGGAGCCTTTAACTTGCATTGCAATTCCCTGTGCTCAGTTTCATTTTCTCAGGTATCTAGCTTAGTTTCCCTGCCTGTCAGTAGTGCAGTCTATCAACCTTCTCTTTTCCCCCCTCCCTGCTTCCATTGGAGTTTGCCAGGTAATAAGCTGAGGGATGAGAGGCAAAGTGGATAGCTCTCTTTTCCTCTTTCTTTCTCTTTAACCTGACTGCTAATGGTCCAATAACTGCTGACATCTGCAATCTTAGATGGCAAGTGCTGCATGCTGGAAAATCCAGTACCTTTAACTTCTTCACTGCCGAAAGATATCCAGCTGCTCACTCAGAGCAAGCAGGTGGATCTGGGCCAGCACTGAAGGTGTTAATATACAGGGCATTTGACTCTCAGAAAGAGAGAGAGAGCACTTAAATCTAGCCACCAGCTTGGCTTGACTTAACTAGAAACAGCATTGTTGCTGTAACTCCTTTGAGTCAATAGGGATAAACAAGGTGCTATGTTTGGACATAACAAGAAAGCAGTGAAACAGTATTTCAGTAGTTTGATGCCTTGCTTCTTAATTGCTTTTCTACTAAAGAAGGCTGACCCTGAGAAAGCCACAGTTCACATACGGTTTTCTAAACAAAGCCTGTCCCGTCAATAATTTTACCTGTGCAAGGCAAGCTGAAATGGATATAGCTGGGCAAAACTTGCAAGTGTACTTTACCAAAAGTTGCAGTTGGTGCTGGTGCAAGGTAATTTTCTGGGAGATCCTGAGCTAAGAAACTAAGATCTCCAAGCAGTAGTTAAATTTTGGCGCTTGCCTTTTGAAAGTTATGTCCATGTTTCTTAGTAACTTGGGAATACAATTACAGAATGTAAATGTATTCTCTTTTATTCTCTACACATTTTCTGTTTATGTTTGCAGGCTGGGAACCTGTGGCCCCTCTGGCTGTTGCTGAACTACAGTTCTTTTCATCCCCTCTCATGCTCTCTGGGATTATTGGAGGTGGAGTCCAAGAACATTTGAAGGACCACAGATTCCTCTCCCTGATCTGCATAGTCAACAATCTATTTGAATGATGTGTTAATTTAACAGTTCTGCAGTTTGTTATTCATTCCCCAAAATCATCAATATAAATGATACGTTACTACATTTGAATCTGATTATTCAACACGCCAGTCTTTGAGAGTGATAGATCGTTAACATTTGGCAAGAGGATGCTACCGGGCGCTGATTGTAGTTGGGCGTCCAAAAACATCTGCCAAGCTACAGGTTTTCACACTTGCTTTGGATAATGGGTTTCTCTTTCCTGTTCTTGTTAAAAGTGAGCTTTAAATACCATGTACTCCCCAGTTAGTGTTAGAAATTCAGATATATAAGCTAGGTGCCAAATGGCTCCTTAAACCAAGGTTACAGTTGCCAAAGCAGAATGCCTAGTTGCCATTTTGGGTCCTGAAATTCATTATGATTGTGCAGATAAAATGTAACTGATAGAATTCTGGAGGATGTGGTATTAGTGTGTCAAAACAGTCAAGATGCAGTGATCCCCAAGCATGTACCTCCAGATGGTGGAGCTGTCAGGCACCATCCTTTCACTCAGGCATCTTCACTTGGTTGCAAGTGGCCAATAGGTGCTAAATGTGCCTAGCTAATTTTTTTACTGGAAAAACAAATATGAAGTGTTGTGTTTAAGCCCTGTGTGGTATAAGTATATATTGAATTTTGTGTATACCACTATCCCTCTGTGGTAGTTTTTGTTTTGTGAATGGTGCCATGGACCCCCTGGGTGGGTTTCACAGAGCCATTGGGGTCCGCAGACCCCCGATCGGGGACCACTGCTCTATCATATCCCCCCCATTTTTATTTTAATCTAAAAATCTGCAAATGGTACACAACCCTCCTGAGTCTCCATTTGCCATGTTGGATGGATCAGATAGGGACCTCATAATAACAGAATCAAGTAATAGTGATTTGCTAACTATTCTTTCTGATTTGGGCCACTAATCGGAGAGAGTGAAGTTTGACTATGTTGTACTGAAATGAATCAGATTTCAGTGTAGAACTTATGTTGATTTTAGTGGGATGCATTTACCTAACTTCATGTAGATTACATCCCCTTTTTGACATTAGCTTCAAAAAAAACATGCACAGAAAGAGTTTATCCTTTGTCACTTTCCTGTAGAAATCAGAAAATGTGTGTATGTATTTTACTTTTCCTGTTTGAATAATAACTTTCTACACTACTTATTCTTGCAAACTGGTACATAACCTCCACCCCCAATCTGGGACTATTTTATGCTAGTGTTATTCCATTATTGCTTCAGCTTAGATTTCAAATCACTGACATTTCTTTTTTTAAAAAACAAAAACAAAACCCACACTACTTAAAAATGCTATAATGGAAAGTGCCATTACAAAAGTCAGTCTCCATAAAATGACATCCTTTGACATTAACGTCAGTTTGGCTGTTGAGCAAATACCTTATTTGTATAGGAGGAAGCAGAGGGATTGCAGTAACTATTTTTCTTTCTGATTTATACAACTGGCAAAGAGACCTTTTAGAATTGAGTTTTGCAGTCATCTCAGAATTTTTATAACAAATATCTTCTATAAGTGACTTAGATTGTTCATCACCTTTCAAGCTATTTGAATTTTCCAGCTTGCTAATATTGTTTTGTTGGAAGAGTTGTTGTCCCCTCCCCCCAATCTTCACAGTACCGAAAAGGCCATTTTGCTCACTCCAGTAGTCAGAAATCAGAAACCAGTTCTTCGGTGCATTTTTCAAAAAGTGCCATTTAAGTTCCATATGATTGATCCTCTTGATTTATCAACTTCTTGTTTGTCGCAGATAAAATATTTAGCTACTCTTTTGTTATGTAAATACTGGCAACATTCAGACCATGGAGCCCTAGTCTTATGAAAGATGAATTGTAAGTTTTCGTAATGTAACATCTAAGTTCACTGATGACCTGCAGATCATTGGAACACCTGTGTATGCTAAAATATGTAATTTGAATCATAGAATTGTAGAGTTGGAAGGGACCGCAAGAGTCATTTAGTCCAAATGCTGGAATCTCAAGAATTAATTTTAAAATAATTGATACCATTTGATTTTTGACAGTGGGTAATAGCTAATGCTCAGGGTAGATTCATTAAAATCTATAGATATGTCCATTGATTTTAGTGGGTCTGCTCCAAATATGACTAACATTGAATATTCCCCCATGCAATTCTTGATTTAAACTATTTCAATGGAGATCACTGAAGGCCTTTGTTTGCCCCAAACACTATCCCAGCTAAAGTTAATGACACATTTCAGTGGAAATTTTAGACCTGTACATAAATATTTCATATTGAAACTTTGGTTGCATCATACCTTTACATTTTTCTTTTCCAGAGGCTTTCCTACTCAGCAGGGATTTGTCATATTTTCTGAAGATCCAGAGAAATGTTTCATCAAATGATCTGATCACTAAGGACTCCAAAAATATGATAACAAATAGCAATAATGATGCATTCTCTCTCTCTCTCTATAGGACATCATAGTGGTAGCTGGATTCAGCATGGCTAAGTCCACCAGTGATGCTGATGGGCATTGCTGTCGGCTAGAAGTCTCTGACGAAGCTGGATCAACTATTTATGTATGTTTTTCAAGCTTTTCTTCTCTCCCTTCACTCCAAAACTTTCTTAATAAGAGAGTCTGAGAGGCTGTGGATTACTAAAAAGCACATCAAGGTCTGCCTTAAAAAGATAGAAGTACTTTACCATTCAGCATACTAATAACTGGGATTCAGAAAAAAACCCTTGGCTACAGCTGAGTGTCTAAGGGGGCTTTAGACTTGCATTCGTGTATCAAACAGCAACCCACCAGAAATCTTAGAATTGGAAAGAGACCACAAGGGTTATCTAGTACAACTCCGTGCAATGCAGGAATATTTTGCACAATGTGGGGCTAGAACCCACAATCCTGAGATTAAGAGTCTCATGCTTTACCGACTGAGCTATCTCTAGTGATAAAGAATCACATGGCAGCAATCCTAGAGTACATGGCATGTGGAAAACTATTTTTGATGCTGAACAGGGTTTCTGAGCAATCTGACACACTACGCGGGCCGCTGCTGCCCAAAGGGAAGAAAGTTAGCATTACTCAAATGCTTTGAAATGTGTGTGGCTCATACAGCTCTGTCTCTTTAGCAGTGTTTATAGGGTAGTTTTAGAAATGTGTAAAGTCCTATTACTTCTCTTTCTCTGCATAAAAATGTAAGGCTGCCATTGCTGGGCCTCCATTGGAGGATTTGTAGAGCCACATCACAATCCTGGATTTGCATGATGTTAGAACAGGGGAGCAAACACGAGGCAGGATTTAAGATGGAGTTTTAAAGAACAGCAAAAAGTTTGCATAAAGCAGAAATAGAGGGACACAGAGGAGCTGGGGCAGGTAAGGGGCTTGAAGGGGCTGTGAAGGGAGTGCAGGGCTTGAGGGAGCGGAGCTGCAGAGATAGAGAGGCCGGAGTTGCTTTGTAGGAATGGGGAGGCTGAAGGAGGTGATGGCGGATTTGGGTGAGGCGTGAAGGGAGGGATGGGACTAGCAAGGAGGGTGATGGCAGCAGGGAGCTTGGTAAGCAATGTGAGCAGGGGCAGAAGCATATATATTTACAGCGGTACCTCTAGTTACGAACTTAATTCGTTCCGGAGGTCCATTCTTAACCTGAAACTGTTCTTAACTAGAGGCGTGCTTTCGCTAATGGGGCCTCTTGCTGCCGCTGCACGGCTGGCACATGATTTCCATTCTAATCCTGGGGCAAAGTTCTCAACTTGAGGTAACTGGCCTGAAAGTGAGATGAGCGCCACAACCCCATAGTTGCTTTGACTGGACTTAACTGTCCAGGGGTCCTTTACCGTATATGCACACACCCCTGGGAGTGTGGCTGTTGGCTGTTGCTGTGGGAACCCTAACTGTTATGACTTGGGCCTATAAATCCAGTTGTGCTGTATTGAAGTACCGTATTGACTCGAATATAAGCCAAACCTGAATATAAGCTGCACCTTTAAAATTGGATTGGGGGAAGGAAAAAAGAAAAACCATCCAAATATAATCCGCTCCATTCCTCGCTGCTTCTGGCTGCGAACTGGGTGGGAGCAACGCTGCGTTGCCGGTGGCCTTTCTTCTTTCCCGCTTTCTCCCTTCCTGGCTTTGGGGGAGAGGACAGGGAACTACGCGTTGGGCGGGCGCCGCTTTGTCACACTCCTGGCTCTGTTTGCCCCGCACTCCTGGCTGCATACCATAATGTCCGAATATAAGCCGCACTTTAACTTTTCATGGTCGGAATTTGGGGGGAAAGGGTTATATTCAAGCCAATACGGTAGTAGCAATCTATAGTGTTGCTGCTTTAGTTAAGGGGGAATGGCCCCTTGCCAGATTTCCAATAGTATTAGCCTTGAATTGACATAGACTTGGAAAGTTTGAGATTGTGCTGAGTTGGCAGAGTGCAGCGTATCTTTTTGATGCTTCGTGACGTTTCTGTGGGATAGCAAATATGCTGTAAATATATTTACATAGTAATAGCTTTGTTTTGGAGAATGGATAAGAGAACTAATATTTCTATAGTCAATGGATTTTAGCTCTGATCTCAAAAAGTCATGTTACCGTAAGCCCGTCTTATAGTACTTGGAGGGATGGTTTTTGTAATTTGTGTAGAATATTTGCCAAACTGAAAGGCAACTCGGATATTGCAGCTATGCAACTAATTCTGCATGCCCAAAGGGAGACAAATTTCTTTTCAATTCGTCATGTACTCTCTTGAACCTAATGTTTAGTTCATTGTTTGCTGTGTAGTTTAATTATAATTAGGATATGGTTGCAGCATGCCTTTATCAGCTATATGACAACCAGAATGTCAGAATGGTGAAGCTCCCTCAACATTTCCTCTCCACCTGTTGAGCTTTACTAGGTTGGGTGTTGGATAACTAGGTTGAAATTCCTTCCCCAACCTGGTGCCTTCCATATATTTTGGACTACTGCCCCCATCATCCCCAGCCAGCACAATCAGTGGTCAAGGATGATGGTAGTTGTAGTCCAAAATGTTTTGTGGGCTCAAGATTAGGGAAGGCTAATAGTCATATTTTATTTTTATTAACATGGAACTTCTCACAAGCCCTTTTCGAGAAAAACGAAAGGCACATGTGCTGTTTGTTGCCTCTAATGAAAAGTTCATTTTAGATTGGAAGTAAAGACCTAATCATGCTGTATTAGCTTAGCAGTATGTAACATTAGGAGAACCTTTATTTTTAAAATGATTCTTACAGTTGGATGTATTCCTGGGGTTTGCATCTTTAATTTCCTGGAGCACCCTGTGATGTTTTCTACAACAGTAATGTGTAACTTAAAAAAAGCGGCCAGATATTAATCATTTCATTGTTTTAAAAAGGCACTTGTGCAAGTCTGTTCTTACAAACATTATTTCATTTAAACCAGGATTCATTCACCAGGGCTAAGCTATTTTCAGTGCCAGGGTTCAGCCATGGGACAGTTAACACGTGAAGTGAGTTTAAGGGCTTATCCACATTTACCCTTTGCCCCGCTCTTTCCAGGGAAAAGTAAGTGTGGATCAGCCGTAAGTGTATGCAGAATCTCCAGTGAGTGACCACAACCAGCTTACATACACCTGAAGGCCCCCGTAAACAAATAGTCTGATATAAAGGCAGTCCGGAATTCTAGCACCTCTTACTTTGGGAATTGTTGATGTTGGTTAGAGAAGCCACATGTTATCTTTTCATAAGATAAAACCATGAATACTGGGGGAGTTGGAAGACCACCAGTAGCAGTGTGAAGCCTGTTTTGGCCCTTTGCCTGCCTGACAGACAGGTAAGGGTAGCCCCTAAGGTAGTTTTTGTTTCTAAACAATACAGATACAGTAAGGGTGGGATGGAGAGTTAAGGGAAGCAGGTTACAGTTTGCAAGGTGTGGGGGAATAACAAGGTAATACTACAGCTACAGTCAAGTTGCCCAGAGTATAGGCATGTACTTAAGTTCATGCATCCCAGATGTCCAGATAAGTGTCTGCTGCCCAAAGTAAACTGCCTGTTCAAAAGTAGAAAGGATTTGGAAAAGGGATTCTCTCTCTGTTGAAGGATTTGGTTTCACAGTCATGAGCACCCACAAGATCCAGTTTGCTGTTTTACAATTCACAAAGCACAAAATATAGTTCGGGGAATGTAGGCATCTGTGAAGTTCAGTGAAGTCCCTAAAGCACAGTAATCATTCAGGCAGCTGGGTAAGACATGCCCATCTCTAATACGATAGTGATTAAATTGGCACCAATGTAAAATCAATACCATAACTTGCACAAATCTTAAATGCTATAAAACGTATGAGTCCAGTATGAATACTCGTGTATTATCTTTATGAAATGTGTTTAGCGAGGAGTGAAAACCTTGGGCAGAATTCCATTGACTACAGATAGTGTTGCCACCTCTTTTCTGGTCTTGCCCTCGCATCTATCGGAGCAGCTTGAAACAATTTTGAGTAAATAAAGCTTTTCTTAAGATCAGGAGAAGGGTCAGTAAAAAAAGAGGCAGCTCTAATTACCCAAGGATAAGTGGTTTTGACAAATGCAACTGAAATATGAAAAATAAGATGCACACAATTTGTATAAAATTCTAATTTGAAATTCTTGAGGGATTCTCATTTGTGCCATTGTAGGCTGGGGTAGTTTTGAAGACACTTTGTTGTTGCTTTTGTAGATAAAAATGAAGAGGAAAATTAAAACCAGAGAAAGTACCCACAAAGTAGGTATTCTGTTACTATATCTTTGTAGCATTGAGTGTTAAAATGCTGATAATAAATTAATTCATATCATTTCTTAAAGACTTGTTTTAAATTGAAAGAGCTACTTTGAGTGAAGTTCTCTTTTGGATCCACGCGACAGTGTAAAAAAAATGCTATGGTTTGTTATGTCATCCAAACCTTGACCATAGTTTGTTTTCAAACAAATCACTGTCTGGGTTTGTATCACATGACAAGCCATAGTATGGCTTGTTTGAGCTCTGTGGATGGGAAGAATTCATTCTGGGGCCGGCATGGCAGAATAAAGGCACATCCATTATTAACTCATAAACGAAGCCAGGTAAACTGGCTTGTCATGACATGCAGACTAGGTCCTAGGAAGCCGTAGAGTACATTTGTGCAGTATGTTTTATAAAATACAGAAATTTAAATTATCAAGAGAAGAATTATCCCTCAATCTATCCCAGTACAGCCTGGGAACCTTTAGGAATATTTTAAATCCTACCCATTTGATCTGCCCTTTTGAGCTCAGGGCTAAGTTGTGAAAGGATGGAGAGGTTTTAGTGAATTTTCTTTACTTCAATTTTATTTTGATATTGGCCATAATAGAAATATGCATTATTAAACTATTCTGTTCTGTTAATTTGTGTGTGTTTTTTATACTTAACCCCAAATATTTGAGATAAAGTAGTCTATAAAAATATAAATGTTTGTTGATTAGAATTGTTGGTTTACATAAATATTTAGGTATCATTTGCTATATGTTTGACATAAGATAATTCACTTAAATTACAATGTAATAAAAATGCATACATTTATTATTTCTATCTTTTAAGTTACCTATACATAATAGATTAACTTCCAGCATATATTTGTTCAAAGAACAAAGAACATCTTAAAATATTGGAATAAGAAATCTGAAATTGTCCTTATTGTCTTCCAGTTTGTTCTAACAATCTTCAGTTCTGTTTTTCTCCGCAGGTTTGTACTAGGTCATCCAGTACAAATACTGGTTCAGAAACTGTAGCCATGGTAAGTTTTGTTTTGATGTTTCTTTTATTTTTGTTTTAAATTGCAGAAGGCCTGTTCGGTGCCTGAAACAAGTTTTACAGCAACTTTAAGATGGACTGTAGAAATGGCTATAGATAAAATAATTTTGCATTAGCTGCTGTAGGGAACACAATTAGAAAAGGAATAAGGCAGAGAATAGGTGTCCAGAAATTTTGAATAAATCCAAACACATGCTGGTGAGGCTGGGAATGCTTTATGAATGTGTTTTCCAGCTACTTTAATTTGTCTTACGTATATAGAAAAATTCTTTTCAAGCAGCTCCGCTAAATAAAAAATACACCAGGCCGTAGAGGCTCAGAAACTCTGGCAAGTGTGCTAATTTCCTGAACATCTTGGAGGTGGTCTGCAAGTATTATGACTGTTATTAGGCTAGCCAGCAGAACAAGGTGATGACAGAAATAATTAAAATGCCTGTGGCACCTTCTGCTGGTTGCTGGAGAAAGTACAAAAATTCATGTGTTCCAACAGCCTTTCCAAAACTTTATTAAAGCAAATATGCTGTATCAGGAGAGGGCAAACCATGCAGATTTTTTGACATGTGTACAACTGGTTGGCAAGATTCTATACTCACTAGGGCCAGACTGAAATTCTAGTGTGTCAAAAATCAGTTGGCATAGATCAAAAATCAGTTGGCTTTCTCATTCTATATGTTGGACCCATGTGTTTTCTCTTCTCATGTAAGTAGCTTACACACATATTCCAACCACAGAATGTACAGCAAATGGGTTTTTTAAACATCCTGTGAAATGATCAATTGACATGTGTGATAACTATTAAAACTATGGAAATTAATCAGGGCTATTGTACTAGAAACATTTAACTTACAATTGGACCCGGTGGTTTTTTTTCTGTTAAACTACACAGATGGCTTAGTTATACAGCAACATAAGGAATCTGTGTCATTGTATGGTGTTGGCAACAATAATTTTGTTGGCAGAAAAATGGAGATCAGCAACGATACCAACCATTAATAAATACAGAGAGAAAATGTAGGAGTTTGCTTCAATGGCCAAGCTAGCTTGTTATGTCAGAGAACATAACAAGATGAATTTGCAACAAATGAGTAGGTGCTTATTAAATATAGTAAGGATTTAATCAAAACATGTTGTGGTTTTACCCTGTTTTGAAGTTTGGTTTGTTGAGGATAATTAAACAAATTATTTAATCTAGTAGGTTATGATATAGGTTCTTGTCTCTTTCTTTCCTTCACTTAGATTAATGCCTTTTGAAATAATAAACAAATTTGTATCTGCAAACGTTTTATAGCTTTAACTCTGCAGGTGTACTATTTAAATTAGAAAAGCAAAAAAAGCTAGTGTTTCTGGAATGGTCTGATATTTGCTATTTGCCAGGAAATAACACTTGGCTGTCTCATAAGAAGAGTCCTGCAGGATCAGGCTCGCAACATATATAACAGTCATAGCTTGCAGCAATTGATAGCCTTATATTCCATGAATCTGTCCAATCCCCCTTTAAAACCACCCAAACTGGTGGCTGTTTGCCTCTTGTGGGAGCAAATCCCATAGTTTAATTATGTACTGTATAAAGAAGCACTTCCTTTTTTTCTGAGCTGAATTTCCTAGCATTCGGCTTCATTGGATGGATCCAGATTCTAGTATGAAAATAGTCACACACACCCCAACATCATTTTATACATCACAAAGCATATCTACTCCCCACTCACCTTTTCTGTACAGTAAAAAAAAAAAAAAAACGCACCCCAAATTGTTATAACCTTTCCTTATAGGGGAATTCTTCCAAAGGAGGAAGGAGTATTCTGATGGAATGACCAGTAGCAAAGAAAAATGATTTGTTTGATGTTCATAATGGACCTGATATCTAGGCCCTGTATCTAAAGTAAGTTTTGGCAAAAGAAAAGAAGAGAGAGAAGAAGAAGAAGCTTGCCGTTTTAAAATAGCTACAGATTTTTTCTTGAATGTGATCACTTTCTGTTTTGTCTTGTTAGCCTGTTGCCCCCAGCTACACATACACCCCTCTGAATCTTGTTAAAGGCGGGACTATTGTCAACCTCTATGGTGCTGTGAAATTCTTCAAGCCTCCATATAAATGCAAAGGAACGGGTATGTATTATTAAATATATAAAACTCATAAGGTGTTCTGCTTAAAAAAAATTATCATAGCAAATATGAGCAAGAAGTCGATTATGGGTCATTGTATGATTTCTGATCGGCTTGCCGAAGGTCAGCGGTTCGAATCCCCAGGACGGGGTGAGCTCCCGTTGCTCGGTCCCTGCTCCTGCCAACCTAGCAGTTCGAAAGCACATCAAAGTGCAAGTAGATTGCTCTGGCGGGAAGGTAAATGGTGTTTCCATGCGCTCCTCTGGTTCACCAGAAGCGGCTTAGTCATGCTGGCCACATGACCCGGAAGCTGTATGCCGGCTCCCTCGGCCAGTAAAGCAAGATGAGCACCGCAACCCCAGAGTCAGCCACGACTGGACCTAATGGTCAGGGGTCCCTTTACCTTTATGATTTCTGATAAACTGCTCAATGCTTCCTGGATGCTTGGATTCCTGTAAAGCAACGGTTCTCAACCTGTGGGTCCCCAGATGTTGTTGAACTACAACTCCCATCATCCCTGAGCTCTAGCCTTGCTAGCTAGGGGTGATGGGAGTTGTAATTCAACAACATCTGGGGACCCACAGGTTCAGAAAGGCTGCTGTAAAGAATGCTTGCTCAGATTCACCTTGGTGAGCCACCTTGGTCTGTTCCACCCTTTCAGTGACTTCTTTTATGACATTCCCGCGTCAACTTTTGGGTTCAGTGCTGTGTGCAATTGTGCACATATTGGTCGCGCCTAAAATGGGGGTTGCCTGTTGTGCTCAGTAATATCACTAACTCCAAATTAAAGTTTGGAAATGGGAGTTTGTTGCATCGTAACTTGGAGTTTATAGTGGTTAGGGCAGATGAAACCCTGACCATGGTTAGCTTTGAAAAGGAAAGAAATTAATGCTAGCGTGGCTAGGAGATTAGGCAGCAATAGTTGAAAGTTTTATTCATTCGTGGAGAAGCTGTGGAAACCTCCCTATTCATTGCACACCATTTGATGCAACGGTGAGAAACTCAAGAGGGATTTCTTTGCTCTTTGGGGTTGACAAATAGAGGAACATAGTCTTTGGTCATGGTGTTTGAAAATGGATCTGCTTCCTTCACTTTTGTTTAAAAATGAACATGACTTTAGTTGCACAAAAACCCAACATAGTTTGTGGTAATGGTATTTAAACATAAAACTGTTGGAAATATTGAAAGATAAGTGTTTTCACATCCCAGTTAAGAAAAAAAGTATGAATAAAGCACCATGAGGTACAATAATTTATATGTCAGACCTTTAAAAAATGGATGGGGTAATTAAATTTGGTATCAAGAACTGGTAATGGTCCATCTGTTATTACAGATATTACACCATATGCTTTGTCTATTTTTCCACAAAATGAAATTAAAATGAATATCATTAGTTTCATCTCATATTCACTTATAAACTAAAATTATATTGCAGGCATGAACCTGGAAAATAATGTGTCTGCTCTAATTTTGGAGGGAATGGAGCGATTTGCATATTGGTCGTTAGTTTTGTGATAATTTGAGCTGATGATAGAAGGCTTACTGTCATAGAAAGAACTTTCTAAACTGGTCAACTTCTTTCATAATGGTGATCTTGTATCCTGGCAAGGCAGACTGTGGCAGTAATGAAAATTATTTTTATCCCGAATTCCCAGGAAACTTCTTTTTTTTTTTAAGTGAACCCATCTTATTCCTTTTGTGGAACAAAAGCAATACTTCTGTAGGTGATACGTTTTACAAACAATTTGTTAAGTTTGACCATTTGGGGAAATGGTTGTGCTGGGTTTTGTTTTGTTCTGTTTTTTTAAAGGCTGACTACCTTCTTGTGATGGTAACCCTTACTAACGGATTTCTTTAGAATGATTCGAGATCTTGTTTTGGCTAAAACTGGAATGAGTTGCGTTGTGGTTTGTAAATTTCGTAAAAAGCCCACTTATCTGTTCCCCCATCATTGGATCACTGGGGTACTCATAAAGCACATCAGCTATTGCCATCTACCTCTTCTTGAATTAAATTTAGGAATAGAAATAGATTTAAAATAGATGTTTGAAAAATAGTGTTGCCATTATTAGGACACAATGATCTGCTTCAAACATAATGCTAAACCATAGCTTTAGCACTGTGTGAACCCTACCTAGCAGCTTAACTATGGTTTGTTTCCTGACAACAATCTGAAGCCATGGTTTGCTGATTATTTGCAAACTTTAGTTTGTGTGAATTATGATCCGGTGCTATGTGTGAATCCAGCACTCTTCCTTAACCATGTTTGTTTGGCGAGCATCTCAGGTGGTCAATCTATAAAGGAATGAGTTTAGTATTTGGAAAACAAACTAAATTTTGGAGAAATAAGCATACTTGCCTGTTTGTGGGACTGTGGTTTCACTCATGGTTTGTTAAGCAAACCATGGCTTAGTGTTATGTGTGAACAAGGCCTCCATATCTTATATTGTGTCTGTGCTGTTCTTCTATGTAGTTTGTAGAAGATTAAGAAAAAAGTAAAAGGTACCCCTGACCATTAGGTCCAGTCGTGGCCGACTCTGGGGTTGCGGTGCTCATCTCGCTTTATTGGCCGAGGGAATGAATGAATGAATCTTTATTTGCGTCAGCCATCGGCCATAGCAATAAAACAACAATACGATATACAAAGAATAAAACTAAAAAGTCAATTATATAAAATACATTTTAGGGGACGACAAAATAGTAGCAGCAAAGCATAACGATAATAATAGTAAGATCCTAGGAGAGGAATCTGGGCGACGACGCTAATGTCACTCAATGTGGCCAGCATGACTAAGCCGCTTCTGGCGAACCAGAGCAGCACACGGAAATGCCGTTTACCTTCCCACCAGAGCGGTACCTATTTATCTACTTGCACTTTGACGTGCTTTCAAACTGCTAGGTTGGCAGGAGCAGGGACCAAGCAACGGGACCTCACCCCGTCATGGGGATTCGAACTGCCGACCTTCTGATCGGCAGGTCCTAGGCTCTGTGGTTTAACCCACAGCATAAAGCCAAATACAATTCTGGTGTACAAGTTATATCAATATGGTTAACATTTACTAGTTCTTTCTGTATAGAAATTGTCTTCCTGTAGCCAAGATGAAACTTAGATTCTTATACTTCAGCATCTTTTGATGCTTAGTTATGCTAGGTCTGTATGTCTGAGAAAACTGCATTCACTGTGAGATTTTCAGTTTTTAATTTTAATAGGGATATTTTTTTCCCTTCTGGAGAGCTGCAGAGAGCTGAAAAGATTATGATTTTTTTATCCTTTAGGATGTTGCAGATGGTGTTGCTGATTTTAAAATGTTATTTCTGGATAGGCAGATTTCCTCTTATTTCTCTTTCCTCACCACTTGTAGCTTTTAAATGTAAAATGGTCAAAACCAAAAGGGCATGTAGACAATCACTTGCAGAAAGGGCCCTTCTCGACTGAATATATCAAATGGAAATTTAAAGTTGGCAACCCCCTATTAAGATATCTGAAGACTTCACAGCTGATGGTAGAAAATTTAATCCATGAAATGGCAATTGGATCCAGGCTAGGGTCTCTAATGACATAGAAGGAACTGTAGCTCCAACTACTGCTGTGAGGGCTTAATATTTCCCTGTTCCTTCTTTTGCATTTAAGCCAAGCAAGCTTACAGTAGCTGTTAAGTAATTTTGTCAGGTGTTACAGCTTACTGCTTAAAGTCATTTCCATAGGTTGGTTGTTGCTGGTTTTTTTGCCATTCTTAAACAATGCTAATACAATTAAATTATTTCATGGTAGCATAAATTTGCGACTTACTACAGAATAAACTAACTTAACCCAATTGATCTAAATCACAGACAATACAACCTGGAACTCTACAAAAGCCCAAACTTGTTATCGGCGGGAAGTACACTGTTCAGTGGCCTGAACAGAGAGTTGAGATATTGAATAAAGATGAACACTCACTTCCATTGAATTGATTGGTAAAAATACATAGATCAGCAATGGCTTGCAAATTGGTGTGGAGCTGTTACACTGACTTCCTGGCAGCTGAGTCGCTGCTGCTTACTGGAAGGGCGATGTAATAGGAAAGTTAGTATGACCAGCAGAACCCGTCCTGTCACCTTGCTCATGCTGGTAAGCAACTGTGATCCACTTGCTCGAAAGCTAGCATTGCAGATCGATCCCAGTTGGGAAGCTGCTTCTGGCATACATGTAAAACTGTAGATGTCTGTTGGTCTCAGTGGAAAGGCCCATAGAGGTTGGAAATAGAACATGTATTTTCATCTTTGCATATATCTATGCATGTATTTTCAAACTGCTATAGCAAAACTATTAAAGTTTCTCTGTTTTTGGTGAGCTTGTCTACCCTGAAATCCATTCTGGATGTTTCCGAAATGGAAACTGCACCCGGTGTGTCATTCAAAGCTTCTTTAGCCACTAAAATACTAAATGTAGTTTGTGTTTCTTGTGTTACTGATTTCCATACTGAAATAGCATTTGGGGCTTTCAATCTATCTTGTGCTAGGGGCCATTTCACGCACTTTAGACTGTCTTTCCTAGAATATGTGCTGTCTTAGGAAGAAGTGTTTTGAGAAACGTGTACCTATGACATACATCTTGCCTTATATTGTATGTGTGTGATGGGTGTATTGGAGAGTTCAGTGTCTCCCACCCACATATATGGAAGAGCTATTCTGGTAAGTATATGAACTAGACTCCCAGTGCTGGTGGGTTTCACTTACTTTCCATACAACATGCCAGGATACTTTCAACATTTAGAACCAGGACACAGGTGGCGCTGTGCTCAAAACCACTGAGCCTCTTTGGACTACTGATTGGAAGGTCAGCGGTTCACATCCGCATGACAGGGTGAGCTCCTGTTGCTTTGTCTCAGCTTCCGCCAACCTACCAGTTCAAAAGCACGCCAGTGCAAGTAGATTAATAGGTACTGCTGCGGTCGGAAGGTAAACGGTGCTTCTGTGCACTCTGGTTTCTGTCACAGTGTCCCACTGTGCCAGAAGCATTTTAGTCATGCTGGCCACATGACCCGGGAATCTGTTGGTGGACAAACCACCGGCTCCCTCAACCTGAAGTTGAGATGAGTGTCGCACCCCATAGTCACCTTTGACTGGACCTTGACCATCCAGGAGTCCTTTACCTTTTTTATCTTAACATTTGGCACATCATCACAGAAGTGTTGGACTTTAAAAATACAATTTCATATGCAGTAACAAGCCTAAGTGGATATAACTCTTTCAGCCACCTGATGTGATAACTGGGACAGGCTAACTCCCTATATTCCAAATCATGAGATAGATTTTTTAAACTAACAATTAAGGCATGAGAACATGATCTACAGATGGAGAGCAGTATACAAATTTAATAATAATAATCTTCATTTGGCTTTAGGTCTGTGAGCCATGCAAGCTGTTTGCTTTCAACTTGTTGTTTTTTTCTGCAATCTCGCATGTTTTGAAACAAAAATGTAAGGTGAGATTATTAGAGTGCCAGGAAGAGCCCTCAGGCTATGGAAAGAAAGTCACCTTGGAGATGCATTTTATCCAACACATTATAAAAGAATATGGTAGAGTGAATTCTTATAAGCATTTGTTGTACTTCAGTGCCAGATTTTGGTAATCCATGAGGATGTATCAGCATTAGTTTTGCACTGTTGAACTGACACTGTTTCTCTCCTTAAGCGATGGCGAGATCCCATGTTTTGTGAAAGTATTTTACACTGTGTACTGTATTGCTTGTCTGAACTGAGATAACCCTGTAGTGATGCACAGAGCTGTAACTTGAAGCAGCCTGTATATTTGTCGAGTTTTGAAAATATTAGATTTAAATTTGAGTTACCTTAGAACTTGTATATCTTGCCAGCATGCAATTTTTCACCTTTTTAATTAAAGTGAGGTACACAGTATATAGGTTTAAAACAAGCTGTCAGATTTTAATGAGCTTGCTAAAATGTATTGTTCCTACTTGCTTTTTACACCTCTGTGGCACACTTAACTGTACTTTGATGCTATTTCCTGAAGATAATTTGCAAAGTTAAACAAGCAGCTAATTCAGTATCATACTTCTTAGGCCTTGTTTCTCAGGACTAATCCTTTGAGAATAGTCGCTTTACAGTAAGTAAAAAATTAAACTAAAATATTTTTTGTAGTATTGGCTGTTGGCTTAAAGCACCTCATTGGAACTATTCCCTAACTATTTGTTGAACATGACATTCCTGTCTCAAAGTTAACTCATTTATACTGTAATCCTAGAGTGTGTTGTGCAATGGTGGCAGAGAATTACAAATAAGTATTTGTAATATACACTGTAGACTATTATATTCATGGCTTCTTTGATTAAAGGCTTGGCTTAGAGATACTAGCAGGCCTTGCAATAAAACTACAAAGCAATTTGCACTTAATCTTACAGAGGAAATTAGGTGAATTGCTCAAGATGGTTTCTAATGCCTAACAGGAAGTTACATTTTTCATCTCTTACACATTAAGATCTAGTTAGCACTATTTAATCTAAAAATGTTAATGGTTTCCAATATGATGGGCAAATCTAGTAAACTATATCAAAACTTGGTGTTGTTTTAGCCCAAATGTTATATGTTGTTTCTGCCAGAGCCTGTAGAAATAATAGATTTGTCCTTTGCATTAGAAATTCATTTTTTAAAGGATGATGTCCTGAATATGAAAATTGGCATTGATACCCAATACTGTTATGGAATGTAGTGCTTAGAGGATCAATGACTGGGCAAGCGCTAACTAGGCTTTAGGAAGGAGGCGGGAGAACTCTAGGAACCTGGTAGAGTCCTCAAGCTTCCTTCCCAAAGCCCAGTGCCTCACTTACCCAGCTTTGGGAAGGAACCGTGAGGGTTGGGGCATCAAAAGTTGCTGAGGGCCGCCAGAAAAGGGATTGAGGGCTGCATGCAGTCTGAGAGCCATGTTGGACCACTCTGGGTTAGACTATTAGACTAAAACCTGGAACAGGGGTCAGCAAACTTTTTCAGCAGGGGGCCAGTCCACTGTCCCTCAGACCTTGGGTGGGGGGCGGACTATATTTTGAAAAAAGAAGAACAAATTCTTATGCCCCACAAATAACCCAGAGATGCGTTTTAAATAAAAGCATACATTCTACTCACGTAAAAACACGCTGATTCCCGGACCGTCCGCAGGCCGGATTTAGAAGGCGATTGGGCCAGATCCGGCCCCCGGACCTTAGTTTGCCTACCCATGACCTGGAACACCTTCAAATCTTCAATCTGTCTTGAACCTCACTGGGTGACCTTCAGCCAGTCATCATGTCTCAGCCTAACCTAACTCACAGGATTGTTGTGAAAATAACTTGGAGAGAGGGGCACCTTGAAGGAAATGTGGAATATAAATGTTATAATAGTAAGATATTTTTAGATGTATTAAATAAGTTTTTATTGTATTTTAATTAGGTTTTTTTTAATCATTGATATCTTTGCTGCTGTGTGCTCCTTTGAAAGGAAAGGCAGGATATTAGTGTATTAAAGTTATAAGAATTTTGCAGAACATACATGTTTGTCCCGGCTGTTTGGTATTCTTAAGAGGGTTGAAGATATGTATCAATGAGGGTGTGCTCTGAACTTGTTGTAGATTTGAGTGCGGATAGAATCAGAGTCGAAAGGGACCCCGTGGGTCATCTTAATTCAACCCCCTGCAATGCCTCTCTCTAAAGTCTAAACAGTCTGTTGCTTCTTACTCTGCATGAACAGGAAGTGGTTTAAGCCGTTTGCCCTTTTAATATGGCTGTTTTAAGTGAGGGCAAAGCTAAGCAAAAAGAGACTTGCCACACAACTGGCAATTATTAGCTCTCCGGAGACTAACGTCTAAGCTAGATTTGAAGAAATGGAGCAGTACTGAAAATTAGACTGCATGCTAGGCAATCATTCCTCCTTGCCTCGTGTCACAGAAGAAAGTGTCGTTGCCACCCTTGGCCAGTTAAAGGGCTGGCTGACCATTGTACTTTATACCTTGAATATAAATAAAATACTTTCTCTTCAGTGTTAAGATTTGTTAGTAATTTTATGAAAGCTTCAAACCCATTCCCATCTGTCGACATGTCACGATTACTGAAAATGCATGCACCTTTTAAACAGAGGTAGGTGTAAAATTTCTGGCATGGCTATTCTTAGGAGATTGTATTGCTTTCTTAAAAGCATATGGAATCCTATAATCTCACCCCTGTATTTATTCTCATGATCTTACCTGACATCACGATCCTTTATGTATTAATCTATGCTTTTAGAAATATGGTGCCAACTTTTTTACATCTATATTTTCTCCTTTACAGATTATTGCTCAGTGATAACCATTGTGGACCAATCGGATGCCAAGCTGATATGTTCACTTTTTAATGTAAACAGAGATGCCCTTCCACAAATCTACAAAAATGGTGACATTGTTCGATTTCACAGAATAAAGGTACCTTTGCTGTATTTGCCATTCATTGTAGAGAGGAAGCTGGGCTGTTGTCCTTTGTGAACAAAGCAGGCCATTCTTTTACATCCAAATTGATGCGTTGCAATTCCACACAAATGTGGGACTCCCACTGTTGTTTATGGGAGAAGTTGATGCAAATGTCTCTTTTGCATCCAATTGACAGTAATGGAGAAACTTCTCTCTAGCTCTTGAGACCAGCCTTTTTAGAACTCAGTGAACACTATGTTCAGCCTTTTTCTGATTATCACTATCTGTTTCTGTTTATGCAATATTTGTCATCATGTTTATTATGGACTTCTAAAACTGAAGGTTAGTCCTTTCACATACCAGATTCTTTGGTGCATTTCCAAACACAGACCAGGTTCTTTTACATGCTTCGGAAGATGGAGGAGACTAGGTAGGTAAGAAGCAAGAGGAGCTAGAGGATTTGTTGTACAAAGAGGTCTTTGCAACCATGTTTCAGGAATGCTTGTCAGGGAATCCCAGTCTGTATTCCTTGGTCAGATTCCCAAATATATTCTGTATTCTAAAATATTTGAAGGTACCTTCCGAATATCAAGTCCTGAGTATCCTGTTTGTTTTGTAATCCGATCAAATGCAGAAGCAGTGCTACCATCAGTTGCATTTCTGCCTTGGAATCTTGGATCCAACAGATTTGCAACAGTTTGAATTGGATGGCAGCAAAATTAGGTTGGTCTGTATAATCTCCCAGTCCTTTAGGTTCAGAAACAGATACGACAAATAGGCCAATGAGAGGAAAGCCGCAAGCAAGGAAGGCATTGAACCCTTCTTCCTTCTCTTGTGACAACGCCCTCCCAAGCTGTAGAGGTACATCTTGCTTTTGCAATTTAGAGTTGTACTGTGTGTAGCGTTATACTAGAGGAATTATAATGAGCCGATAGAGTGCAGAGTCTTAAGTCCCCACTTATGCTGTGGTTATGTTGCGGGCCCCTGTGCGCATAAGCGACAATCGCATAAGTGGGGAGCACCCTCTAAAAAGCCTGTAAACACCCATTTTTCCTGCTCTCCAACTCTCTCTCTCCTGCTCTCTCTCTCTAATCCAGACCAAAATAGCTAGATTTGAAGTTCTAGGGCTGGCTGGAGAATGTGTAGGAAAGTGGCTGTGGCAGCTGCTGTGCTACCCCATACGCCAGCTGTTAGGCGGGGAAGCTGAGCAGCCTAAACAAAGCTCCACTGCACCTCAGGGGCTTCCACTTTGGGGCTTCTTCCACTTTCACTGGTGCCCTCTTCAGGCTCTGGGGTGGGTCTTCTCATGACTCCAGCACTCTCCCGCCATTTCCTGGTATGAATTCCTATCTATTAATTTATTTCCCGACACACAAGCCAATGGCGCGAAAGTGTGGGGGATGCATGTATGCAGTTTAAGAAATCCCTTTTCTCGTCATTCTAAAATAAAGTATTTCATAATAATAATAAAAAATCCACTTTAGAAAAAGAAAAACTTGGAGGGAAGTGGGGGAGGAAAATAATCATTGCACCAACCCTAACCCTTCCATTCCCATAACATTGGATATAACCCAGAATTTAAGGCACAATGTAAGAAAACGCAACTTTGTTTTGTTGCTTTTAAATGGCAACAAATGTTGAACAATTTTAAAGCTGGGTGCTACACTTCATTTTACTGTTCACATATTGTGTGTTCTTTATAAGAGAAGCAAAACATTTACAATAAATTGAGTTCCACCCATTAGCTCAACCACAATTGTTTGAATAAGAGCATGTGGAAAGCAGAAAAATATTTGCCAGCTTTCCTGCTGTGTTTCTAAATGTGTAGCTTTGGTCACTTCAAGGCAGTTGTATCTGGGTAAGTATCTTGCAGCCATTTATCTGAGAGTACAATTTAGCTGCGGTCAGGGTTCAACTGGCAGCCAAATTTAGAATAGTAAAAGTTTAATTAAGCTACTTAAATATTATAGTTTTAAGCTGCCTAAGTAAATTATAATTTCCCTTCTTTTCAGTGCCTGAAAGTTACACGTAAAATATCTGCCCATTATTTCAGTTAATTAATGTGCTTCCAAGGCAAAATCTTTTTTTCTGTAATAGAATTTCTTCTTATCCCATTATCACACATGATCGTAAATCACAATTAGAGTCAAACGTTCCATTTTTAAAGGTACCTAGATTGGAGTGTTATTTAGTATGTTTTTAAATGTATAGCTTTAAATATGTTAATCCCAATCTATTGACAAAGTTTCATTTTCTTGGATTCAGAACATACTTCTTGCAATGAAAAATAAAAGGTTTACTTTGTCTTTAGTACATATATTTTGGAATGTCTTGTAATAATTTTTTTTAAAAAAAGCCTGTACAGTTGTACCTTGGTTCTCAAACAGAATGCATTATGGGAGTCCGTTCGACTTCCGGAACTGTTCAGAAACCAAGACGCAGCTTCCGATTGGCTGCAGGAGCATCCTGCAGCCAATTGGAAGCCGTGGAAGCCATGCCGGATGTTCGGCCTCCGAAAAATAGTTCGAAAACCGGAACACTCCCTTCTGGTTTTCAATCATTCGGGAGCCGAAACGTACGACTTCAAAGGCGTTCGGCAAACAAGGTACAAGTGTATTAGCTGTGCTGGCTTGGTTGTGGGTTTGACTGCATGAGTTGTCCCTTCGTGTCGGTAAATTCTGTAAAATGCTTAACAGCAGCACCATAGATTGGTAGACCATTGGCTCAGCTTGCTCAATAGGGTCTACACTGGCAAGAGTTTCCCATGGTCTCAGGCCAAAGTCTCTTCCAACCCTACCTGGAGCTGGGACCTTTTGCATTCAAATCTCTGAGCTATGTTTCTCTCTGTTACGTTCATAAGGCACATGTAATTGAGGTGGCATCCTTTAGCGGCGAAAATTGCAAGCTGCAAAGTCCTTGGTTAAAATATTCCCTCAGCTCTGACCTTGCTAGCCTTAGGGAAACCGTGCTCTCTGAACCTATAATTATTTCTCTTTCAAAGCTAACAGGGTTCTGTTCTGGCCCCATCAACTTCTCAAAATATAACTTAGCATTTTCACCTGTATAATAAATTAAGTTTTAGTGTTTGTGTGTGGATATTCCACTTTAAAAGCACCACAGTCGTTTTGTGGGGTTTTTTTTGCTGCTATATCAAAACAAACAAACGTACGTTCTGGCCTGTACCAAAAACAAATCAATCACAAAGCACTGCAGGGTGTCTATTATACCCCAGAAGTAAATTTTACCTTATGGGTTTAATTCTGCTCCAGGTTTCTTTACCTTGATACATGAGCTAGTATTTTGCGCTGCAAATTTGCAGCACTGATTTCTTATGTGCAATTGGGGGGGGGGGTTGGGGACAAGAGCTTATTAGGCTAGGGGTTGCCAGTGTGACCATTGGTCCATCTTGTTCAGTGTTGGTCCATCTTACTCTGCACTGACTAGTAGTAGCTCTCCAAAGTTTCAGACAGGGGTCTCTCCCAGCCCAAGCTGAAGATGCCAGGGATTGTCTGCCATCTGTGCCGCAGTAACCACTAGGGTAAAGGTAAAGGGACCCTTGACCATTAGGTCCAGTCATGACCGACTCAGGGGTTGCGGCGCTCATCTCGCTTTATTAGCCGAGGGAGCCGGCGTACAGCTTCCGGGTCATGTGGCCAGCATGACTAAACCGCTTCTGGCGAACCAGAGCAGCACACGGAAATACCGTTTACCTTCCGGCCAGAGTGGTACCTATTTATCTACTTGCACTTTGACGTGCTTTCGAACTGCTAGGTTGGCAGGAGCAGGGACTGAGCAACGGGAGCTCATCCTGTCGTGGGGATTTGAACCGACAACCTTCTGATCATCAGGTCCTAGGCTCTGTGGTTTAACCCACAGCGGCACCCGTGTCCCAACCACTAGGTTAGATTACTGCAATGCATTATATGTAGGGCTGCCTCTGAAGACAGTTCGGAAACTTTGGCCAGTGCAGAATTCAGCAACGACATTGCTCACCAGGGCAAGATGGTATACACTGTTCCTGGCTCAACTGCACTGGCTGCTAATTAGTTCCCGGGCCCAATTCAAAGTGCTGGTTCTGACCTATGAAGCCTTAGATGGCTCAGGATTACAATACCTCAAGGACCACTTCTCTCCATAGGAACTGATCTGGACCTTGCAATCATCCTCTGAGGCCCTTCTTCGTGTGCCTCCTGCACAGGAGATCCTGTGAATGCCAACACAAGAACTGGCCTTTTCTGCAGTGGCTCCCCATTTGTGGAATGCTCTCCCTGAAATTTGGCTGGCGCTTTCATTATACATCTTTAGGTGCCAGGCAAAAACTTAACATCCGCTACCCTCTTAAATGTGTTGGGGGGTGGTATTGTTTTGTCTTGTTCTTGTTTTTATTATGTATTTTCTGTTTTTTATATTGCATTTCTATGCTGTGAAACGCCCTGAGAACTATGGATGAAGGGCAGTATACAAATTTAATAAAGAAAAAATAAATTGGGACCGTCTACATGCAAGGCAGCTGCTCTTTTACTAAGCTATGACCTTTCCCTGTCATGCTTATTAATTTCAGTAGGGCACTGGGCTCCTTTGGGTACGGAGGGCAGGAAAGAAAATTACAATAAGGGAATTGTGCAAACTCTGAGTGGGTTTTGACAAGCGTCTTGAGAGGAGAAGAGATGTAGCACTACACACGTGTCTAGAGAGTCAGTTCGAACCAGGAGGCAGCAGAAGGGGGCAATTTATTTCAAATCTTATTGTCGCAAATAAATACATAAAGCTGATGAAACAAGACTTTGCTTTTTCTTGGTCAGTATACACTCCTGAGCAATAATAGAATATATTGCTGAAGTCAGCTGAAGAATCAGAAGCTACCCATTTATCACAGCTTCACAATATTTGTTAGAGAAGCTGCTTTTTGTTTTCTTTCTTTAACTATGTCAGAGATTGGGAGTAAGGGAGAGAGTTTACCTAGTTTACTTTACCTAGGAGTTAATTAATTTTAAAACTGCTGTGTTTCTTTGAATATCATCTTTGATACTTTTTTTTTTTGAAAAATTAAAATATTCTGATCATTTGTGTATTAGAGTGGTCATGTTTTAGTCAGGAATGTCAGCCTTCTGAAGCATGGGCACCCCTAGTAACTGACACACATTTGCTTGGGACCAGCTCACCCAACCATTCTGTACTATCCAGCAAATGACCTTCATAAAATACTCCTTACCATGCATTTGAAGCTTGAATAAACTGCAACGAGTTCACACCAAATAAGTTAGCAGTGTTTTCATTAGAGTCACATATGTTCAAATTAAGGTTGGGACTAGGTAAAAAAGTAAATGTTAAGTCCAGTCAAAGGCAACTATGGGGTTGCGGCGCTCATCTCGCTTTCAGGCCGAGGGAGCCGGTGTTTGTCCACAGACAGCTTTCTGGGTCATGTGGCCAAACCACTTCTGGCACAACGGGACATCGTGACGGACGCCAGAGTGCATGGAAATGCCGTTTACCTTTCCTTCACGGTGGTACCTATTTCTCTACTTGCACTGGTGTGCTTTCGAACTGCTAGGTTGGCAGGAGCTGGGACAGAGCAGTGGGAGCTCACTCTGCCACGGGAATTCAAACTGCTGACCTTCTGATCTGCAAGCCCAAGACACTCAGTGGTTTAGACCACAGCGCCACCTATGTCCTCACCTGTTTGGGACTAACCTCCGGTTTGCATGGGTTGGATTCCACTTGGTGCACCCCAAGAATGTTGGGCAGCGGAGCGCTTTGCCAATCTCATATCTTGAAAGTTGAGAGTCACACTTTTCAAATACATGCCTGTTACAAAACAATGTGTTCAAAGAAGGATGGACTGGTGTTCGTTGCTTTCTAAGCCGGTACATGTCTTTCATCTTGTAATTTGCGATAATTAGTTCAAATGCATGTGATAATCATCCTACATATTGGCTTTCCCCCCACTGAGTTCAAAAAGCAGTACACTTTTATTTTTCCTTACGGCGTTGCCTTTTTGTTCTTGTTGCCTAGATCAAAGAGTTCAGCGGGCAGTTGCAAGGGATTAGCAGCAGTGGATTTGCAGCACTTACCTTTGATGGCACTGTAGGAACACCAGTGGTTCCTCGAACGTCCAGCAAATTATTCTCATTTACAGATGAAGACAGAAAAACAATAGAAGACTTGCGTATTTGGGTGGCATCTAATCTTTTAAACTCTGCAGTCGTAGCAAAATTGTCTGCCATCCAGCCGCCTATGTATTTTGATCTCACTTGCCAGCTTGTAGGAAAAGCAAAACTCGACGGATCTTCCTACCTTCTCAAGGTTTGCTGCTTTCCTCGCTCCCTCAAAAATGTGTTAATTCAAAAGTTCTTTCATGTTAGTATAAAGGCAGTATGTTATAACTAATGCACAGTAAGTTTTCTCCCTTCTTAGGAGCACTGCCAAGAACCAAACAATACTTACTTAACACTCCTAGAGCTATATTCAAATCTTGACGTTGAAACTCTGTTGTTAGATTGCTATGGGAAATTTATATCTATCTGCTGGTTTTTGCACATTTTACTTTCAAGTTCATGCCTTCAAACTGTCCTGATAATGTTTGGCAAGGAGCAGAGGGAATAAGGGAAAGAGCATGGAGATTCAGCTGACCTCTAGAGCGTGTATTCGTGGCCCCTAAGAAAATGGTGGTGAACCTCTGTCTTGTAGGCCTAATTTGGCCTGGAATCCAAACCTCACCTGCAAACAGACAACTTCAGAGGGCCTTGCTTTGGTGCAAGTCAGCTGATCGGCTTTGACAGCAAGCCCCTTTTGAAGGTATTGCCTGACAACCTAATGAACCTGAAGAGGGATGGCCAGTTCCTCATCCAACCCTTGGACTGAGAAAAGGTTCCCCAAACCCTACCCTAAGAGGAATGGTTCAGCCAGCCACGCTTTACACACAAATATAAGAAGCCGTAGTATTTGTTTGCACTGACTGGCAGCAGCTCTCCAGGTTTTCAGTAAGGACTCCTACCTGGTGCTGCAAGGAGATGGTAGGAATTGAACCTGAGATCTACTGCAGGGAACAAATGTGCTCTGCCACTGAGCCTATCACTCTCCTTTAGCTTTAATGTATGAAGTATTTGAGCAGAACAATTCATTCTCTCATCCACCACCCTTCTTCAAATCGTTTGTAGGGCAGGCAAGCATTGATCCAGATTGAAACCCTGGTGTAAGGAGAGGTACATAGGAGTAACCCTTTGTCTTCCAGTGCAGACTGGATCATGCAGTTAAAATTGCACTTGAAGGCCACGTGACTGGTGTAACATGTAGTTTTCCCATGAGATGCCACAAAAAATCAGATGCATGCTACACCGTGGGTGAATGACCACATTCAGTGCTCTGTTTCTGTATTTTGGAACATTAACCAGACACATGCAGAAATTTCAGCATTTTCAGTGGTGATAGCTTCATTATTTGGGCATACATTTGAAAATTTCAGTACAGTCATACCTCTTCTTACGAACACTTCATGTTGCATTTTTTGGGGTTAAGAACACGGCAAACCCAGAAATGTTTACTTCCAGATTTTGCCTCATGCGCAGAAGCATTCTGCGTGGTTCACACATGCGCAGAAGCGTTCTGTGCGGTTTGTGTATGCGCAGAAGCACTCTATCACACTTCGCACGTGCGGACTTTTCAGGGTGCAAATGGCACCCCAGAATGGATCAGGTCCGCAACCAGAGGTACCACTGTAAAAGATAAATAAAAAAAGGAATCCAGCGCTTGGCTCTTCAAACCAAAAATTGTAAAGTACAGAGGAGGGGAGGCCAAAATTTTGCTTTGCTGAGTGATTACTATTGATTAGCTTATTAGGGTACTATTACATTTGTGTCAATGGATATTTTTATTCTGAAATTCACAAATGACCATTCCAATGAATATGGGGGGAAATCAAACAAGATGCAACCAGGTATTTATTAACTGCTGGGGTTTATGTACTTTTTAAAGTAAATAAATTCATAGGAACAAACAGCAGAAAATAAATACAGTTATCTAAAAGAGGTAATAATTTTGGAGGCAGGGAGACCAAGAAACCCATGAAACCCGATTAGTTAATTTTTACTTCACAAACAAACTGAAGGTAATGTGATTAAAAGCTTATTTTTCCTTGTGTCTGGTCACATCACAGTGCTGGATAGTCCTATCACACTTTGTTTGAACTGGTAAATTGAAATATTGTAATGCTTAGGTAAGAGATGACCTTCCCTTCCCTTTGAAAATGCAACTTATTAAAAACTGGAATTATCACTAGCAAGATAAAAAAAAGTGGTTGAAAAAATATTTTGCAGGTCCTTTCTGTGTATATATTATGCATGTTCTAGTTATCTCTTTGGCTTCATTTTCAAGGTGAGATCCTAAGGGCCAAGTGTTTCCTTCCATGTGTTCACTGGAAGTTCTCACCACCAAAATTCTTTCCTGTACAATCATCTTTTAACCTAGAAATAAGACCCTCAGGAACCACACAAGGGCCTTCAGTCAGAAGTTGAAAATAGGGAGATTTCCCACACACGCATGGAAGGGAGCACTTAAGGTCTGTGTTCACAGACAGCACATACACACATCTTTTTGATCATGGGCACAATGTTCACATCATGACACTGTTTCTTTGCCTTTGGGCTAAGATCAAGTGTGGTATCATAACCAGATGATGTCCATTATTTGGATTGTTGGTCTTCATGACTTTATGACTCAGAAGATCCAGATTGTAGTAAGAGGATTACATAAAGCCAGTCTTTCCAAAAAATGTATTTATTGTATGAGGAATGTTACAATAGCAATTACAGTGGTACCTCGCAAGACGAATGCCTCGCAAGACAAAAAACTTGCTAGACGAAAGGTTTTTCCGTTTTCGATTTGCCTCGCAAGACGAATTTCCCTATGGGCTTGCTTCGCAAGACGAAAACGTCTCGCGACTTTGTTTTCTTTGTCTAAAAACAAAGACATGTTTTGTTTATAAAGTTAATTTATTTTCCCTTCAATTTTTGAACTGCTCTTTACAGTATGTGTGACTTTAAAGAGCAGTTAATAAACTGTTGTTGTACCAAATTTGGCTTTGTTTGGACTTTTTTTGACCATAGGAACGCATTAATTGATTTTCAATGCATTCCTATGGGATTTCGTGCTTCGCAAGACGAAAAATTCGCTAGACGACAAAAATTGCGGTACGAATTAATTTCGTCTTGCAGGGCACCACTGTATTTTTGTTGTTGTTGTTATTTTATTTATACCCCACCCATCTGGCTGGGTTTCCCAGGAATATTAATATTTTAGGAGCTTATCACATTTTGAGAAATGCTACTTGAATAAGTGATTCATTCATTATTTAAAACCATTTATATTTCACTTTCAAACCAAAGAAAAACGATCAATTAGTCAGCCAAGTCTTTGTGTAATCTTGGTCCAGAAAAACCAGGAAAGTGCCAGATGTATCCTTTGGGGCCAGTCTTGCACCAGCATTTTTAGATCTCTGCTAGACACGCCAGCAGCCTTCTCTGATTCCACCCTGTTGCCAACACTGTTTCAACCCTCAGCACAGTGAGTTGGGGTGAGATCTGGTGAAGCCAGAATCTCAAAGCTCCTCGTGACCTTCACAAAAGATAGTGAGATCAGAAGAGCCAATAAAACCTACTTCTCCACAATTCTGTGATTCTAAGCACAGTTAGTTCAAAGTGAACCCAATTGGCTTTGGTCGACCCTTTTAAAGCAAATGTTCTTAGAATTGCAGCCTTAATCTGGAAAAATAAAAAAGTGCCAGTTTTAAAAGGAGAATGAATTTTGTTTCATACCAGGTATGGGATGGCACAAAATGTCCCTTTCTGTATTGGAAGGTGGTTGTTAAGGAAGATGACTTTGAAGGCGACAGTGTTCTCATTCATCGACTAAGAAACCTGACAGTGGATGTTGTCGTTTACGATAATCATGTCCAGTTGGCAAAATCACTGAAGGTAAGTCCTCAGCAGTTCTTTACATTATGTGTGTGATCTTACCAGAAGCTAGCTAACCAGCTCTATATTTATTTAAATTGTGTACTTTTATCTTGTTTAATCCTCCTAGCAAGCCAAACCACCTAACCCACCCCCCCGCCTGAAAAAGACTAATTGCTTTAATATGCCACAAATAAGTGGTCTCCTAATTAAGCAGCTTTATTCCAGATACTGTGGTATCATGCAGTTGTGAACATATGCGAAATGTCTTCTGTGACTTTAAATTATTTCTTGTAAATGAGATAAAACATAGTTTAATTTGTAGTCCCCATTATAAGCAATATTTTTATACTCTTTAAGAGCCTATTGCTCATTAAAACTGCCATTAATAACTGTTTGAATGTGCAGTCCACCATTTCTTAAGTGGCTTTGCAATATTGATAATTTTCAAGGAATGAGAACAGTTTTAACTAACGTTGCTGAAGTGTATCTTGGCAATTTTGTGCTCAGCCCCCTGTCCTTAGTTGCTCTAACCTGCAGAGCTTAGTATACTCCTCGAAGGCATTTAGCCTGTGCCAGTATGTCAGATAGGCTAGATCAATTCTGGCTGCAAGCGAGAGGAGGCCCAACTCGGCTCTGAGGTGGGCTGCTGATGTCCCGCAGGAAAGCCCCCAAATCTGCCTCATAAATTTTTTTGGTGGGATCTCTCTTTCAGATTTAACACCAGTTCCCCATATCTCAGCCCCATAGAGCATTTGGGCCATGATTTTAGAGACAAAGCTCTTAATAGCTGGGTTGATTAGCTGCCCGCCATTTGAATGGAAGAACCTATATAGCTGCCCAGTAGAATGGCCAGATATTAGTTTAATTGCTTCCAGATGTGGTTTCCATGATGACTTCCCATCAATAAGTAATCCTATATATTTGGGTCTGGGTACTTGTTCTAGGGTGTGACCAGTTCACCTGGACATGGTAGTCCTCTTGCCAAATACCACCTTGGTTTTATCGTAGTTAATTTTTAGTAGATGCTCTTTTTTACACAACTGTCCACATTTAACCAGCATCCTTTTAAATCTGATTTTGTTCTGAGATAACAAAACTTCAGTCGTCATTGTAGAGCAGATATGGCACTTTATGATTCCCAAGGGTGGGGGCAAAAAAGGAGGGGATGCCATATCAGGGATTATTTATACAGTCATAACTCGGGTTGAAGTAGCTTTGGGATGAATATTTTCAGGTTGGGCTACTCGGTGACCCGGAAGTCAGACACTCAAAATGACGTCACACCCATACACGGAAGCGGCAACTCGTGGACGCGGACCTTTGTTAGCACCCTGTTTTTAAACCTTTTTGTAAAAGCAGTACTAGAATTTTCATAGTGGGGCAGGCAGGCATAAAGATAGCAAACATTTGCAGCTGCCAAGCTCAATACCTTGGTTCTCGAACAGTTTAGTTGCCGAACGCCGCAAACCCGGAAGTAAGTGTTCTGGTTTGCGAACGTTTTTCAGAAGTGAAATGTCCGACGCAGCTTAAGTGCAGGAAGCTCCTGCAGCCAATCAGAAGCTGCACCTTCGTTTTCAAATGGTTTCTGGAGTTGGAACGGACTTCTGGAACAGATTAAGTTCAAGAACCAAGGTCTTACTTTACTTCCCTTTCCAGTGTCAGAATCTAATGTTCAGTACAGGATGTGTGCATCAGCACCAGTGAGCTATGCCAGTTGCTTATGCTAGATGTCTTGCTCTACTTATTGCTTCATTTAGCAGGAGGTAGTGTTTCTGCTCCCTCCAGCCTTTTCTGCTTCTTCTCGGAACAGGACATGGTTCTTGCATGGTAGCAAGCCTCCTTCATACTCTTGTGTTGCTTTTCCAAACTGGAATATACATGTTAAACTGTTTTCCTGAACAAAGGCCACAGCCATAGGGGTGGTTTTTAACCTCTTTTCTGCATTTGAAATTTCTTCAGGATTGAGTTGCTGTGTAAATTGTTGGTCCAATGGCAGGTGACTCTATTCAATAGCATCATGTTCATTTTTGCAGTAACAGCTGGAGTTTGGAAATGGTGGTTTAACGTATAAATCTGCTTTGTGCTTTCGTGCTGCCACAAAGACAATAGCGACGTCTGTATGAAAATGACATGTTTAATTTTATTTTTAAATTATACATATTTGAAAACTCGGTGCTCAGTGTGAAGGCACATAAGAAGCATAAAACATGGGGAAACTGGGTGGTGGAAGTACATTATGTTTCACTTAATAACGCACAGTGTGAAATTTATATCGCTGTGTTCCTGCCAACAGCAGTTTGTCTTAAAACACTGCATATTTTTCCCCTTGAATGCAATAAAAAACTTTAATTTCACTAAATTGCATGCTACTTGAATGGTAAATTATGTTGCTGCTTTTTATTTGCTACTGATGAAAATAGGTTAGTGGTATTGATGACTATATTTACATTTCAAGCCTTGTATGTTTTCCAGCCTCATGTTGCATGGCATCCGGATATGCTGTGCACCAGAATAATACTTATTTGTTTCAGTATTGAATACAGATGTTAGTATTTATTCATCATTGATAAAGGCCAGTTGTAGCCAACACCCTCCCAGTCCTATCCCAGACAGCAAGGCCAATAGTCAAGGGTGATTAGATTTGTGGTCCATTACATCTGGAAGTCTTTTTGGCCTAGCAGGCCCATTCTGAGTTTTCAGAAAATGTTGTGGGCTCCACTCACAAAATAGCTGCAGTAGGGATGTGGCCCTGATGCAACATGGGGCATGGCATAGTACAAAATGAGAGAGAAGGCACCAGACAACCTCCATGGAAATTCAGCTGTGTCCTGCTGGTTCTAAATGTGGAGGTCGCACAATATTATCATAGAATTATAGGGTCAACTTCCTGAAAGGCAGGAGTCTCAACTAATGCATCCATTCCTCACCCACCCTGCAACGGTCTGTGGCCATTCCATGCCCACTGAGTGCGCTCAGTCCTTCAACTGTTTTGCGTGCATGAGTTCCCCCTTTTTGGTTTCTGCCAAAGAGAACATGGCTGGCTGGCTGGAGCAGCGATCCTGCCAAGTATACTCCACACTGCCAAATTTTGTTTGACACCCCACTTAATGTAACTGTAGTAACAACCTGAGCTAACTCTTCTGCCTGGCATTTGTGCAGAATAGCACTGGTGGTTATTGTCTTTGCATCCAACCCAATTTTTATATGGATTTTTAAACATAAAACTAGCTTGATTTTGTGTGGGTGGGTGTATGGAGACTCATGATAAGAATTTGCTCTTTACAAACCAGAAGTATACAATGCTGCCCTCCAACGGAAAATACTTATATTGCACATACTGTTACATGACTACAGCCTCTGCTGATTTGCTCAGCTGTGTTATGAGATTGTGAACATATTTTTTAAAAAAATCTGATTGCATCAGCTTTGCTTAATTAGATGTAAACAAGAAATAGCAAAAAAGTTACATGCAAAACATTTATTTCTATTAGAAATAAAATATAATTTTATTATTTTATAGTTTGAACTATTATTCTTTAATAATTGTGAATTCTCAATGTTGCACAGCAAGTATCTTCCGAAACTGAGTGGAGCTTCAAAAGCAGTTTTTGTTGTGGGGCCTCTACTATTTAAAAACGGGGAGGCATTAAAATGGTGTGCTGGATGTGATTAAAGAAGCTCTTCAATTACTTATCCATCTCCTGGAAAAAGTAAAGAGAAGCCAGGCCAGCAGATTCCAGTTAGGCTACAGAAGGCCAAGTCCCCACCCTGTAAGAGCAACAACCTCCTCCTGCAGACCCCTAAAGGAGGGCAGAGCAACCAAGTCTTTTCTCAAGGGCCCAACCAGGCCTGTTTTTAGAACTGTGAGCATTTGCTTCCACCTCGGTTGATTAATATGAGAACCTGGTAACATAAGTTTGCTTGATTTAATCTTCCATTCTCTCCCCTTTTTTTTAGATTGCACTAGTTGGTGGTTGCCAGTTAAATTGATGTGTAAGCTGTTTGGGGAGCCTTTCTGGCTGAAGAGTCCGATATAAATGCTTTGAATGAATGAAGTTTTATAGGCTAGGGTCCAGAGGATTACTTTGCCAGGGTAGTAAACATGGTGCCCCCTACCACCACCGGTTTTGTTGAATTACAGTGCCCATCCTGACCATTGGACCTGTTGTCTGAGGATGATCAGATGTTGCTGAGCTCCAGCTCCAGCAGCTTACCCTCAAAGCCCGAAAGCAGGCATAGGCAAACTCCGGCCCTCCCAAACATCTGGAGGGCCGGAGTTTGCCTATGCCTGCCCAAAAGTTTCAGGGAGATTATCTCCACTTTCCATGCACCAGTAGGACTTCAACCTCCCTCGCCCTATTGAGTGACAGAAACCTATGCCAAACTGCTTAAGAAATCCCCCTTGGCTTCTAGAGATGTTTGCATGCCACAAGGGGAAAATGCTACATTTAGTTTGCATCCCCTTATACACATGGGACTAATTGCATGGTTCTTTGCCTCAGAGACATAGATTTTGATAGAGGCAAACCTCTCTCTTTGAGTTATGCTGCCATAAGATGTGCTTTAATAACATTGCTGCAAACTTCCATTTTCAAGGCCTGCCCAGTAGCTATAAAGATCACCCTTTAAGGATATTTATTTTGTTCTACCGCAGGAATTGTCCATAAAGTAGGATTTTGGAGTAAAAAAGGCCAGTTGCTCAAAATCCAAGCATCCTAATTTTAATGTGGTTTTATCTCTGCGAGGCAGGGCGTTCTGCTCTCAGTGAAATGCAGGAAGTGTCTGTGATACATTAACACCATCTAATGGATGTTAAAGGAAGCAGCAGTAGCTTTGAGAGAGATCCCTTGGCATGGTGCTAAAAGAAAAAGGGGGATATTCACCTTTATTTAGGTGACTAAGAATCCACCACAACAATAAATAAACATCTCCAGTTAATTGATGCAATTTTGAGTAAATAAATGTTCACTAGACACCATCCATGACCATTGGCCTTGCTTGTCCAACAACAACTAGAGGACCATGGGTTCCTATAGGAACTGCTGGAAACTGACTTGAGAGAAGGAAGTTGAATGAAAATTGAATGAAAAATTAGCAGACTGCTGCTTGATACATAAAAGAGGCAGGGCCCTTTCTATTGTTTTACCCTAGCTGTGATTCTTATTCACAACCATAGAGATTTGGTTGGTCCTTTCTCCTTTAAGTTTTAGGTGAGCTTTTATTTTGTTTAACTGGCCGTCTAATGTGGGTTGAAAATTCTGCACCCCTGTTTTTATACTGAGTTGTTTATCCCGCTTCTGGTTTTGACATGCAAAATCAATTTTAGTAATTTGAACTGTTTTATGGTGTGCTAATGTATTTTACGTTTCTTTTTTGTAAGCTATTCTGAGTTTATTTTCTAAAGGGTGGTGCGATATAAACTCATGTGGTATTTTATTGATGTGCTGGTTTTGAACAAAAAGTTCTGAAAGCAATTTGTATGCTAAAAAGGAGACAACATGTTCAGAAAAGTTGTCTCTGGCACAGTGCGATCTAGCTGCACGGCATCATCTTCCTTAACTCTCTTTTATAGATGAAAACAACGAGTCTTGCTTTGCCTTCTGAAATAACTGTTTTATATATTTCAAGGTTGGAAGCTTTATTAGATTGTACAGTTTGCATGCAAAATTCCAAAGTCCGGAAGATGAGCCTGATGTTACATATCTACAATTTCATCTTCATGGTGGTACCACGTACGGCCGTGGGATTACAAGCCTGCCAGAAGGCCACGCTGATGTTGAGGATTTAAAGAAGTAAGTAAATAGAATCAAGATAGGGTTGTGCCATATGCCTAGAATTTCCCGGACATAGCTGGAATACTGCAGTCGGAAGCAGTGTCCAGGCAGAAATCACAAAAGGGTCCCAGGGAATCTGGACGTATGGCAACCCATGTTGCTTTTGACGATTTCCCTACATTGCTCCACAACTTTGGCAACCCTAAGTCAAGACAGCTGTCATTTGGAAGAAGAGTAGGGAATGAGAGGAGAAGTCCTTCATGTTACTAATGGTCAGCCTTTGCTTCCGAGTAATCTGAGTGATGGTTACTTTTAAACTCTATACGCATGTTATTCTAAAGAATCAATATGCATAAGAGTCACTGTTGTGGTATGATCGTGCATAGAATAAAAATCAAGCAGCATTAAGGAACCACAGAAAAATAGCTGTGTTTCAAGGCCCTGTCTTTTAGGGGTATACTATCATTTTACCAGCGCATGCCAGTACTACTTTGTATTTATAAAACTCAAGTCCAGCAGCGCTAACAATCTGGCTGTATTAGCATGTGAATTCAGGGAGTCATTGCAGCATGTTCAAATTCTGTTATTGAACATGGTCCCATCGCAATGGAATGAGAACCGCAAAGTAGATTTCATCTGAGTTAAACAAAATCCCATCTGCAAGGCCATTTATTTGTTTACTTCTGTGTTTTGATTAGTTTCTTCAAAACCTTTTTCATTTTCAGATTCCTGAACTCTGTAGACTTGATGGAAGATGAGTCTTCAGAAAGTCCTTCAGAACCCGAGAATGCTTACTTTACATGTAAATAAACTTGAAAACAACACTCAGCTCTGTCTTCCTTGTTTTATAGTATAGTACTTCCATGTTCTTTTTATGGAGTTGCCTACCGTTTCTTTTAACACAAGACAAAAATATTCAGGAAACCCTAAAAATGTGTGGACGTGAGCTGTGGTCCATCACTGACTTCTTTGATCTCAACAGCTGATTAAAAGTAGCTGAATTACATAAGATAGTTTTGCTTTCTTTGTTTATGTGCAAAATTGTTTTCTCTGTCATCTCGGGTAAGAAAATACATCCTAAGATTATAGAAAGTTTAAGTGACAAGCAGGTGGCAACATTTTGCACCTCATATCAGGATATTTGGGACCACATTACATTTTCTACCAAATGGAATATGCAATCTACGTGTGAAGCATGATTGATCATGTCTAAAAAGATCTGTTTTTTCCATGTTTTAAGATTTTATAATGTTAATGATTTCATTGTACAGTGGTACCTCGGGTTAAGTACTTAATTCGTTCTGGAGGTCCGTACTTAACCTGAAACTGTTCTTAACCTGAAGCACCACTTTAGCTAATGGGGCCTCCTGCTGCTGCTGTGCCGCCGGAGCATGATTTCTCTTCTCATCCTGAAGCAAAGTTCTTAACCTGAAGCACTATTTCTGGGTTAGCGGAGGCTGTAACCTGAAGCGTATGTAACCTGAAGCGTATGTAACCCGAGGTACCACTGTACACTATCATACTTTTTAAGAACCATAGAATTGTACCATTGCAAGAGACTCCAAGCATCATCTAGTCCAATCCTTCAATCCAGGAATAATTTAATGAGTTGGAATTTTAGAAATCCTCTTATAAATAAAAATTAAGTGATAATGCTGTAAGTAGTCAAAGCTCATGGATGCTGTTGCTCAAACATACGGCTTCTTGTCATCTTAAAACAAGATGTTTTGATCTGTGTTGAAATTTGTTGTGGCATATTAATGTCTCTTGCAGTTTACAGGGAGATGTAAGTGGGACAAAATTAATTCCCTCTTTCTTTTCTTTTTCAAAGTAGGATCTTGTTCAGAAGGATGCCAGGAGTTATCCGTTACAGGTAGGGCTCACAGATGCAGTATACCTTTGATCCAAAGAAGTTCTTCTTGCACAGTGCTGTTTCTTGCAAAGTGTTCTCCCCTGAAGCACTCTGTGCTTCACCAAGCCCACTTTTCCAGGTTGTACCCCCTCTAGAATGGCTCAGAGTGTGGCATGGGAAACTGCAGCAGAATAGAAAATCAATAGAACTAACATTCTGCTCAGCTAAGGCATCTTTTGAACTTTGCAAATTTTGATAGGTACTGACCTGATCCACATCTCCCAGTCTAACATGCTGATTGAAACGTAATATCCATCAGATTTACGCTTTCCAAATAACTCAACATTGTCCTCTGCTCAAAACGTCTCACAATACGTTTTCGAAACGCACGTGAAAATATGTTTTAAAATCCGCATTTTGAGATGCGAAAAGTTTTAAACCCTTATTTAGGGTGGATTTAAAAAGCAGCAGATGAGATTGCATATCCAGACGTATGAGTGAAGACATGCACAACTGACATGGATCAGAAATAAATTGGTTTTACCCATCGAAACACTTCATATTTCTGCCTGTTAGGCCATCAGTTGTGCAGACCAAGGGTGTGCCCACTCTTAGTTTGGTAAAGAGCTGGACACAACAGATGTGTGTGTTTTTAATTTCAAAACATGGCTGTCTGTTCACATAAGTGCATATTCAGAATTGTCACATCTAGACCACAGACTGAATCTAGAACTTGCAGCAATTTAATAAAGCTTTGTTTAAATTTACTTCCAAGCTGGTATTTTCCTCTCATTTTATGTTTGTTCACAAGTACAAGCCTTAATAAAAAAATTCCTTCCAGTAGCACCTTAAAGACCAACTAAGTTAGTTCTTGGTATTGGTATACCAAGAACTAACTTAGTTGGTCTTTAAGGTGCTACTGGAAAGAATTTTTTTATTTTGACTGTGGCAGACCAACACGGCTACCTATCTGTAACAAGTACAAGCCTTGATACCTTTGTGTTTTACAGTGCTGAGAGATCACCAGCATTTTGAAGTGACTGCACTGAGTACTATTTTGAACAGCAGGAGTCCTCAGCCGTATCGCATCAGAGCTAAGCTGAGACAATTTGAACCTGAAAAGCTTCATCAGTCTGTTAAACTTCATTGTCCTCAGTGCAATTTGTTGTAAGTGCCATGATACATTTTTCTCTCATGCTGCTTTGGAGATGTTGCTTACATAGTTTCCTAGATTTTTGGATCAGTGGAACTTGGATGTACAGCAATATCAAGGGCTGGTTATCATATCCCTTTGTCATTATATATTCCACCCTAAAAATGTGCTAAAATGCCTGTCTAGATAAAGGAACATGATATTAGCACCTTAAAAATTCACTGCTGTTAAAATATAACGTGCACAGTAGATATTTGTTTATTATTAACAAATGTTTAATTTGCCCTTGCACAAATAGCAAATACAGTCGTACCTCTACTTATGTATCCCTCTGGATATGGAATCTTTGGGTTACGGCCACGGCAAACCCGGAAGTGTATACTTCCAGGTTTCGCCGCTTGCGCAGAAGTGCTCAATCACGCCGTGCACAGAAGCGCGCTTCTATTTACGTTATTTTTGGAGTGTGAACGGACCCCTGGAATGAATTAAGTTTGTATCCAGAGTATCCACTGTATTACTTTTTTTTTTTACTGGGTAAGGTGTTTTTGCTTCATTGCGTGGTGGGTGACATTTATGGTATCAGGCAAATTGACTGACAGACAGGAGAAGCGTGCAAGTATTTCAGTGTGTTCCCTTCCCCCATTTTTTTATTGAGAGACTTCCGTATAGAAGGCAGAGAATGATTCCTCCATCCCTAATATTAGCTTGGCTTCTTAATTACTCTACCCTATTAAGTAGCAGTCTTTGATCTCACTTTTATAACCAAAAGCAAAAGAAGCTGGGGTGATCACTTTGATTCATGTTTAGTCCTAACTTCCTTCTTAATGTGGAATGCTCCAGTACTGAGTAATATAAGGACCTTAAAATTCCAGCAGTGTGCAGAAAGAGGGTTGCAAAGCACGACAAAGCATCAAAACAAAGAACAGATCAGGTTCCAGCGCTTAGTGGTACAAGGCTTTTATTTTACCTCTACATATTTTGGACTTCAATACTCCTTCAGGAACATGAAATGCTTACAAGTTCTTTAAATTTAGAAACACTTTTTTAATGAAAATCTGAACTATTCCTTTACCCACTCTCAGTACCACTATTCACTGCGGAGATGTGGAGAAAATAAAATAAAGTGGAGTCTTAAAGCTTGTTTAAAAGATTGCTTTTAAGCTCAGATTTTCAGAACAAGGCGTTTCTGAGCCTGTTCTCCGCTTTCTTAAAGGACCGCAGCCTGCTCTCGCCAATTACCTTGTGTCCAAACATGCACGCGGAAAAGTCTAGCCAGTGGCGGAGCTTCATGCTCCGACACTGGGGGGCAGAGAACAGGTGGGAGCATGGCTGGCACACATCCCCGGGGGGGGCACTGCGATGGCGTTGCGCTCCCCCTGCCCCCCTCTTCCTTCGCTAGTAAGTCTAGCTATTGTAGGATTTCTGTCAGGGCTGACAGAGCCGCAGCAAGATTCTCCCAGCAGCGGAGTCGGTGCCACTTACCAGGAGGGGCAACTTGGCAAGGTCAGGGCTGTGTTGATGTGCCAGGCAGAGCCAACTCAGCTCTTCAGCCAGTGTGCCCACAAAGCCCTCACTTCATTGCCTCTGAACCCCTTCCAGTAACAGGCAGTGAGTCCCCTGGGGCAAGCTACTCCTGAATTGCACGTTCCGGTAAAATATCTAATATATTCCACAACATCATTTTGAGCAGGCTTCCGTAGTTCGCTTCAGGCTGTAATTATTATTATTTTTCCCAGGCAAGAGGTTCCGGATGGGAGTGAGCTTGATCTAATTTTACAGGAGGCTTCTGCTACATGTCCAAGGCCCGATTTACAAAATACATCCTTCTGCGAATCTGTTGTTTGGGATACTGAAAACCAGGGACAGCGGCGTGTGGTTATTCATTTTGTAAAGCATGATGAACTACTACAAGACCCAGAAGACAGTTTGATTATGATAGAAGGTTAGTTAATACAGCTGTATGTAAGAGATTGGATGGTATGCTACAAAATATCTTAGTCTTAAGTTTAAGAAATACTTAACTATTTTAAAAAGTTTTGATCCTGATAAAAAGTATCTGTCTCTTGCTGTTACCCTCATGAGATTCCACTAAACCAGAAAAACTTCACAAGAGAAAATGTTTGCAGCATACACACACACACACACACACACACACACACACACAAGTTTTCTTTTCAAATTGATTTGTTCACTTAAAAAAAATCTATTTGTGAGCAAACTTCATGCACTATTGAATAGTTGTTAATTGGCAAGCCCCGTATATATAAAGGACTCGTGCATAAAATACATTGCACGAATCATTCCCATGAAGTCTCTTGCCTCTTGCCTCTTGCCTCTTCAAAATCTTACCTTGAATTTTGCCCCCAAATAAATCTGCTTTATTTCTCATAGTTCTGCAAAATACTTAATGGTGTTTGTATATAGGAGTAAAATAGAAAACCGGAAACTAAGCAGGAAATTTAGGTAGCACTTTTTGATGTGAATCTGTGAAATACATTTAAACATGAGAAGAGAAATGGGTAGGACAAGAATAATCTTAGGAGAGAATTGCTATATAGTGAATTGTGAATGAGACACTGAATAATAAATCCAAAGCTTTATTTCTTTTCTTTTCTTTTACAAATGTCTTTGTACAATTTACCTGTGGTTCCATTTTAGTTGGAATTCATATTCTGCCCTCTAAGAAAGTCTTTTACTTCTTCTAGTAGCTGGATAATATACAAGCCCAAAAGCCTTTCCTGTTGCAAACGTACTGTGCTTAATCATCCTCTGGATGTCAGTGTTTTCACAGAGATAAAGCTGTGCTACTGTGAGAAAAGCAGTAGGCAAGCTATGTTTTGTTTTTATTCACGAGCCATACCTCAAGTATTTGGGGCACACGAGTCTCTTAAATGAATGGCATCACCCCAAGAAAAGGAATTACTCAGTTGCCATTCATTTTGTGGGCTTTTGCGAGAGAACCTCCTAGTGGGCTGTGCCCATGTGTTTCTATTGTAGCTTTTCAAATAACAGTTGTTTGTTCCAGGAGCTCTATATTTTTGCGTCAAAAATGCAAGTCACAATGATTGAAACAGATTTGATATTAATTTGTATAATAATTTATGAATTGCCTTCTAAGGTGGTATTCAAAATACAATATAAAACAAAACACGTGAAATCAACAACTCTTACCGGCTTTCTTCACAACTGGACTACGCAAATTGACCTATGCTGGAAGATAGACAGAAGAAGTACCATATTTTTCTGTCTATAAGATGCCCTCATGTATAAGACGCCCTTCCCCTATTTGGGGGGGACTCAGATTTTAAAAGGGGGGTGAATGTGTCCATGTATAAGGCGCCCCCTAATTTTCGACATTAAGGGAAAAACCTAGTCTTATACACAGAAAAATACGGTATGTCTCTCTTGGTTCAGCTGGATTAATTAATTGGTCCTCGGCTGCCGAGTCTTGAATTTTGCAACATACCGTCCACTGGTATCTTCCATGAAATACATTTCATCACGTTTGCCACTTTATGAAATCCTAATGAACCGTATCGGACGTTTGGGTATCTTATATTTTTAAGCTTGCATTTCATGCATGGTGTAGAGCATATTTATTTCAGTTATTTCTATACCGCCTTCAGGATACCAATTGTCCTAAGGTGGCTTACAAGTAATACAACTGTGTTCTACTTCCGCTGTCTGAACACCAGTTGCTGGAAACCGCAGGAAGTTGCTGGAAACTGCTGTTGCACTCGGGTCCTATTTGCGGACTTCCCATAGGCATTTTGCCACCCACTGTGAGAACAGATTCCTGGTTATTCTAATAATAATAATAATAATTTCTAAAAATATATATATTATTTGTACCCCACCCATCTGGCTGGGTTTCCCCAGCCACTCTGGGCGGCTTCCGCAAAGACAAAAAATACACTAAGATGTCACACATTAAAAACTTCCCTGAACAGGGCTGCCTTAAGATGTCTTCTGAATGTCAGAACATCTGGTGGGAGGGCGTTCCACAGGGCGGGTGCCACTACCGAGAAGGCCCTCTGCCTGGTTCCCTGTAACATGGCTTCTCACAGTGAGGGAACCGCCAGAAGGTCCTCGGCGCTGGACCTCAGCGTCCGGGCAGAACAATGGGGGTGGAGACGCTCTTTCAGGTATACTGGGCCGAGGCAATAGAATTGTAGTTTAAGAAGACGATTGTGATTTTTCCCCCAGGATCCTTTCTACAGAGTAGTTGGTGGTAGGAGCCCTGGTGCTGGTAGTGGGGTACAGACCAGCAGGAGCAGGTCCTGGGGTCATCTTAACCTGGCTCCTTCTGGCTCCTGGAATCCTTTGTCCAGCTGGAACAGACTTTCAGGTGGACTTTGCCCACCTGCCTGCTTATTGGCTGGATAGCTCAGTTGGTTAGAGCATGGTGCTGATAAAGCCAAGGTTACAAGTTCAATCCCCGTACGGTGCATATTCCTGCATTGCAGCAGATTAGACTAGATGATCCTTAAGGTCCCTTCCGATTCTAGAATTGTATGATTGTCTGTCTCTCTTGGGATCCAAATATATATGTACACACATTATATGCACAAGGATGGTCAGGGATAAATTTGATAACTTGGCTCACTGCTGTTATTTAACGTGTTATCAGAATATTAAAGTAACCTAAATATAGTTATTTCTGTTTATTTATAGGAGGCACACTGGAGGAAATCTTGAAGCTCTCAAAAAAATTTAAAGGAATTATACCCGTAAGAGCCATGGAAGACGATCTTGAGTTGCTGGATCTTTCAGCTCCATTTCTTTGGCAAGGGAATATACCACACTATGGGTAAATCTAAAACACACACACACACACACCCCAATATTAAATCTGGCTTCTTAACTCCAGTTCTGATGCCAAAACCTTTGATCGGTTGTTAGACCTTTGGAAAATTAGTTACTTTATCTGTCCTCATAGCAGATAATAAAATTGAAGAAGACAGGATGCTAAGTTCCTAGCTGGGTCCAAATTTACACACTGGTATTATTTTTACATCTGTGCTATGGGCAGGGTAGCAATCTTAACTGTGCAAAGTGCACAACTTCTGCCTCCTTTGAATTAGATTGGGAAGTTGTTTCATACACTAGAGTTGTGCATGCGTCACCAATACTCTCAGATGTGCCACGTGCCACTAGATCACTGGGGCAGGACTTAATCCGTGGCAACAAAACCTGCAAAGATGGTAAAGGCCTTTTTATGGAGGCATTTCTAAGCCTCAAAAGGTAATATTGCATTAGTTGTGCCTCATCTGTAATATTGTGTCCACCTCTGGGCAAAACCATTTGAAGAAGAAGTTCAGGATGAGAGTGGAATCCATATGGAAAGCAAGTCCTATGAGGAAACGGTTGTGGGAACTGGATATATTTAACTTCCAGAAGAGAAGACAATGGATGGGCATAATAGCACTGCTCAAATACTTGAAATATATGGAAAGGGCGCCAAGTCTTACTTGCTGCTGCTACCTCAGAGGGTTAGATCTACGTAATGGGTTTCAGTTACAGGAGGGTAGAATTTGGTCAGACATTAGAAACAGTAACAATGGAGCCAATTTCTTGAGGGAAGAAATTCTTCCTTGCTACAAGGGAAGAAGTCAGTGGAACTAATGAAACTGAAATCACGGTCTTAATTCATCTTGGCTTAGACCCAATTATATTGGACAATAACATTCACTTTCTCTACACTAACAACACTTGGTTTATTTTCTGCAGTCATCAAAAGTTTAAAGGTGTCTCTTAAAGCATGCTATACAAGCATTTGCATACTTTTCTTACCTGGAAAAATAGTTTTGTTGCAGCTCTCTTTTTAAGACGTACAAACACCATTTTTATGTTGATGATTTTTATGGCTATAAAAATGTTCTAAGTTCTTTTTTTAACATTGCCAACGTACTAAAGAATAAAATTATTTACTTGTTAGGGCGTGGTTAAATTATTAATTCAGTCGTGTTTTAGCATATTGTACCATACCAGATTTACTACTTATATCATGTGAAGCAGTTTTGTGTCATTAAACAACAAAGAGCAGTGTTTAGAAAATATATGCTTAGCAATGTCTCAATTTGCCTGACATTCTTCAGTTCAACTGACCAAGGAATTTATTTTTGTTGACAGTATCTTATAAAAGGCATTAAAGTTTACTGCTTTTCTAGGCCATATAAAATATCCGTCTATAAAACAGCAGGAAAATGTTCTTCTGACAAGTTTTGAGAAAAGCTAAATATACAGAACAGTTAATGCTATTGTTTTGTTTCAAACATTAGGTGCAAACACTGTTCAAATCCGAAGGCGATAGCAAGCTTGAGTCCCCTTGCTGCACAGAAAGATCCATTGTGGGAGCCCACTACCATAGCACAAGGTTAGATTATGCTACTATCCATATTTTTTATTCAGAAGTCCTGAGTGTAAATAAAACCACCCAGTAATGTCCGAGTAAGGAGAAAAGCTGCATAAATCTGAAGATTAAAAAAATTATTGAGTCCAGGAGAAAGAGAAAGACTTGCAGCTCATTCCAAAATAATGGTTATTTTGAAGATGCTTCTCTCATCATTTGTGCCTTGTTCACATAGGAGAGCAAAGTTATATTAAGTTGAATAAAGAGTCTCTGACATTAATCTCAAATTAGATTGACTTAGGGTACTCAAAGCAGCACATTAGGCGGTGCTCAAAGCCTGCTCCCCTTTGTGAACAGGCCTCTTGTTGTTGTTTAAATAAGGGCATCATTGAGATGTAATAAATGGCTGAGTTGGTAGAGCATGAGACTCTTAATTAGGGTCCTATGTTTGAGCCCTACATTGGGTAAGAGATTCCTGCCTTTCAGAGGGTTGGACCAGACGATATGATCCTCATGGTCCCTTCCAACTCTACAATTCTACGCCTGCAAGAGGCAATTTGAGTTTAGCGTACGGAGCTTTCCTGGAAAAGAGCAGGAACGTCCCTAGCTGAATCTCAATCTGATATGTATTAGTCTGACACCTGATGCATAGGAAATAAAATAGGTAGCTTTTAAGTTCTACAGAGCCCAGTGCTATTATTATACGCACGCTTCCAAAAAAGATCCTGCAGAATAATTTGATCTGAATTAAGTAATAGGGCTTTTCTGTTAGCCCCGTAGCAGAGTGCAATGGTGTGTAAGCATTATTATTATTATTTTGTAAGGGACTTCCAGGAATGATTAGGTTCCAAACACAGCATTTCGTGCTGCGGTCCCTGTGCATAGAGCTGCGCCCCCATGGAAGTGTTATGTGAATTCCCGAATTTCTGGAAGTAAAATAAAGCATGATTAGCTTCATCACAAGCAATAAATGCAGGGGAAGCTGATTTTGATAGTTGATTTATGTAATTATTCACAAATTATCACAAGTTCCATTTAGGGTGGCTTTTGTTCTCGAGAAATGACCTTGATGCTGATTTATGTAAATAAGAACAAATGCTGGTTTCTCTGTTGCATAGCAGTCAACTTTCAAAAGATCTGCATTTGAGCAGGCAAGAGGAGCTCAATTGCTCTGTCTTGCTCCATGCCTGCACTATATTCACTCGTATGAGTCTTGTCCTAGCAGAAGACATAATGGCGAAACACAACCAACAGCTTTCTGCTCTCCCGCCCCACTGTAATCTACCTAAGCAACAACAGTGACAAAAATGAAACCAGAATTGTGTGTTAAAACACTAACATGGAACCAGAAAACTTAATTCAGTGGCTGTTCATATCTTCATTGGACTCTGTATTTAAGCTATACAGAATAAATTGGTGGGTTATTTTAATGGGATACGTAGCAGAGCAGTTCTCTGCAGGGGACCATTCTTCTACCAAAGAATCAGTAGCGCTTTCCCTTTCAGATTTCCTTAGGAATGGAACTGGGCAGAACAAAATGAATCCACAATGACACTTCCAAGATGTCTACTGGCTATTGGGAAATAGCTTATAAAGCCTACATGAAATTAAAATTTTCACTGGATGCAATTGTGTATGTAAATGCTATTGTGCATCTTCCACAGCAGTGTTACTATCTTACGAAGGTGCAGTATAGATAGCTTGTGTGCACATGACTGCGCAATTCACTTCAATAGAGGGAGCAGTTTAGTTGGGAGCTGTTCATTCACACTGGAATCCTCTGCAGCAGAAATAAATCAGTGGATGACAGTGGTGTTTAAGTTGTCTGTATCTCACCGATAATATATTTTTAGCTTTTTATTCCTCTCTTGTATTGAGTAATCTCTAAACACAACTACTTATTTTCCTCCTGCTTAGCTTTAGGACTTGTGCCCCTTGAATATGTCTTTGTGATGAAGTTTATGCTGGACGATGGAACAGGAACCCTGAATGTGTATCTCATGGATTGCGTAAGAGACCAAACCATTGTACTCTGAAAATGTTCAGTTTGAATATAAGTGTGTGCTTGCATATGGCTGTTCTCTCAAGCGACATGGAGAGAGGGCAGAGTTGCAGTAGAAGCAGTAAGAACTATGATCTAGTTTTAAAATGCTTTAGTTAAGCTCATGTGAAATTGAATGAAAATAGCCCCTTTCAAACCTTGATTTTTAGATTAAATACAGCAGCAGCAACAGACGTATCAGGCCCAACATTGAGAGGGCCTGACCCCAACGCTAAATACTGGACACAAGCAATTGAGCAATTGTTCTTCTTGACACTGGAAGACTACTAACTTTTCTTTCCCACGATTTGAAACATTTTGGAGCATATGTCATTTTAGTTCCCCCCAGTGTCTCTCTCTGGTGCTATGACATGCCACCATTCTGGAACTACAGTGCGACACACACTGTACTTGATTCCTTATGTATCCTTCTCTCATCCCCCTTTCTCTTTCTCTTAGTTTCTCTCTCCTCCCTTCCTTTCCAGTTGAAGGAAAGGGCTAGAAAGAGTTCCTTAAAGAAGTACTTGGGGAAGCTGCCATGGGATACAGTCGTGGCCTTTAAAAGACTTGGATGGCTTTAAAAGAGAAATTAGACAAATTCATGTGGGAAAGGGCTATTGATGGCTACTAGCCATGGTTTCTGTGTTCTGCCTCCATGGTCACAGGCAGTATAGCCTTCTGAATATCAGCTGCTAGAAGCCACAGGAGAAGTAAACCTACAAGCATTTGGTTGGCTACGATGAGAACAGGATGTTGGGCTAGATAGGTCTATTGCATGATCCAGCAGACTCTTCTTGTGTTAATTTAAAATTCTCAGGGGGGGGGGGAGGAATAATAATTTGTGGCCCCTTTCTACTTGGGGACAGTTTGCCCATCACTGGTTAGAATCTAAGAGGGACGCGGGTGGCGCTGTGGGTTAAACCATAGAGCCTAGGACTTGCCAGTCAGAAGGCTGGCGTTTCGAATCCCCACGGCGGGGTGAGCTCCCGTTGCTCGGTCCCTGCTCCTGCCAACCTAGCAGTTCGAAAGCACGAAGTGCAAGTAGATAAATAGGTACCGCTCTGGCGGGAAGGTAAACGGCGTTTCTGTGCGCTGCTCTGGTTTGCCAGAAGCGGCTTAGTCATGCTGGCCACATGACCCGGAAGCTGTATGCCGGCTCCCTCAGCCAATAAAGCGAGATAAGCGCCGCAACCCCAGAGTCATTCGCAACTGGACCTAATGGTCAGGGGTCCCTTAACCTTTACCTAGTTAGAATTTAAGCAAAGCCAAATCAGAAACAAGATGAAAAAATGTTCTTGTTCTATAAAAAAATGATAGAATGGCAGTCAACCCCCTCACAGAGGAATGTGGGAAGCATGTAAAAACATGTCAGTCTGACATGCTTGAACAAAAATGCAAAAGTAAGGTTATTACATATAGATGGACATGAAAATTATAGGGGGAAATGTTTTCATTTCTCTTTAACTTACCAGTTCTTTATATGCTGAAGTGTTGCAGCAAGGTACAGCAGTATAACTTCTGAAAATATGTAGAATCTGAATTCTTCAATTACATAGAAGCTATAAAGCAGAGATAATGTGATTACATCTACTCATACCAAATATTACTAATTGGCACCTGCAATTTCTGTTATTTTTAACTAAGTGATGATACACGGGTTTATAGTGTAGTAGATGAGACTACAGAGTATTCTGTGAGTTAACGGCATATTGGTGGTAGAAATTGCTCAACATACACTTGAGACATACATTCATGTTTTATTAAGATCTAGCCTGTACAAATGTGGTAGATTATTTCTATTTTAGCTATGAATTTTAATAAAGCTAAGGCTGGCATGAATTCCTTTGAGAGGGTGAATTTAGATTCACTTATGAATTGGATTAAAGTGAAGATGTTTTTTGTTATACCAGAATGTTAAAAACAGATTTAGATATTAGACTGCTTATGTGAATAAACAATGCTACTCCCTTCTGTTTTTCATTATTTGCATTGTGTTAAAAACATGAAGTGTGAAACATGTTTTTGTTACATGTAATTTTCATTTCTTTGCCAAATATCTATTGACTAATTTAATTATATCTGCATCATTTTTCCTGTTCTCCAGAAAGATTTCTTCCAAATTCCAGCTTCTGAAGTCCTGACCAATAATATTTTTCAAGAGAACATAGAAAGGATCATGAACAAACTTTGCCCTTCAGGCACAAATCTAGGTGAGATACTTATCATAAATTTGGAAGCATGATTAAAATCTACATAAGTTTATCTTTTTAATTTTTACACTCTGTAGGAAAGAGAATTAAATTACATCTTTTCCTGCTGTACCACAAAACTACACTGGTTTGTAGCTCTGTTCTTTTTAAAGATATAGATGTATAATTTCTCCATTGGCTGCAATAGTCCAAACAGAGAATTTGGTACAAAGGATAACTATTCTGTACAGCATGGTACGTTTAAACTGTATCCTTAAAAAGCAACCTGGCATTTTAGCAGCACTGAAAGGTGTCTTCAAATGAAGTCACAGATGGTATACTTCAGTGGCCCTTCTGTTCTCTTATATATGCTGAAACCTCATGAAACTATCTATAAAGCCTTAAGGACCTCTGTACATTTGCCAGCCACATTTAGTCCAATTGGTTGCCAGAGTAATTTAAAGTTGCCTTTTCCTGTACGAGAATGTGACTGCCTGTATATACTTCTGAATTAAAACTGTTTGTGTTTGTTGATGACAAATGCTAGCTTCTTGTGGCTGTGTATTACTGAACCCAGTTTCATTGTATGAGAATATTGTGGATTGTTTTGAGATTTTTTTCCTCCCTAATAGAACTTGAGAAATACATTCTGGCCTTCAGAATTTAACTGCGCATAGTGCAAATATCTGATAGACTCAGCAACAACCATGACACTTTATTGATTTTATGCCGAATTGGGGGGGGGGGGAGAAATGAGAAAAGTAATATCTGCCATGCTAGCAAACACAGGAACATTGATTTCACTTGGCAGCGGTTCATGTATAAGGGACATTTTTTCGATGCAGAGTGCTTCAAACAGAAGCCCAGCTGAATTTTTCATGACTCACCTAAACAAGTTTTTGTTTCACGTGAAGTAGGATAAGTGCTTTCTTTGGCATCTTAAATATGTATACAGTCGTACCTTGGATCCCAAACGCCTTGTGAGTTGAACATTTTGGCTCCTGAACGCTGCAAACCCGGAAGTGAGTGTTCCAGCTTGCGAACGTTCTTTGGAACCCGAACGTCCGACATTGCTTCTGATTGGCTGCAGGAGCTTCCTGCACCCAATCAGAAGCCGCACATTGGTTTCCAAGCGTTTTGGAAGTCAAATGAACTTCCAGAATGGATTCCGTGCAACTTCCAAGGTGGACTGTAGTGTCTTGGTTAAGACATTGCAGTCCGTGGTGCTGTTCCCTTCTACGCTACATGAATACCCTTGTGATTATAGCCACATTGTATGTGCCACTGTTTCTGTCCCACTGCTGTGATTCTGATTTATGCTTAATGTTTCGAGATCTGTACAACTTTTGTTTTTTTGGTCACAATTCTTGAATACAGAAAATGCCCATTAAAACCAGTCATTTGCTTTTGATTGCAGACAACCTTCCATGGCTGGACTGTTTTATCAAATCCTACTATGTCACGGATGGAAGAGAGCAACAAATTTGCTATCGGGTTTTTGACACTACGATTGCTGAAGATGTCTGATATCCAGCTACTTGGAATATTTAAGGGTTTGTAATGTTTGTCGATTTCATTTGAATATATAAACGATCCAGGGGATGTTGTAAGGTGTTTGCTTTTTTATTAAATGTGTAAAGAAGTACTTTGTTCTGAATCAACATATAACTTAAAATGATTTTTTTAATATACTGTTGTTTGTCATGGAAAATTCACGTGCGTTCTTCGCAGTTCTCCAGATAACACACAAGAGTCATAATTCACAATTCCCGACCCCTCAAAAAAAGCTTATTAGTTTGTTATCCTCTAGTCTAGCATGACTTTCAGAGTCAAACAAAAGTCCTTAAAGAAACTGAAAAGTCCTTAAAGAAACTCTTGAGCCAATCCTAAAAGCCACAGTGTGGGGCCATTCTCTAAAATGGAGCAGGCTGTCTTTGATTAGAAAATACTGTTGCAGTGCAATAGTCCATGTGCAAAAAGCTTTGGGTTATGCCACAATACAGATAGGATTTGATTAGCTTCTTATCACTGTTGAAACATACAATACAATGCCATCGCGTTCAGACAGATAAGGAAATATCAAAAATATCAGGCACATGCATGCATACAGTACAGTAATAGTATTTGAATCTGGACTATTCTGTACATACAAAATGAGCACAAAATACCTAGCAGCTAAGTGCTGTTTGTGATGGCACTTTCAATTGTGTTTGCCTCTCAGATCACGTTGCACGTGACCCAGGCAGCTAAATTTGGTGTTGGCTACACACTCCAGCTGATCTTCTTTTCTCCTTTGCATAATCTGATTTGGGAACCAGTTTTAGAGCCATGGAGTTTCAGGCTAGTAAGTCACTGTACTAATTGGCTCTTGGAGTGAAACAAATTGCTCTGGGTTTCTCTATCTGCAGTATACCTTCGGTATACATATGCTCATGCAAGACTTTAACACACAAAGTTTTCATCCAGTGGGCAAGAATTGTATCTTATTAAAATGTATTACATGCTGGCAGCTACAACACTGTATTCCAAGCCATGTAAAATATTTAATATAGTCTTCGTTGTAAAATTGTCTTGATGCATATCATGTGGCTTATTTTATTATTATTATTTTTTAGGTAATTAAGAATAGATGGTTCTTGCAGTTGTTTGTGGACTTTTTCTATAATGGGCATTATTTCTGATCCCCCAAAGCACTTAACTGCAAATCTACTGAATATAAGGGCTTTGAGCTTAGTTCTTTGCCTAGGAATGTATGACTGGCAATATTTCTCAAGGCATCTGTTACTCAGCACTGTAAAAGCAATGAGAAATAGGAAAAATTAATCAGTGGAAATTAATTCTTGCAACGGAGGGGTCTTAAAATCTAGCCCTGTTGCAAGCACTTTAATCCTATTGATTTCAATGGGATGTAATGCTCGGATTAGTTAAGGGCCACAATCCCAAACTCCATGCAAGCAGACTGTCCTATTTATTATAGATTATCTGTGCACCTGACTAAACCTAACATTCCTGAAAGTTGGAAGAAAATGGGACAGACCATAGAGCTCCAATGTAGGTCAGAGCTGCAGTGGAATCAGTGGAGTAAAAATCAATTGTGCACAATTTATGTCTATGGAATCAGGTCCAAAAAGCTCATTTCCAAATATTTATTCCTTTGTACTTGTGCTTAATAGCTTAAGTGGATTTCAGTACAGCAACCGTAGCTTGTCAAGGCAAGCTACCTTCTGTTGCAAACGTTTTGTGTGCGTGCAACATTATTTCCTCTTGTGTTTTATTATATGGATTATTTAAAAGCATTATTTGGCATACAATTCAGTGTGTTTTGTGTTGACTTTGTTAAACCTTTTCAGATTTATGTTTGTGTAATATAAGATTTGGGTATGTCGGGATGTTCAATATTGTAAATACGCACGTGTTTAATAAACACTTTTCATTAAAAAAAAAAATTAATGTCCTTTTTAATGTTCACCTTAGATTTGTAATCTAGTTGCTCTTGGCAAATGAAAATGGTCTCCAAAAGGGGAAGTTCATGTAAATGGAAGAAAGTTGGTTCTTTTTCCTCTAGGCTATTGATGTAGAAATGTGTAGATGGGTGGACTAATAATATTTCATATTCTTATATGCCAGATAGAGGGGCTATTTGAGAACTAACTTTGCTCATCAATCCTTCTGTCAATCTGCAAATGCCTGTTTTTCCTTCTGAATGCATGCACTGGGAAGTGAAAACCCAGATCACTACATGGGCCCAGACTGAAATAGGCACTCAAATCCCTGTTCACCCGCTAAAATCATGCTGTTATCAACACATGTATTAATAACTGGGGGAAGTAGGACATAAACCAGCTTCACACTTGTGAAGAAAACTGGCTCATGGGTTATATTCTGGCATATGGGTTTCTCAAGTGTAGAGAAAAAACACACGCTTCTGCTGCATAGTATATGCTGTTGGGCCAAATTTAACGTACATACAAAGCCTTATGTGGCTTATGACCCACATATCCGGTGGAATGCCTTCTCCCCCATTTGTGGAGCTCCCCCCTTCAAATGTGATCATTGTTGACCTTCATTTTCAGCACAGATTAAAAAACATATATTTTCACCCAGACCTTTTGCTGAGCTTTGTCTCCTCACAAGCACTTTGCTTTTGTCCCTATATTGAATACTGTTGATTGTGATTTTAACTGTGTGTGTTTTTTAATCTGTGCTGAATATTTTTGTGTTGCTGATGTAGACATACTGCCTGAAAGGTCATTATTAGTATTAGTATTTCACAGTGTCCTACACTTCTAATCGACAAGTTCACACAGAGGGCATTACTGACTATATTCCTTGTGGAGCCTGTTGCTTTGGGGCAGTCAAAGAAACTTGCCTCTAAGCAAATGCATGCCAACGTTTTTCAAAAAACACCTTAGATAGGCTGATTTGCCTTGGGCTGTGGGAGCTTCATTCAATATTTTCCTTCCGTCATGACAGTGTTCAGCTTTTTTAAAAAAGAAAAACGAAGCTCTCCCTCTTTGCCAATTCTCTGCAAACTCTATTTGAATCAATGTCATTTGAACATCTATTCGCATGTAAAGGGGAAGATTGTGTGTTTACATGTCATCTCACTTTAAGACAATCCAGAATCAATGAGTAGCAGTGTAGTAATGTATTCTGAAATGGATTAGTTTAGCAAAAACCACAGCAAAATTGGAGCCAGTAAGGCATTATGGGACAGGATGGAAGGGAGAGAAGGAAGAACACAGTAAAAGAAGGGAAACAGCCACCTCCTCACTTTCCTGGCTGCAGGAAAAAATCCGCACGTAGCCAGTGTTGTACCTTAGTAACAACCACTTTGGGAGGAGTGTGCAAAGGCCGGGGAGGGGGGAAATTTGGAGGAAAAGACACTGTTTATTTTGAGACCTGATAAGTAAAAGTGGCATGGCATTTCTGTACTGTAAAGCAGAGATAGGGAAGCTGTGGACCTCCATTCATTGGATTCCAGTTCCCATCAGCCCCAGCCAACATGGTCAGGGACTATGGAAGTTGTAGTTCAGCAATACCTGGCAGGCCGCAGTTTCCCCATCCCCAAGATATAGTTGGATTTACTGACGAACAAGCATGCCTGCAATAAGGTTGCAGGACCCTGAGTCAAGCAAGCTGGAAATGATCTAAAAAAATTCTAATGTGTTATGGTGACACTATCAACCATCGATAGGCACAGCCTTTGAAAGCAATGAAAATAATGTTCAGTAAAGGTAAAGGGACCCCTGACCAATAGGTCCAGTCGTGACTGACTCTGAGGTTGTGGCACTCATCTCGCTTTATTGGCCGAGGGAGCTGGCGTACAGCTTCCGGGTCATGTGGCCAGCATGACTAAGCAGCTTCTAGTGAACCAGAGCAGCGCACGGAAATGCCATTTACCTTCCTGCCGGAGTGGTATCTATTTATCTACTTGCACTTTGATGTGCTTTTGAACTGCTAGGTTGGCAGGAGTAGGGACCAAGGAACAGGAGCTCACCCCATTGCGGGGATTCGAACCACCGACCTTCTTATTGGCAGGTCCTAGGCTCTGTAGTTTAACCCACAGCGCTACCCACGTCAGTAGACTCTAGTAATTCTCATTTTATAAAAAGTTACACAGTCCTAAAACATTATTGTATGATTTTAAAAAGTTGGAAAATTCCCATTTTTCTACTGGAGAAAAGGGGGAGAGGTTACCATCCAAAGGCAAAATTTCAAATTTCCTGGACTTTTGCACAAGTTCCACCCTTTACCACTCAACCACATCCTTGGGGACAATTGCTTTTGAAGTCTCTTAATGGCATCATGCCTTGCACCAAAATAACACTGTGCCCCTGTACCATGAGTCTTTGGCTTTGGGATGCTGGGAAACTGGGCAGCTTAGGCTAGGAATCCCTTGTGATATGATAAGCATCCTTACCACACCTGAAATTTCCACGTGAATAGCAACTAGCTCGCAGTGTGTTTGGTATTTCCAGTTAATAGCAAACTTTCTGACACTTTGACCCCAAAGTCAAAAGCAAAAGCAGTGCTTTTTTTGGGGGGGTGCAGGGGTACACATACCCCTAAACATTTTATGAATCTTTGTACTTTTGTCCATTTACTGTATTTATTTTCCTCGATTTGAAGTAAAATATGGTGATTTTCTTGACTCAAAATGAGAGTACACCTAAACAATTTTTTAGAAAAAGAGCACTGAGCAAAAGTATACCTTATCAGCAAATTTCAAGATGTCTGAACAGCTAATATAGCTAATGATGAATTGGGTAATTCAAAATGCAACACTGAGCAGTAGTATAAAGGAAGAAAAATGCTCAAATGAAGCCAGAATGGTTCTCTGAATGCACACCTGTATCTGCTTCCGTGTACAACGTCAGTGCCATGTTTAAATAACCACACAGTAAAGGACATTTGATTACGACTACAAATATTATGAACGGCAGCCAGCCTAAATGCTGAGCATTTTCCTTTTGATGGGCTTTCGGGCACCAACACATTACTGAAAGCTTAAAGAGCATATTTGTCCTTTTAATACCTGCACATAATTTCACCTAGTGGGCAGCTGGCTTTAATGGGATTTAGACATTTTCATCAGGAAGAGAATTTAGCATCCAGGCCTAAATTCCACAAATAATCCACCTGACGTACAGAATGGAACATAAAAGAAGAATCTGAATGCCAAATCACAGTTCCAGAAATGAGAAAAACCTGTTGCTATTTATTGCCAAGTGATGCTTGCAAGATGGAAGCAGAAGTTGCCTTAGCATCATTTCTCTAGGTGTTTGCCTTGCGTGGAAATTGTAAAATACCGATCCATTGCGAGAGAGATTTGTTTATTTACTTGCGAAGACACAGTGGCAGAACTGTCGAGCATGCGTGATCATTCTGTAAGTCCAATCACGTCTTGCCACTGGGAATGCCTTTCAAAAAGATCCTCTCAGTTCTCTGTTTACAGAGCTTCTGGTCTTGACACCTTCACACCTGTAACTCCGAAGCAGCAGGGGAAATTGCTCTAAAGGAAAATATGTATATAACTTCCAGGTTTGTGCTAGATACCAAAACCTCTCAAAAGCTGTATGTGGCGTTCCCCACATAGCCTGCACATCTAGCATACAGCCAAAACAGTAATTCCCCCTTCTACAGAATCCCAGGAATGGTCGTTTGTTAAGGGTGCTGGGAATTACAGCTCTGTGAGAAGAAATTGACAGTTCCCAGGGTTCAGGGGGTGCTTAAAAGTGCTTTAAATATAAATGTATTGGGAGCAGCCGCCAAGACCACGTAACACCGGTCTTCAAAGACCTACCTTGGCTCCCAGTACGTTTCCGAGCACAACTGTTGGTGCTGACCTTTAAAGCCCTAAATGGCCTCTGCCCAGTATACCTGAAGGAGCATCTCCACCCCCATCGTTCAGCCCGGACACTGAGGTCCAGCTCCGAGGGCCTTCTGGCAGTTCCCTCACTTTGAGAAGTGAAGCTACAGGGAACCAGGCAGAGGGCCTTCTCAGTAGTGGCACCCGCCCTGTGGAACACCCTCCCATCAGATGTCAAAGAAATAAACAACTATCTTGACATTTAGACGACATCTGGAAGGAGCCCTGTTTAGGGAAGTTTTTAATGACTGGTGTTTTAATGTATTTTTAATATCTTGTTGGAAGCCGCCCAGAGTGGCTGGGGAAACCCAGCCAGATGGACGGGGTATTAACAACAACAACAACAACAACAGTCCAACAAGTTGTTGTTGTTATGTGTACACAGTCACAGTTTTCTCCTGAGTGCAAGCTTTTCCTTCAGCAAATTGCCAGTGTGGGCTGTGGTGGGGAGAAGGAAAGGAAACAGAAATCTGAATTCGGACCCTGGCGTAGGATGGGGGCGGGATTTAACTCTTTGCCTTTCCTGTAGTTGCGATCCAGACTGCAATTTCCAAATGAGGGGGGGAATTGCCATCAGCTCTAATGGCAAATTTATTCTAATTCAAATGGCAGAGGCAGCAGGGAGGGCAATTTTGGTGAGGATGTTCATAGCTCAGTGACAACAAATTGATTCCTTGCAGGACCACAGTGATTGCTCATTGTGGCCTTAGTAGCTTCCTTGGGAAGTACAATACAATGGCTCCTTGTGACATTTCTAGAGGTGTCCCATAACAATATGTAATGGGAAGTATCATGTCACTACAACAAAACAATAAAGACAACAGTTCATTCTGCATACATCATCATTTGTTGTTGTTTAGTCGTGTCCGACTCTTCGTGACCCCCTGGACCAGAGCATGCAAGGCACTTCTGTTTTCCACTGCCTCCCGCAGTTTAGTCAAACTCATGCTGGTAGCTTCGAAAACACTATCCAACCATCTCGTCCTCTGTCGTCCCCTTCTCCTTGTGCCCTCCATCTTTCCCAACCTCAGGGTCTTTTCCAGGGAGTCTTCTCTTCTCATGAGGTGGCCAAAGTATTGGAGCCTCAGCTTCAGGATCTGTCCTTCCAGTGAGCACTCAGGGCTGATTTCCTTCAGAATGGATAGGTTTGATCTTCTTGCAGTCCATGGGACTCTCAAGAGTCTCCTCCAGCACCATAATTCAAAAGCGTCAATTCTTCGGCGATCAGCCTTCTTTATGGTCCAGCTCTCACTTCCATACATCACTACTGGGCATCAATATTTAAGTGAGCTCAAAGCTCACCAGTAGGTCAGGTAAACATAACTATAATAACTTCACATCCAAAAGTAGCCCCAAAGCTCTTTTGGTCTGGAACTGATTGGTGTAAAAGTAATCTCTGCATATAAGCTTCCAAACCCACACAGCCATGTTGGACTATAAAGGAGCACATTAATCATATTTCATATTGGCTGGGATCCAAAGAGCTACTCTAGATTCACATGAGGGTTCTCCAGCCCTGTAGAATTGTTTTAATAGGCCACCACTGTGCCACATTGCAAACTTGTTTTTGATATTCTCAGTTTCAAAAGCAGCTTGCCAAGGATACTGTTCAGGAAAAGCAAGATGTAAAGCTCCCTTTGGGCTCGCATAACTAGTTTCATGGTTTTTGGATCCTGGCAACTGACTCCAGTGAATCTGGACTGAAAGTTCTCATTCAAATCCTCAGAGAAATGCGAAAAAAACTTCTAATCAGAGATTTCCTGTGCTTTATAAGATGCATTCAATTAGGCAGCCTTGGAAGTGAACAGTCACTTCACCTTGAGTGTCGACACACACACAAGTAACTGAAAATTGAGGGATGGCATAATATTTACATAAGCAATCATCTGAAATGTAAATGAAAGGTAAGCACTTCTATCAAAAAATGGCTGCTTGAAAATGAATCATTCTTTTCATATGCTACCCCAATATATGTTGGCACTCAAACTCTGCTGAGAATGTTAAAAGTCCATCAAATTCCTCAGTTGCCTCGCTGAAAAATTTATTTCCATGGCAGTGTAAGCAACAACAAAGGAAATCATCTTTCTTAGATCTGGGCCTCACCAACAGGGAGGAGCTTATTGATGAAATGAAAGTACAGTGGTACCTTGGTCTAAGAACAGCTTAGTTTATGAACAACTCGGATTAAGAACGCTGCAAACCCGGAAGTAGGTGTTTCGGTTTGTGACCTTTGCCTTGGAATAAGAACATGTTCCGCTTCCTGTTGAGTGTGTTCCATTTGTAAATTGAGTCCCTGCTGCTATGGGAAAGCACGCCTTGGTTTAAGGACGCTTTGGTTTAAGAATAGACTTCCGGAATGGATTACGTTCGTAAACCAAGGTACCACTATACAAGGAACCTTTGGAGGAAGTGATATTGTCCTCTTGGGTTTCATTATACAGAGTTAAGGGTTAGCTGAGTGTAGCTGGACATTCACTTTTGCATTTACAAATGAACTGAGGTGTAAGAAATGCATGCATCAGAAATGGAAGAAAGAAGGAAAAGTATACAGGAGTAGCCAATAGTTGCAGGGAGAAGTTCAGGTGGGCCAAATCTCAGAATGAACTCAAGCTTGGAAAATAGTAAGAAAAGGTTTTTCGGCTATGTTGAAAGCAAGAGGAAGATTGAGCGAGTAATAATAATAATAATTTATTTTTTGTACCCCGCCCATCTAGCTGGGTTTCCCCAGCCACTCTGGGCGGCTTCCATAGAAACAAAAAATACACTAAAATATCACAGATTAAAAACTTCCCTGAACAGGGCTGCCTTAAGATGTCTTCTGAATGTCAGATAGTTATTTATCGCTTTGACATCTGATGGGAGGGCGTTCCACAGGGCAGGCGCCACTACCGAGAAGGCCCTCTGCCTGGTTCCCTGTAGCTTTGCTTCTCGCAATGAGGGAACCGCCAGAAGGCCCTCGGCGCTGGACCTCAGCGTCCGGGCAGAACGATGGGGGTGGAGACGCTCCTTCAGGTATACTGGGCGTATACTGGGAGTAGTAGGTCCCTTGCATGGAGAAGATGGAGAAATGCCATTGGGTGACAGAGAAAAGGCAGAACTGCTCAACGCCGACTTTGCCTCTGTCTTCACCCCAAAGGAAAGCAGTGCTCAACCTGTTGATAACAGAAATGAATGATGCAAGGAGGGTGCTAAAACCAAAGGTAGGAAAGGGATGGTAAGGGGACACATAGCTACTTTAAATGAATTCAAATCTCCAGGGCCTGATGAGCTGCACCCAAACCCAGAAAGATGGGCGGGGTATAAATAAAAACATTATTATTAAAATTATTATTATTAAAATAGATCTGGTGCAGGCCTTCAAACTAGCAGAAACTACTGTCAAACAAACTACCCTCCATAACACGCACAGACATTTCCCCTTACTTTCTAGGAGGAAAAAAGTGAGTGTTATGGTGCAAAAAATGCGGTATTTACTTCTTTTGCTTGTGTTAATTATCCGCTTGTCAAATAAAGTTTCCTCCGTCTTTCAAAATGCTGAAGTATTTAACTAGAAGTACATAAAAAGCCTTTTAGCAAGTGTAGGAGCCAAGTAGTGGGATAATTCCTTCAAATCAAAACGTAAGTAAGGTAAGCGTTCACATTCCACAGATGACTATCAACAGAATGTTAGCCTAATTTAAAGCTTTGATGTTCAATAGCAAAATTAAAGAGACTCCTTTTTGTGCTGTCCAACAAGTGACAATTGGGACTAAAGGAGCTTGTGGGTGTAATCTCAGAACCTCTGTCTATAATCTTTGTGCAGAAGAGGGCGACCATGGTGATCGAGGGTCTGGAAACCAAGCCTTATGAGGAATGGTTGAAGGACTTGGGTATGTTTAGCCTTGTAAAGAGGAGATATGATAGCCATCTTCAAATATCTGGAGGGTTGTCATACGGAAGATGGAGCAAGCTTGTTTTCTCCTGTACTAGAGGCTAGGACTCAAACCAAATGATTCAAGTTACGAAAAAAGAGGTTCTGACTAAACATCAGGAATAACCTGAGGATGGTAAGAACTGTTCGACATTGGAACAGCAAAGAGGTGATGGACTCTTCTTCCTTAGAGGATTTTAAGTAGAGGTTGGCTGGCCATCTGTTGTGTGTAATCTTGTTGAGATTCCTGCATTGGTGCCTCCTAACTCTACAATCCTGTGATTTTATGATTCTGTGCTACTATCATATGTACCTTTCCCTGCCCACCCCCCTCTGCAAATGATCTACTTTTATTTTTTTGCTTGTTGGTAAGCGGTTTCACTTCCAGCAGAAATCAGCGGCCACAACCCAGCACACATGGAGAATCTGGGAGCAACAAACAGAGGGAAGTAATTTTGATAAGAAAATATAGGTCATGTTCATGTTGTCTGGTGGTTGTTAGGGGCAACAGAAATGAAGATGAAGACAATCACGTTGATAGGTGACTTCTTAATATATATATAAAATGCTTTTTCTTCGCTGGCCCCATTGTTGAAACCAATGTAAATAGGTTTTTTATTTCAGGGCAATTTCATTTTCCTGCTACATCCGAGCGCCAGTCTAAATTGTCTTCAAAACCCTCTTTAAAGCTCAATTGGCTTCTCTATTGAGCATATTGAATGTTGTGGGAAAACATCAGAAATGTGTTAGTGCTAAAAGTGTTTTTAAGCTAGAAATATGTCTCTCTCACTCACTCGCGCTCTCTCTGCTTTTCCCTGAGCACCAAATGTTATATGGAAGCAAATGCTATTTATTATCTACATACAAATAACTCCGATATCATTCTACAATTTAAAGCCTTTACCGGCTGAGGAGAAAAGGATTATGGTCTTGTGGAACAGATTCATGCTCAGTTTTTGCTGTTGTAAAATTGTATTTATGTACAGTGCCTGACATGGCGTTGTTTTTCTGCGAGGGCTGCAGTAAGTCACTGAGTTTTATGAGGAGTGCATCATAGCAATGTTTTGATTTTGTTTATATATTTATTTACTTCCTTTTGCATTTTGGTTAAAAAAGAAAAATGCCAGTCTGCGGAGCGAGCCAAAATATTTCCCCCTGTCGTGGTAAAATCAGTGAGGCTGGTACTAGAGAAGGGGGAGAGAAATCTTCCTTGCTAATCGTACTGACTTTTGCTCTCTATGTCAGGCAATTCATGATAATAAACATGTTTGTTTCCGAGACAGTTCTGTTACAGAACAGAGAGGACAAAATGGCCTGCTTCATAGTAATTTTACCACATCAAATTGTCTGTCAGCCCTGTGGTGGTAAGATGATGAATGGGACCACGATGGGAAATGATCGCTTAGGTTTTGGAGCAAATTGGACTGCATGAGGTGGTAGACAGACAACACAATCTCACGGATGTGCTGAGTTCAGCAGAGCTTACTTCCATGGTGTAACAGAGTAATCCTACAAGGCTGGAGTAGGGAGCAGTTGTGATGGGCAAATCGCCCAATCCAAAACCTTGTAGGGCTTGGGCTCGTAGGCCGGCCCATGCAGAGCTTGTCTGAGGCCTGGGGCGAGAGTCTTGTTGGAATAAAATTATAAACTCAATCCGAAAAGCAGCCAGTCCCTGGGGACCCACGCCTGGCTGGATCAGCCCTCCAAAGCCCATGGCAAGTGTACTTCGCTGCTCCCCAGCTCTGCTGGTACCAACATAGTATAGCACAGGGATGTGGGTGACACTGTGGTCCAAACCACTGAGCCTCTTGGGCTTGCCAATCAGAAGGTTGGCGGTTCGAATCCCCACGATGGGGTGAACTCCCGTTGCTCTGTCCCAGCTCCTGCCAACCTAGCAGTTTGAAAGCACATCAAAGTGCAAGTAGATAAATAGGTACCGCTGTGGCGGGAAGGTAAACGGTGTTTCCATGCGCCCTGGTTTCGGTCACAGTGTTCTGTTGCGCCAGAAGTGGTTTAGTCATGGTTTGGCCACATGACTCGGAAAGCTGTCTGTGGACAAATGCCGGCTCCCTCGGCCTGAAAGCAAGATGAGCGCTGCATCCCCATAGTTGCCTTTGACTGGACTTAACCATCCTGGGCTCCTTTACCTTTACCTTTACCTTTAGTATAGCACAGTATAGGCTGTATCTATCCCGGCACCCAACACCATCGGTGAGGAAGAAAAATAAGTACAGTGGTACCTCGGGTTAAGTACTTAATTCATTCTGGAGGTCCGTTCTTAATCTGAAACTGTTCTTAACCTGAAGCACCACTTTAGCTAATGGGGCCTCCCGCTGCTGCTCCCGCCGTGCGATTTCTGTTCTCATCCTGAAGCAAAGTTCTTAACCCAAGGTATTATTTCTGGGTTAGCGGAGTCTGTAACCTGAAGCGTATGTAACCTGAAGCGTATGCAACCTGAGGTACCACTGCACATCCATCTCAGGTCCAGTGTACTTTCTACCCTGTCATTTCTCTGATGAAAATAGGGATGTCCTTTTCTATTATTATTATTATTATTATTATTATTATTATTATTATTATATCCCACCCATCTGACCGGGTTGCCCCGGCCACTCTGGATGGCTTCCAACATATAGAAAAACATAATTAAGCACTAAACATTAAAAAGCTTCCTAGCAGAGAGGAATGGCAAACCAAGCTGTTGGCCTATGCTGAAATGGCAAAACTGACTGGAAAGCTCAGGGACCAAGAAGACAAGAAATTCTAGAAAGTATGGGGAAAGTTTATAGTTTATGTAGGAGACCACTGTCAGCAGATGATAATATTAGCAGGGTTTTAATCTCACTTGTAAATGTAACAAATACTAAGGACAATATGGAGAGATATAAACTATAGATTACGAAATAATATGCTGTTGGAAATGTTGACAATAAGAGCCATGGAAGGGGGTGGGAGGAAGTCTCGAGATTCAGAGTAATCCCTTTATATGCATGTGTATTAGGTATGGTTATAAATTTATATTTGTAAAATCAAATAAAAATTGTTTTTTTAAAAAAGCTTCCCTACACAGGGCTGCCTTCAGATGTCTTCTAAAGGTTGTGTAGTTACAGATAGGTAGCCGTGTTGGTCTGCCATAGTCAAAATAAAAAAGTTCCTTCCAGTAGCACCTTAAAGACCATCTAAGTTAGTTCTTGGCATGAGCTTTCGTGTGCATGCACACTTCTTCAGATACTTATCTCCTTGGCTCATAGATCGCATAACTCCATGCGCTCCAACATTTCTCAGATGAAAATAGGAACATCCTAAGGGACACAGGTGGCGCTGTGGGTTAAACCACAGAGCCTAGGACTTGCCGATCAAAAGGTCGGCAGTTCGAATCCCCGCGATGGGGTGAGCTCCCGTTGCTCTGTCCCTGCTCCTGCCAACCTAGCAGTTCGAAAGCATGTCAAAGTGCAAGTAGATAAATAGGTACCACTCCAGTGGGAAGGTAAACAGCATTTCTGTGCGCTGCTCTGGTTCACCAGAAGTGGCTTAGTCATGCTGGCCACATGACCCGGAAGCTGTACGCCGGCTCCCTTGGCCAATAAAGCAAGATGAGCGCCGCAACCCAAGAGTCGGTCACGACTGGACCTAATGGTCAGGGGTACCTTTACCTTTACCTTTTAAGGAAAAGTGGGAACTTCCAGGATCAAATCAGAATCCGGGACAGCTTCTGTAAATCCAGGACTGCCCCTGGAAAGTAGGGGCACTGGGAGGGTCTGTTCTGCTCACATGAAATGCTAGAGCTTTAAGGTGTATTTTCTCTTGTCCATGGGGAATGGGGTGGGGAGCTTTTGGGGTTTTCATGGGGGGGGGTGTTGTGAGTAGGATAGGTTTGGATCCCAGAGATTTGAAACCTCCCCTGATCCACCCCAGGAATGCCCCACCCACAACAGTGGGCCTTCCCACAGTAGCCAGAAGGCTTCTGAAACCAGGGAGGTCTCTGTGGGCATTATGTTCCCTGAGGGACTGTAGGATTGTGTTGGAAATGTGCACACAATTGCAGCCTCAAGTAGTAAAATGTTGAGCCGTATCAGCTCAGTCTACAGCTAGGTGCGCTACACAGCATTAGAATGCCTAAACAGGAATTCTGAGAGCATATTTGTGTTTTCTGTTGAAAGGCACATTGACTTGCTGCCTCCTTTCCCTTGGGGTAAGCATTTGAATGAAATCCACCATTGCCCCCCCCCAAGGTAAGAAATTGCTAAAGCTACAATAGAGGATAAAGCCTATCCAAGCTAACATTTTGTCTTGACAATTTTTAGGTGAGATCCCACTCAATTTGTTCCGCTTCTCTTCCCCGAAATGAAAACGAAGTTAAAAGTTTTCCTGTGAGGAATTTATTCCATCAGAAGTGGCGGTGTGAATTGTCCATGTGTTTCCATTGTCTCAAACTATATAAATCTGATTTACTTTCAAACCTCCCTCTCTACACCGTTCCACTTTAAAACCAGACATAAAATAACTGGAGCCAGCTGGGATTACAGTGGCATAAAGCAGGTGCTGTCTTCCACTACAAACCTTCCTTTTTCCTTTTTCCTTCTCTATTAAGAGTCTGCACTAAACGAATATTTATCTGGCTGAGGCTGGGTGAATATTGATGGTTCGTTTGCAGCAGCAAGCCCAGAATACACGGAGGAATGATTGAAAAGTCACTCTCCAGAAAGGTTGAGCGAACATAAGAATCTACCTTTACAGGAGCTGTATTCCACTTACACTCTCAGCTGCAGAGGTCAGTCAAAAAGAAAAGGGGTGGGCAGGGCAGCCCCACTGGAGAAGGAAAGCAACTGTGCTGGTCCCGGGGGAGGTTACCGTGCGGCGTGGTCCATGTCTGAGGCTGAAGCGGGGTCCAAGGCAGGGAGTCGGGCGTGGTCAGGAACTCTGGCAGAAAGCAGGACAGGGTGCCAGCAGGAACAGGTAACCAACGATGTTGCTCCCGCAACCTGGGACTGGGTGGGCTGGCCTTTATCTCCTCTGAGGCATAGGGCGGCCCCGGTCCACAGGTGACTCGCCTCTCCTGGCCTGGAGGTGAGCACTCTACCTGCGGGAACTTAGTTCCCCCCGCCTCTCTGCCCTGAGCCTCTGCAGCTCAGGAGAGGCTGGAGGGTTACTGGACCCAGAGGCAACCTCACCTTCCCCTGACAGGGCTGAGAGTGGAGCATCTGCAGGCAATGGGTCCTCCATCACCTCCGGAGCCAGAGCGGATTCAGCTGGTGTCTGCTCCTGAGGATACGGCACAGGTGAGGGCCCTTCACTTTCAAGCCCCTGGCCCTGGCTCAGCTGGCCCTGGAGGCGGGGACTCCTGTGCAGGCTGGGATTCTTCAGGTTCAGCCTTTGAAGCAGATTCCCAGGCCATCACAGCAACTTAGCTGTTTGGAGGATAAAGGGTGTGGCACTAGAGAGGGTTCTAAGCAGGGAGGAAGCAAGGATGAGGAAGAAGTAGCAGAAAAATTAAAGACTAGAGAGCTAGGCTATGGCACACTGGCTAAGAACACAGTGTGGAGACCAGGTCCAATATATGTGGGAAATGTAAAGAAAAAGAAGGTACTATGTATCATATGTGGTGGGAATGTAGAGAAGTTAAAAAAAATTGGGAAATGATATACAATGAATTAAAAAAAATGTTTCAAATGACATTTGTAAAGAAAACAGAAGCATTTTTGTTAGGGATTTTAGGACGAGACCCACCAAGAAAAATAAAGAATCTCTTTATGTATGCTACAACAGTGGCAACCTAGACAGCATCTTAAAAAGCAGAGACATCACCTTGCCAACAAAAGTCCATATATGGTAGTTAAAGCTATGGTTTTCCCATTAGTGATGTATGGAAGTGAGAGCTGGACCATCAAGAAGGCTGATCGCCGAAGAATGGATGCTTTTGAATTATGGTGCTGGAGGAGACTCTTGAGAGTCCTATGGACTGCAAGAAGATCAAATCTATCCATTCTGAAGGAAATCAGCCCTGAGTGTTCACTGGAAGGACAGATCCTGAATCTGAGGCTCCAATACTTTGGCCACCTCATGAGAAGAGGAGACTCCCTGGAAAAGACCCTGATGTTGGGAAAGATGGAGGGCACAAGGAGAAGGGGACAACAGAGGCTGAGATGGTTGGACAGTGTTCTCGAAGCTACCAGCATGAGTTTGACCAAACTGCGGGAGGCAGTGGAAGACAGGAGTGCCTGGCGTGCTCTGGTCCATGGGGTCATGAAGAGTCGGACACGACTAAATGACTAAACAACAACAACAACACAACAGCGGCAAGAGTCTTGTCAGCACAAGGATGGAAGAAGGAGGAAATCCCAACGAAAGAACAATGACAAGAAAAAACAATGAAAGAACAATGACAAGAAAAACTGATGAGTTATGCAGAGTTGGCAAAGTTGACACATAAACTACATGAGAAGGACAATCGTGACTTCAAGGAAGACTAGGAACTTTTTACAAACTACTTAAAAAAACAACAAAATGACTTGGACTCCTTGGCAGGTTTTGAATAAACATCCACAAATTTATTAATAGAATACATGACAGATAAGGTAATGATGTGTACAATTTTTAACATGCAGAGAATAATATGTGCAAATAAATCAGAGAGGGGAGCTGAGGGAAGTCTTTGGTGGGGGGGGGAGAGGGAGGGGTGGGGGGATAAAAAGGGGGGAATAATGTAATTGATTATTTGGATTGATAATTTGTTCTATTTAAATTGTTTAATAAAAAATATATTTAGAAAAAGAACACAGTGTGGAGAAAGGGAAAGCCAAAATTTCTGGGATTAGCTACTTCAGTCGTGAGTCGAGGAGGGGAAGGGTTAACTGAAGGAAGAGAGGTGTTGCTTACACACCTGATAGAAGGGTTATTGGGGAAGACTACTCACCTTCCCTGGTGGGCGGTGTTGCGGCCAGGCACCCAGGATCTCCCAGTGACCCTGCTGGAGGTTGGATGGATGCTTCATGGGGACTCCCAGCCGCGTCACGCCCCCGGCTGTCCAATCGACATGGCTAGGGGCATGGCTGCGGTCTGTTTAAGCTATGGCGCAGCTAGGGGCATCTTCCTTTCGCCTCCTCGCTGGATCTCCCAGCCCACCCGCCCTCTTTTTATGCGTTGCTATGACAGCGACCTTGCTATGGACGTATGTTGGTCACCATATTGATGTTGGAACCATCAGATGGAAAGCCAGCTGGACAGGACCCAGCTGGAGCGTCCCCCTTCTCAGACTTGCTGCTGCGGAGATCCATCAGTCACTCATGAGCACATGTTACTCAGCAGAGTAAACACACAACAGATCTGGCTCAAGGCGTGGATACTAGGTAAAGGTAAAGGGAACCCTGACCATTAGGTCCAGTCGTAACCGACTCTGGGGTTGCGGCGCTCATCTCACTTTATTGGCCGAGGGAGCCGGCGTACAGCTTCCGGGTCATGTGGCCAGCATGACTAAGCCACTTCTGGCGAACCAGAGCAGCGCACGGAAACACCATTTACCTTCCCACTGGAGTGGTACCTATTTATCTACTTGCACTTTTGACATGCTTTTGAACTGCTAGGTGGGCAAGAGCTGGGACCGAGCAATGGGAGCTCACCCCATCGCGGGGATTCAAACCGCCGACTTTCCGATTGGCAAGTCCTAGGCTCTGTCTAAGCTATGTTTATTATACATAGATCAGAACAAAGAAAACATGGCTTCTCTCCTTGCCGTTCTTCTCGGAGACAGAAAAAAAAAACACAAAAGCAATAAAGAGCGGATGTTCCGCTCACAAGACTCCAACAATCTGTGCTGGACTATAAACAGACATGTGACATGTAATAATCCTCCACATCTGCAGCAAGGGAGAAATGGAATTCCCAACAATTGATGGGGCTGGTTAGGAATTTTTCCACTCGGCAAATTGGCTCCAGCCATTTGCTTTTCACCTACCTTATAGCAATTGTGAGCTCAGGCATTTGGTAAGCCTTTGTTTATGGAAGGGGAAGCTGTAGCCTCCGCCTGCCCCTCCTTGATAAGGGTATCCTGTTAAAGGGATATGGAGGTGTTGATCCTGTCCAAAGCCTGGACATGAGCTATGGCCATGCCACAACCCCAGGACCCTGGGGGTGCCCCGATTTGACCTATGTCATAGGGCGCCCCCTACTGGTGGCTTACCCTTAGTGAGACTTCCTGCGGATGGGCCTGAGTCGGGATGTAGTTTGGTTTCACCCAATGCCTAAGCCAAACCGCTCACACCTGTAACCAATAAAGTTGTGGCCTATTTTATCCTATTAACCTGAAATATTCCTGTCCGTGTGTTTATTATATAAGGGAACTGTGGGGCCCAGGGCCTTGACATGCAAGCAAGACTGTTTAAATAAACTGATCTCAGAAGGGATCTGAGGATGAGAAGGGCTCTAAATTTATCTGAGCGAAGAGCTCACCAGGCTTTTTTCTGAAAGCAAGATCAACAGTGGGAGGGTGGAAGCTCTCATATTGCCTAATATCAGTTCAGGCTGCCTGTCCAGTTTGCCTAGTACTGTCTTTTCTGACTGGCCGTGGCTCTGCAGGGACCCCAGTAAAGAAGAGTCACTCCTGAATTCTCGTCCTACTACACTGACATCCTATTAACTGGAGGTGCCAGAACTGAACCTGGAAATCAGTGATGCTGTTAGGTACAGTACTTAAAAGATTTGGGGCTCTTACCCATCAGGCTACCCCTATGAATAAGGTAGGATGACATTTTGCTGCAAGAGAAGTGTGTGCTTCCTTTTGTAACAATAAGACATGATGCTGCACACACAGATAAGATGCTAGAGCAGATTTAAACGCATGATTGAGAAACGATGGAAGATTGTGGAGGGTGGATTTGGAGATGGAAGATGCGAATAGAGAGACAAGAGCTGAGGCAGAGGGGTAGGGATTTAAGATGGGGCGTTAGCTGAAGGTGGAAGGCCTTTGGCTACAAAAGGCGGATAAGCATGTAACAAGTGTGTGTGTATGTATGCGATAGGTTAAAGAGAATGGCTGTATATGCTGACAGATGAAGAGAAAGGATTCAGAGTAACAGAAAGGGGAAATCAGAAAATATAGATTATTTCCAGCTCAGATTAGTAGTGAGTGGACAAAATGCACTAGCAGAAGGTACACACTGCAACACACAAGACTAGTATGCATTCAACAACAAGAGATTAATGAAATATTAAATATTCACACACCTTCTTCTGAGGCATCAGGCATAAGCCTGCATTTTATTAATGTTTGATCAGGACTTGTATATTAGAGAGAGCCTAAAAGATTTTCAAATGTTTCATGCCAGGCAGAGAAAACCTTGGCCATTCTCCTAAGACAAGGGGCCCCCCCTTGATTTATAGCAGAAAACAATTCTCAAAGTCGTAAAAGCTGAAATTACAGACTGAGTAATGACACTGACCCTACATGTTACAGAAGATAACAAAGGCAGAGATAAATATAATTAGGAATGGGCAAATAGTAAAATGATACCATGGGCCTCTTTTAAACCTTGAGCTGTATTTTCTAAGGCCAGAGGCAAATGGGAGAAAAAACATCTAGCTGACAGAGAAAGAGAGGCTTTTTGGGAAGTCTTTTTAAAGCATCTAGCTGGGAAGTCTTTTTAAAGCTGTTTCTTCCTTAAACAGATAATGGGAAAAGCAGCTTGCTGAAGGGGGGGGGGGATGTAAACTGAAGAGCCTTCTTCTGAAACTGTTTTAAACTGAGTTCTTTTTTTTCTTTCTCTCTCTACTTTAAAAAGGCCTTATTCCTTTTAAAAGGTTACCTATGATAATGTATGAAATATATTAGCTTAAATATATTGGCTTAAATGTAATTATGCAAAGGATTTAACAAATGCTAGAAGAGTTGTATTTATCCTGGAATTAAGTCAGCCAGCAGTTTAGCCCCCCTGCCAGACAGGAAGACGCCATCAAATGCTGTCCTGATATATTAGCTGTCAGACATTTGTTTAGAAACCTTCAAATGAAGGATATCTTTCAATGTTGATGTGAAACTCAAGATCCTTGACATATGTTTAAGATAAAAATTTAAGATTAACCATTTGTTTTAGAAGGCAATAGGGCAGGGAGGGCAAGAGGTGAGCTGGTAATTAAGATTCCTTGTTGAGACACATGTAAGATATATTACTACTTATTTGTCATTTATAGATGTAACAATATATAGCTGTTTGTGTTCCATATAAGGACAGGAGGATGTGGGTGTATCTTTTAGGATTGGATATAGCAATCAGCCAATAGGAAATCCAACCAGGCTGATTGGACAGAGGCAGCCCAAGGAGGAGCAAAGGGGGCTGGATTAAGGGAATATAAGTGCTGGCCATAATGGCAGGAGGCCAGGCCAGAGCTTGGTAACCATATACCACTGTGCCTCTCATTTATTTGTCTGACAAATAAATAATTATTTTAAATTCTCTATTGCTGCGTTGAATATTTCATTCCAGCTAAGCGTTAACCACAAGCAGGGTGCTACATTTTATGGTGCCCTGTGACTCGGATAAGTGGTCTGCTGGAACGCAGCCCCTTCGCTCTACTGAGCAGGGTACAAGAGAGAGGATCTCTAAACTGCTTACCCAAGCGCGCACTGGTAAATTTTTCCAGGGGGAACGCAGAAGTCTCGTCTGTCTGATACCCTGCTCACTGGCGGCGACGGACCGGGGGGAAACGGAACCAACCAGGGGTAAGTGCACAAAGGGATTTTTGGCCCTCCAATTAATTGGGAGGAAGAGAAGTCTTGATCAAACTTCTGCATCTCAGTAAGTGGGAACTGAGTACGCTAGGTGGTTGGATACATCAGATGGTGGTCTGGTGGGGGAAAAGGGAAAGTTGGGAGGTAGTGTGTGGTGAAGTATCTAGCGCATTGTATGTGTGAGAAAGTACAGAGCAATCTGTAGCTGACCTGAGTGTGGAGTGGGCAGTACTTCGGTTCCTGGTAAGGCGACTTCACCAGGCAAGGAAATCCACGAAGCGTGTGTGTGAGTGACTGAGTGGATACTTCACAGGGCCATACAATGGGAGTTGGGGGTTCAAAAGGGGAAAATACACCTCTTGAATGTATGTTAAATAATTTTAAGAAAGCCTTCTCAGGGGCATATGGAGTCAAAATGACGCCAGAGCGCCTGAGAACGTTATGTGAATTAGAGTGGCCGAAGCAAAATACTGAATGGCCATCTCAAGGAACCTTTGATATAAATTTAGTAAGCAAACTTTGGTCCAACATCGCCAAAGAAATTGGAGGGTGCCCAGAACAATTTTCATATATAGATTCCTGGCTGAGCACATTAAATAAAAATCCTCCATGGATAAGGGAATGCAAAGTCCAACGATGCAAATTATTGGCTGTAAAAGCCGAAGCTAGAAAAGGAATCTTGCCAAATAAACTCAAACCCATTTTTGAGGGACCAGAGGAAGAGCTGCTTCCACCTCCACCTTATGCTCCACATCGAAGGGAGCCTAATCCAAACCCTCCACCAGTTGTAACCCCAAGGCAAGAAAGTGGAATGAATAATGGGGCTGGAGTCACAGAACTTGATTCCTTGATAGATTATGATAAATATCTTCAGGAGGCATTGGAGGCCTATAATAAAGCCCAAGCAGAAGTGGTTATTCCATCTGTGAGTCCCAGTAGAACTCCATCTACAGTCTCTTTTAGTGAAACAACTGATTGCCTACCCCAAACTCCTGTACATCCAAATCCTAGAGAATTATTACAGAAGTTACAGGGAGACCTTAATCGGTCAGCAAGCAATACAGCCAGGCGTATAAAGCTGCTAAAAGAACGCCTTGGGACAAATACCATCCCCTATGATTTGAGGCCCTTAGAGCAAAGCGAAGAGAAAGATCACGTAGTAGCCCCTCTCAGAAGAGTATTTGATGCACTTGAGGAGCCTGTGCTGGTTAACGGGCAACTCGGACCACGGCCACCTCGAACTTCGACCCTCCAGTACATTCCATTCACAACTACGGATCTGATGAATTGGAAAACACACACCCCATCTTTCGCAGAAAAACCTCAGGCTATGATGGACTTGGTGACTTCAATAATAAATACTCATAGTCCTACTTGGACAGATTGCCGCCAGCTCCTGAATACTCTGTTCACCACTGAGGAAAGGAGAGACATAATTGAAAAGGCACAGATATATTTGCGTGAGCAGGCCAGAGTGGGAAATATTTTTAATATTGACCGTCATCTCCAAGACAACTTTCCCTTGGAAGATCCTAATTGGGATCCAAACAATGTAATTCACCTGGCCAGACTTACCACCTACCGCCAGACGCTTGTGCAAGGTATCCGCAGGGCATGCCAGAAGCCCACTAATATGTCTAAAGTCTCAGAAGTAGAACAGAAACCAAATGAGAGTCCAGGAGACTTTTTAGAGAGGCTGCAAGAAGCCTATCGTATATGGACTCCTTTTGACCCTGAAGCCCCTGAAAACAGCAGAATGATTACTGCTACATTTGTGGCCCAGTGCGCTTCTGACATTCGTAAGAAAATTCAGAAATCAGAAGGATGGGAAGGGATGCTGATGAGCCAAATTATGGCCATTGCACGCCGAGTTTATCGGAATAGGGATGAGGCTGAGAAACAAGAGAAGAAGAAGTGGCAGAAGGAAAAGATGGTAATGCTAGCCACAGCAGTGAAGCAAGACTACCGCCCCTTAAATGGAGGAAGAGGGCGGGGAAGGAATCCACCACTGGGAAGGAATCAATGTGCAAATTGCAAGAAGGAGGGTCATTGGAAGCGGGAATGTCCTGAACCCCTGAGGTTGGAAGAAGTACGCCCAGGCCCAGGCCCAGGCCCAGGCTCCGGCCCAAGAAACCAGGGACGGGGACGGGGAATGATCCGAGATGGAAGATATCAGAGACCTGGACAAGGACGGAGTAGGGACAATGTCATTGGACTGGCAGAGGAGGATTTTACCCAAGACTAGGAAAGACCGGACTCCATAAAGTTAGGCTTCCAGGAGCCCACGGTCACGATTCAATTAGGAAGCCATTTAATAGACTTTATGATTGATACTGGGGCTGAATACTCAGTACTCCCAGAACTATTGCAGAAAAAGGCATCCAAAAGTGTTGTCATTAAAAGTGCCACTGGTCAGTCAGCTAAGAGGTCTTTCCTCCAACCTTTGGAATGCCAGATTGGGGGACATCGTTTAACCCATCAGTTTTTGTATATACCTGAGTGTCCAATACCTCTCTTAGGTAGAGATATGCTGTCCAAATTGCAGGCCCAAATCACCTTCACTCCTCGAGGTCCAGAAATGAAACTGCCATCAAAGGCAGCAGGAATAATTTCCCTCTCCGTACCTAAGGAACAATCATGGCGCCTAATGTCAGCCCTGCAAGTCCAACCCACATTGGATACAGAGTTAAACAAGCTCCTCCGAACTCTACAGGTGCCACCAGGAGTATGGGCCGAAAATAGCCCACCAGGAATGGCCAAGAACATAGCTCCAATTGTAGTAACCTTAAAACCTATGGCTACCCCTGTATCTGTAAAGCAATATCCTTTACCCCGGCGAGCAGCAGAGGGCATCCAGAAACATTTGGACCGCCTATTAAAATATGGTCTGCTTAAGCCCTGCCAATCAGAGTGGAACACACCCCTTTTGCCTGTTCGAAAACCTGGGACAGATGAATACAGGCCAGTGCAGGACTTGAGGCTCGTAAACCAGGCTATCGAGACCTTGCACCCAAATGTACCAAACCCATACACCCTGCTGAGTTTGATCCCACCAGAAGCAACATTTTTTACTGTATTGGACTTGAAAGATGCATTCTTCTGTTGCCGGCTGGCACCAGAGAGCCAACCTATATTTGCCTTCCAGTGGGAAGACCCTTTGACAGGAACAAAAGGCCAGCTAACCTGGACGAGATTGCCCCAGGGATTCAAAAATTCCCCAACTTTATTTGGCACTGCCTTGGCGAAGGATCTAACAAGTTACCCCTCAATACCTGGAGAAAAGGTGGTTTTGCAATATGTAGATGACCTTATACTAGCAGCAAAGGATTTTGATACCTGTAAAGAAGGTACAGAGGAACTGCTCCACTTGCTCTGGCAAGCTGGCTACCGAGTTTCCCAGAAAAAGGCACAGTTATGTTTAGAAAAGGTCAAATATTTGGGCTTTGACATCTCACACCAACAACGAGCATTGAGACCAGAGAGGAAAGAAGCTATTTGCCTTATCAAGGAACCTACCACAAGGAAACAACTCAGAGGATTCCTGGGAACAGCAGGGTTTTGTAGACTATGGATACCTGATTTCAGCAGTCTGGCCAAGCCCTTACATGAAAGCACTCGAGGTGCAGAAAAGGACCCATTCGTATGGGGACCTGAGCAGCAACAAGCCTTTTTAGTTATCAAACAACGACTTATGGAGGCCCCAGCCCTTGGACTGCCTAATTCGGAAAAACCCTTTCAGCTGTATGTACATGAACAGAATGGGATTGCAGCGGCAGTCCTGACCCAGAGATTAGGAAGTTGGAATCGTCCAGTAGCTTATTTGTCAAAACAATTGGACTCAGTAGCAAAAGGATGGCCTCCATGCCTAAGGGCAGTAGCGGCCACTGCAAGCCTTGTCAAAGAAGCTGATAAATTTACCTTCGGCCAGACAATGTATGTGAATGTACCTCATGCTGTTCTGACACTCATGGAATATAAGGGTAGTTATTGGCTAACGAACCCAAGGATGGCTAGGTACCAAGGCCTATTGTGTGAAAATCCCAGGATTCATCTACGAGTAGTGAATATGCTCAATCCAGCGACTTTGCTGCCCCTACCAGAGGTAGATGATGAAGAATCACATGATTGTCTCCAAATAATGGATGAAGTTTATTCCAGTAGACCCGATCTGAAAGATGAACCATTGAAAAATCCAGATGTTGTGTATTATACTGATGGTAGCAGTTACCTGCATGAAGGTGCCAGACGAGCAGGATATGCTGTGGTCACCAATGAGGAAGTTGTGGAAGCTGAAGCTTTGCCTGCTGGCACCTCAGCACAAAAAGCTGAACTTATAGGTTTAACTAGAGCTCTGCAATTGGCAGCCGGATGTAAGGCAAACATCTATACTGATTCTAAATATGCCTTCTTAACCCTGCATGCACATGGTGCTCTATGGAAAGAAAGAGGTCTAATAGGAGCCCACGGGAAGGCCTTGAAATATGGACCTGAAGTAGAAATCCTGTTAGAAGCAGTATGGGCTCCAGAACAGATTGCTGTAATGCACTGCAAAGGTCATGGACGAGGAAGGGATCCAATAACCAGAGGAAATCATGCTGCTGACAAAGCAGCCCGAGAGGCAGCCCAAAAGCCTGTGGGAGGATTTATAGCAGCCCTCATACCAGAGGTAGTTCCAGAAGAAGTTAAACCTCACTATACCCCAGAAGAGAGGAAGTGGGCTGAACAGGAAGGAGCAGTTGTGAAGGACGGTTGGATGATCCTGCCAGACAATAGGATTTATGTACCTCATCATCTAGCAGGCACAATTGTAAGAAATTATCATGAATCTACTCACCTTGGTGGTACTGCAACCAGAGAGAGTCTCAGTCGGAAGTTGTATATTATTAACCTATCACAATTAGCAACTTGCATTTCACAGAAATGTGTTCTTTGTGCTAAAAACAATCCCAGGCAGGGACCGGTACAACCTCCTGGAATCCAACATGTGGGATATGTCCCCATGGAAAGCCTAATTGTGGACTTCACAGAGCTGGTCCCTTCTAAGGGATTCAAGTATCTCCTTGTGTTTGTAGATACTCTTACCGGATGGGTTGAAGCTTTTCCCACCCGAACTGAAAAGGCACGAGAGGTAACTAAGAGACTCCTCACTGAATTGATCCCGAGGTTTGGATTACCTAGATGCATTGGAAGTGACAATGGGCCAGCGTTCATTGATCAAGTAGTACAAGAAGTATGTCGAGTCTTACAAGTGAAATGGAGACTGCATGCAGCCTATAGGCCTCAGAGTTCAGGGAAAACTGAAAGAATGAATCGGACTCTGAAAACCCAATTGGCAAAATTAACCCAGGAAACGGGATTGGGATGGGTAGATGTGTTACCCATAACACTGTTTCGTGTTCGGTGTGCACCCACAAAAAGACTTAAGTTGTCACCTTTTGAGCTCCTGTATGGGAGACCGCCCTCCTTTGTTCAGGATATTCCAGCTGATCTTAAACAAATAGGAGACCATGTGACACAGGGACAAGTGCAATCTCTCTCCCGTGTTTTTGTTTCTCTTAACAGGTGGGTCCTCGAGCGCACGCCGTGCAGCATTGCCGAGCCGATTCATCAGTTCCAGGCTGGCGATAGCGTATGGGTGAAAGAGTGGAAACGTGATCCACTTGCACCTAAGTGGCGTGGACCTTACACCGTCTTGCTCTCTACTCCAACAGCGGTGAAGGTAGCTGAGGTGACCCCCTGGATTCATCACTCTCGTTTGAAGAAGTCCGAAGGCAGTTGGACGTGCAAAGGTGACCCCTCTAATCCTCTTAAACTGACTCTCTCCAAAAACCCCTGTATCTAGCCCTACCGGGAACGGGCTAGGTCACGGGCAACATTAGACGACCGGCCTGCTGCAGCCACAACCTGGAAGCTGGCTGACCTGCGCACGCCTGAAGCTTGAGGAGCATCTGAACCAGCGATTGTGAAAGGAAAGATTCTCTTATACAATTAATTGACTGCCCACCCCCTTGTGGAACAATTATCAGAGATATTACTCATTGGGGATCCTCGGGATATATGTTTTGGTCTTGGTGGTTCCCCATTTCTGTCACTGGGGGAATTATATTGGGACTAATATTTATTTGCTATCACTATAAGGTAATCTTTTGTGGAAGGAATGCATATGCTAGACATCAACATGATTCTATTATTAATCCTGATCCCTTGGGAAGGGGAAGGGTCCTTGAATCTGGCCAAATTGACTAAATATGGATTCCACCATGACCACAATATGTGGGTAGGTTTAGCTGAAATGGTAGCCAATGTTGCAAATAGGACCAATTGCCTTGTTTGCTCTCTCGGGCCAGATGATTCAGAGGGAGGTATGCCCTTATTACCGATACCATTAGATGCCATTGGTATGGTAAGCGAAATACCACACCAGACAGAAGTACAGAATTTTCCCGGATGGAACTCAACTAAACCATTACGAGTTATACCTGTACAAGGGGAATTCTGTGTACATAAATCATCAGATGCAGCTGATTCTACCATGATAGGCTCTTCTCATTGTCACTATACTTGGGATAATATTAAGAATACCTGGGCACACGATACTACCTATCGAACTCGGGATGCCTTGCCCTGTGCACCTCCTTTTATTCATGCATGGAAAGTGGTATGGAACATAACTGTGACAGAAAAAGGCAATCTAACATACTGCACTGTGAACTCTCTACCTCTTTTGCTATTTCGCCTTCTGTACTCCACGTACCAAAGACCTCAGACACGATGGTTGTGGTGGATATGTGGAGAATGGGCATACAAGAAACTCCCCTCCAAATGGAGTGGGACTTGTTTCCTGGGATGGGTATTACCACCAATGTGGATTATGCCTACTAATTTGGCCAAGCGTACACGAAGAAACGCTGATATTTCTCATATAGCAGGAGGAAGTACCCAAAGTTGGAGCGGTACTGATGATTGGCCACCAGAGCGCATTATAGCCTATTATGATCCTGCCTCCTGGAATCCTGGTGAGCTCATACAAGGGGCACGGGATCCTATTTATAATCTAAACAGAATAATTCGATTGCAAGCAGTAGTGGAACTTGTAACCAATGCAACGGCCCGGAGTTTGAGACTTATTGCACAACAATTGGATGAAAGTAGAGCCGCCATTTTGCAGCTGAAAATGGGAATGGATTATGTACTTGCCAAGCAGGGAGGCCTATGTGGAGTCTTGAACTTGACAGGGAATGCCTGTTGCTTTAACATTTCAGATAATGGTGAGGCAATCCGTGTGTTGGCCACAAAGATGGAGAATATAGCACATGTCCCAGTACAAACATGGGAAGGATGGGATATGGGATGGCTCACCAATTGGTTACCTAATGTCACAGGACTCAAAGGGATACTATTGTCTTGCTTGTTTTTCTTGACAGTAGTGGTAATGGTTTTATGTATGATGCCATGTATCATTTCATGTTTTAGAAGTACAATTAGCAAGATGGTTTCAAATGAAACTCTACCTCATATCATGGCCCTATACAGAGCTTTACCTCAGGAATATGATGAAGGTCAAGCTATCAAGGACACTTGGGACGAAGGTCCTTGAGCTTGAAAGGGGGGAATGAGGCATCAGGCATAAGCCTGCATTTTATTAATGTTTGATCAGGACTTGTATATTAGAGAGAGCCTAAAAGATTTTCAAATGTTTCATGCCAGGCAGAGAAAACCTTGGCCATTCTCCTAAGACAAGGGGCCCCCCCTTGATTTATAGCAGAAAACAATTCTCAAAGTCGTAAAAGCTGAAATTACAGACTGAGTAATGACACTGACCCTACATGTTACAGAAGATAACAAAGGCAGAGATAAATATAATTAGGAATGGGCAAATAGTAAAATGATACCATGGGCCTCTTTTAAACCTTGAGCTGTATTTTCTAAGGCCAGAGGCAAATGGGAGAAAAAACATCTAGCTGACAGAGAAAGAGAGGCTTTTTGGGAAGTCTTTTTAAAGCATCTAGCTGGGAAGTCTTTTTAAAGCATCTAGCTGGGAAGTCTTTTTAAAGCTGTTTCTTCCTTAAACAGATAATGGGAAAAGCAGCTTGCTGAAGGGGGGGGATGTAAACTGAAGAGCCTTCTTCTGAAACTGTTTTAAACTGAGTTCTTTTTTTTCTTTCTCTCTCTACTTTAAAAAGGCCTTATTCCTTTTAAAAGGTTACCTATGATAATGTATGAAATATATTAGCTTAAATATATTGGCTTAAATGTAATTATGCAAAGGATTTAACAAATGCTAGAAGAGTTGTATTTATCCTGGAATTAAGTCAGCCAGCAGTTTAGCCCCCCTGCCAGACAGGAAGACGCCATCAAATGCTGTCCTGATATATTAGCTGTCAGACATTTGTTTAGAAACCTTCAAATGAAGGATATCTTTCAATGTTGATGTGAAACTCAAGATCCTTGACATATGTTTAAGATAAAAATTTAAGATTAACCATTTGTTTTAGAAGGCAATAGGGCAGGGAGGGCAAGAGGTGAGCTGGTAATTAAGATTCCTTGTTGAGACACATGTAAGATATATTACTACTTATTTGTCATTTATAGATGTAACAATATATAGCTGTTTGTGTTCCATATAAGGACAGGAGGATGTGGGTGTATCTTTTAGGATTGGATATAGCAATCAGCCAATAGGAAATCCAACCAGGCTGATTGGACAGAGGCAGCCCAAGGAGGAGCAAAGGGGGCTGGATTAAGGGAATATAAGTGCTGGCCATAATGGCAGGAGGCCAGGCCAGAGCTTGGTAACCATATACCACTGTGCCTCTCATTTATTTGTCTGACAAATAAATAATTATTTTAAATTCTCTATTGCTGCGTTGAATATTTCATTCCAGCTAAGCGTTAACCACAAGCAGGGTGCCACACTTCTGCAAACGGATAGCCACCTGTTTGGATTCACAGCAAAGAAGAGTGGTTTGTTTATTTGTTTGTTTGTGTTCATCACACATGCAGACCCAAAATAGACCAACAGAAATGCGCACAGATTTCTCTACAGGAAATACTGGATATTCATTATCTGTCCATCAGCAACCAGATCTAGCAGGAATTGAAACACAGACCCATAGAAATGTAGTTAGGAATGCAATCCTATGCACCGTACTCAAAGGAAAGCAAGCATTAGGTACAGATTCCCTTTTTACATCTTAAAAATAAGGTGCAGGGGAAGGTTGTCCTGTGTGGCTAATGCTGCTGTAAGATGTCTGATGCACATTTACATGGGAGTCAGCCCCCACTGAATGTAACGAGACTTATTTCTGAGTAAGCAGGCATAGGGTGGCATGGGCAGTGTTTTGACAAAAGTGCTGTTAAAATCCACTTCTTGCTGTTTAATCAAGAGCAGCTGCTTATGGAAAGCTGTCTCGCCTCTGCTCTTTACAATTCCCAAAAAGGAGCCTCAGCCTTTTGTTTTGAGCATTAGGAAGTTTCAGCTGAGAGAGAGAGAGAGAGAACAAGAATTGAGCAAGGGAACAGTGGTCCCATGGTGGTTATTCATGGCCCAGCCTGGCCTGACTCTCATCTCCTGAAGACGGTGTTACAGCTGCCACATGGTACCTTTTTGGGGAATGTTGTGGGTGGCTGGAGAGGATATATTGATTAAATTTTGTGGATCGAGGGCCCGACCCCGCTATGTGAAATAAATACACAAGGACACGTGATATAAGGTTAATGGGCAAGAAAAGGCCACAACTTTATTGATTACAGCAGTGAAAAGGTATTGGCTTAGGCATTGGATGACTATAGGTGGTGGGTTTATTCAACAGTAGGTGGAGCCTGTTGATGCTCATCCAACTATAGGCTCACCCCCTGATGTCACCGAGGGTCGTGCCATGGCCTCCCGCCAAGCAGGCATCGACTCGCTGAGGGACGACGACGAATGAGGAGGAGGCGGAGCTGGCACCACAGCATTAAGCTGCTACACACGCCCACTGGAGGCACCTGGTTGGCCACCTCCGGTGGGCATGGGCGCCAGCCAGGTAGGAGGGGAGGGGGCTAATGCCCCCTACCAAGGGCGGAGCTCGGTCTCCCGCCCACAACCACTCCCCTCTCTTCCAGGGAGGAGAGTCTTTATCCTTCCTAACTCACGCTAGTGAGTGTATTCATACAGCCAAGTACATTTCCCCCCTTTTACACAGCAGGAAGCTAGTTGCAGATTTGTTAGAATCTCTTTACTTAAGCAATCCAATCTGGCTTTGTTCAGATTGGGTTTGGTTCCTGGTAAATCCCCTTTTATCCCTCCTAAAGAGAATAAAGACACAAGAAGCTTCTTTTAAAAGTAATAAGAAGTTTATTCACATTCAGTTCACAGTTGGGTCCCTGAAGGCGTTCTTCAGTTTAGAGTTACAGAAGAGGGTTTGAGTTCATCCCATATGGGAATGAGCCTATGTCCTGGTGGCTGAGAGCCAACAGACAGCAAAATACATCAGTACCAAGAGAGCATGGCATCACGAGGAAGAAGAGTCAAGAGACAGGATGATGGCTGTGTGACTGGCCCTTTTGTTAGGTCTGGAAGGGCCACGCCCACCTGCCTGGTCACATGCAAAGGAAGGATGCTTCAGAGCAGGTGTAACAGGAAGTTCAGCTGGCTGGACCAACATTTCCCTGCATGTCCACTCTAGGCAAACAGGAAATGTTTTATTTGACTGCTTATATTACATCTCACACTTTTTTGGACCTCTCCTTTCATGTTAAGGTCTTCTTTGAGACTTACAAGGCTGTGCTCTCCATTGCACAACAGTTCAGCTGCTTGAGACACACTTGCGCAGACCACACAGCTGATCTGTAGAGATAAAGGCATCAGGACCCAAAATTCAGGACTTGGATTCTCCCAGTCGCAACTCTTAACGATGACCCTCCTAGAAGCTTGGCAGGCAAAGCCGGTGCTGGCTGGCCACTGAGCTACTTTCCCTCCCCCCTTTCCATTGTTAGTAATTATGGCCCTATCCTGCCAATATCCTCTGGCAGGTAGCAGGTAGGGTTATCGAGTCCCATCAAATGAAAATTTCTGCCAGGGGTGGTTTTTCCCATCTGTGATTTGGGGAACTGGGGAAATCCTGTTTCTGTGCCACCCTTACAGTAATAATCAAAGAAACAGGCCACACATTCAAACATGGTCTCCGATCCCTTAGTGACAGGCAGAGCCTGTGGGCTTGCAAGGACCAAGCAACCCTATGTCTGTGCTTCAGAATTTATTGTGTTGCTCAGTCGTTCTTTATATTTCCCCCTCATAGCTCTTATCACGCTTGCTGCCCAACCAGCCAGCAGAGCAGCTGTAATTGTGGGAAAGAGGTGGAAAATGTCATCTCCTAAATCAAAAATCCTATGACAATTGAGTAATGGACAAGTTGTTCCTCCGAGGCAGTTAATTCCTGGGAAATAATGTAGTAGAAATTCTGTGGTTGTACAACAGCTTTCATGCTCTCCCAAGGCAATTCTGAAAGGGCCTCTCTCTGTGAACACGCCTGATCAACAACCATGTTTAGTGAGAAGATGCGTAGTATTACAGCACTGAGTGGAGCAAGAAGACATTATCTCTCAATAAGAATATGTGTTATGATACTCCAACTGAGAACTATACTAGAAGTGATGTTAATTGTGTGCAAGCAATTAACATGCACATTTTTGAAGGTTAAATAGCTGCCATGGAGGGGCAGGCAGGGCTCCAAGCAAGACCAGGAGTATAGGGGGAGGGAAGTTAACCCTTTTATGGTGCTGATGAAAACCTCCTGACACCACAAAGCTGCTCTTAGACCTGGGAGAAAGGCTTTCAATGGGTCTAGTGAGAGCTTCCACCCTGGAGGTAAATTTGGGGGTGAATTTCATGTCCTGATCCCCTGGACTACCTGGCAGACAGACAGTGTGCCAAGATGAAATTCCAAGTCCAGAGGCCAATTCATACAAGCAAAGTCCAAAGATCAGGAAACGTAGTCTGGGGTCAGTCCAAGTAAGCCAAGATAGAAGTTCAGCAATCCAGAGTCAATCCTGAAGTAGAAATCCATGAAGGTCCAAGGAGAATCCCAGGTGAGGTCCCTCAATGTGGGCAGTTGAGCAGACCCAGCATCTCAGCTCTGTTGCCTTCTGATGCTGTGCCTGCTGATTGCTGCATCTGGCCTGGTTGGGCAGGTGACCCTCACCTGCTCTCAGCTTGCCGCAGCTGAGGAATCACATGTCTCCTTCCCCACCTGGCCAGCTAGAGAACTAGGCTGCAGGTCCCAGCCTGCCTCTGCTTCGTGGAGTGCCCCACCCACTGTTCCCTATGTCTTAGGACCCGCCATGTTCATGGGGATGGGGGCCTCTCTGGTTCTGGCAAAGGGTGCTGCTGCTCGTCTTCTTGTGCACTAGCCCCTAGCCCCTCATCGTCCGCTTTCTTCCCATGAGGACTATCTACGCTGGATTAGGGTGGCGCTGTGGTCTAAACCACTGAGCCTCTTGGGCTTGCTGATCGGAAGGTCGGTGGTTCAAATCCCTGTGATGCAGTGAGCTCCTGTTGCTCTGTCCCAGCTCCTACCAACCTAGCAGTTCGAAAGCACACCAGTGCAAGTAGATAAATAGGTACCACTGTGGCGGGAAGGTAAACAGCGTTTCTGTGTGCTCTGGTTTCCATTATGGTGTTTCGTTGTGCCAGAAGCGGTTTAGTCATGCTGGCCACATGACCCGGAAAGCTGTCTGTGGACAAATGCCGGCTCCCTCGGCCTGAAAGCGAGATGAGTGCGACAACCCCATAGTTGCCTTTGACAAGACTTAACTATCCAGGGATCCTTTACTTTACCTTTTTACTATCTACACCAACCTCTCCTTCTCCATCCCCAGCTTGCTCCAGTGTGACCCACTCCCAGCTACACCCCTCAATGGGATCCTCTTCCTCCTCCCCAAAGTCCTGCCAGTTCAGGACATTTCATCAAGTGAATTTCATCAGGTGATGTGAGTCCAGAAGAGAGCCAGTGTGGTGTAGTGGTTAAGAGTGGTAGATTCGTAATCTGGGGAACGGGGTTCGCGTCTCCGCTCCTCCACATGCAGCTGCTGGGTGACCTTGGGCTAGTCACACTTCTCTGAAGTCTCTCAGCCCCACTCATCTCACAGAGTGTTTGTTGTGGGGGAGGAAGGGGAAGGAGAATGTTAGCCGCTTTGAGACTCCTTCGGGTAGTGATAAAGCGGGATATCAAATCCAAACTCTTCTTCTTTCAAGCCTCTCCACTCTGGTCTCAATCCTACTTGGCCATCCCACAATGCCTTTTTCTTAATGCACATTAATTGCTCATATCAATTAATGGCTGTTTTGACGCTATTTGACTCTAGTTTGACACTGAGAATCAGGGTAGTGTTTTGCCTGGATTGTTGGTCTGCATATGTGAAACCAAATCTCCCATCAGCCGTGAAATGCACCAGAGCCTTTGAGCAAGTCAGATTCTTGCTCATCCTATCCCATCTCACAAGGCTGTGGCAATCCTATGCAAATCACCTTCCATTGCCTCCTGGAAGGACAGGATAGAAATGTGATTAATCAAATCGCACCAGCTTTCTGTTCAGGAAGAAAAAGCCACAGGCATATGAGCACAGCTCTTTTCTGAGAAGAAAATTCAAATATATTTTATTCCTGAATGTTTGCTCATTATGTTCTTTCTCCTCCCTTCCTTCAGGGCTCAACTATTTACATAACCTGCCTGCTGTGTCTTGTCTGAAAACATTGTACAAGTATATTTTATTAGAAACGAGCATTTGATTTCAGTACGGTGAAGGTCAAGATCTCACTGAGAGTTCTCAAATTCCACAGTCTTAAGGAAGACGCCCCCCCAAAAAAAGTTTCCCTTTCCTCATACAGTGGTACCTCGGGTTAGAGACGCTTTGGGTTACAAACTCCACTAACCAGGAAGTGGTTGCTCCAGGTTAAGAACTTTGCCCCAGGATAAGAATGGAAATCGCACACCAGCAGCGCAGGGGCAACAGGAGACCCCATTAGCGAAAGCATGCCTCAGGTTAAGAACCGTTTCAGATTAAGAACGGACCTCTGGAACGAATTAAGTTCTTAACCTGAGGAACCACTGGATATATTTTTCTTACCTATATCTCCCTACCCACCTGTTTTCCAATACCCACCTGTGGAGCTTCTTGGGCTTCCTGACAAATATTTCATTTTAATTTAGCGGTACCTCAGAAATTCAGGGAGTGGTGGTTCAGTATAGAGCATTCTCTGTGGCAATCCCTAAGCTGTGAAATTCCCTCTCCCCAGAGGTACATCTGGCACCATTGCATAGCTTTCATCACACTCTGAATATGTTTACCTTGGCCTTTATATGGGTGTGTGTGTTGCACCTTCGATGTTATTTAATTGTAAATAGTTCTAAAGTATTTTAATTTTGCATTTTTGTACCGCTGTAACCTGCCCTGGCGAGGTTGAGCAAGAAATGTGCGACAGCGAGAGACTAAAAGTTTATCTCAAAGTGAAGCCTGTTACTTTGCATTCCAGCCTTGAGGTGGGCAGTCTGTCAAATGTCAGTTATTATTATTGTCAAGGGGAATTGGGGTTGCTTATGTGTAAACCTCTAGCTGTTCCAAACTGCTTAGGGGCGGTTGTGTCTTTCCCTGACTGAGCAGCCTGGGTGCTGCTGCTGCTCAGTCGCTCACAGAATCTGTGAGTGGGCGTCTCCTAAATTTCCTCCAGCATAAGAATTCCTTAACGGACAACCTACGCCTCGCCTCTCTGCGCGGAAGCCTCCTGCGCAGAGTGGGCGTGCCTAGTGGTGGTCCTCCATCCTCCTCACTGACTTCACTGGAAGAGTTTCGGAGCCTCACCTCCGAGATGCTCTCTCCCTCTCCCTTCTTCCTGGTGTCACCTGGACTTCCTTCCCCAGATGACGTTCTCTCTCTACCCTTACTCGTTCCCTCTCCTGCAGAATCTGGAAGCCTCGCCTCCCCCCTCTGCTCTGATGTCAGTTCCCTGACAATTATTTTTTCTCTTTACAAACTTTACTGAAATGTTTAAAAACAATTACCAAACACAGTTGTCTTCCAAGACAAATACCTGTACAGATGTTAAAGCTTGCATATAGTCCTCTGCGTGGCATCAAAGCAAACTTGGAAAATCTTTTTACATTACAGATTCAGCTCACAACCGCAGGGTATACTTCAATCTAAAGCATTAAGATAATTTCTCCATAGTGGCTGCAGCAACTGAGACAGAAAGGAGATTACTGTACTCTTGCTGATAAACGATCTAAATCAAGCCCATACAGAGCCAAAAGCCATATTTCTTTGTTATTCCTCTTATCACCCTCCAATGGTGAGTTAAGCATTCCATAAGTGCTATATTGTACTGGGTCAAAGTTTCTGTGGCGGGAGAGCGTTTTTCTCCTCCCAGTTGGAAGCAACCATGTCTCGCTGCTGTCACAAGAAAGAAGACCAATTCTTTATGCTTTAAATTTGTATTGGTATCATTTTCCAGTGAAAGCAGGGCTTGTATGGAATTGGATTCAAGATGGTGCCCCGTAATGTTGTTGTTATTTAGTCGTTTAGTCATGTCTGACTCTTCGTGACCCCAAGGACCAGAGCACTCCAGGCACTCCTGTCTTCCACTGCCTCCCGCAGTTTGGTCAAATTCATGCTGGTAGCTTCGAGAACACTGTCCAACCATCTCGTCCTCTGTCGTCCCCTTGTGCCCTCCATCTTTCCCAACATCAGTGTCTTTTCCAGGGAGTCTTCTCTTCTCATGAGGTGGCCAAAGTATTGGAGCCTCAGCTGCAAGGGGCTTGAATAACTCAGAGAAGCTATGAGCTTTGCCGTGCAGGGCCACCCAAGATGGATAGGTCATAGTGGAGAGTTTTGACCAAATGTGATCCACCTGGAGCAGGAACCGGCAAGCCACTCCAGTATCCCTGCCAAGAAAACTCCATGGACAAAGGTGCCCCGTAATGGCAGATAGCAATGACAAAGTTCAGAAACACTGGCAACTGTCAGGTAGACTCCTACAGTTATCTCCAATGTTGTCCATAGGCCTTACTACTTCACAGTTAGACCTGATAGTTTAAATGCTGGACAGGAAGGAGGACTCAAAAGGCCACGTTTTGATAGGCCAGCTAATTAACATTATTATTCATTATTAGCTCTCACTGACTTATAAATATAGGCTACTGGACTGGCAGATATAGAGAGATGGTGGAAGGTCATTAGTCAGAGAGTTTTGACTGAGAAAATATAAAATGGCCATCATAACAAAATTTAGCATCAGCGGAAACAGTTTGGTCAGTGTGTGCAGATTTACCCGTGGAAAAACCCGAGCTGGCAGCAAAGCCTAAGCAAGAAGCTGAATAAGTAGAGTTTCTGGGCCAACCACAAAAACTGTAGCTGTACACACAGGGGCAGGGGTGCAGCATGGGCGAACCACAGGGGTGGTTGCCCCAGGCACAAAATTGTTAGGGACACAGCTGGAGGATGGATGGTGGCTAACAGATTGAGGTTGAATGTTGACAAGACAGAAGTACTGTTTTGGGGGGACAGGAGGCGGGCGGGTGTGGAGAACTCCCTGGTCCTGAATGGGGTAACTGTGACCCCAAAGGACCAGGTCCACAGCCTGGGGGTCATTCTGGCCTCACAGCTGTCCATGGAGGTGCAGGGCAGTTCTGTGTCCAGGGCAGTTGTCTACTAGCTCCATCTGGTCTGCAGGCTGAGACCCTACTTGCCTTCAGACTGTCTCGCCAGAGTGGTGCATGCTCTAGTTATCTCTCGCTTGGACTACAGCAATGCGCTCTATGTGGGGCTACCTTTGAAGGTGACTCGGAAACTACAACTAATCCAGAATGCGGCAGCTAGACTGGTGACTGGGAGCGGCTGCCAAGACCACATAACACCGGTCTTGAAAGACCTACACTGGCTCCCAGTATGTTTCCGAGTTGGTGCTGACCTTTAAAGCCCTAAACAGCCTCGGCCCAGTATACCTGAAGGAGAATCTCCACCCCCATCTTTCTGCCCAGACACTGAGGTCCAGCACTGAGGGCCTTCTGGCAGTTCCCTCACTGTGAGAAGCCAAGTTACAGGGAACCAGGCAGAGGGCCTTCTTGGTAGTGGCATCCGCCCTGTGGAACGCCCTCCCACCAGATATCAAAGAGAAGAACAACTACCAGACTTTTAGAAGACATCTGAAGGTAGCACTGTTTAGGGAAGCTGTTGGAAGCCGCCCAGAGTGGCTGGAGAAACCTATTATTATTATTATTATTATTATTATTATTATTATTATTATTATTATGATGTTTCAACACCCAGTGCTGCCTCAATTCAGTTGTGGACTTCCATAACTGGGCTCCATTGAAAATGGTTTCTCCATGAGAATCAGGAAATGGCCTCTCCAGACAACAGAAAACTCTTCTTTTCTTTATCTCTGCTGCTGCAATCTCCTGGGTGATGTGGACACTGTTAGGCAGTAGAATGTTACTCTGTACATTTTCCTGCCACCCACCCCCTCCGCATAGCCCCCTGGGCCCTGGCAACCCACGCTATGCCACTGCTCAGAGGCATACCTAGACCTTGGCCACGTTGGCCCCCATCAAAGGAGCAGGCCCAGGGGGGTGCGAAAGTCAGAGAGACAGAGAGAGACAGTGATAGGCAGCTACTTCTTCTGTTGGATATATTTTAACATAGCCACTTCCGACCTAAGGAGGAGGTGGTGTTGCGGGCTTCATGCCCCCAACTTGCGTGTGGAGGCTGGCTCTCAGCCTCCATGTGATTAGGGGAATCCTCGGCTGTGTCATCCCCTGGCTAGCCAATTGGCTGGCCCGGGGTGTGTGTGGCCTGTGCCATTTAAGGCAGGCGCAGCCGGGGATCTCCCTCTTTGGCCACTCAGCTGCTTTGGTTTGGGTATTGTTATGTAGATGGAAGGGGGGGAAGGAAGTGCCATCACCTCCCCCAGATATTGAACGGTAGTCCGATAAAGGATTCCGGGGGGTGTGGCCCTGTCCGAAGCCTATGGAGGTGTGGGCCTAAGGCACGCCCCCGAGCGGTGACCCCGGGGGAGTTCCTAGTTGTTGTGCATCAGCAGGGTTCCCCCTGTGGTATTAACCCTTCCCGGTCTTCAAGCAAACAGGCTGAAGCCAGATAGTCATCACCTGTAACCAATAAAGTTGTGGCCAATTTTAGCCCATTAACGGTGTCTTGTGTCTTTATTCCTACTGGGGGGAGGCGGGAACTCACCACGCAACTGCCTTAAAATGCACATCATTCAGAAAAGTAGCCATTTTGCTTGTGGAATGTTTGGGTCGCGAGTTTGTTATCTTGCCCCAGGCTTTGGCAGATTGTTGCTAATGTCAAGTTTTCTTCGCAATACCTACAAATCCCTAATATCTAACCTATTTTCAGAAGTGAGGCAAAGATCCCATGGCATGACAGTTATGCTGAAGCTTCCTATTTCATTTCTTAAGCTGCTAGAGCAGGAGAGATGCCTTTTCAACTGGGGGCACTGCTTTTTTTAGGTCAGTATGAGAAGGTTACTGATAATGTTACTGAAAAGCTGTCATTACTTCACGGGGAGGTTATCTAGATCTATATAGGTATTAAGGAATATTATTAATATGTATATTTTGTGAGACACCCTTTATTTTACAACACTTTATCTCATCAGAAAAGCCTGACTAAGCTTCTGTGTGATTTTCAGAAGTCCTTATGAATGAAGGGTAAGTTATAAAGTCATTAGAAAGTATGTGCCACTTTTTCATTCATAGCTTATTAGTGATGTCATGCACATTTCACTTCAATGTAGCTCTTTTACCGAGTAGGTGAAAATTCAGGGTCTTTTCCAGGGAGTTTTCCAGGGAGTCTTCTCTTCTCATGAGGTGGCCAAAGATCGTGAAGCTGAGGCTCCAATACTTTGGCCACCTCATGAGAAGAGAAGACTCCCTGGAAAAGACCCTGATGTTGGGAAAGATGGAGGGCACAAGGAGGAGGGGACAGCAGAGGACGAGATGATTGGACAGTGTTCTTGAAGCTACCAGCATGAGTTTGACCAAACTGCGGGAGGCAGTGGAAGACAGGAGTGCCTGGTGTGCTCTGGTTCATGGGGTCACGAAGAGTCGGACACAACTAAGCGACTAAACAACAGCAACAGGTGAAAATTGAATAAATCCCAGCTCTTAAGAATGAGTGACATAATGTCTTGGTTAGCCCGTGTTTTGACTATGTTCTAGAATATATTCTAGAATCACAGACCCACAAAGGATCATTTTTTAAGGTTTGTTTCTTGTTTATTTTTATTTTGAGGCTTGGGATTGTAACTTGAAACTACTGGCAAAACTTTCACAATTTTTGCAGATCAATACCCTTGGTCACTAGAGAGGAGCAAAGAGCCACTTCCGATTCTTCAATAAGTTAAATCTGTTTTAAAAGGATGGAGATTTTTCAACTCAATATGTGTTCCCTGGTTGTCCTTGTTTTTAAAGCTTTATTTGAACAACTGGCTTAATGATGTTTTCTGATTATTGGCACTGCATAGAAGTTATGGAGAGAACTCTACTGCTCTTCAATCCCATTTTCAAGATTCAGTTTCTAAGACTGTAAGAGTCAGAAAATTAAATACACTCCTTAGGCTTGCAAATAAATGTTTAATACATGTCTAGTGTAGGGACGTGGGTGGCGCTGTGGTCTAAACCACAGAGCCTAGGGCTTGCTGATCAGAAGGTCAGCAGTTTGAATCCCCGCGACGGGGTGAGTTCCCATTGTCCAGTCCCTGCTCCTGCCAACCTAGCAGTTCGAAAGTAAAAGTGCAAGTAGATAAATAGGTACCGCTCTGGCAGGAAGGTAAACGGCATTTCCGTGTACTGCTCTGGTTCGCCAGAAGCGGCTTAGTCATGCTGGCCACATGACCCGGAAGCTGTACGCCGGCTCCCTCGGCCAGTAAAGTGAGATGAGCACCGTAACCCCAGAGTCATCCGCGACTGGACCTAATGGTCAGGGGTCCCTTTACCTTTACTTTAGGAGTGTTCAGATGAGGGGTAGGTGGGTCATGCATCCCTGCCACATACACTGGCTACACAGCCCATCAGCCATGCATTCAGTGTACATATGAGGAGGATGATTCCTAAGGGTTTTCTGTTAAAAAATTGACTTATCCCCCTCACATGGACAAGCTGGAACTTAACAGCTTAGTTGGGAGACACAAAAAAGCTCTGTTATCAGGATGCAACAAGTAAGAACTTGTCAAACTGTTTCTTGAAATGTTAATTAGTTGCATTTGCAAACAATGGGTAATAAAGTGCTATTGGCTTGAATGGAAAGACTACCCCCTTGGCCAAGAAAAATCTCATAGCCCCACACACTTGACTATCAAAATATATCATGACACATAGGAGTCATATATACAGCAGAATGAAATCCAAGCAGCAAGACTCACGCAAACCAGCCCTGGCTCCTGTCTTCATTCTGTACAACATAGCAGTTCTCTGATGGTAAATAAAGGTTATAAATGTGAAAGCAGAGATGCATAACCTCAGATGTTGCAGAAAAGGCTTTGCAGGAGAGAATGGTGTGTGTGTGTGTGTGTGTGTGTGTGTGTGTGTGTGTGTGTGCATTATTATTTTTGCTGTTCCAATGAAATAGTCAAGGTGAACTATTCAGCCACACATAGAGATAAGAATAGCAAGGTGTGTGCCCAGTCTCCATGGAAACAGATGGCTTCTGCCAAATTGCTAGCCAGGTACCAAAACAGAAAGACCTTGAGTGTCCATAAGGAGTCCGAGAAATGTGATGTGAACACATTGACCATTTTTTCCTTTCCCCAAAAAAATTCAAATTCCATGTATTTTGTTAGGAGAAGAATGAATTAATAGAAATATTCTTGCAAAAATGAATACTGTGGTACCTCTGGTTAAGAACTTAATTCGTTCTGGAGGTCCGTTTTTAACTTGAAACTGTTCTTAACTGAGCTACTGCTTTAGCTAATGGGGCCTCCCACTGCTGTCGCGCCACCGCGCGATTTCATGTTCTCATCCTGAAGCAAAGTTCATAACCCAAGGTACTACTTCTGGGTAACCCGAGGTAGCACTGTAACTGGCAAAGCTCATTGTTCATGTGTTCTGACCACAGATACGACTCCTCCTAGCATTAGATGTATTAAGAATAATGAGAACAATGTCAGAGGCTGCCTTCGGATGCAGTTCACCCAGTGTGATTGTAATAAGAAAGACAGAGGGCTGGTGGTAGTGATCTGTGCCCAAAATTCCTATGAAGCCCATTGGAAATGGTGATGATGGTGACAGAAATGTCCTTCTCCTTTGCCACCACTGTATCCACATAGTATTGTACTATCTGGATTTTTTCCAGTTAGGGAGAAAGCTGTTCACCATTGATTCCATAAAGAGCACTATGTACAGTCGTACCTTGGTTGACGAACGCCTTACAAGTTGAACGTTTTGTCTCCAGAAGTGAGTGTCCCGGTTTGCAAATGTTCTTTGGAACCTGAACATCCACCGCGGCTTCTGGTTGGCTGCAGGAGCTTCCTACAGCCAATTGGAGGCCACGCCTTGGTTTCTGAACATTTTGGAAGTTGAATGGACTTCCAGAACAGATTCTGTTCAGCTTCCAAGGTACGACTGTATAGCCTCCTCCACAAGTTTACAAAAACCCCCACTTCATTTGTTGATAAAGGTGCTTGAGTCTGCTCCATCATGGATGGCAAAGATGAAGCAGAGGGCAAGCCATGAAAATGTCCTCAATTCTGTGAAAGGATTTCAAGTGGAATGGGCATTTGGAGATATACACAGATGGGGCCTGCAACACATCATCGCAGTGTGGTGTGCTCTTGTTCAAGGCTCCTCTCAAGTCCTTCACCAGAATACTCCATTCCATTCCCACCCCATTTTATATTACAAACACACACAGAGTACTGTGACCACCGAATATGATTACTCCTCATTAGGTTGTTTTGAAGCCCTTCCTCTTGAAATTTCCCCTCAGACTCCATCTGAAAACCAAGGTGTTTCCCCCAAGGCTAGTGATATCTCCCTCTTGTGAGTGGAAAACAGTGTTTTGGCTGCATAGGGATCCATAAAGACTTATAAGAGAACACATTTTCTATTACTTTATGGTCTCGAACAGCTCTTAGTCACTGCATGAGATTCTAAAAGTGACATATACTACCCTCAAATGCTAATGCCAGACTAAAGCACAAAGATTAAACAAATATATTCAAACATGTATGAGTCTTCTTCTTCTTCGTCCCCTCAATGACAGGTGGGGCTTTTTAGCACCAACCACAGACAGTCCTGAGCTGAATAATTCTAAAGTTCCCCATAATCTGAGAATGTGTTCCCAGGACCCGTGTATTTTGTAACCCAGAGTGGAACATTCCTTATGATATATCTTTCCCACACAACCAGATCCCTCTGCAGCTGCTAAGCTCTGCTACGCCACACAAAATGTACTCACAGAACTTCAAAATGCATTTAAAATGCAGAACCGCCTACAAACCGAAGTATGCCTTGTTAATATTCCTGATTAATAGATCAAACCTTATCTACGGGTGACTTTGCAACCACAGCACATAAAATTGTGGCCACTCATAGCCTAGTTATGAACTCTTGCTGTGGTTATTACATACTTTGCTGCAGCTCTGGAACAGAGCTAGACTGAAGAGGCACAGGCGTTTAGAGGAATCCACTTAGACAGAAGTGGTCAAGTCCATGCGAGTGGGATTTGCAGCCTCTTTTTTGCTGAGCACAGTTTCTAACTGTAAGTCCACAAGACCGTTTCACATGGACACATTTCAGCTCCAAATGCTCTTAGCAGGAGCACAGAGAATATCTTGCTAAAGAGGCAAAAACCCCTATATAAAAATGAGAATCCAACAGGAGATTTTTGTCAAGAACTCCAGATGTACGACAACAATAAATTCAGTCAATGGCTTGGATCTTATTTTAAAATCTGCTTTGTTGCTGTTCTTCTTCCCCCTTTTTCTTTTAGGACACTGTTCTAAAACTGAAATCATCATTGAAATGTATTGCTTAGATTGAAATGTAAACATTATTTTGGTTGAATATTCTTATCTATTTACAGTGGTACCTCGGGTTACAGACGCTTCAAGTTACAGACTCTGCTAACCCAGAAATAGTACCTTGGGTTAAGAACTTTGTTTCAGGATGAGAACAGAAATCGCACGGCGGGAGCAGCAGCGGGAGGCCCCATTAGCTAAAGTGGTACCTCAGGTTAAGAACAGTTTCAGGTTAAGAACGGACCTCCAGAACAAATTAAAGTTCTTAACCCAAGGTACCACTGTATATTTATTTTTCAAGCACAAGAACCCATAATCTCCCTGTGATTCTGTCATAGAATTCTGGCTTGCTCTGGGCAGAATTTCTGGCCATTTCTGGGGGGAGGGGAGGCTGATAGTATAAGGTCCTAGCAAGTTAGTGCGTCTCAAGAAAAAAGGACCCTGGTTGGCTGGAGTGGAGATGACATTTCTCTGATCTTCTGCAAGTTACCCTGCAAAAAAGATTGTCTGCACTGTGTCCCTTCCCCTTGCTGCTGCAGGAAGGCTGCTTTCTTGGTCTGGTTAGGAATATTATGGGCTGCTGCCCTGTGGAAAGTAGAGTAGGAAAGGATGAGTGTTTTTTTGTTTTGTTTTGACATAAGCACTACATCACTTTAAAACTAGGTCAGGGATAAAGGATATGCTTAAGTCTGCGTACACACACCATACGTTTTAAACACATAAAATGATTCTGAGAACTGCACTGTGTCAAGGATTCTGGGAAGTGTAGCACTGTTGGGGCAAACTACAGTTCCCAGGATTCTTGGTGAGAATGTGTGGGACGCAGGTGCCACTGTGGTCTAAACCACAGAGCCTAGGGCTTGCCGATCGGAAGGTCGGTGGTTCGAATCCCCGTGGCGGGGTGAGCTCCTGTTGCTCGGTCCCTGCTCCTGCCAACCTAGCAGTTCAAAAGCACGTCCAAGTGCAAGTAGATAAATAGGTTCCGCTCCGGCGGGAAGGTAAACGGCGTTTCCGTGCGCTGCTCTGATTTGCCAGAAGCGGCTTAGTCATGCTGGCCACATGACCTGGAAGCTGTAAGCCAGCTCCCTCGGCCAGTAAAGCAAGATGAGCACCGCAACTCCAGAGTCGTCCGCGACTGGACCTAATGGTCAGGGGTCCCTTTACCTTTAGAGTCACTGCTGCATGCAGTGAGAGGACATTGCTGAGGGAATTGGGCAGTTGTGTTTGTCCAAGGCACTTCCTTGAAGCAAAATGTCTTATGGTGTGGCTGTAATAGAGAGGAGAAGACAGGGAAAGGAAGTTGCACCCCACACCTTCTCAGAATGAGAATTCAGAGTACAAAAAAAATGACGAATGATGAAGCACTGGGTTGAGGACTGCAAATTAAAAGCCAAGCAATACTAAACATTCCTGAAGAAGGTAAGTGCTGCCCAGGGCTGGAGGAGAAATTCAAAACAGTTTTCATTTAAATGCAAGCTTTCTGGAACAACGATGTGAACCAAAACACAGTCAGTCTTTGAAATTTGCACTTTACTGAATTTTGCAATGCAGTTATCCAGCCATGTAAGGTGTACAAGAATGCATGTAAGGTATGCATATGAATGCTTATATTGGTGAAAATAATATACAAAACGCATTATATATGGGTAAATTGATTTACAAAAAGGTGCATACAGTGGTACCTCTGGTTATGAACTTAATTTGTTCTGGAGGTCCATTCTTAACCTGAAACCATTCTTAACCTCTTTAGCTAATGGGGCTGCCACTGCGCTGCCGCCGCCACATGATTTCTGTTCTCATCCTGGGTCAAAGTTCTTAACCCAAGGTACTACTTCCGGGTTAGCAGAGTCTGTAACCTGAAGTGTTTGTAACCCGAGGTGTTTGTAACCCGAGGTACCACTGTAATAGGTAAAATTCTATACAAAAGTGTGTATACCAGGAGAAATTCACATTAAAATTATGAAGAATTTTCATGGAGAATGTTTTCAAGACACTGCAAATTTCTGATTGGAGGCTGAACAAACGGAAAAGCGAGAGAAACAGCAATTCACTCAATCTTAGTTCTGACAAGTGCTGACATTGAGCAACCAGCTTTGCAATGCAGCACAGTTGTTACTAACCCCACAACCAGCCCTATGGATGGATGGGAGAGAGCTGGATGCCCCTGACCATGTATGCTGCAAGAACTCAGTGCATTGAGAAAGCATATTTGTCCTCTGAAATAAATAAATAAAATGATCTAAAATAAGAAAATGATCTAAAGACTGCTGGCATGGTTAGAGACTTGGAGGGGAGATAAGCCTGGGAAAGGAACAATGGGAGAAAATTGTTACTACGGCAGCAAAGAGCCCTCATGGTTTTTTAATATAATAACACTATAAATATAAGACAGTGTGCCAGACACCAGGAGTTGGATGTCAGGATTTCAACAGCATTGTCGTGTTCGTGTAATTTCCCCTCTGCTCATTGAAATTCTGTACACCAGAGAATACTGACGGAGTTTGCGATTCATCTGTCCTTGAGAATGCATCATATACTAATAACAGTATTATCTCAGAACTCCTTGTAACAATCCTAGGGTAGGCAAGTATTATTATCCTGAAATGGTAGATGGAGGGGATAAGAACGAGAGATAGAAACTTCGCCTGAACCAATGGCAGAGATACAGTTGTGTAGTATAGAGGGTTACATTCAAACTTAGGATACCTGTTCTCAATACAGTCCTCATCCTTAAGCTCCCTTGATTAGCTTGTTTGTTTTCATTTACAGAACAAAATGGTGAAAACCTTTCTTCCGTGGTATAACTCCAATAGTATGTACAGTGGTACCTCGGGTTAAGAACTTAATTAGTTCTGGAGGTCTGTTCTTAATCTGAAACTGTTCTTAAGCTGAGGTACCACTTTAGCTAATGGGGCCTCCCGCTGCTGCCACACAATTTCTGTTCTCATCCTGAAGCAAAGTTCTTAACCCGAAGTACTATTTCTGGGTTAGCGGAGTCTGTAGCCTGAAGTGTCTGTAACCTGAAGCATCTGTAACCCGAGGTACCACTGTATAGGGATCCCAGGGATCCCATTCAAAAACTGACCAGATGTGGAGCAGGCTGTCTTTGGCAAAGTTACTGCATCATGTGCTTTCAGCCATCAATTGTTCCTTTTCAATCAAGTGTTTACCTGCCCTGCTCCTGATGTGACAAATGGATGATGGGAGGCAGGTGGGTGCGGTTTGAGGGAAAGAGCCTCATGGTCCATGTTAGGCTGCCACTGGGCTTAATTTGATCTGCAGGCAGGACACTCCCCAGTGCTGCTTTAGCCCATGCTTCTCCCATCCAGAGATGCCGAGTTGTGCCCAGCATTGAGGTGGCCCGTCATGTGGATGTGATGTCTCACGCATGAGATGAGAGGAGGCGAATCATTGGGAAGTCTAACCTTTGCCCTGCGCATTCCTTTGACAATTGGGAAGGAGTGCTGGTGATCACAAGGGGATGCACAGGGCCATGGCACTTCACCCTCGTACACCCCCTTTTCACCCCAACATTCAGAAGGCTCGGCCCCCTGCCCACAAATATTGAGGGGGGCAAAGACACCTCAGCCTCATGGAGTTGGTGCACCTGCTCCCAATTTAATAATCCTAATCCCTGATCTACTCCACTGGGAGGGGTTGAGATACAGTTGAACAGCACCAGTGGAGCCCACTGCAAGTACAGGTGGGGAGAAGCTACCACCAGCTCTATACACTGCCAGCTGTAGCCAGCAGACACCTCCGAAATGGAGGAAGGAAGGTGGCAGAGTTAGACCAGCCAAGGGTCCTCTGGTCTCAGGAGTCCAGGTTACCAGCTTGATAACACAGTAAGCGTAGCTAATTAAAAAGGAGGATTTGTTGCAAAAACAAACAGATAGCTCCGGACGGCTCTAACAAAGCATTCGGCATCATTACGCAAGATGACCCTTCTGAAGACTTCTTCCGGCATCTCCAGCAGATATTGAACTTATGACCCTGATGTCTCTTGTTTTGCTTCCTATCTAGCAACCCTCCCATTTGCAAACTACTCGGACTTGTTGGATCAGCTCCAACTTCTTCCGGGTCTGAGAGGCTGTCTCTGAGTTTGTTGGCACCTGACTGTGCTTCTGGCAAGCTTTGGCTGTGTTCTAGCCTGCTCTCAGCTACTGCCTTATCAGCCTCTCCGTCAAGGTCAGGAAGAGCCGAAGTCTGTAGCTGCCGGCTCTCCCCTGCCTGACTAAAATCAAAGCCTCTCTGTTCCTGGCTGCTTTCTGCAGTTGGCTGCCAACCTTCACTTGGAGCTGGCTTATTCCTGACATCTGGATCCTAAGCCAGCCAAACTACTGAAGACAGGCCCAGTTTTGGCCTCTTTGCTGTGCCAGCCAGGAGTTTTTCCCACACACAGACTCTGCCGGTGTTGTTGGCCAGTGTGGGTGGCACGGCTTCATATGTTGCAGTTGTTCTGTCACACATGCATACTCAGAAATAAGTTATACTGTGTTCAATGGGGCTTACTCCCAGGTACTTGTGCATGGTATTGCAGCCTATGCACCTCACATGAATGCCTCAGGGGCCCAATGGAAAATCTGTGAGTGCTATCACTGTATGCAATATATTTTATTGACCTAGACACTTTTCTTGAACGTTCTGTGCACCATGTAATCTGCATGGCGCACATTTGCGGAGTGGGAAAGAGGGGAATGCATTGGATACCCATATATGTAATTTACGTCAATATATAATGGGTAGAATATCTAGTGCTCAGGGGATAAACTTGATGGATTTGCTCTGACAGATTAGGCAGTGCGCACAATGCCTTATCCCCAAGAAATCAGCTCTCCTGCAGTGGTGGCTCATGGGATACTGAGATCATCGCCATTAGCAACCACGCACTGACAACATTTGCGAACACAGACATTTAATTTAGAAATGACTTTTATTTCTATTTTAAACGTTATCATAGGATATGCTACAAAGATGCAAACTGGGAATATTAATATGAATTTTGGTATCTTACTATATTCACTATTCCCCACCCCCACCCCAGCTACGGCCTTTCCGTTTTCCAAGAAAAGCTGTTCGTTGCAACAGCCCTTCCGATAAGGGAGACCTTCCCCAACACACACCCTGGGTATTTAGCCTCTTCCTGTCGGAAGTCATTAATCAATAGACCTTTAGCAAAGTCAGGACATTCATCTTTACCAATAAATTAAATGTATACATCTAATGTTTGTTTTCCTTCTGCTTGTTAAATCCGGCTGATGCCCCACAGGAGATAATGGTCTGCTTAATGTCATTTTCTGCCACAGAAGAGCATGTTGCTCATGCAATGTATTTCAGTCCTCTTTGCAAAAAACATGATGATTAATGACAGCTGGAAGGGTTTCGCAGACTCCTATGTAGCTGCTTCATTACCAGTAATGAGAGAGTTATCTTCCCTGCTTCGGTCTTTCCCCATCCTCTGGGTTGGGGCAGAGGGCTTCTTACTGTAACAGATCTCTGTGCAAGTTTCTCATGGGGTAGATTTGCAGAAAGCAAGGCTAAGAAGCATTGCATGAAGCTGGCGCACCCTGTTTAAATCAGAACAATCTGGCAATCTATGTTGTTGTTGTTGTTGTTGTTGTTGTTGTTGTTGTTGTTGCTGTTTAGTCATTTAGTCATGTCCGACTCTTCGTGACCCCATGGACCAGAGCACGCCAGGCACTCCTGTCTTCCACTGCCTCCCGCAGTTTGCTCAAACTCATGCTGGTAGCTTCGAGAACACTGTCCAATCATCTCGTCCTCTGTCGTCCCCTTCTCCTTGTGCCCTCCATCTTTCCCAACATCAGGGTCTTTACCAGGGAGTCTTCTCTTCTCATGAGGTGGCCAAAGTATTGGAGTCTCAGCTTCAGGATCTGTCCTTCCAGTGAGCACTCAGGGCTGATTTCCATAAGAATAGAGAGGTTTGATCTTCTTGCAGTCCATGGGACTCTCAAGAGTCTCCTCCAGCCCATGGTGCCCAGCTCGCCATAGTTCATAGCTTCTCTGAGTTATTCAAGCCCCTTCGCCACGGCAAGGCAGTGATCCATGAAGGGGAGTGTGTAGATAGTAGGACACCTATATGTACCACAGTCATAACCTGGCCAAGGGCCTGAAAGACAAACCAATCAGGGATATTGGGATGAGGAGAAGCAAGGAGACATAGTAACAGTTGAAAATAAAACAAACATCTTTTAAAGATTTGCCTTCACCAGCAGAAAGAAGGTCCGGACACATAAATATCAATTAAAAAATGCTAAGAAAATAGGGATGTGTTAAAAGAACCAATCCCTACTTTTAGCCACCTTGGAATGAATGGCGAAGTCAGGAAGAGAATGAAGCTGCTTTTATCCATCTAGAGGACAATGGATCAATGAGTCAAGGCAGCAGGGATTGATAGAGTATATGTGGCAGATAAGTGTAAATGCCTTTTAAAAAATAAAAGAGTCCCAGAAACAACAAATGAGAAAAAGCACAGTGTGATTTTAATATAGGATTTGATGCAACACTTCACAAAATGAATACAAATTGCACATGAGAGCTATCATGTAGGCAGATAAGGATATCATAAACAAGAGGTGTTGATAAATAAGAACGCTGTATGTGCATTTTTGGAAAGATTTTTATGGTGCATTGGTGTGCGGTTCCCCAGCGGGTCTGGAAGAAAGGAAAAGGAGCAGGTGGGAGGGAAGCAATGTGGTGTTAAAAAGGTAACAGTATAACTGAGTCTTGAAATAAGTAAACAATGCTAAAATATCAATTGGTAACATGGGAAAATCAGAACAAAATATCCCATGTAGATTAAAGAAACAGAGGACAGCAGGCAGTGAATAATCTACACCTGAGAACTCTGTTACCAGAGGAGACTCATCATTCAATGATATGAGATAATTGACATGTGTGCAAGCATTGCATAACGCCTGCTCAAAAGGCTTTGTGGTTCCAAACGCTTGTGGAAAGGCATGGAAATGTTCCTATGTTTGCCATGCTGCCTAGACAGCGGGGTTTTGCTGATTCCAGACATGCCACCCATGTCCATTTGCTGGACTATTAGGAAAAGGAAAAAGCTTCCTAGATTTGAGTTGTGTAGTTCCAGAGATATCGGGGAGTGGGGGGAATATGCATGCAGTATTCCTCTGAGCAACTATTCAGTAAATAAGTGAACCTGTTCCTGCCATCAAGCATTATACCCACTCTGTAGAAGCTACTAGGAAGGCTCCCACAAGCGTCCACACACATACACAAATGCCCAAAGAGGGCAGAATCACATCTGCTGGAATGATAAGCATGACCCCTAGTGATGTGCATTTGGCATCACTATGACAGGGCTGTATGTGTATGTGTATACGCAGGTAGTCCTGTGGTCTAAACCACTGAGCCTCTTGGTTGGTGGTTCGAATCTGCACAACGGGGTGAGCTCCTGTTGCTCTGTCCCAACTCCTGCCAACCTAGCAGTTTGAAAGCACATCAGTGCAAGTAGATAAATAGGTACCACTGTGGCGTGAAGGTAAACAGAGTTTTCATGTGCTCTGGCTTCCATCACGGTGTTCTGTTGCGCCAAGAGCGGTGTTGTCATGCTGGCCACATGACCCGGAAAGCTGTCTGTGGACAAACTCTGGCTCCCTAGACCTGAAGGCAAGATGAGCACCACAACCCCATTGTCGCCTTTGACTGGACTTAACCATCCAGGGGTCCTTTACCTTTGGCTCAAGCTACCCCCATGTGTGGAGGAGCCACACAAGCATACATCTGAACCTGGCTTGCTTGCTTGGCTGCTAGCCATCACCTGTTGGTTATTACCCCAGCAGACATTACTATTTTTGTAGCTTAGGTAGGGCCCTCGTATTTACAGGACCGCCTCTCCTGGTATGTCCCACAGAGGACCTTAAGGTCCATGAATAACCATAGTTTAGAGGTCCCGGGCCCTAAGGAAGTCAGACTATCCCCCACAAGGGCCAGGGCCTTTTCAGTGATGGCTCCAACCTGGTGGAATGCTCTGTCCCATGAGACTAGGGCCCTTCAGGATTTAACCTCCTTCCATTGGGCCTGTAAAACAGAGCTATTCTGCCTGGCCTTTAATTTGAATTCAGCCTGATTTTTATTTCCCTTCCCTTCCCTCTCCCTCCCCTTTTATGAAGATTACCCACTCTGACACCCCACAGCTAATTCTCCCCGGGCCTTCTCACTGGCCCAAGTAGGACTAATTCAGCCAGCTAGCCCTGGTGATTATCTAATGTTTATTAGATGGATTTCCCCTAAATTGATTTCTGAACTTTGAATTTTATTGTTATTCATGTTTTTATACTGTATTGTATGCTGCTTTTACAATTAAGTGTTTTAAATTTGTTGTTAGCCACCCTGAGCCCGGTTTTTGAACTGGGAAGGGTGGGGTATAAATAATTTTATTATTATTATTATTTATCCCTCGCCCCTCCACTGTAGGTAGCCTAGTTGTGCTGTTTATCACACAAATAGCAAAAAGGGGAGGTCACGAGATGTTACGAGCCTGTCTAATCCTTGCTGGTTTCCAAGTGATCAAAATGTAGGTAAGATGCAGAAGTTGAGCCCTGGTGGACTGTGAAGAGGCAAAGGAGAGATTTGGGAGGAAACTTACTCCCAGGTTAGGAGTGTCTAGGACTGCAGCATTAATTTTCTGCTTTCCACACTATACTGAAGTAAAACAGTACAGTGGTGCCTCGCAAGACGAAAAGAATCCATTCTGTGATTCTCTTCGTCTAGCGGTTTTTTTCGTCTTGCGAAGCAAGCCCATTGAAGGATTAGCGGATTAGCGCTATTAGCGCTATTAGCGGCTTTTAGAGGCTTTTAGCGGCTTATCTGCTGATCGGATCAGCTGATAAGCGGCTTAGCGCTATTAGCTGCTTTTAGCTGCTTTTAGCGGCTTATCTGCTGATCGGATCAGCTGATAAGCGGCTTAGGCTTAGAAAAGGGGGGGGGAGAGAAAAAAACCCAGCAGGAACTCGCAAGACATTGTCGTCTTGCGAAGCAAGCCCAGAGGAGATTCGTTTTGCGAAGCACCTCCAAAATGGAAAACTCTTTCGTCTAGCGAGTTTTCCGTCTTGCGAGGCATTTGTCTTGCGGGGCACCACTGTAAAACAGTATAGAGAACATTAATTGCTCATCCAGATTCCATTAGTTCTTCCACTCGGACCAAGTACAGTAGATCTCACAAGCAACACCACACCATAGCAATTCCCAGAGAAGTACATTGGTTAAATAAGTATTAATTATTTGTATTACTTTAATTAGGTGGTTAGTTTTGAACATGAGGAAATACTATAGTTCTAAAGAATGCTCTTCTCTTGTGCTCCTGTAAAATATTAAGCAATTGGGAGAAATGACCAAATTCATGCCCTTAATTTGCATGGATTAAATGGATTTGGGAGTTGGAAAATGGCAACCCAATCTGTACCTGAATCACAGAAGTGCATACTATGAATGTGGAACCCTGATCATTTGGCAATAGTTTTCAAAACAGGTTTTGAGAAAACCCTATCATTGATGGAATTGTTGGGTGGAGGGTCAATAAGAACTGGAAATATAAACAATGTGGATTTGACTTTCACTCCAGTTGGAACCAGTAAAATCTTGATTGTCTCAAAGACCAATTGCCAGTTTTATATGAACAAAGCTACTAGTGGGTTTTTCTAAGGTAATCTGAATTTGAAGCCTCAATAAGCAGGACCATCCGCTCAATAAATCTATGAAATCTATGCTCTTTTTTCCGAATCAACCTATGTAGTCTGAATTACAGCATACTTCATGCAGAAAGAGAAATGAATTTTAGTTTCAGGTATGATTTATTATTAACCTATTTGGGTATGTATTTGGGAGAATTTTTCTCTCACACAGATCTCAAGCACTCAAGTTTGAAATATATTAAGAGTTTTCCTATGAAAAAATACATCTTGAGATCTACAGTTAGATCCTAAGAAGACATTGTTTGTGGAGATTTTACCCGCAGATCTGTGTTAAGGATAAACTACTCAGTTTAATCAAGATAAATGATATGATCAACCCACTGGCATCATAAAGACCAAGTGCCAATCAACTTAGTTTGAACCAACCCTATGGAAATCAGTGAAATTACATTGCAGGATGGTAGGTTTAAAATATCAGTTCTGGAAAGACAACAGGGTGATTTCTGATATAATGTGATTTATACAACACAGAAAAGGGGTGACACACAGATGTTAACAAGAAGGGAATCTAGTAAACAATGCTAGCAAGGTCAGAAGGGATGATTTTGCTAGATAAAAATTGCTTCCCTTCATTTATCTCCTTGCCATTTAGTTCTTACATGGAAACAAAACAGGACCACCTCTCTCCATTTGTACTGACTCAGACCCTGGGACCATCATCTGAGGTCCTTCTTTGTGTGCTTCCTCCACAACAGTTCCAGAAGGTGGCAAAATGAGAAGGGGCCTTTTCTGTGATGACTCCCTGCTTGTGGAATGCTCTCCCCAGGGAGAATCGCCTCATGTCTTTGTTACATATCTTTAGGTGCCAGGCAAAAACATTCCTCTTCTTCTGAGCCTTTGGCTATGGCTTTTTAAACTGTTGCTTTTGTTTGTTATCATGGTGTGTATTTTTGTGTTTTTGTATTATAAAACGTCTTGTGATCCTCAGATGAAAGGCAGTATAGAAATTTAATAAATAATAATCTCTCTCTCTCTCTCTCTCTCTCTCTCTCTCTCTCTTTCTCAATAGCTGCCTGTAAAAACATTTCCATGTTACAATTTTAACACAGTACCTTGTCAGACTACCGGAAGTGTGGCTGAGAGTCTGTCACAATGAGTGGAACTCCCAGAGAATAATGGAAGCATATTCTGACTTTGATCATCATATAAGGCGACTCCTGTGATCGGCAATAAGTAACATGTTATTCCTTCTAAAACATACAGGGAAAGAAACCTAAGCAAGCAGCTAGAATAAACCTGCAAGTTGGCCTTCAAGACAAACAACAGCCTGAGCTGGGAAAAGGGATACCGTACTTAATGCTGATTTCTGTTCTGACTCATGCTGATTGCATGCAGTGCTGTTTCTTTTTCACTGCAGTTTGACTTCCGGGAGAAGCTGCATTAATCATCTCACTGTGGCAGTATTTTTCATAATTAATTGCGTAATGCATTATGTAATTATTACATTATTCTGCACCATTCATTTCAATGCAAAGAAAACAATGCAAACAGGAGGGAGAAATGTCATCAACTGCATATCATTAGCAGAATGAAGAAAACAACAACAATAACAACAACAGTGAATACAGGTTGTAGTCAAGGGATTGATTTCCATTCTGGATTTGGGATGAAAAAGTAAACATTGACAATCACCACACCTGTTTCTGTTGGAATTATCTCCTAGCTGCGAATGGTGGGGATGAAGGAAGGGTACTATTCTGATCAACCACGGGATTTTCTACCTGTCTAAACAACCCTCTTGACCAAGATTTTGCTCCCTAAATTTGAAATTTGTTAACCAGCTCTCCTGTAAGGGATGGAATAGCAGCTCCTTTGAAATTAAGTTTAAAATTTATGCTGATGTTTCTTCTCTCTCCCAGATAGAATGAAAAGTGCCTCTGACCCTAGCAGATGGACTATTTCTCAATCAAAACTGTAGTGATTTTAGATTATTTAAAACAAGCATAAGAGCCAGAGACTAGTACCTGCTTCTTCTTTCAATGTTGCTTTGAGAAAGCAGCTTCCATTATTTTCTTGGTGTTCGTGCAATAATTCACTAGTGCAGGAAAACCCAATTGTCACGTGATTCCCTCCTACGCTGATCGCATAGCTCACATTAGTTCTGCGTCAGGTGTTGCAAAAACAGGTGGGATACTTGTGCATAGGAAAGTGTGAAATTATATTTACCAAAAGGGAATGGATGAATCCATACCTCCCTTCAAAACTGCACCCTATAAAACTGTACCCTGCATCCGTTAAGCGGAAGCCCACTGACTTAATATCAATGATTCTGCTATAGTCATAGAAAACTATTTGTGCAATACAATGGCTGGTGCCAGAGTTGCATATCCATTCGTATCAAAAGGATCACCCAGCCTCCGTGGGGCTTGGGTGAACAACACATTGAAAGCAGGGGTGCACATCTAGATGTACATTCACATTAGCAGTACAGGGGGGAGGCTGTATACATCTGAGATCTGTCTTGCTGATCAGGGCAGCACCCTCTCGGAAAGAGTCACACATTCATCATATGTATTTGCAAAGCCCCTTTGGGAGCCTGGAGGAAAGGCAGCATCATAAGCTCATTATGATCATTACCCCTTTTCATGCCAGCTGAGCACAGAGAAATCAGAGGCAACACACATCACACTTTGTATATTTCTGTCTGCTTCCTTCTTGCTGGGTTGTGGGTTTTTTTTTTATGCAAACAGAGGTGGGGGTTAAAGTGTGCATTGTACGCACAGAAAGGAGTCACACGGCACCCACAGACTAACCCATTTATAGTGCAAGCCTAAACACATTACTCAGATGGAATAACACTTGTAATTTAACGGTGAATTTTGGATGCAATGGGGATGTAAAAGGTTTGGATAATTATAAAAGATGCAGGAGGAAATGACTAACAAAGGGGAGGAGGGGAGTCCAGGAGATTCTTTAGAATCTTGTTTATATGTTGTACGTTGGATATGCGATCAAAAAACTTTAATCTGAAAAACACATTGCTCAGAAGTAAGCCCCATTGAACACAATACCAGGTAAAAGTGCATAAGACTGGCGCCTTATTGAGGAATGAGTTCTCAAGGGCAAAATCCTTTCTCAGATAAATAATAATAATAATAATAATAATAATAATAATAATAATTTATTTATACACCGCCCACTCTGGGCGGCTTCCAACAGAATATTAAAATACAGTAATCCATCAAACATTAAAAGCTTCCCTAAACAGGGCTGCCTTCAGATGTCTTCTAAAAGTCTGGTAGTTGACATCTGGTGGGAGGGCATTCCACAGGGCAGGTGCCACTACCAAGAAGGCCCTCTGCCTGGTTCCCTGTATCCCCTGTTCCATAGTCAATCCCATAGATTTTGCTGTCTCCAAGAAAGCACGGTACTGCAGAATATTAGAACATTGGTGTAACTCTATAAGTCTTGACAAAATGTTATGTTTTCGTCACTGATCCCCTTCTGACAGAGAAGTGATCAAAGCTGTTCTATATTTATCTTACGTATAGCAGCGTTCTCTGCTGTATCTCAGCCCTGAGCCCGTTGTACAGACAAAACATGGTCGTGATGAGAGGAACTGGAAATGGCACTTCTGGGTCATGTGGCACGAGGTGATGCTCTGGTCTATGAGTCATCCTGTGTACAGCATTGGCACTGCCTTGTTAAGGAAACTGGAGTAACTGATACATTTTGGGGGTATTTAATGTCTAGTCATGGGACTGGAGAGGGGCAATATAAGACAGCCATGGTAAATAGGAAGGCTAGGCGATGATTTATGGAGGAAATGTATTCTCAAAAAGGAAAGATTTGTAATGGTTGGGTTCGAAATGTCCTTGAAGTGGAAATCTTACTGTATCTGCCCAATCTTTAGAGTATTTACACCAGGAGGTCCTCAAACTTTTTCAGTAGGGGGCTGGTCCACAGACCTTGGGGGGGGCGGACTATATTTTGAAAGGGAAAAAATGAACGAGAGACGATGAGCGAAAGGGTTCTGGAGAGGTGCTACTTTAAATGGCGGCCGCTTGAGATGGGCACTCAGCCAACCATGGCTCCTGTGTCTTGCGAATGGCAGGGGTGGTGGCAGCAGAAGGACAACGAGCGGCGCACAAAAGCCCATCCCCCTTCCTCCTCTAGGCAGGGTGGGGAGAAGCCAGGAGGAGGGAGGGAGGAGGCGCCACCTGTGCTGCCACCGTGTGAGAGGGAAAGAACATGCACACTGGCGATCCACGCGCTGGTGATCCACACAGCGATTCCTGGACCATCCGTGGGCCGGATTTAGAAGGGAATTGGGCCTGATCTGGCCTTAGTTTGCGACCGGTGTTTTACACAGCAGGAAGTCCCTACCTCCATTGAGGTGACTACAGGATCGCAACTACTGAAACATAAACGCTATGCAACTCAGGAAGCCTACTTATGAATAAATACAGGTGGAAGTTAGGATTGCAGTTGGAATAAAGTTACCAGACATCACCGTTTCCCAGGGACAGTCCCCGGATTTACAAATCAGTCCCCATACAAAGGGGACACAGGTGGCGCTGTGGGTTAAACCACAGAGCCTAGGACTTGCTGATCAGAAGGTTGGCAGTTTGAATCCCCGCGACGGGGTGAGCTCCCATTGCTTGGTCTCTGCTCCTGCCAACCTAGCAGTTCGAAAGCACGTCAAAGTGCAAGTAGATAAATAGGTACTGCTCTGGCGGGAAGGTAAATGGCGTTTCTGTGCACTGTTCTGGTTCGCCAGAAGCGGCTTAGTCATGCTGGCCACATGACCCGGAAGCTGTACGCCAGCTCCCTTGGCCAATAAAGCGAGATGAACGCTGCAACCCCAGAGTCGGCCACGACTGGACCTAATGGTCAGGGGTCCCTTTACCTTTACCTGATACAAAATCCATTGAAGTTGAAAAGTGTCCCTGGATTCATTGAAAAAAATCTGGTAACCTTACATTGGAAAGCAGTGCATTCTGTAAGAACTGATGCAAAGATTGCGAGGAACTAATAGAACATTGGGAGAATTTTCTAATAATAATAAAAGAACAGGAAGTAGTAAGGTAAAGGGAGCATTGCAGGGGTACGCATACCCCTAAACGTTTTGTGAATCTAAGTTTGGCCTCATTGCAGGGCAGTATTTCAATATGAGTAGGAAAATGTAAAATGTAAAGGGACCCCTGTCCTGTTAGTAGGAAAATGAGAGTACCCCTAAACATTTTTTAAGAAAAAAAGCACTGGGTATGGCCTATTTTGGATAGCAGTTCTTATGTTGGGGGGGGGGGAGAGTAGAACTGAGTTATCTGTGACGCAATTGGTCAGTTAGTTAAGTATTTCTATTTATTTACTTGATTTTGCGGGGCACCTGCAAAATCCATAAGCCCATGGGCAGCCTCCTCAAATATTTTATGGGGGAGGGGGTCGAATGCCCTATGTCTACATGTCATCTTCATCCCTGTTCCCAGGAGAGCATCCGCCCAAGAGAGACACACGGAGAGAAATAGGCGCCATGGATAGAAACGCCATCGAGGCGCCTCTGGCTCGCTCCTCTTAGGATCTGGGACGAGAGGGATAAGCGCCGCTCGCCCCGGACCCCTGGGGGAGAGGCGCGTGCGCACTGCCGCCCGCCTCTCTTCCCGCCCCCCCCCCTCTCTTCTAGCTACAGAAGCCGCCACAAAGCGCGCAAGGAAGGGGAGCTCGCGTGAGCGCTCAGCGGAGGAGAGCGTAAGCCGCCAGGGGAAGCCGTGCGCTCGCGCCTGGTCGCCCGGAGGCGGGGAGAGAGAGAGACAGGGAAGAGCCCAAGCTAAGAAAGCCGAGCCGAGCAGCGTCTCCCTCACAGGCTTCCCAGAGCCGCGCACGGACAGCAGCAGCGGCGGCGGGTCTCTTCCTCTCCATCCGCCCAGCCGCTTACACTGGAGGCAGCAGCAACACGTTGCTGTGGGCGCCGCTGCCAGCCAACTTGGCGCCGCTACCCGAGGCAACTTTGCGGGCGCCGGTGGGGCGGGAAGCCGCTCTCGTCTCATTGTTCTTCTTCTGATTCTGAAATGCTTCGTTCGGTGGCCGCCGCAGCTCCGCCTCAGCTCCTTCGCCGGCGCAGCCTTTGGGCTTCTCCTCCTTCCGAGGCGCACGGAGCGCCTTGATCGCGCGCGCGCCGGCGACCCGCTCGTGTGTGCCATCCGCTGGGAGCGGCGACGATGGAGCGCTTGGCTCGCTGCTTCCCCCGGGGGATCGCGCCCCGACGGCGGGCCAGCGGCTGAGGGCGATCTCGGGCGGGCGCGAGCAAAACGCCCCCAGGCAACCGTCGCTGGGAAAGGCGGAGCGCCGGGTGGCTTTACGTGAGCGGGTCCAGCAGGACTCTCTGCGCTTGCAGTCTCCATTCGCGATCGGGGTTGATGCAACTTTTGAAGACCTGTCCCGAGAGGCTGCAGGAGGGGGTGGAAAACACACACACACACACACACACACACACACACACCCCTCTCTCTTGGGCAAGGAGATTTCTTTCTTTTATTTTTCTGGGTGAGGTTGGGCTCTTCTCTGTCTCCAAATCGTGGATACGTTTGCTGAGGACATGAGTCGAACTTGAAGCCTGTGCAAACGAAGGGACCGTATGGTTTATTATCCATCATTCTCCGGATCGTTTTTTTCAGGTCAGCTCAGTGCTGTTTTTCTAGACCCTTGTTCTCTTACCATGGCAGTGGTGCCCATCTGAGCGTTGCTGGGACTGGAAAGGAGTCCTGGGTCCAGGTTATGGGTGAAATGGGTGTGACTGGCAGCTCCACCAGCTTGGGCAGTGGGTGTTACTAGAGGAGCACTGGAGGGCACCCAGCTCCTACTCTAAACCATGCAGCTTGTCAAGACGACACCCCTTGTCTTGGCTTGGCTTCTGGGCGCCCTGTCTGCCTTTGCCCATGGAGCATCGCCCCAGGTGCCAGTGAAGGGAGATGGCCTTGATGTTGGCAGAAAGGGCAGGGAGTGTGGATTGTGGTGCCAGGCGGCCACTCCACTGCCCTGGCGAGTGGTGGCACCCAGGACTATGGGGGGCTTCCCTTTAGGGAGTGTTGCTCGGGCTTCCCTGCAGAAAGGGCATTTAGCCAGATCCAAGGCTACAACTAGAGATTTGGGGGACTGGGGTCCCTTGGAGAATTATGATCGTGCCAGGGGCTGGACTGCAGCACAAACTGGCCAACAAAGAACTCACCCGCGGAAAGCCACACATCGTTCCGATGGCCCTTTGGAAGGAGGTGGCGAGAGCCAGCTGAATAAAGACCTTTCTGTAGTCTTGGAGGTTGGGAGATACTCTGATCTCCCTGGGGCACAGGTACAGAAGAAGGAAAGCAGTAGAGACCCAGGAAGCATTCGTTCCAAAAGGCAGGTAAGAAGCAAAAGGGGAGCTGGGCAGCCCCAGGACGGAGGGAGATCAGGAGAAGTCAAGGCTCTCACAGATAGTCTTGTAAGGAACTTCAGTGACTCATTGGACAGCCAGATGACTCCTTCTCCTGGGCCAGAAAATGATTTCCCCCAGGCGCTGCCTTTGAATGGATCCACAGCTGGCTCTTTCAGGAATGGTACATTCCGACCAGCCCGGGTCAAGAACCCTTTCTACCCGCTGACTGAGGAATCATATGGTGCCTACGCAGTCATGTGCCTGTCGATAGTGATCTTTGGCATTGGGATAATGGGCAACATGGCAGTGATGTGCATCGTGTGCCACAACTACTACATGAGAAGCATCTCCAACTCCTTGCTGGCCAACCTAGCCTTCTGGGATTTTCTCATCATTTTTTTCTGCTTGCCTTTGGTAATCTTTCAAGAGCTCACCAAAAAGTGGCTGCTGGACGATTTCTCCTGCAAAATTGTACCGTACATCGAGGTAAGCACAATGAATGCAATAACCTGTAATCTCGTAATGGCTTTCGCGGACTGGAATCACTTGTCCTGTTCCTCTTTGATCTCCCATTTTTGCTGACAGTTAGTTAAGAATTATCCCTCTCCTGGGGTGAGACTTCTTCCAAGAACGTTCTGTTCACTCCCATCAGTTGTTCCTCATAACCTAATGGTTGGATGTTGTCATGATCATTTGGAGACGTGAAATATTTCCGCTTGCTTATTTATTTGACTCAGGTGGTGCTTAGCGGCTTCATAATTCTTCCGCCCACCTTTGACTAGTTCAGTGAGAGTATTTATGTTTCGAGTTGCTGTAGTCCTGTTGACTTCAGTGAGATCAGCACCTTGATTGTAAGCTCATGATGTGAATGTAAGTCGATTGAAGTTGGCTCTGATCCTCTGATCATGTAAGAATTGCTACCTGTACTCGCTTAGGGCATTTAGTAAGCCAAGCTGTGTTTGGAATATGGGATAACAATTTTTGGACTGTGCACCCCCTGCAATTTGATTTCAAAAGCAGATTCGAAGTGGTTTGAATAAACCTTACTTGGAAATATATGTTATATGGCTTTAAGTTGAACTGACTCCCCACATAAATACATTTAGATTGGTATTTAATAGGCTTAAATCCAAATATTCCACTTTAATTGATGGACCGGGCTACCAAAACAAATCACACGGTTAAAGGATGCCAATCCTGCACTCACAATAAAAAGGAACATAGAATCAGGGTACATCTTATTCAAATACATGCATGTATTCACATGTGTGCATCAGCTATATATGAAAGTACTTGATGTTCAAGAAGCCACGCATAGTGTGGGGAGAGAAGTTGCCTATAACTCTTGCTCTTGCCAGATTTACTGCGGAAGATGAAAAATATTTTCATTCTCGAGTTGGAAAGTAATGGATTGAAGGATGTGGCTTGATAGTCAGAAAACCATCAAACTGATGGATGCATTATTAATGTAACTGGTTAGTTCCAAATCCCACACTTCTGTCTTTTTTTCTTTAAATGCCTCAGGTTCCACTTAAATCCTTGCTTCTTGGCAAGAGCACAGATACTCTGCCAGGCCTTCAGCCAGCTGGCCAGAATCCTGCCACCATTCAGGTTGTCTGTTTTATTTATTTACTGGGGTGCGCGCACACACACACCACACACACACTAAAGCTGGCTGATAGTGCTGTAGAGTAATTCTGGCAGGCTATACTACTCTGTGTGAGAGAGAAAGACAATATCCATTTAACTAACAGCAGTGGGGTAAGTAAAGATAAAAAACACACACTTCTCATTATAATTTAAGAAGGAGGTCCTGTTTGTTAAGCATGAAACTATTCATTGAATTGTATTTAAATCTGACTGGCATGGGGATGGAAGAGTGGGTGTGAACTTTTTCTCTTTCTTCCCAATCCTGTTGTACTGGGAGGCGCACTGGCATGAAAATGCATTGCCCAACAACTTGTAACTGTCACAGCTTTGATTTGTGACGTATAAATGCTCTCCTTTAGGGTATAGCCCTAAACTGCATCACTCCTCATACAACACAGCTGTATTGAATAAATGTATCCCTTTTCACTGTGGAACCAGAGCTGTTTATAAAGTTAGATGTCCCAATAACAACTGCCAGTGTTCCTTTACTGTAGGTCTAGTCATTGTCAGGCAATCGTCAATGAAATCCATATCTGGATTTTAACTACGTTTGGTTTTGTTGTGGTTTCTTCATCGTAAGCCAATTCTGGGAGGATCTGTGATCCTGAAAAGCAGTATAGAGATTGTTTAAATAAGTGGCATGAAATTGTAAACCTGCAACGATGTGGGCGAACTCTCCCCTGTTCCTTACAAGGTCAGTGTTTTGCTTTTTATATTTTAAAGGTGCGTTTAGGTTATTAAGATTGTAAGATATGGATGGGGGAACCTGTAGCCCTTCAGATGTTACTGAATTCCAGCTCCCATCAACCCAGCCAGCAAGACCAATGGTGAAGCATGATGGGAGCTGTAGCTGAGCAGTGTCTGGAGAGTTGCAAGTTTTCCATCTCTAAGAAAAGTCCCAATGGATCATGCTGAGGACTCATATCATCCTGTTTCCAACCATGTCCAACCAATTATTTCCAGGAAACCAATGGATATGAAGCCAACTGTGTATGTTGGATGACAAGTACCTTATTTACCTGTCCTGACCCTACTGCCAATAAATATTTATTGGATGATTGACATTACAGAAGAGAGTAAACTATCTTTTCCCATTCACTTCCTCTGTATCATTCTTAATTACAACATATCCCTCTTTGTCCTCTGTTTTTCTAAAGCTGGTTTGGGGGGAAAACCCCATGCTAAAGCAGAACTGGGCTTACTGCGCCCCATTTAGGTATTAGAACAGGCTTCCTCAACCTCGGCCCTCCAGATGTTTTGAGACTACAATTCCCATCATCCCTGACCACTGGTCCTGATAGCTAGGGATCATGGGAGTTGTAGTCCCAAAACAGCTGGAGGGGCAAGGTTGAGGAAGCCTGTATTGGAGTTTCCCCATGAATCTGGTATACTTGGAGCAGTGTTTCTGAGCCACCCGATTTAAGAGACTGTCTGATGTTATAAGTGAATAGAGGCTGGACAAATTGCCAGCTTTGACTCTCTTAAGTAAGCGAGGTTCCCATCCTGCTTTGTGGGAGAGATCAATGTTCATTCAGAGAAAACTCCCATGAATGACCTATGTTCTATAGCCTCCAGAGTGTACAAAGGCAGTAACCTAGCACACTATTGCTCAACCCATGCTCCTGTTGCTGCATGCTCCTGTGCTGGTGAAGCAATTGGGTTATCACTGGCAATTTAACTGTTGAGCCAAGCACTTCTCATCCTGCTGTGTTAAAAGAGTTGTTCTCTGAAGTCCAACCCGTATTTCAGCTTTGAGGTATGATTGCCATTTCTCCCTTCCGGCTAGTTCCCAAGTCATCAGTAATATATGGATATTTTTAGCATGTAGGTAGGCTCAGTCACCTGAATGCTTCCTACCCAAGCATCACTGGTGGCCTTGAAGGAAACAGAAGGCTGGTAGGCACGATCACCTGAACTTTCATCTTATCTATATGCTCAAGAGATCCATTCATTACCAGTATGTCATGGGTGCTGGCTGAAGGGGTGAAGCTTTGTGGTGAGAACCACACTCAAATCTTTATATCAGTCTGCCCGAGTCAGTTCTTATTAAGGAGTAGACTACTAAAATACAGCCATGCAATGTTTTTGAAGGTCTAAACAAAGATTTATGAAGAGTTTAACCAAGCTTGCCCCAACCTCTGCAGTATTCATGCCAAATAAATTATGGATTTCATGTTCGTTTCATGCCACAAAATCATGAAGATTTATTAAGGCCTTGGGCTTCTGGCATGTTTCCAGTATGAATCTCTAGGCTCCACTTGGGACAAGTTGTTAGGAATATTTGGGTGTGGTCTGTTCTGTTGCATTAGTTTCGTCAAGTCTCTGGACCATAAACAAAAGCATTTTGCTGTGAGAGAAGTTCTCTTTAAAGACTTAAAATCCAATTTTATGTTAATTTGCCTTTAGCTAATAAAAAAACCACACACAATGGAAAGCAGCTATTTAATTTCTAGTGTTTTCTCCTGAATTTATTCCCAAACTTTAATTTACTATGGAAACAGTATTATTCATATGCTGCATTTGCATTTTGCATTTGAAATCTCTTTTGTTAGTGGTGTAATGGGAAGTCTGCTTAAAAACCAAACAACTGAAAATTGTATACAGTTTAAATTGTGTATACCAAGTAAAATGACTATGCTGTTTGGAAAATGTATTGTTTGTGTTCTTCAGACAGTTTGCATATATTGTAAATTAGAAAGAGACTGCAAGAAATTGCTTTTCATAGCTGCAGCCTTGATGCATTTTCTATGGAGGTGTGCCCTTGATTTCATTGGGAGTTTTCCTGTGGAATGAAACTTGCAGCCTTAAATAGAACCAGAAAATAACAACAACATGCAACATTTAAGCTGCAATCAATTGCTGTAGAGTAGATCCAGGGAAGAATTCATATTATAGATTGCAAACAGGTACAAATGGTTGTGACATGTTTTCACTCTAAAGGTATTATTCTATTCTGATAGTGTTTGGTAAGGTAGTTATTTACAGGCCACTTCCACTGATAAAGGCCCCTTGGCTCACACTCACACAAACTTAAGTGATCTATAAATGACTCCTTTGGTGAGAGTTTTATTGATGCTGAATACATAACAGTACTTGTTAAGAGACACATCTGCTAGTAGGTGGATCAGATTATGAGCCTGCAAGTTAACCAACCAATTGCACCATAAGCAGGAGTACAGTATTTTACTTAGGGGGCTCTTCACTAATCCAAATTAACAATACTGCATTTTCCCCAGTGCAGCTATTTGTGTTTTAATTACCCATCAGTACAGCTGAGTAGGCGCTAATTATGCAGAAAATTAGTAATGAAAACATGCAAAAAAAGTACAAAATTTTATATATCTTTCTGCGCTATATATTGTTAAAATGTTCTTTGCAATTGCAGGCAACTCCCAGTTTACACAGGGTTTACATTGCAAGGGACCACATTTTTATGGGAAAGCGTGTATATTTGAAACGCCACTGAAAAAGCCTGCGGACACCCCATTCTGCCCTCACCCTGCCCCCTCTGTCTTCCGCCTCTTTTATGACATTTTGGGGTCACTTCCAGGTTTGGTGGGACGCACATATCGGAAGCGCCTAAAACGGTCGCTGCCTGTATTGTTTTCTGAATCTTCATTTTTAAATTTAAAGTATAGACTGCCTTTGCAGTCTATACTTTAAATTTAAAGGAGCGTCTCCACCCCCATCGTTCTACCCGGACACTGAGGTCCAGCACAGAGGGCCTTCTGGCGGTTCCCTCACTGCGAGAAGCCAAGTTACAGGGAACCAGGCAGAGGGCCTTCTCGGTAGTGGCACCCACCCTGTGGAACGCCCTCCCACCAGATGTCAAAGAGAACAACAACTACCAGGCTTTTAGAAGACATCTGAAGGCAGCCCTGTTTCGGGAAGCTTTTAATGTTTGATGTATTATAGTATTTTAATATTCTTTTGGAAGCCGCCCAGAGTGGCTGGGGAAGCCCAGCCAGATGGGCGGGATATAAATAATAAATTATTATTATTATTATTATTATTATTATTATTATTATTATTATTATTGCGAGTTAAGTGTTTTACCTCTGTGTAAAGTACACTCTCGGCTTGGCCACATGGAAATTTTAATTGATAGTAGAAGAAGTAATCAAAAATGTCCTATCTATATTAAACTCTTCCCCCACCTTCCCTTTGATTTTGTAATACAGTGGTACCTCGGGTTACAGATGCTTCAGGTTACAGACGCTTCAGGTTACAGACTCCGCTAACCCAGAAATAGTACCTCGGATTAAGAACTTTGCTTCAGGATGAGAACAGAAATTGTGCAGCGGCAGGCCCCATTAGCTAAAGTGGTATCTCAGGTTAAGAACAGTTTCAGGTTAAGAACAGACCTCCAGAACAAATTAAGTTTTTAACCCGAGGTACCACTGTACATAGGGACGCGCGGGTGGCGCTGTGGGTTAAACTACAAAGCCTAGGACTTACTGATCGGAAGGTCAGCGGTTCAAATCCCCACGATGGGGTGAGCTCCCGTTGCTCGGTCCCTGCTCCTGCCAAACTAGCAGTTCCAAAGCACGTCAAAGTGCAAGTAGATAAATAGGTACCGCTCCAGTGGGAAGGTAAACAGCGTTTCCGTGCTCTGGTTTGCCAGAAGCGGCTTAGTCATGCTGGCCACATGACCCGGAAGCTGTACGCCGGCTCCCTCGGCCAATAAAGCGAGATGAGCGCCGCAACCCCAGAGTCGGTCACAACTGGACCTAATGGTCAGGGGTCCCTTTACCTTTACCACTGTACATTCCTTATTATCTTTTCAGGGCTCCTCAATGTCCCTATGCCACATGAACAAATGCGCATGGTGTACGGTGCATTTTGAGGGATTATTCACATGTTTTTTTGTGTCTGGAGGGTGTGGTCATTCCCTCTGTGATATGCAGAGATATTGAGAACTATGACCTGGGGGACTTGCAGTGGATGGCGGAAGACTCTGAGAAGGCTAAGGGTCAGGCTGCTTCTTTTCATGTGGAGACAGACCAGTATCTTATTGAGAGCCCTGCTGGTCAAACGACACAGGCCTGCTACCTTCCTCTAGCTCAGTGGTGAGTCCCCTTCCGTGCCTGTCTCCCTAGCTGCACAGAAATTTAAGCAAAGGTAAGGCACCTTCGGTTCACTAACCAGCTCTTCCAGAGAGGTGGTGCCTACTACACTCTAGAGGGGGGCACGATCAGCTTGTACATCCCATTGCCCCGTATAAGATAAGGGCTGGAACTGCTTGGATAGGGCCAAATGGATTTGTCAAAGTGGGTTTGGAGGAGAGAATTCTGCAATAAACAGGCCTTTCCTCCACACACCTGGGCTGTCATAAAATGGCCATTTGTTTCACTGGTAAATAACGATAGTTATAAAGGCATGCTTATTCTTGGATCTGAAGCAGCAGCAGCAGCAGCAGCAGCAGCAGCAGTAGTAATAATAATAATAATAATAATAATAATAATAATAATAATAATAATTTATGTATACCCCTTCCCCATCTGGCTGAGCCTCCCCAGCCACTCTGGACGGCTTCCAACAGAACATTAACATACAATAACTTATTAAACATTAAAAGCTTCCTTAAACAGGGCTGCCTTCAGATGTCTGGTAGTTGTTTTTCTCTTTGACATTTGGTGGGAGGGCATTCCACAGGGCGGGTGCCACTACCGAGAAGGACCTCTGCCTGGTTCCTTGTAACTTGGCTTCTCGCAGTGAGGGAACCACCAGAAGGCCCTCGGAGCTGGACCTCAGTGTCCAGGCAGAACGATGGCGGTGCAGACGCTCCTTCAGGTATACTGTACTGAGGCCGTTTAGGTCTTTAAAGGTCAGCACGAACACTTTGAATTGTGCTGAGAAACGTACTGCGAGCCAGTGTAGGTCTTTCAAGACTGGTGTTACATGGTCTCGGCAGCCGCTCCCAGTCACCAGTCTAGCTGCCACATTCTGGATTAGTTGTAGTTTCCAGATCACCTTCAAAGGTAGCCCCACATAGAGCGCGTTGCAGTAGTCCAAGCAGGAGATAACCAGAGCATGCACCACTCTGGCGAGACAGTCCGCAGGCAGATAGGGTCTCAGCCTGTGTACCAGATGGAGCTGGTAGACAGCCGCCCTGGACACAGAATTGACCTGCACCTCCATGGACAGCTGTGAGTCCAGAATGACTCCCAGGCTGTGCACCTGGTCCTTCAGGGGCACAGTTACCCCATTCAGGACCAGGGAGTCCTCCACACCCACCCACCTCCTGTCTCCCAAAAACAGTACTTCTGTCTTGTCAGGATTCAACCTCAATCTGTTAGCCACCATCCATCCTCCAACCGCCTCCAGACAATTCCTTGCAACCAGTTATACAAACAGAAGCAGTGCACTTCTTTAGTCCACGTTTTAACTTAAATTGCTTTGTGTCTCCTACTCATGGCACCTTTGCAGTGTGGGGAGGACTGGAGCATAGATACTCAGTGTTCCACGATACTAAAGTATTTGTTGAAGTGGTTCAAAGCGAATTTGGCAGAGAAAATTGGATTGGGCTTCCAGCACAGGTCGGCAAGTTGTGTGTGTCATAAGATCGATAGGTACACGGCTAATGTAGTTGGCTAATACTACGTCACACATTTTCTTTTCTTAAAAAGCCTGAAGTTCCATTTAAATCCTTGCTTCCTGGCAAGCATTCCAAGTGTTCTGCCAGCCAAGCTTTTGACCAGCTGGTAAGATTTGTTTTTGATCATTCAGATATTAGAAAGGCTTGTGTCTCTCACTGTTCATTTCCCAGTTCCTTAAAAGATGCGAGTGCGGAAAAAGTAACAGTGGAGCTGGCTCTTTGTGATCCACAGATACTTGTATCGGGCTTAAACTCTGAATGTTGAGATTTCAAAACAGAAAGGGATTTGTCTTAGACTTGGCAGAAAACAGAGGTCAGCAATTTTTGGGGAGTAAAAAAGCTACATTTGTTATCTCTGTGCTACAGAATTAGTTCTGCCTGTGCTAGCCTTGGCATTAAGCTCCCTTCTGGGTTTACACAGTAGAGGATGGCAGGATTGCTCTTTAAATTTGAGAAGGAACATCGGAAGCTGTACCTAGGAGTCCAACTTTCTAGCTCAGTGTTATCTCTCTAGGGTTTCAGACGGTGGTCTTTTCCCAGCCTTACCTGGCGATTCTGGGAATTGAACCTGGCACATTCTGACACGCAGAGCAGATCCTGTACCACTGCCTTTCCTGTAGCACAGAAACAGCAAGACAACAGTACCAATAGCATCATGATGCTAGTTTGAAGGAGCTTGTATGCCAACAGCTTGCAAGACCTCAGTACCACTTCTGACGCCAACTTGGCAAGTTGGTCAAAGCATCTACGTGCAGCCAGTCCACCAACAGAATCCCTGGTCTTAGGTGCCCTGTAGATGTCACTCCAGCTGTGTGTAAGCTACGTGCCAATTCTGTGGAAAAGATGGCCCGCCCCAAATAGTTGTATCATACAGACACAGCTGCAAGTTGCAGCACGTCTCTGTTAATGGGAAAGCAGCTCCAACGCTCTTGAATAAGAAGAGTTTGGATTTGATATCCCGCTTTATCACCATCCGAAGGAGTCTCAAAGTGGCTAACATTCTCCTTTTCCTTCCTCCCCCACAACAAACAGTCTGTGAGGTGAGTGGGGCTGAGAGACTTCAGAGAAGTGTGACTGGCCCAAGGTCACCCAGCAGCTGCATGTGGAGGAGTGGAGACGCGAACCCGGTTCCCCAGATTACGTGTCCACTGCTCTTAACCACTACACCACACTGGCTCTTGAGGCCACGTCTAACACAAATGCGATATCGAATGAACTGGGAAGGGGCAATTCCTAGTGCAGACCAGGGGTCCTCAACCCTTCTATCCCTAGGGACAAGTTGAGATGGCTGAAAAATGGTCACAGTCACAGAATACTGGCACAGAGGTAGATTTTGGCATAATTAGTTGGCAGTTACTGACTTCACTTTCTACTGATATCTAATCCACCTTTGGAAATTTACTTTAAAATTTGCCACAACGTTTTCCTTACAGGCAAGGTGTTCCATAGTGCAGCTTTCCTCAGCCTTAACTGCAGACATTTGCCCTGGAGCTAATGTGACTCAGACACTCCATTTTAGTCAGAAGCTGCTGATCCAGAAACTATAAGCAGAGAGAGCTTTTTCTTTTATATTTTCCCTTCCTCACATGCTTCTTACCAATCTCCTGTAATTTCGTCTCCTGTTCTCCTTTCACACTCAGCTTGCACCTTATCCCCACCCTCAAACTGCCAGATTCTTTCATTCCTCCTCCCCGTTCTTTTCACATTCACTTATTCCTCCTCTAGCACCCTTCTTCCCTTATCTCCTTCCTTCCAATTCCCAATGTATTTATCATTCTTGTTGTTGCTAGTAGTATAATAATAAAAATAACAAGGGCCATTTCATCTCACTTGCCAGTTTCCTTCAACACCTCCACCGACTCTTTTCCCTCAGAGGAGGAAGACCTTCCTTTCTGTCCTTCCTCCCTGAATTTCTCTGCCTCCCAGACACCTTCACTCAGCATGCAGGGGGGTTCTGGTGTTGGCATTGGCTTGTCACCATGTAAATATATGGTAAAAAATTAAGAAATGGGTCCCCAAACACATGTTTGTCCTAGGTCTGAAAAGGTTGAAAATAACCAGGTTTAAATCAATTTATTTTGTTTGTGTAAATTACGAACCACTCTGTCTTTTCATAAACTGTCTCCTACTTTCACTTGGCCTATAGTCAGTTCCCAAATAAACCATTGGAACAAATGCTAATTTAAGAGTGGACCAATCTATCTCATTCGTGTGTGTGTGTGTGTGTGTGTGTGTGTGTGTGTGTGCATTCACAGTTTTATTTTGTTGATATTTTGGTGATGTGAACTTTCTTGAAGAACCCAGGCTGCATTCACATGGCAGTTTATTCCATTTTCATGGTGTTTCCCTAACTGTAGGGACTCTAATGGAAGATAAGGCAAGTTTAGTGCTCAATTTTTGCTTCCACAAAAGAATGTTTGCAAATAATATGGGAATGAGTGCTAATCTTGTACTATATTCTGCCAAGGTAACAGCTCTGTAGTTAACAACTGGATGCAAACCGGTCTTTCTTGTTTTTGTAAAAAAATTGGAACTTTGGGGATTCCTAGACCGGGGGTCAGCAACCTTTTTCAACCATGGTCCGGTCCACCATCCCTCAGACCATGTGGTACCCGGACTATATTTTTTGGGGGGAAATGAATGAATTCCTATGCCCCACAAATAACCCTGAGATGCATTTTAAATAAAAGCAAACATTCTACTAATGTAAAAACACCAGGCAGGCCCCACAAATAACCCAGAGATGCATTTAAAAGGACACATTCTACTCATGTAAAAACACACTGATTCCCGGACCGTCTGTGGGCCAGATTGAGAAGGCGATTGGGCCACATCCGGCTCCCGGACCATAGGTTGCTTACCCCTGTCCTAGACCTTTTCTGCCCCATTCCTCTGTCCCTCTAACAAAGGGAGTCAGGGGTGTTCTAAGGAAACATTTCCCTTGCTCTCATCCAGTGCTAGACATTTCAGAATCCTGACTATATTAGGGCAGCTTTGTCTTCAATGGTGATCTTAGGAGTTACAGGCAAGAAAGAATTCCATACAGGACGTTGGGCTGGCAGAGAAGAGAGGGAGCGCCTTCTCTATTCCCAGCCTAGAAATATAGCAGGCTACTGCAGAAGAGAGCAGCGTCTCACTTGCCTCTTCTGCCAGCAGGCTAGTAATTTCTGTGGACTTATTTACAAGGCTGTGTTTGAGGCAGGTGGGTGGAGTCACTACACATAAGGCATTCAAAGGTGCCGGATTCTGTTGCTTTAGCAATACAGTGGTAGCTCGGGTTAAGTACTTAATTCATTCCGGAGGTCTGTTCTTAACCTGAAACTGTTCTTAACCTGAAGCACCACTTTAGGTAATGGGGCCTCCTGCTGCCGCCGCACTGCCGGAGCACGATTTCTGTTCTCATCCTGAAGCAAAGTTCTTAATCCGAGGTATTATTTCTGGGTTAGCAGAGTCTGTAACCTGACGCGTATGTAACCTGAAGCGTATGTAACCCGGTACCACTGTAAAAAGGAATGCAATATAATGAAATGATGACAATTATTAATACAGGGTTTTTTTTAAAAAAAATGCATTTGATAAGACTTTCTGTACTGTCACACAAAACTTTAATAAGGGGCACAGCAATAATAGGTATGAACTTCAGCATTTACATCAGCTCACTGGTATATCATTCGCAACGTGTCTTTTGAAGTGGGTTAAAAAAATTAATCTCATTCTGTCATAAGAACTACTCGGTGAGGTTTTAAGCAATTGTGCAATTTCTGTTTCAGAGCCCAGAGACTGAAACTGAGAGATTCAATCATCTCTGAGTCAATCAACTTGGCCTTGATGTCAGTTGAGCTAATAGTTAAATGTATGGGAATATGCTATTAAGAATTTACTGGTTTTGAAGCCAAGGTTACAAGACTTAATTTTTTCTGTTTTAGTAGCTCCGTGATGTTGTAAAAAAAAACCCCACAACCAACTTATTTGTTAGCTATCTTAGCACTGGCCCATTCTTTTGACCTAAGTTTTACTACCTCAGAATGAGGACATATGTTTTCCCCTTCTCAATTAAACTACACATTTGGTTTGTGTTTGCTAAGCTTTTTCCTCCGACTGTATCCCTGACAGTTTAACTCACCAAATTAATAGATTTGCCTACCAAAAAAAAAAAAAAAACATTTACCGTTCTTCAGCTGTGGCATAATTAAGCGTGTCTCTTATTGCAGGGCTCCATGATTCTCAAGAAGAAATATCAGAATTGCTCAGCTGAGCTAGAGTTTACCAGGTTTTATCCTAAGTGCCTCATATTTCGCAGGGATATTGACTTTTAGCAATCAGATATGCCCATTAAATGCTGAAGGCCAATGTGTGGGATACATTTCTATAATTGCATATAATTACACACTGTCCTTGCGGAACTTTTTATGAGATGTACATAAACAAGAATATTTCAAAATTATGATGGGAATCTGCCTTCCTTTTGAAATGTGCCTGCTATAGAATCTTAATTATCTCAGTAAACATTAAATAAGCAAAAAATTACAGTCAGCTGCCCAGTATTTTAAGGGTGTTCTTTTTTAAAAAATGATGTACTATGTGGATGCTGGGCTAATTCATAATAAAGGCAAGCCTCTGGGGGAGGGGCAGAAGAAAAATCTTTAGCAGTTCCTGTTTGTATTCCTACAAAGCTCCAGTGCATCTTGACAGAGATTTATTTTTAAAAAACAACCTTCGGAAGAGCCACCTTTCAGTATTACAACCTATGAGAAATTTGCATAGAGTAAACCGGGAACAATAAGAGCACATGCAAAAGGTCTAGGCCTGGGTGGTGTATCAGTATATCGCTTGAAACCGAATTGCGAGAGCGGTTTTAGAACTTCTGGTCACGTAATGTATCAAAAATCCCCAGCACGGCGCAGTGCCCACCTGGCAGCCTGCAAAGGTAGCTTGCGTCTCCCAAGCCTAAAAGTTCAGGCTAGCATAGGGTTACCAAACGTCCCCAGTTCCAGGGGACAGTCCCCAGATTTGCAAATCTGTCCCTGGGAAATGTGGCAGTGGCAGCCTCAGCAGCCCGGAGCCAGCCCGGTAGCGCAGTTGGCTCTGGCTGGCTTCAGGAGCTGCTCGCTGCTGTGGTGCCCGCCATTTTTCCTCACCGGAAGTCCCCATATGATGTGTCTTTTGCGCATATTATGTGTCTTGCATGATCTCCTGTTCCCTTCCCCTTTTGTTTTGACTGATAGGGGGAGGCTCGGGAGTGGAGGCCGGCTAGCCGTTGCCCAGTTTTTTTAAAACTCTGTGCATTTATGTTTCACAGGCTGCGAAAGAAGGGCTTCACACCTTTATACCATATGCATGTGTGCTTGGGCCCAGGGTCTTTTGCCTCACCATCCCCACTACTGACTCCCTGTTGCTATTCAGCTTTAAAAAATAATCTGGCAACCATAGGCTAGCAGTGAGGTTCGGGCACTGTGTTTCTATTTACCTACCAGGGACAAATACAAAGAATGCCAACCCGAGAAATCTCCAGAGCGGAGGGCAGGAAGTGGCACACTCACAGACGGAACTGTGGCTCTCGGTAGCTGCCGCTTGCATGCCGAGAGATTGTCGCGACGAGCCATGGCTGGCTGTTTCAGGGAGGCCAGAGGCTCCACAGTGCCCTGCCATGCGGTGCCCCGGCCAATGCACTCTGCCATGATCTCTTAGATGATGCTGGCGTTAGTCTGTCATAGTTCGTATGTTAATTATGCCTGTTGAAGGATAGGGTAGATATTCCTACAGTAGAGAAATAACTGGCTTGCGGGTCAGGCTAGCAGCCATCTTGAAATCTAGTACTGAATATTGTATGCCTTTAAGTGAGGGGTAGCCAAAGTGGAGCCCTCCCGATGTTAGTGGGCTTTGTTGTTGTTTAGTCGTGTCCGACTCTTCGTGACCCCATGGACCAGAGCACGCCAGGCACTCCTGTCTTCCACTGCCTCCCGCAGTTTGGTCAAACTCATGCTGGTAGCTTCAAGAACACTATCCAACCATCTCGTCCTTGTGGTCCCCTTCTTCTTGTGCCCTGTATCTTTCCCAACATCAGGGTCTTTTCCAGGGAGTCTTCTCTTCTCATGAGGTGGCCAAAGTATTGGAGTCTCAGCTTTAGGATCTGTCCTTCCAGTGAGCACTCAGGGCTGATTTCCTTCAGAATGGATAGGTTTGATCTTCTTGCAGTCCATGGGACTCTCAAGAGTCTCCTCCAGCACCATAATTCAAAAGCATCAACTGCCATTATGCCATACTCTCTTGGCCATGCTATGATGATGATGATGATGATCTTACTATGTGTACCCCACCCATCTGGCTGGGTTTCCCCAGCCACTCTGGGCAGCTCCCAACAGAATTAAAAGCACAATAAAAGATCAGACATGAAAAGCTTCCCTAAACAGGGCTGCCTTCCGATGTCTTCTAATAGTCAGATAGTTGTTTATTTCCCTGACATCTGATGGGAGGGCGTTCCACAGGGCGGGCGCCACTACCGAGAAGGCCCTGCGAGTTGAGACTGATGGGAGTTGAAGTCTGGAGCGCATCATATTGGCTGTCTCTGCTCTCTATTAAGGTGCATATTTCAAGTCCTCGTTCATATTTAAACTCACTTTTGTATTTCTCCCTACCCAGGTGGCATCCCTTGGAGTAACTACCTTCACGTTATGTGCCCTCTGCATAGACCGTTTCCGTGCTGCCACGAACGTGCAGATGTATTACGAGATGATTGAAAACTGTACGTCCACAACCGCCAAGCTGGCTGTTATATGGGTCGGGGCTCTGTTGCTGGCTCTCCCTGAGGTGGTTCTGCGCCAATTGACTAAGGAGAACTCGGAAGCCAGTGGGAGCCCTCCTGTGGAAAGGTGCGTGGTGAAGATCTCTCCCCACTTGCCTGACACCATCTACGTTTTAGCCCTCACGTACGACGGCGCGAGGCTCTGGTGGTATTTTGGCTGTTACTTCTGCTTGCCTACGCTCTTTACCATTACTTGCTCTTTGGTTACGGCAAGGAAAATCCGAAAGGTGGAGAAGGCCTGTACGAGGGGAAACAAGCGACAAATTCAGCTGGAAAGCCAGATGAACTGCACAGTCGTGGCTCTGACCATTTTATACGGTTTCTGCATCATTCCTGAAAACATCTGCAATATTGTCACCGCCTACATGTCCACGGGGGTGTCTCAGCAGACTATGGACCTCCTGCACCTTATTAGCCAGTTTCTGTTGTTCTTCAAATCCTGTGTGACTCCGGTTCTCCTTTTCTGTCTTTGTAAACCATTCAGCCGAGCCTTTATGGAGTGTTGCTGTTGCTGCTGTGACGAGTGCATCCAGAAGTCCTCCACTGTGACAAGTGATGATAATGACAATGAATATACAACAGAGCTTGAACTCTCCCCTTTCAGTACTATACGTCGTGAGATGTCCACATTTGCCTCTGTTGGGACTCACTGTTAGCTCACCCTTTTGATCAACACGCAGGTCCAACTTGCAAAAATCTGTCGGGGTTGTTCTGTCGACTTCAGTGGGATCCCGGGTTTTGCGATTTGATTTGATTTCAACATAGTTTATGTTGAGAAACGAGAAGCAAATGGAAGCCCTGTAAGGCCAACTGTAAACTGGTTTGCATATTAACATATTTGCTTTGAGAAATAAGTTTTAGTCACTAAAAACAAAGACGTACTGCCAATGTGGAGTTATAAATCATTTCATATATGGTGCTAGCGCTCTGTGTCTGAAGGGAAGGCAGAAGCCAATCCTATGTATCATTTAATTTAATTTTCTGCTAGATATTATTTTGGCTGCTAAAACAAAAAAACTACATTGAGAATGATCCAGCTTATAGTAGGCGTTTCTGTTGTCCCAGGGAATGGCCCATGAAGCCATCACCTTGGTGAAGCTATGGAGGTCTGATTCTAGTCAGTTCCTGGATGGGTGGCCGTGTGGGAGCCATACTTACGTTGCCTTCAGTTCCATGTTGGAAAAAAGATGGGAAATAAATGAAGGTGAGGAAGAAATAATGCTTGAATCCTAATCACAGTTAACCTAAGAACCTTCACTGAACACAGTGAAGTTGCTTGTGAGTAAATGTGCATATGATTCTGCAGTTGTGCCATCGGTTCCCCTGTAGCAATTAGTGGTCGACAAATACTAATAATCCCATTGATTTCGGTGGGAGAAAATGAAGCATATTCTTAAATCTCCTTCAGGACTTGAAATTGTTTAACATAGGCTGAACCAGGCACCTTGTTTTCCCTATCCCCCCCCCCAAAAAAATAAGTTTTATGGAAAATATATGGTTTGAAGTATTTAAGAATAGTTTGAAGCCCCTTTTATGGGACATTAATTGGTTATTTTACAAATAGTATAAAATACTTGAGTTTCATACTTTGCTGAGCAGCTTTTTAACGGCTCTACCAAATTATTTCCACAATGAGGAAAGCCGTCATTTGTTTCTTTGCATTAACTGCAAAACTGAATGAGTCATAATTGCATAGCACTCTTGGCGATAACTTGTCTTGATAGCAGAAGGCTGATTCTCTCTTCCTATACGAGTAGCAATTGTTTATTTTTATTTTTAAACAGCACTAGTGCAGACTATATTTACAAATGTATGCCTGGCTTCTTGGTGCCTGCCCTTCTTTGGATACCTCTAGTTGCACATTATTGCACTGAATTGGAAGTCAAGAGATATCTGCACAGTGGCTTCCCAATCTTGTATATCTAAAGGAAATAACCTGCGTTATTAAAACGAATCCCATAATTTTTCAATGTACAATGTACAGTCAGAAGATTTGATATTTCTACAATGGGTATTTCCTTTCTAACACATAGATGTAGACTAAGTTATTATGTTCTGTTCAATCCATGGAATTTCCACTCACGTCAGGGTGTATTGCCTGTAATTCCATTATTTTCTTTTTACAGTGTTTTTTTGTTTTTTACACTAAGGGTATGTCCTCAGTCTGTGTGTATAATTCCTGCTGTAAGTGATGGTGCTGTTGTAGGGGGTGAGATGTAAGAATTTGCTACAGAATTAGTGACAATAAATTTGAAGGCTTGCAATGTGTGGTGCATAATTTCCGCCCTTCACTCCCGGTTTTCATTAAAAACATAAATTGAGTCAAATTTCAGAAAATTTGATAGACTGTTTTGCTGGCTGTCTCATGTCTTATGCAAAATCTCTACTAAGCTAGCACCATCTATTTACTACTACAGTGAAGAGAAGTGGAAAAAGTCAGGGTTTTTTTCATTCAGTAACTGGATACAACTTGAGTGGAATACAGGCATTCCACCTGTGGAGGAATAGTGTGGCAGACAGAAAGATTCCCTCTCCACTCTTCTGTGTGCTATTCTGAAAGTTCTTCCAGCCCCTCTAATCCAATTTGGGGGGCATGCGGGGAGGCGAGATCCATTACACAAGACTTCTGATGGGGCTTGTTAGCTGAATTCCACCTTTTATATTTGGGCCATCTTGAAGTGTATATATATATATATATATATATATATATAGAGAGAGAGAGAGAGAGAGAGAGAGAGAGAACTTAATTGAATTTGTGAACAATACACCTATCGTTTCCATGAGATGCATTTAATGTTCACCTGGCAAGGAATGGGGTGGTGGTGTCATTGTCCTTGGTCCTTAAGATTAAAAATGCAAGGTTTTTTTGAACTATTTATGTTCCTGATGCACTTCATTCATAGATTTGTTATTCAATCACTTCCAGGTGTGCTAAAAAATAACTAAAAGGACATGATTTAACAGCAGCAAGGAAGCCAGAATAATGCGACTCAAAGTTAGGCAAAACTAGGACAAAGTTTTACAAAAGATTGCCAGTTTTTTTATTTTCTGCAGCCTCTTAAAGGACAACCAGGCACACAACAATTAAACTGGTGTAACTTTTACACCTTAAATCCATGCCGGAAAAGGCTTTTTTGTGTCACTTCGCCGTTAAGAGCAAAAAAATAAAGGCCACTTATTGTTGAATTCAGTTGGTAGTGGAACAAGATAAAAATGGGTGAGGTTGCACAGTCAGCAAGAGGTACTTGAAGCATAGTATCATGTTTCATGAAGCTTGGGGCTCGGGGAGGTGGTGAATACGGTCAGTCCGACTTTCTTCTGGGCAAGCCAAGTCAGGCCATAGCTAAATGGTAGAGCACCTGCTTTGCATATCTATATCTATAGGTTCAATCAAGGCATCTCCAGGTAGGACTGGAATGCTCACTGTCTGAGAGCCACTTCTTGTCATTGTAGACAACATTGACTCCATATAAAGCAGCATCCTATGTTCCCATGTCATGTCTCTTTAGCAGAGGGATTTCAGGACCACGGACAGCTCTTGGTGGGTCCTGCCAGCTGGAGCTCTGGGTCCTATTGCAACTAACAGAGGAACGTTGCCTCTGCAGACATCTGAAGCTATCTGAAATATTCTGTAGGCTTTTGGAAGCCTGTTCTGTAACTGGCCCTATCTTTCTGAGGGAGGTGCTGGCTCTGTTTACTAAAGGGTACAGTGGTACCTCAGGTTAAGAACTTAATTCGTTCTGGAGGTCTGTTCTTAACCTGAAACTGTTCTTAACTTGAGGTGCCACTTTAGCTAATGGGCGCCTCCCACTGCCACCGTGCCATTAGAGCACGATTTCTGTTCTCTTTATATATATATATATACATTTTTATTAATTTTTAACATACTAATTATCATTCATACAACAAAATTTCTCATCTTATATTTTTTGGACTTCCGTCAACACCTCTGATGATTTTCCATTCTTATCATTTATTATGCATTTCTTAATTTCATATTACCTTTAATTATCTTTAACTAAAAATTCTCATTATCTTTTTTGCAATATTTCAAATAATTCATCTTACAAAACTTCTTGCAAACCTACTAGCGTAATCTGTTCATCACAATTACTTTTCAAATAGCCCATAAATTTACTCCAGTCTTCTGAGAATCTCTGGTCCCTCGGGTTTCGAATTCTTCCTGCAAGTTTATCTAATTCTGTATAGTCCATCATTTTCATCCTCCATTCTTCTTTTGTTGGTAATTCTTCTTGCTTCCAATTTTGTGCCAATAATATTCTTGCTGCCGTCATTGCAAGCACGATTTCTGTTCTCATCCTGAAGCAAAGCTTCAGGTAGTACCCGAGGTACTATTTCTGGGTTAGCAGAGTCTGCAACCTGAAGCGTCTGTAACCTGAGTTTCCACTGTATTTGCCTATATCCATTGGCTTCTGTGAGGTTATATATAGGGTTGGAGATGCTCTTTGGGACCCATATTATGAGTCCAAGGCTAGAACCATATCCTCTGGCAGATAGGGGATGGGAGAAAGTACAGAAGGTTCCCCCCTCAGTGGAGCAGCCTATACCTCAACCTCTGAATCTCTATGGGTATTAGAGGCCCCTAGCATTGGGGGCTATGGTATGTAGAAGCCATCGTACAGTAGTACATATAGCTATAAACACTTCACCTAGTACATATAGCTATAAACACTTCACCAAGTACATATAGCTACTGTATAAACACTTCACCCAGGAGAGATATCTTTAGGGCAGGTCTGTACTTAGATGAAACATATATGTCACACACCATTTCTTATTTCCTGTTGTCCTTTATGAAGTTCAATGATGCTTTTACTTTAAGTCCTATATGTCCTGGGATTGTTTAGGTCCCCCAGTGCTATTTGAATCACATTTTGGAAAGAATTCTTTAAGAAGGAGAAGGAGAACCTGTCACCTTTTCCTAATCATAATCCTACTATTGTCCGCTGATGTTGTTAGAATTATTATTATTATTTTAATATGGGTGGGATATATTATCCCCACTACAGTCTGTGAGAATTGGTTGTTTCTAAGGTGTGTTAGCACTTAATATGTGTGATTACCTGGTTTAGTCCATAAAATTATTTTACCCCAAATTAAATTTGGTTACTTTTTAAGCTTGATAATGAGACAACAGTTTCAACAAGTGAGAAGGTAAATTACCAAACTGCTGTGAACTGTTAATACTAATGTTTCCTCAGCTAAAAATATTTGTGTTGGGAGTCTATGCACGGCTTGTTTTTCTTGCCTCCTTGAGCACCTTTGATTTGTTCTGGGTGAAAAGATTTTCTATTACCCCCCCCCCCCCCCTTAACGCATGATGCTTTTTAAAAAAATGAAACGAGAAACCTTCCCACTTTTGCACACTCCATTAATTAGAAAGTGCACAAAGCTAAGAACTTCTGCTCATTACCCAATTTAGTTACAAGTACATCAGTAGCCAAATTGTTTCCACCTTAGTAAACAGGGAAAGTTTAAAACAGCTGAATATTGCTGAACCAAGCTGTCCCTTAATTCAGCGAGGGCTGTCCATCCAGGAGGGGAAATGAATGGCAGATGCTGCAGATGGATATCACAAGTTGCTTGGAATGTGTTGTTGTTGTTGTTTAGTCGTTTAGTCGTATCCGATTCTTCGTGACCCCATGGACCAGAGCACGCCAGGCACTCCTGTCTTCCACTGCCTACCGCAGTTTGGTCAGACTCATGTTAGTACCTTCAAGAACACTGTCCAACCATCTCATCCTCTGTCATCCCCTTCTCCTTGTGCCCTCCATCTTTCCCACCATCAGGGTCTTTTCCAGGGAATCTTCTCTTCTCATGACGTAGCCAAAGTATTGGAGTCTCAGCTTCAGGATCTGTCCTTCCAGTGAGCACTCAGGGCTGATTTCCTTCAGAATGGATAGGTTTGATCTTCTTGCAGTCCATGGGACTCTCAAGAGTCTCCATCAGCACCATAATTCAAAAGCATCAATTCTTTGGTGATCAGCCTTCTTTATGGTCCAGCTTTCACTTCCATACATCACTACTTGGAAAACCATAGCTTTTACTATACGGACCTTTGTTGGCAAGGTGATGTCTCTTCAGCCTTACTCAGAGCTGTCAAAGTGGGGCTCTCTAGATGTTGGATCATAACTCCTATCATCCCTGACAATTGGCCATGCTGGCTGGAGCTGAGGAGACTTGCAATCCGACAACATCTGGAATGATATTGGCTACTATTGTCCTAGATAGTTGAGGACTCAAGACTGCTTTGTGTAACCTCAGATTGGCAAAAAGCAACAACAACCCAGGACAGCTTTAAACTTTTGAATGTGGGAAGAGAGCTGATTTAGGATTTTGGCATACAGTGGTACCTCAGGTTAAGAACTTAATTTGTTCTGGAGATCCGTTCTTAACCTGAAACTGTTCTTAACCTGAGATACCACTTTAACTAATGGAGCCTCCCGCTGCTGCTGTACCGGAACAGAATACTTTCAAAAACCGAAGTTCCACTGTAAAATGGCCTAGGTATTTCTTAATTTCACAGTGGAACCTCGGTTTTTGAAAGTATTCTGTTCCAGAAGACCGTTTGACAATGGGTGGTCGGCAAAATCCATTGAAAAAATGGAAAAATATGCAGCAGAAGGCATTCGACTTACTAGGTGTGTTCGAAAATGGAAGCAATTCTGGGGTTTTGACGTTCAGGTTCTGAATCGTTCAGCTTCCGAGACGCTTGAAAACTGTATCAGCAAAGAATACAAAACAAACAAACAAAAAACCCATGAGGGGGGGAGAGCAAGGCAGTCAGGAGAAGATTGGGGTGGAAATGCAATAAACAAATAACACTTTGGTTGGTCCTTGGAAGAAGAAGAAAAAAGTCTTTGAAAGAAACATATAAATAATTACAAATAATTGCTTCCTTGGTGATTACTGGTAACAAAGTAGTTAACAATGCTAGCATTTAATTCTGGTACCACTGACATTTATAGATGAATGAGTGTAATTCATGACTCTTTCAGTCCTATTGTTCCGCTTTTCCAGGCTCAAGGCAACATTATGAACGGCGCAGAGCCTTGAGAATTGAATTTTTGCAGGGAGAAGGGGGAACTTTTTCCTCCCTGGGGAAACTTTCTATGTAAAATATGCGGGTTTTTATCAATATCATCAGTTCATTTTAATCCTGTGGCCACTTAATTTGTTTAGGAAATCTGCTCTCTGTTAAAACTAACCCAGAGCGGTTACACTGCTGTTTTTTCACTGGGCAAAGTGACCCCCAAGTTGTGTCGTGTTTCTGGATCCTATCCATACTGTACTACAAAGCTTAAAGTCAGCAAACTCAGTCAGACAGAAACCACATTTAATCCCTTTGATCACAGCTATTAAAGATGACTCTTTCGCTTTGTAAATTGGCCAAAGAAAAAAGATGAGCGACAGTGTTATTTGTTTATTTATTTTATTTATTTCATTAAAAAAATTACACTACTTGATTGTGCTTTTTTAAAAAACAACAACCTCAAAACAGTTTACAAAGAGAAAAATAAAATTATCAGTGAAGAACCATAAACAACTCTGTAAATCAATCAAAACATAAAAACAGCAATAGAAAAACAGATTAAATCATATATTTGCATTCTACACGTCTGAAAACCACATGAAAATGTATCCAGCCTATGGAGGCCTATGGAATTGTCCTCATCTGAAGTGTATGCTGAGCTTAGGAAATGAACCTTGGAAAACTGGACGTGATTCTGTTCATGTTCACGTAGCTAGGAGTGGGTATATTATATGGGTTTACTCAGAGGGTCCGTTGTGCTCAGTGGGCCTCCTCCCACCCTACAATCATCACCTGAGGCCCTTCTTCACGTGCCTCCTCTACAAGAGGTCCAGAGGGTGGCAACACAAGAACAGGCCTTTTCTGTGGTGGCTCCCTGCTTTTGGAATGCTCTTCCTAGGTAGGCTCCCCTGGTGATTTGGTTACATATCTTTAGGCACCAGACAAAAACATCTTCTTCTCCCAGCCCGTTGGCTAATCAGCCAATCTAGGGCCTTTTAAACTGGGGTAGGGGAAAGAGTTATTGTTTTCTTTTGTTCCCATGTTATGTATTTTTGCGTTTTTCTATTGTAAACCACCCTGTGATTGTCAGATAAAGGGTGGTATAGAAATTTAATAAATAAAATAAGATAAATAATTTTTTAAGACACTAACCTGGGCATTCCTCTCAGCAGCACCTTGTATTTCTGATGCACCTTTTACACTACTCGACCATAGGCACATCTTGCCATCCCAAGAATTTTAGTAATCAATAGATGCCATCTCGTAAGTGTTTGATTCCTTATCATCTTAAAACAGTGGTAGTAAACCTTTGGCCTTCCAGATATTGGATTTCCATGATAAATGACCAGCATGGCCATTGAACAGGGATGATAGAGCTATAGTCTGGCAACATCTGGAGAACCCCAACTTAAAGTAAAGGTAAAGGGACCCCTGACCATTAGGTCCAGTCGTGGCCGACTCTGGGGTTGCAGCACTCATCTCGCTTTATTGGCCAAGGGGGCCGGAGTACAGCTTCCAGGTCATGTGGTCAGCATGACTAAGCCGCTTCTGGTGAACCAGAGCAGCGCACAGAAACGCCGTTTACCTTCCCACCAGAGTGGTACCTATTTATCTACTTGCACTTTGACGTGCTTTCAAACTGCTAGGTTGGCAGGGGCAGGGATTGAGCAACGGGAGCTCACCCCATCGCGGGGATTCGAACGGCCAACCTTCTGATTGGCAAGTCCTAGGCTCTGTGGTTTAACCCACAGGACCACCCGCGTAACTTAAAAGGACTATCTAGTAATAGCTATTTCTAATCTGGAATCCTGTAGCCAATCATTCTATTTTCTCCAGCCTGTTTTTTCTTGAAAAAAGGATGGTGTACTGCATCTGTACAGTATTTTACATTTTTGAGTAGCTATCATACATCACTACTTTTCATTGTTCATATATTAAGCCTCTTGTTAGCTCAGGGTGGTTATTTTTGCTTCTAATAATGGCCTCCTAAGTGCCTTCAGATCGCATCTGTAATTATGCCATCAAAGTTTATTTTGCAGATAATCTAGACAATAAGACTTTAAGTTGGTATGTACGGTAATAGCCAGTAGTGTATTAGCTGCAAACCTTTATCTAGAGTCCCTCCAGACATCATTTGTGCATTTATGATAATTTGTGCTCATGATTGAATCAGGGTGGTTATATGTGATCTGTTTTCTTTTGCATCTGCAAAGTTTTCAGGATGGACCTACTGCTTTGAATCCGGTTATTTTATGTCCTCTAGTTTCCTGCCGAAATCCTGTAGCTTTTCATACCACAAATGTTGAAGAGCGGGGTTGGTGGTGATTTCGTGGTGCAAGGATGTCTTGCGGATTGCGATAACAAGGAAGCATCACAGAACAACTAATAAAGTGGAATGATGTGAATGGTTCAGGATAAGTCCACCATTATTATGTCAATGACATCTGGCAGAATACACTTACCATGCCCTCCCCCCCAAAAAACAACCCACAAAAAACCCCACCAGCCACACAAGTCAATGCTATCTGCTCTTTTGTCATCGTGGAAAGGAATCCTGCCTGATATCTAGTAATGAGAACAAATGTGGTTGATAGTAGGGCTTCGCATGGGCCTTCCCAATACAATTCCAGGCCCAGCCTGGATCCAGACCTCAACCCACTCCAACTGAATCCTGGGTCAACCTGAATTGGCCTGATTTGATTCAGGATTCAGCCAGAGTGATTGCACAACTGCAGTTGATGGGTGCGTATTAATGCTACTATGTTACTGCTGTGATTATTATTGCATGTAGAAACCATAACAAAATGTGCTGGTCTCCTTATATAACCTCTCACTAGCTCATTTCTCATTTCTTTTCCCTGCCCCTTTTCCCTGCCCCTCACTTCTGGCTGCATCTCCCAATGTGTTCCTCTATCTTCCTTTGCTCCTCTGCATTCTGTTCCTCATTCTTCTTCCGCTTGGCCTCTGTTCTCATCTTCTCTGCCTAAATAGTCCTGCTGGTGGAAGGTAGTTCAGCATTATTGTTTAGTCATTTAGTCATGTCCGACTCTTCATGACCCCATGGACCAGAGCACGCCAGGCACTCCTGTCTTCCACTGCCTCCCGCAGTTTGGTCAAACTCATGCTGGTAGATTTGAGAACACTGTCCAACCATCTTGTCCTCTGTCGTCCTCTTCTCCTTGTGCCCTCAATCTTTCCCAGCATCAGGGTCTTTCTCAGGGAGTCTTCTCTTCTCATGAGGTAGCCAAAGTATTCAGCATAGTGCCCCTCATTTATTTAATATGGCACCGGGTGCTACAGCCATCAAACTGTCTATCAGATTAATTTTAAATGATATTTCTAAGGCTATCACGCAGCTCACCATTGCCTTGCCACAAATCCATATCTTCCTTGAGCTAAAATACTGGTCTCCTTACTTCGCATTCAATTGCCACAGCTGTTTTCTCTGCTTGCCTCTTCGACCCCCTCAAACTACGAACGTGAACTCAGTGAGATATACGAGACACTGTCGTAGAAGTTATTGATGATTAAATTTTTGATCCTGCAATGAGCAGCGATGGAAGTCTGGTTCTCTTCCAGCTGATTCAACCTGCTGGGTCAGTAGATTATTTTGATTTTGAGTTCTCCTCACTCCATTTCTAAAAAGCCACCCATCTCGTTTTCCCATAGAAAAAATTCTGCTTGCAATGCTATATCGAGATGCTTGTTAGTGTAGAATAATTTAAGGCACACAAATACTGTACATCCTGACATGAAACTAGCCAACTCTGTCATTCCTCCTGCTGCCCTGTGCCGCAGGCAATTTCACTATTTCGTTGCTGCGGCACAGTGTCACAGCACCTTTCGGTTTTGTCTTCATTTCCCTCCAGCAGTTCACACATTCAGGCTAGCTGACCAGCAGAACAAAACAACCAAAAGCATGCTTTTTGTTGTTTCATATTCCAGTCCTGTGGAAGATGCTCAGGATGCAAAGAAGGAGAAGGCAGCTCAAATAATATTAAAGTGCCGCTTCTCAAAGGCAACCAAACAGTTAAACCCCTGTGTTGCAATCAATTATCAGTAATATCCAAGGCAACACAATGACCAAGTACAACAATGCAATGTCAATATAAACTCTATATAATCTATACAGAACATTGAACAGTATGAAATATATGAAATGCACTCTCTGCAGAACCAAATAAACCAAAATCTTATAAATCTCTGAAAGTCATAAAATATGCACTCTTGATGGATTCTCTTGAAAACATAGAACCAAATGAAAGTCTTATAAGTCTCTGAAAGTCTTTGTAGACTATGTAAGTCTTTGAAAGAAGCAGTGGGTCAGATTCTTATCTGGTGAAAACAAGCTGTAAAGCTTTGTTTTATGACGTCCAACGCGGCCGAAGTAGTCCGCAAACAGACGTAGTGAACAGTGATTCCGAATATACCCACTGTTTCGTGGAATTCTTCTTCAGCACAGCAGAAGGATACAGAAATGCTTCATAAACTGCAAATGAATTATTGAAACGATGACCTGCATATGCATGGTAACTTACAATAACTCGAATTATTATAAACTCCACAATAGGGGTGGAGACGCTCCTTCAGGTATCATCAATTGCCAGGAGACATTTCCTATCCATAACTCCCATGCATAACTTTGATTTGTTTAGTAAGAGCTGTTCGACATAGGAACGGTCTCCCTTGGAACATAGTGGACTCTCTTTCATTGGAGGTTTTTAAGCAGAGGTTGGGTGGCCATCTGTCATGGATGCTGTCGCTGAGATTCCTGCATTGCAGAGAGTTGAACCAGATGACCCCTGGGATTCCCTTCCAGCTCTACAATTCTATGATTTATTTCACTCATGAATTTCTTCCCACTAAACATCCGGGAGCAATTGAACAAGAAAGAAGAACCAGCAAAATAATATGTATAAAAGCAATTTCAAATAAGACCGGAATAAAAATCTCTGCTTAAGAGACTTGTTGGGAAAGGAAGTGCAAGATAATAGATGAAGCATCTCTCTTATACGGTAGGGAATTCTAAAGGGCAGATGCTCAGCACTCAAGGCCTCTTTCCTGCACTGTATGGAATGGAGGTCCTGGTGAGATGGTATCTGCAGGAGGCCCTATCCCACAGAGCTCAGCAATCAGTTGGCTATATAAGGGGCAACAGGGTCTTTTAGCTATTTTGCTCTCAAGCAGTACAGAGCTTTCTATGCTGCTACCAAGACCTTGGTAGCTAATTTTATCATGGTATTTTTGTGTGCATTTTCACTCTAAACCACACTGAGTGCCAATTTTTGCTTTAAAAACACAGGGATCACAGAGAGAGGAAGGAAGGAAGGAAGGAAGGAAGGAAGGAAGGAAGGAAGGAAGGAAGGAAGGAAGGAAGGAAATGGCAATTCCTTGGCCTTATGAGGTGGAAAATAAAAAGATCCCCACACTTGTCTAGTTCAGATGCCTCTCTCTCCTCACATTAATTCACACACACATCTTTCTTTCTTTCTTTCTTTCTTTCTTTCTTTCTTTCTTTCTTTCTTTCTTTCTTTCTTCCTTCCTTCCTTCCTTCCTTCCTTCCTTCCTTCCTTCCTTCCTTCCTTCCTTCCTTTCCTTCTTTCTCCCCCTCCAACCCAAACAAATTCTCATTCTCAATTAGGCTTGTATAAATACATTCGGGAATAGAGGTGAGTGACACTAGGGCAGAACCATTATAGTAACAAATCAATATGTGGACCTAACTGACAGCTCTGAACCAGGCCATAACAGCAGCTGTTGGCCCTGTGTCACCGCGTATGAAATGGTTATGTAGTCTTAAACTGAGGTGTAAATTATTTCTATTATTCACTATGCATCCACTTGAGTTTTCTGCCTTATTTCAAGCACTCAGGTAGGATACGGTATGAATAATGATCAATTACACTTATAGTATTCGTTCATTCTCTCTCCTTCAGGCTGCAGAAGGCTACAAAGGAATAACTCATCAGCTCCTAACACAAAATTCAGCTGAAGCAGTCTTGGAGCATAAGGGAGAGAAGGTTCCTAATAGAAGATTGGGCAGCCTAAATCTCATGAAACACAAATACATCCCAGCTCAACCAGATTATGTATCTGTCTGGGGTTTTATGTAAATTATGGGAAATCGGGTCCTCCCTTAAAGAGGGCACGTGTTGCGGTGAGACCTGGCAACCAAACCCTGTGTTGTGGGTGGGTAAGATTGGATAGTCACAAAACCCGATTGGTAGGTCCCTTGATGCAGGGTTTAATCAGGCCAATGGGATGCAGCCTAAACAGATCAAGGGACCTATATATACCTATGCAGAGCTTCCACTTTCGGTTCGTGAATCGAAACACCCGCCCACCTCTCCCTATATTTAGGGCTTGTGTGCTTGACCTTGCTATGCCGTCGTGTATCGTCTGTTGTTGGGACAGGGGCACGGCAGGAATTTTCCCCACATGGCTGATTGGCTGGTGCCACTTGAGTTTTGCCTGCCGCGTAGCAAATCATCACAACTTGCAAGGTTGTGGATAGGCTCTGGTTCAGGTGATAGGGATGGGAGAACGCTCTTGCCATCCCTATGTGAAGGGTATTCCATTAAAATAATCCAGTGATTCAATGGTTTGATCAACCCTGTGAGGGGGTTGTGCCCGTGCCTGAGTCCAGGGGGACATCTGGACATAGCATGTTCCTGGCTTTCCGCCTATCCTGGTGTTCACCCTTGGCTGACCTATGCTGGTGCCCTGGGTCAGCACTACCTGCAGCGGTGCAGGGAGCTAGTCGAACCAGAGCCTATGCAACCACTCACTTGCTGTAATCAATAAAGTTGTGGCCTAAATTCTGCCAAAAACCAAACCAAAATTTGAGTCTTGTTTGAATTTATTTAAGGGGGAGGTTTAAAGGTCTGGACACGCAAAAGGAACTGAAGTCCAGAAGAATCTAGTGACACATGCCTAACTATCTATCCGAACGGTTCTCTTTGAATTTGTGAATTTGTAATATCTCGCCGTGCCTCTGTGATATGCCATGCTAGGCCTCTCCTTGCTTACTGTTATGTCTGGATATGTGGAGTTCCTTAAACATGAATGCCGGTCGTATCCAAAGGCTACAAAGCTCTGTTTTGATTTCACACTTACGGAATTATTCATGTACTTCTCATTTGGCCAAAAGGAACAGAATCCAGAGTTCCACACTGTGCCTTTCCTGCTCTCCTATGTCTGTAGTGTGTTTGGAAATCCTGTTATTTTCACATTCTTACTGGAATGGAGAGAGCTGGAGCTGAAGATGAGTAAATGTCCTACATTTGCCACTTGGTATTCACAATCCGTATTTCTCTTAGGTTTCAATCCCACCTTACTTTTGAATATATACCTTTCCCCTGACCATCTCCTTTAAAATTGTTTTAAATAGCAATTCTCCACTGCATTGCTGTAAGGATAAAGTTGCTGCATCTGCCTCTCACCAGGGATGTGTGAATATTTTGATTTCAGTTGCTCTTGGTTTCTCTTTCTCCAGGACTAAGTTCAGTCTGCTGCATTTCCAAATGTGTTCGTGGTTCTTTTTTAAAAAAAGAAAAGTCTGCATGAATATTCATAAATTTTTGTGTACATTTTGTGGTACATAATTTTGTATATTCAATGCTTTTTTTGCAAACCGTTTCCCCTAATGCAATGCATTTTCTATTTCATTTTCAATACAATGCACATTTTGTGTGCACTGCAACACACATTTTGTGTGTGTGTTTCCCATAATGCATGGTTTTTTGGGTATACATATTGTGGTTGGAGAACTGTGTTACAAAACTGAATTTTGTAAGGTATCTGCATTTTGTCACACACAGGAGCTAACTCCTAGGGGCCGTAGGGGCTCCAGCCTTAGCAATAAAACAGCAGTAATAGGAAAGAAACCTGTGTTTATTTATCCAGACCGATAATATTAGCATGCATCTGTTGCTCACTGTTAAGCAAAAGTATGGTCTTGCCATTTCTGTTAAGGCATTAATTCATTATAAAGCTTCTGAAATTTCTGTTACAGGAAGGGCTGTGTGCCTGCAGTTCTCACTATCTTGTAAGTATTTTAGGAGACGTATGTCTTTATCTATATTGCATGGAGGTTATGAAGCCCATGTTTTGGCTGATCGGGTATTACAAAATAGAACCTTCAGGAACTCTTCAACTTCCTTCAGCTTCCATGCAGAACGGAAAGGTGCTGGGCCTCAGGTAGACCATGGAGGAAGGCAGGGTTTGTGGGAAGGGCCAAGGACTGGGAAGAGATCATAGAGAGCCCCCCCCCAGGGGCAACGTGACTTCACTCAAACTGGTGGGGCAGAAGGCAGAGAGAATGACAGTAGGTGGAGAGAGAGCCAACTGATTCTAGTTTTGTGCCCATCCTCTTCCATATTGAGTTGTGCCATGGCAACAACAAGACTAAGGAGAAGGATGTTGACAGCCAATCCTACCATCACCTGGTCTGGATGTGACAAGGCAGGCAGGTGGGTACAAGCTGAGGTCAGGCTGAGGGTGGTGGGGCAATCCTAACAGACTGTCAAGGAGCTGTCAAGGAGCCAGGTCACCCACAGGAACGCACATGGAAGGCATGGAAGGCAATTAGCTTTTTATTTGCAGAAAAGCAACAGTACAGCAATGTCCATGGGTTGTCTTAACTCAGCAAAGGTGTTGCTGAAATGAAGCTCTAGGTATCCCTCTCCCCTCTAGCCTCTCACTCTGGATCCTTCCTAAGCCGATGAAGGCTGCATCCGTTGAAAATTTCCATTCCACCTTAAGGAGCAGACATGGAACTGTTGCGTGTCACATGTCTGTTTACATTCCAGTACAGTCTGCTGGGAACTTCCGTTGTGTGTATAACTTTTGTTTTTCTCTGTCTCTCTGAGAAGACAAAGAGAGAGACGACACGTTTCTTTGTCCTGATTTATGATTAATAAATCGGTAGTTGTAGTATGCTTCCACAAGCCTCATGCCTTTTCTGTGTGCACAGTTCAATCTGCTGAAATAGTGTGCCTTGGCTTTGAAGCCCAGGTCGCTGATTTACATTGGAGCAGAGGCCGATTGGTCTTCACAGCAGGATGGCTGGAAGGAGACAACCCAGCTGGGGCTAGCCAGCTGGACTTGTGACCCTCTGCATGCCGACAGCATTGGGGAGGTGTGTGTGAGCTCCTCCTCTGGACTTGTCTGGAGTGTTGCTCAGGAGGAGAGGAGAGTCAGTAGGATTGGGATTGTCAGCACACACGCTGTGACTCTCAGCTTCTAATCCTACCCTGGAAGGCCCTCCTTCTGACTCCCCTTGATGGCTCAAGTCTCCTGCTTTGATCAGCTCCCAGCTCGTCCCTTCTGCTGACTGCTCCTCAGTGTCCCACAACCAGGCTCTGAGCTCTAAAGTGTCATCTTCAGAGCCCTCCCCACTCTTTTTCATCCAGCCAATCCCTAACATAAACCAGCCTCAGCTGTGGACTGAGCTTGAGGTAAAGGACAAAGGCATCAAGGAACTGAAGTGGGAGAAACCTGACAGCACTGAAGATAAGGAATGGATATATGCCAATATGGGTCTCCAGATGTTGTTGGATTACAACTCCCATCAGCCCTGACCATTGGCCATGCAGGATGGAGCTGCTGTGAGTTTTAGCCCAACAATATATGGAGGGCTACATGTTGGTTATCCCTGATGTACACTAACAAGAGTCCTTGTTCAAGAAGGCATAGATAAGAGCTTAGATCCACATTTATTTTAATTGCCATTATCTAGACACAATGGATCCCACCCCCCAAAAAAAGCATTCTACTCAGATTGTAAACCTATTTCTACAGATAACACACTTTTTAAAATTGCCTTCAGCTTCCCAGGTGCCAGATGAGATCATCTTTAAAAATCTGTGCTCTTTGAGCAGTTATGTTCTTTCTACAGATTGCCTGACATTTGTCAGCATTAGCGAAAAACACACAACTCTGCCTCCGAAAGCTGGTAACCAAGAGCAAAAATATGATATTAAAAATGGACAGCTACGCAGTAGAAATGAAATTGTAAAATGACTCAGTAGCTACTAGGCAGCCAGTGCAATTCTTTCAACAATGATATGATAGGTGCATAGTCTAAGACTCTACCCAGTATCCAGATTTCCCACCTAAACTTTGCTTTGTTTTACAAGCAATGTGCACTTCAGGAGCCAAAGTTAACGTTTAAACAAACCAGATTTCAATTTCCAGGATAATGTGTGTGTGTAATGTTTGGCTTCTTGAGTTTGTAGTACCAGATAGCTGACAATATGCATGATACAACTAAGCACACCAAGATTCAGTCAATGATCAAACACTCTTTGGAGATAGTCAATCACTGAATTTGTGGATTTTAAGGAACAAGAATGGTAACATTTTTAAATTTTTTTTAGCTACTTCCGACCAACAATTTTTCAGGAGGACTGCACAGCAGCACGATACATGTGTGAGATGAGCCCCCATCTTCCACAATTTGAGTGAGTAGAAAAAGGTAGATTAGCATGAGCCATTGATATGCAAGAGAACATCTTGTGTCTGTTTTAGGCTCAGATTGTCTAATTATTTAGGCATATCTCTTAAGACCAGGTTCCAGTTCGGAGACTTGATTGCACTGTCAGATTCTGAGCTTCATTTATCCTTGAATGAATCTCAACGTAGTGCTTCCTCTTTCATTAAAGAAGGATATGGAGGAATTGTCCTCCTAGTTATGGTGCTAAAAACTGGGAAATAAATTATATCAACCAATCAACTGAAACTGAGCAGACATCTGCCCTAAAGGGAATGGTACACCTCAATGTGCTTGCAAATTTGATTAGCAGTGAGATCATATTATGTTTATAACTTTCTGAAAAGTTCATAGGAGATCTTGGGAGTTCAAAAAGGTGATGAAGTCATAACACCTAGCTTTCCTTTCCAGATGTTCCAATAAAGCTCTTCCCCCTCCTGCTCCCTTCATTTGTAAAAAGGAGACAGACCAAACAGATGCCTCTAGTGTATAAAAGGATCAAAGTTTGTTAACCAACATTTCTCTAGATGTCCATTGCAGAATTAATTGGAAGCCAAAAAATAAATACATGATGGGGATTTTGCATTGCTTCCAGCACTGAAACACTATGCAATTGTAGATAGATAATTTTCAAGATCTCCTTCATGAATCACTGCCTTGTTGTGGCAAAGGGGCTTAAATAACTCAGAGAAGCTATGAGCTATGCCATGCAGGGCCACCCAAGATGGACAGGTCATAGTGGAGAGTTTTGACTAAACGTGAGAAAAGCAATGACAAACCTAGACAGCATCTTAAAAAGCAGAGACATCACCCTGCCGACAAAGGTCCGTATAGTTAAAGCTGTTTTTCCCAGTAGTTATGTATGGAAGTGAGAGCTGGACCATAAAGAAGGCTGATCACCGAAGAATTGATGTTTTTGAATTATGGTGCTAGAGGAGATTCTTGAGAGTCCCATGGACTGACTGCAAGAAGATCAAACCTATCCATTCTGAAGGAAATCAGCCCTGAGTGCTCACTGGAAGGACAGCTCCTGAAGCTGAGGCTCCAATACTTTGGCCACCTCATGAGAAGAGAAGACTCCCTGGAAATGACCCTGATGTTGGGAAAGATTGAGGGCACAAGGAGAAGGGGGCGACAGAGGACGAGATGGTTGGACAGTGTTCTCGAAGCTACCAGCATGAGTTTGACCAAACTGTGGGAGGCAGTGGAAGACAGGAGTGCCTGGCGTGCTCTGGTCCATGGGGTCACGAAGAGTCGGACACGACTAAACGACTAAACAACAGCAACAATTTCCAATGTAATCAATCCATCTCCCTTGCTTAGTAGAGGCCGCTTGAGAGCTTATCTGAGTAAAAAGACTGCAGGCCAAGGAAAAGATAACTTGGGAATCATTGATTAGGATCTTTTTGCTTTGCTTTGCTTTGCTTTGTTTTAAGCAGCCACAAGGAAGAGAAACTCCCCCCTTTCCCCATTTTATAATTTTCCCAATATCCCCACCCCTTTCCAGCGGCTACATTCTTTTGCAGGGGGGAAATGTGCAAGTATTTGTAATTTTCCCCTATATGAGGGATGAGGAATCTCAGGACTGGGGTACAAGGAGGCAGTTCAGCTGGTGCAATTTTTGCTGATTCCCCCTTCCTGCTGGAAGTTCCTGTTCAACATCTCACACTGTTCCTGCGCATGGGTGTAGTCAGGATTTCTGTTAATGGGGGGAGGCAGCCGAAGTTGTTGAGATTTATTTTTTTGGAAATCACAGATAAAATTACAGGCAAGCTTTAGTAGGGGAAAGGGAATGAATCTACTGAGGGGGCAGAACCACAATTAACTGAGTACTTCCTGTGCTGTTCAATAATTTTTGTGGATCTGGAGGGGGGCAGATGTTGGGGCCCCTTAGTCGCCCCCCTTGGCTGTGCCCAAGTTCCTGAGGCAGGGCCAGATTTAAGCTGACCTTTGTCAACAACAAATTGTCTAGCTGACCTTTGTCAACAACAAATTGTCACTGTTTTTGTGTTGAATATATGCTATATGGTAATTTATGCACCTAACAGGTATCTAAAGCCATTTGCACATAGCTAAATATGTATTGTGTCAAAGTAATTGTTGAACTGCAATACGATTAAGAAGCATATTAATGGTGAAATAATTATTAAGCTCTAACTTAAAATGATTTTTTTTATTCATAGCAAACTTAATAATGTAAACACATTGGCATTTGGCAATAACAAAAGTTCCTTTAGAAACACAATTTACAAAGACTCATAGAAACTTGCTATAACATGAAATAAATATAAATAATAAATATATGATGCAAACTACTAATAATAAAAAATATGAGAATGTAGGCACCCTATATACAGAAATGAGCAAACCAATGATATTTGGAGCAGGCTAGCAGTCGGGTCCCATTATTTACACCATAGGAGCCTACACAACACAAAACACTGTTGCTGTATGTAGGTTTTATTTTATTTGTTTTTTTATCTTATATTTTAGAAATGTACATCCAGTTTTTTCCCCTTAATTTTTTTGGGGGCCCCCAAGAGAGTGGGGGCCTAAGCTATAGCTTGTTTAGCTTATACATAAATCCGGCACTGTCCTGTGGTTCCCCAGAACCTTTTGAAGTGAAGATACAGGAGACACAGCGTTCTACAGTGGGAAGGTGGCAGTGAATGAGCTCAGTTCTGTGAGCACAATTCCAGGAACCAGGAATCCAATCCACGTTTATCAAACATCCTGAATCACCTCCTAGCTCTGATTGCCCATGCTGATGGGCCCTAAGTGGAGAAGAAGTGGAGAATACGGCAGCCCTGATTTCGTTATTAAGCCTCTCAGGCATGCTGAATTGTTTAAGAGCATCTCAATCTGTACCTTAAAGTGTCTGTTGTAAAGGTGCATAAAAATGTAAAGAAGTGTTAATGTGGGCAGGTATAAAACTACAGCCTGGGAATTATCAACACGGATAAAAATACTATATGGGGTTAAAAAAGAGAGAGCTCTTAATGATCCTAATGAGAAAAGTAAAAGCGTTTAATGCAAATATCTTTTAGATTTCTTTGACCCCCGAGTATTAATCCAAATGGTATACATCAATTTAGAAGCTAAAAAGATGATGGTCTTGAATATCAAATTTGAAATAAAATGCTAATGATTTTACTAATACATGAGTCTGCTTGACTTTAATTATTATTTAGTCTCTCTTTTTGAACATGAGGTTAGAGGCTTTCCTTTCAAGCTGTTTTTGAAACATGTAAATTTGGTGTCTAAAGAGCTCAGTTTGTTTGGTTACATTAAATATATTTCCCCATCGTCATGTTTATTATGGTTGTCTTGTTATATATTTGTCATTTGTTTGAACTTTCAGTGTAATGTTTGATCACTTTTTTAAAAAAAAAAAATACTTAGTGGTTTGTGTGTGTTTGTGTGTGTGTTGCACATTAAGGCTGCAAGCCAATATCCACTTACCTAAGCATAAGCATGACTAAATCCAATGGAAAGTCACTTAGTCCTGAGTAGCAATGGACAAATCTGTCCATTTTGGTTTCTAAGTTTTTCATTTTCCCTATCTTAAATTCAGTTCTCCAGTTCTTCACATTTCTTCAGCACGAGGAAAAATCCCCACGAAAATTTGTTGGCATTTTGGTGTGGCGTTTTTCTAATAAGCCTATTCACCTACTTTTTCATAATGTGCAAATTAAGCAGTAAAATAAATTTTTGAAATATTTTAAAGTGAAAATGCAAACAAAATCATATTTCTCCTCTAGCTCTTCTCTAGAATAGACATGTGTAGGATTATACTGCTGAATTAAAATAGATAAATGCAAGGTGAAAATAAATATTGCTTGCGGGACTGAGAGATTCAGCTACTCTCGTCTTCATTTTGGTAGTAGCAGGTTCAGTACATAGCTGTCAACTTACAGATTTGAAAATAAGGGACCAGTAGCCTTGAAAATAAGGGACCAGCAGCCAAAATAAGGGATTTTAGTCAACCAGTTAAAAGGGACCAGATAATTTTGGAGAGCAGCGCCGGTTTTTATTCCTTTGTTTCCAGAGGTTGCTGCTCAAGACACCAGTTGATGAAACACTGCAATTAAATAACTACCAGCAGCAACCACTTTTCGCTCAAAACGAAGACCAAGCTACGAAGATGCTGCTGCAGTTCTGTATCTTTTCTCTTGTGCTCCATCTGCAGCTCTCAATTCCATCAGGTGGAGCGGGAGGAAGGGGGGGGGGAATAGCGCCTGAAGTAAACCCACAGATCAGACCATTTATCCTAGTCTACCACTACAAATCTATGGGAGAAGCGCTTGCGGTCCTTCCCTTGTAGCCCTTGGAACACCTGCCCATGCCTCTGCCTCCTCCTGTTCCTCCTCTCTCTGAACTGCTTTCTCTATGGTTGCCCTCGCTGTCCTCTCAAGGCTCCTCATCAATTCATAGACCATGCCAGGCTGCCCACCTCATTTGTGTCCTTCGGCAGCACAGCCGCAGTACGGCCTAGCGGGAGCGGGAGCGGCGGTGACGGGCAGAGGGGAGGCCCCAGGCAGAGATGCTCAGTTCGGCGGCTGCGAGGAGGATGGTGACAGAAGGGCCCGAGGCTCCTGCCAGTCCCAGCAGGGAGGGGTTCCCGGGGGCCGAGTCTGGTGAGAGGAGGCCGGAGGGGGGCGGGCCAGGCAGCCAAGCAACACAGTTGGAGCCTCCCTCCTCCCTGGCTGGCAGGGAGGGAGAGGAGCTGCTTCCTTTGAAACCCAGGAAATTTAAGGGACATCAATCAATAAGGGACAGCAGCGGGACACGGCACTGGGATAGGGGACTGTCCCTCCAAATAAGGGATGCTTGATAGCTATGGTTCAGTATCATATTTTTACACAGCTACAATTGTACAAATAATACTGACTGCAACACTGACTGTCATAATACTGACTTCAGAGGGGGTTATTATTGACAATAAATCACATTTCATTCATATTACAGGCATTATTTTCATAAATCTTTTCATTGGAATCACATCAAAACTGGAGACTTTTAGTCCTGAAGCAAATGTTTTATGCAGACTGTAAAATCTTAGAAATGTGTCGGGACTGATGGATTGTTCCTCATCTCTACAATGTCTACAATTTTTTTTAAAAAAAGCAGAAATATAAAGAACAGTTGTATCGTTTTGACTTTCCTCATATTTCTTTGCCTCCATTTTACATTCAGTGGTACGTGTGGGTTCTAACTATTGGGCTGTGATCATGGGCAGCTGGCTGGTGTCGAATGTCCAGGAGTATCTGGGATGGTCTCCAAGATTCCAGTCAGACAGATGGCAAAAGAAATGAATAGGAGTTAAGGAGGAATAGATTGAGATGGGTACTCCTAATTTAATATAAGCCACTGCTTTCATGCAGGGTTCTTTCAGTTCTTCACAATGCAGTTTCAGAAAGATTCAACGTTTTCCCTTATTCATCTTATGGCTTCAAGAAAGATTTACAGCAGAGTGAATCTGTTGGATTGATCTCATTTGCATCTTCACCCAAATTCCGATGCAAACTCATATTTTTGTGCATTCTTACAAGCATTTTTTGGAACAGACTGGATAAACTGCTGACTAAAACACGGTGAAATACGACGTCGTTGGGCTGATGGTGTGCCAGGAAATAATTTGAAGGGACTGAGACTGAAACTACCATGCTGAAATTCACAGGCCCAAGAACCAAGACGGGACCAGACTAGACAAGATGCCATTCACGCAATTAGCGGTTGTCACAAATGGGAGCTTTGGTGAAAGCAGCTCCCTTTAGTAAGATGACAAGGTGCAAGTTCCTTGAACACATTAGCAAACAAACACTTTCCAGGATTGTGCTAACGGGCTGCTTCTCGATCTAGCGTGCTATCACAGTTTTTCTCTGAGAAAATGTTCACCTCAATCATGTTTGCTTTTCACTTGGGCCAAGCAAATGATCTGGGAGTATCCAATATTGCAGTATCGCTGAACCTAAGTAGGTGTGGACCTGTTCAGGAAATTGGTTAGGAGAGCAACTCAAACCTCTGTTTAATTCTAAGAATAATGAATAACATATATTAAGAAGTTCAATATGAATCAATTGCAAAGCCAGAAGGCTCTGGGGACAGGGTTGAGAAAGCTGAAGGATTTTGAAAGTGATATTGCAAATGAATCCGTTGACTCAAAACAATAAAGTTGGACTGAATGCAAGCTTTTTCACAGATTTGCTTCTCAGTCCAGCTCAAGCTGTGAAGAGGAATATCGATGAAGCATCTGAACTGTTTTGCCTCAGTCACTTTTCTATACAACATATTACTGGTTGTGTACCTGGCATGACACACAACCAATTTTACTTGGTACGAATATTTACCACAATATTATATCTCAAGCAGTCTCTAAGGTGTTCAGGTTGGTAAACATGGTGTGAGTTCAGGGGTAGACAATGTGGTGCAGTCTAGATGTCGCTAGGTGACAACACCCATCATCCCTGACTATGGCCATGCTCAATTGCCTCAACAGATGTTGGAAGCCCACATCTGGAGGGTACTACATTGGCTTTAAGAATGGTATCCTTAAAGGAAGTCTGTGCATTATGTTGAGACTTGGGGCCTTGTCCAAGGTCGCTAAGTGAGGTTCCTGATGGAGCAAGGATTTCAACTCAGCTCTCCCTGTTTCACATCCAACATAAAGTGGTACCTCAGGTTAAGAACTTAATTTGTTCTGGAGGCCCATTCTTAACCTGAAACTGTTCTTAACCTGAAGCACCACTTTAGCTAATGGGGCCTCCCACTGCCGCCATGCCGCCGCTGCACGATTTCTGTTCTCATCCTCAAACAAAGTTCTTAACCCGAGGTACTATTTCTGGGTTAGTGGAGTCTGTAACCTGAAGCGTCTGTAACCTAAGGTACCACTGTCCTATCCACAACAACACCTTTGCTTGTAACCATGTAGTGGATATTTAAACATGGTAAAAGGTAAAGGACTCCTGGATGGTTAAGTCCAGTCAAAGGTGACTATGGGGTTGCAGCGCTCATCTTGCTTTCAGGCCGAGGAAGTTGGCGTTTGTCCACAGACAGCTTTCCAGGTCATGTGGCCAGCATGATTAAACCACTTCTGGCACAATGGAACACCATGACGGAAACCAGAGCTCATGGAAATGCCGTTTACCTTCCCGCTGCAGCAGTACCTATTTATCTACTTGCACTGCTATGCTTTCAAACTGCTAGGTTGGCAGGAGCTGGGACAGAGCAACAGGAGCTCACCCCATCACAGGGATTTGAACCGCCAACCTTCTGACATAAGCATGGTGTGCCACCATACAGTTATGTTTAAATAAGGTAAAAATAGGGACGTGGGTGGCGCTGTGGTCTAAACCACTGAGTCTCTTGGGTTTGCCAATCCAGCAAGGCAATTCTAGATGCCCACCTGTTCCCTCTCAATCACAGTCACTAAGGCAGTGAGTTCCACCTTCTTTTGTCAGCAGTATGAGACCCAAGAATTTGCAAGGGCTCAGCATACATTTGAATGTACTTTGAAGCTTGTTACAACTTTCACAAGGAGAAGAGTGATTCGTACTATTAATGAAAGCAATTTAGGTAGCCCTAACTTTCAGAACCAGCTTACTCCTCTGATCCGTACGAGGTCAGGGCCCCTGGAAGCTGTGAACCTGGGTAGATAACAGCAGGCTTTTCTTTTCTGCTTGGTACATTATGCTCCTTTCCCTCCATCTGCACATTTTGCATGGAAAAAGTGACACTTTGTATGAATGGCTGAGTTCACTTGACTTCCTCTGTTAAAGGCAGCAAGAGGGTGGGAAAAGCGGGGAAAGATAACATTTTCACACAAAGAGGGGGAAAGACAAGCAGGAGTTAGCTCAAGAATGTCATCGCAGATTTTGTCCTTCAGGAGGTCGCAAGCTGGTGGCAGAATAGAGCCCCCTGATTTCAGAGGGAGTTTAGCAGGCCAAGGCATTTATTTCCTCGCCACTTCTGTTCTGCCCTTTTAACACATACACATATTCCAGGGTGGCTTACATCGAAGAATAAAATATCAATCAGTGCAATAAAGCACAACATTACAGCCACAGAACCCAACAGAATGAATTAAAAGCTAATTGAATTAGATGCAAACCAATGCATTAAAAGTAGCTGTGGCAACATATACCAACACCACGACCCTGGTATGTCCATTTGTCATTGGGCTGCTTTGAGAACAGCTCTTTCCAGCTCTTTCTTTGTTTGTTTGGTCCTTCTGCAAACCTTGTAATTCCCCCAAGGCTGTTGAAAGCTTGTTTTGTTTTATTCAGGGACTGGGGAGCCCTTGCAACAGAAGGGCCACATTCCCTCAGAGGCAAGATTCTGCTGGCTGCATACAGGTGATGGGCATGACATTCCGAGCACAACTCAAAGTGTTGGTGCTGACCTTTAAAGCCCTAAACAGCCTTGGCCCAGTATACCTGAAGGAGCATCTCCACCCCCATCATTCAGCCCGGACACTGAGGTACAGCTCCTAGGGCCTTCTGGTGGTTCCCTCACTGCAATAAGTGAGGTTACAGGGAACCAGGCAGAGGGCCTTCTTGGTAGCAGCGCCCGCCCTGTGGAATGCCCTCCCATCAGATGTCAAGGAAATAAAAAACTATTTGACATTTAGAAGGCATCTGGAAGCAGACATGTTCTGGGAAGTTTGTAATGTCTGCTTGAAGCTGGTAAAAGGCAGTTGTACCCACTACTTGTACTACTTTGGCCACCTCATGAGAAGAGAAGACTCCCTGGAAAAGACCCTGATGTTGGAAAAGATTGAGGGCACAAGGAGAAGGGGACGGCAGAGGACGAGATGGTTGGACAGTGTTCTCGAAGCTACCAGCATGAGTTTGAGCAAACTGCGGGAGGCAGTGGAAGACAGGAGTGCCTGGCGTGCTCTGGTCCATGGGGTCATAAAGAGTTGGACATGACTAAACAACAAAAACAACCCACTGAGGTCACCCGGGCCTCTAGGAATGGAGACGGGACTATGAGCAACCCCCATACTGTGTACCTGCCCCTTCAGGGGGAGTAAGACCCCATCCAAAGCAGGCAATTGACTAATTATCCAGATTTAAGAACCACCCACCCACAGCACTTCCATTTTGCAAAAATTCAGAGTAAGCTGATTGGCTCTCATCCAGCCCACCACTGAAGATAAGCCCCAGCCCAGGGCTTGTACAGCCTCGTCCCATTCAGATGTTATACAGAGAGATATCTGGGTAACATCCTACACGGATGACATCTCACCCCAAATCTCCTACTGATGGTTTCCAATATATTTGAGGACAAAGTCCAGCCAGGCAAAATCACTTGCCTTTGAGAAGTAGAGCAGAACCAGTGAAAGGATGTTTCATGGGAAAGCGTGTGGCCTGGAGAGAGACCAAGGGCTAGATAGCAATCACTGGAAGGCTAAGGTTTTCCACTCCTGCTTTAGTTCACCAGTAATGTTGCTTTCCCTGCATGCAAATCTACACTGGAGAATGAATTTGCCTATTTGAATATCGGAGATAAAAGAGCCACTGTTCATTGTTTCCCTGTTTTGCTTAATTTATAAAGAGAAGCACCCTTCTTCCATGCAATTACCCTTTCTTGATTCTCATTTAAACATCAATTACCTGAAAAGTGCAGGTTGAATGCCTGGACCACTCCTATCTTGAAGGTACTTAGAAATACAAAGCGTTGGGGTTTTTTTTGCCTATGTTTTCGATTAAAGCAAATTAGGTTACAGTGCAGAATAGGTGGCGCAGAGTCCATAGCACATAATCATCACAAAAGTTGCAGATCTGTTCTTACGGAGCAGCCTGCCTCCCTGGCAAATCGCCACGTCCCAGGAACAGAGTCCTCTCTCCGGAAAACTTAATAAAACAGATTACAAAGTCAGCTTGCTCACACGTGGTGAGGTTTGGAGGAGACCCTGTCAATGTATCCATCGCTTCAAGCTACACTTTCACATTGAGAATTATCACAGCTTTCAAATTCAGGTGTTGTACGATTTTAAAAATGTATGAGGATAAGGAAGACAAAAAAAAAAGGTAAATACAATCTCTCTGTGTGTTTCATTAAATATGAGACAGCCGTATCAGCAATCTTTCTTGCCCTTGGAAGTAGAAAGTCACCTTAGAACAGACAGAAATGGTTGAAATTAAAGCGTGGAATTCTTCACTCACTGTTCTTACTAGAAGTAGAGTGAATGGGCTAGACGGCCATTTGAAATGAATATACAGTGGTACCTCTGGTTACATACTTAATTCGTTCTGGAGGTCCGTTCTTAACCTGAAACTGTTCTTAACATGAAGCACCACTTTAGCTAATGGGGCCTCCTGCTCCCGACATGCTGCCGGAGCACGATTTCTGTTCTCATCCTGAAGCAAAGTTCTTAACCTGAGGTACTATTTCTGGGTTAGCGGGGTCTGTAACCTGAAGCATATTTAACCTGAAGCATATGTAACCCGAGGTACCACTGTAAACAGAACAGATTGTAATGTAACACAGTCTCAACTCAGGTACCATCTCCTATGTTCAGCATCACCTTAAAGCCCTTAGTTTTCTAATAAAATGAAAAGAAAAGCATAAACAAGAAAGACAGGATCATTTATACTGAGAAGCGTGGATGCTGGTTGTCATTCTTAGCACCAAAAGTTGCCAGGTGGCCTAAGTCCTGCTGTTGGAAGTTCCACAAAGCAATATCGTTCCTCAGCATTTTCCAGAAGAGTAGCAACCTTTGGACCCCTATCCCAGAAATCCATTTTAACAACAACAACAACAACAACAACAACAACAACAACAACAACAACAACAACAATTTATTTATACCCTGCCCATCTGGCTGGGTTCCCCCAGCCACTCTGGGCGGCTTCCAACAGAATATTAAAATACAATAACCTATTAAACACTAAAAGCTTCCCTAAACAGGGCTGCCTTCAGATGTCTTCTAAAGGTCTGGTAGTTGTTTTTCTCTTTGACATCTGGTGGGAGGGCGTTCCACAGGGCGGGCACCACTACCGAGGAGGCCCTCTGCCTGGTTCACTGTAGCTTTGCTTCTCGCAGTGAGGGAACCGCCAGAAGGCCCTCAGTGCTGGACCTCAGCATCTGGGCAGAACGATGGGGGTGGAGACGCTCCTTCACGTATACTGGACCGAGGCCATACTTTGATTCTAAGAGATCAGGTGCCACTTCCATACCCTCCAACATTTCTCTGATGAAAGCAGGGGCTTCTTATTCCATAGCAGCAGCAGCAGCAGCAGCAGCAGCAGCAGCAACAACAACAACAACAACAACAATTTTATTACTTATACCCTGCCCATCTAACTGGGTTGCTCCAGCCACTCTGGGCAGCTTCCAACATACATAAAAACATAACAAAGCATTAAACATGGGGGGGGGGACCCAACAACTTCCATATACAGGGCTGCCTTCAGAAGTCTTCAAAAGGTTGTATAGTTACTTCATACCCTCCAACATTTCTCCATTGAAAAAAAGGGATGTCCTAAGAAAAAGCAGGACATCCTGGAAAAATTGGAAACTGAGACTGCTTCTGTAAATCCAGGACTGTCCCTGGAAAATAGGGACACTCGGAGGTTCTGCATGTCCTACGTTCAGCTTCACCTACAATGGTGGTGCGTCACATGGTCCCTGTAATGGAGTCAAATATGTATCATTTGCAGACTGCAAACAGCAGCAATATCAAATACTGTTTTCCATTCTGGGGATGAATAAGTGAACATTGGAAATTTCTGCTCCTGTTTCCATTTTCTGCATAATTCTTGGACACCCCTAAATGTAAAGGGAAAGGGACATCTGACCATTAGGTCCAGTCACGGACGACTCTGGGGTTGCAGCGCTCACCTCACTTTATTGGCCGAGGGAGCCAGCATACGGCTTCCAGGTCATGTGGCCAGCATGACTAAGCCGCTTCTGGCGAACCAGAGCAGCACACGGAAACGCCATTTACCTTCCCTCTGGGGAAGGTATCTACTTGCACTTGGATGTGCTTTCAAACTGCTAGGTTGTTAGGAGCTGGGACTGAGCAATGGGAGCTCACCCCATCGCGGGGATTTGAACAGACGACCTTCTGATCGGCAAGCCCTAGGCTCTGTGGTTTAACCCACAGCACCACCCGCATCCCACCTTGGACACTAACAAGTAATTGTAACTGATGTCAAAGCAGACCGATATTTACTTATGAATTATCTTGAGATGATTTCTTGTTTCTTACAAAGAGAATATCAGAGAAAAGATCCTATACATGCACTGGATTTCCTCTGATTTGCTGTATTATGCTCTCCTTTCCCCTCCTCACAACATGCATAAAAGTGTTAGGAAATTCCCCACATGTTCATAGTTTCAAAAGATCACCTGATGACACAGACTCCCCTTATGCTCAACTCTACCCCTTATGTGTGTTCTTCTAACTAGGTACAGCAAATGTGCACAAGGGAAGATTGAAATGATGGCAACAGGCTCCACCCAACTTATGTGCACTCATTTAAATGTTGGAAGAGGTCCTAACTGCTAATAGGCACATTGGGATCTCCACCGGAGTTTGGGAACCCTTCAAATGCATTTAAGATGAGGGCAGAGCACATTTCTTTAAACATTCACTGTCATTGCTCAGAATATCTATAAGGGGCTCTTGTGCCAGTTTCAGATTCTGGAGACAGAGAAAACTCTGCCAGTATGGTTTTGGGAGTTCTTGATTTTTTGCTGTCTCCATTGATTTCAGCTACATTTTTTGCCACTTAAAAATAAAAAAAAAACTTTTGTGCTTCAGGAGAGAAGCAACAAGTACAACACAACATGCCGCATAACTAGTAGAAAGTTCTAAAGCTGGAGAGATGGAGGAAGGAAAGGTCTGAATGAAAGCAGCTCTGTTACCCTGGCAACACTTCCATCCGCCAGAGTAGACTTTCTCTGCTCCCAATCATCCCCTTTCTATGAACACAATCTTTTGTTTAATGTCATTTTTTGGAGTCCATTGCTTTCAAAGTTACCATCTCCCACCTGCTAGGTGGGAGGAACAGAAAATGCTCCTTGATGAGGGCACTGGACGTATTCTGTCCAATAACAAAGAATGAGGGGAAGGAAGGGCGAGATAGCTTTCTGAAGCCCTGAACTCTGCAAGAGTATTAGATTCAAAGTATTATTCAGCCATGGGGACTAAAATAATTAAGTGCAAGGAAGACAGAGGCTGTCTGAAGGAGAAAAATGGAAAATGCATGAAAAACTAGGTGAAAGCAACAGCAACAAAGTCTCTTTCTTAAGAGATGTGTTCAGATGGAGGCAAGGCCAGCCCTAGCATTAGATGGAGTGATATGGTTGCCTCAGGCAGCAGATACTGGGGAACAGAGAGTAGCATAGAGCTATTGGAGACTATATGTGCCATGTGACTTGTAGGGAAGGAATTCTAAGGGAAATGGGAACAGGAAGGTCTTATCTGAGAGATGTTGTTTGCAGATGATGCAGCCTTGAGAGCACGCTTTGAGGAAGCTCTACAAAGACTCACCAACCATTTAACACAAGCCTGCAAGGAGTTTGGCCTTACCATCAGCCTGACAAAGACCAGCATCCTGGGTCAGGACATTGCCAGCACTCCACGCATCAGCAATGGTGACCGCATGATTGAGGTGGTAGATGATATTGTCTAACCAGCAACCTTTCCATCAATGCTGGACAAGCATATTGACAAGGCAGCTACCGCAATGGCTCACCTCTCCAGAAGGGTATGGGAGAAGAATAAGTTTGGATTTGATATCCCGCTTTATCACTACCCTAAGGAGTCTCAAAGCGGCTAACAACCTCCTTTCCCTTCTTCCCCCACAACAAACACTCTGTGAGGTGAGTGAGGCTAAGAGACTTCACAGAAGTGTGACTAGCCCAAGGTCACCAGCAGCTGCATGTGGAGGAGCAGGGAAGCGAACCCAGTTCACCAGATTACGAGTCCACTTCTCTTTATCACTACACCACACTGGAGAATGTGATGCTAACATTAAATACCAAGGTGAAGGTCTACCAGAAGTAGAGATTATTGTTAGCTTCCAACCTATAGTCAACCTACAGGAAGGCTAGACCTTTGCAGTCTGTTCTATACCAGAATCTATTGACCGGGACAACTGATTATAGGATTCATTGAGAAAACTATTTTGACTGCAACAAACGTATTACTAGCCCCCCCCCCCACTGTGTAGATGTACCACTAAATACTTTGAATTAATTGTCTGACCTCCATGAAAACAGATCAGGACGAATGCTTAATAAACCGGTTTTCTGGAAGCAGCCCCAGTTATCTGAGTGCAATTCTATTGGGCTGCAGAGGGATGTTTACAGTCAGAATACCACTTACATTCTCAGAAGACTCTGGTATACCAATGGAAAGGCATACCCTCCAACAATTCTCTGATGAAAATAGGGACGTTCTATCCCACCACCACCACCACCATCATTATTTTATTATTTATATCCCACCCATCTTCCTGGTTTGCCCCAGCCACTCTGGATGGTTTCCAACATATATAAAAACATAATAAAACATTAAACATTAAAAAAAACTACCCTATAAAGGGCTGCCTTCAGATGTCCTCTAAAGGTTGTATAGTTACTTGTCTCTTTGACTTGGGGGTTGGGTTGCATAACTCCATACCCTCCAACATTTCTCCAATTAAAAAAGCGACACCCTAAGGAAAAGCGGAACATTCCAGGATCAAACCAGAAACTGATATGGCTTCTGTAAATCCGGGACTGTCCCTGGAAAATAGGGACACTTGGAGGGTCTGTTGGAAAGCTCCAAGTACCTAGATGGTCCATTGTTGGTGGCCATGGTAAAAACAGAGTGTTCTGAGGGGGGAGGTCTGTCAAGTTCACCCATGGGCCTGCAGCATCTAAAGTGCTCTTGTTCCCTCAGTATGTCCACAAAATTGGCCCCAAACCTGATGTAACTGTTTCCCTCTCATTTAAGTCATTGGGAAGAAAAAAATTCTCTGCATTATCTTCCAAGCCACTTTCCTGCCCTGATTCCAGAGTCAGCAGGGCTGTAGGTGTAAACAGTTGTTCCACAGAATCAGGATAGGATTGTTCTGCCTGTGTAGGATTTCCACTTAAGAATTAACCCAAGTGGGATTGGTGGAGCGGGAGGGGAGACTCGCAAGAACGATTGTAAAGCGAAATGTTGTTGAGGGGAGATGAGAAAGTCAAAGAAGAGAAGAAGAAGAGAAGAGTTTGGATTTGATATCCCGCCTTTCACTCCCCTTCAGGAGTCTCAAAGCGGCTAACATTCTCCTTTCCCTTCCTCCCCCACAACAAACACTCTGTGAGGTGAGTGGGGCTGAGAGACTTCACAGAAGTGTGACTGGCCCAAGGTCACCCAGCAGCTGCATGTGGAGGAGTGGAGACACGAACCCGGTTTCCCAGATTACGTGACTACCGCTCTTAACCACTACACCACACTGGCTCTCAAAGAGAATAGGAACACGAGCAGGAAAATAGAAGTGATGCTGAAGGAAAACAGAAGCAATATAAAATGTAGTATGGCATTCCTGATACAGTACACATTGTAATTATAATAATATGAGACACCCTGGTGCCAGATTCTTCTGCAATCATGCAATCATGGCTTGCTTTCCGACTCTAAGGAAATTTGACAGTCAGATCACGTAGGGAGGCTTTGAGCAGCCCCTAGATGTGAACTAACAAATCTTACCACGTTGAGAATGAATTTCTAGTTACACCCCTGCTGTGGTAGATAAGTTTGCGGAGGGCTGTGTGTAAAATTTGGCTGTGTGCAACAGTCCTCAAAATTTCTAATTTCTTGCCTATGGTGGGGTTGCAGCTGAGATTTACATTTCTCCTTAGCTGTGGTGGAGAAATTAGGTCTAGATAAATGAAGGCCAGTATAAACTTGGTCCATCCAGTTTTTCATCCATGCTTTAACTAATTACAAGTCGTTTTAAGAAAGACTACCAAGAACCATTCACAATTGGAATCCCCCAGTAGAACCACTCCCCTTGCTAAGATCAGTCTTCTCCTTATTAAAAATGGTAGAAATGATGTCACCTCGGTAATTTACAACCTTTCTAGTGATCTGACCGGAAGCAGCACAGTTGTGAGTGAATCTGAAGACTGGTTCCAAATTATGTATTACAGTATTTCTCCATGGACCTGTAGAGGTCAGCTTTGAAAACCAGTGTGGATTTTTGTACACCATCAATCCTTTTCACATCTATTCTGTACAGGGGGGAAAATATTGTGGGCTGATGTGGACACAACATGGCCTTGTCTCATTCCTGGGAAGAAGAAGAAGAAGAAGAAGAAGAAGAAGAAGAAGAAGAAGAAGAAGAAGAAGAAGATACCCTGCCCATCGGGCTTGGTTTCCCCAGCCACTCTAGGTGGCTCCCAACAGAATTAAAAGCACAATAAGACATAAGTTTTTTTCAAATATGGCCTCCTTAGTGAGAATAAAATAGAAAACAGTGTTGTGCCTCCCTAAGCAAGCGGGGTGGGGTGGGAAATCCCATACACTTTTTTATAGCCTTTTCACCATTCTCTCTTCCCTCTGCTCCTTTCTTTCTGTCTTCTTTCTTCCTCGCTCCTTCTTTCTACCAGGGCCTCCAGGGAAAAACATCTGAGGAAAAACAAACTTGAGAACTGACTAAAGATACAACACAGCCCATCTTTTAATCATGGCCGAATGAACCATGGGATCATGGAATCTCCTCTCCAAAAGCCTTGCTTTTCAAGAAAAAAAAAATGCCTCCAGTCTCCCCTCACAAATGGTAACCACTTGACTATACTTCTTGCAGAGTATTTTATTATTCTGTTTCAAATTGCCTTGCAAGCATTAAACAAGGGTTATCACAGTATTGGCAGAAACCTTATCTGCAGTAAATTGCAGATGGGGATAAGGAATGCATGATTCCATAACCCACGTCCAATACCTTAAACTATTCTTCAGAGACAGGCAGTGTTATGTGATGTCTGCACTAAACCTATGACTGAATCCTTCCTAAGTTTGCAAAGACTTCAATGAGACATTGCTAAAGTATTCTTTTGTTTAAACACACATAACTCGCTCAAACTGTTTATGTTACTGCCAGAGACCAAAGAGCCCTTTTGAGAATCTGATCCATATAACTTGATAATATAGATTATATACATTTACCCCAGTTCACATTAGTAAAATTGTAAGCAATTTCACAATTTATTAAGTACAATTTAAAGTGGAAGAACTGATTCACAGGTCCAAATGAGCAGGATAACAACATGGCAAACATTTAGTCATGTGTTACTTTACTATGCACTAAAGTATACTATACACAATATATTTTTGGATGCTTCAGATTATGGAATGGAAGGTTGATAGAACAATACAATACAATACAATACAATACAATACAATACAATACAATACAATACAATACAATACAATACAATACAATACAATACAATACTTATCCCCCATTCAGTGGTGTAGCATTGGGGGGAGCCAGGGGAGGTTACCTCAGGCACTAAATTGTTAGGGGCACAAAATTTCAACACCCATTGTTGCCTCAATACAGCCATGTGCTTCTGTTGTTGATGGGCTCCACTGAAAGCAGCTTCTCCATGCGAACCAGGAAGTGACCTCTCCAGACAACAGAATGACTCATGTTTTCTTATCTCTGTGGCTGAGATTTACTGGGTGGCACAGATGCCTACTCCACCCATTTCCCTCCAACCCACCCACCACTCTCCATGCAGCCCTGGGCACTGGCAACCCATGCCACGCCACTGCCCCCCGTAAGGGAAGAGAATATTTCATGAGGTGTAACTTGGATAATGAGCTAGACCTTCTGAAATCCTCTCTCCTATACAACAATTAAAACTACAGGAGCCTGGGGCTCTTTTTCACTGGCCGCCCTGACCCTGAACTTTGAAGATGGGAAATGACGGAAACTAAGCGAGAAAGTGGCTTGCCTAACAGCACTCAGTAAGCGCAGGTCAGAGGCAAGATGTGAACTGGGGATTTCTAGATTCATAGCTCAGTCCTTAAGCCACAGTTTTATGCATGTCTACTCAGGACAGAAGTGTTTCATTGAGTTCAAGTGGACTTACTCTCACGTACTTGTGTATAAGATTGCAGCCTGAGTCAGTAGGCTACACCAGCTCTTCACCTTACTGAGTCGTCATAAGGATTATTGAGATAATATATCACATGAAGCACCTTGGACACTCTGAAGTGCTATCAAAATCCTTTATCACTGTCATTCCCATTCAGGTGGGCAATCTTAGGGAAGAACAATGGGCAAGCAATGATTCTCAGTTGCTGTCACAGCAGGCAGTTGGATGGCGGCACAACAAGGCCAACCTAGACGCAACGAGGGAGCTCTGGCATTGGAAATCCCCATGACTTTCACAGGGCTGACCATGGCATTAGGCAAAGTGAGGTGGCTGCTTTAGGCAGCTGATTCAGGGAGGGAATTTGATATTATTTCTGATATTATTATTATTGCTATAGTTGTTGACATTACACTGCCCAGGCTTGCAGCTCAGGAAGTTTGCTTTGGTGCTGCTAACATAGCGGTTTGACTTCACCTCCGAAGGAGCACTTGAGACAGACAGATGCCAACAACTCTTGTTGTTGTTGTTGTTGTTTTGTACTGCCAGAGACAGGAATGAGTGAGATGTGTGCTTATGGGCTTTTCTGCATTAGGTGCTGTCAGAGCTGCTTCCAGATCCTAGCTCACAGAGGATCACGCTAGCCAGCAGTCACTTGTAAAAGTCTTTTATTGAGTTACAGTTTCCATTCTCAAGCTGCTGCGCGCAGCTCTACGTCTTAAGGGTTAGACCGGCGAAGCTCCGTCTGAGTCTCCGCCCCCTGTGCACCAGCTTACTAACCTAGCCTTACTCCACCTTTTCCGCCTGACCATTCTTCTCTGGGTCCCTCTGCCCCCCAGGGTCTCTTCCTTCCGGGATTCTTCTGACGCTGACCCCCCCGGACCCTCCTGTCTCCTTGTGCCGGGCTTTAGGACCTGGCTCCCTTTCCGGGCTACTTACTGCGCCACCTTCCTGTGCATTTGAACTTGGCGCGCGCGCCCAACCTTCCACTTTCCGCTTAACCGTTTCTTCGCTCCCCGATGGAGGTGTGGCCACTCCTGACTCGTGCCCTCCCTCCTGTTGTGAGCTGCCAGCGCTTGATACCTGGTGCTCCTTCCTGTGAATCTTCTGATTCACTGGAAAGACTCGGAGATCTTGGGTCGTCGTCATCACTCATCTTTTCTTCTGCCTCCTCCCCCTCGCTCTCTGTTTCCTCCCTTGCCCTTGCCTCTGCTCCTGAACAGGTGCCAAAATAACTGAGTAGCCTTCAGTATCAATACTGATATATAGATACATATTTTAGTACGCACTCTAGTCTCCACTATGTTTCAAACCATTTTTAGTCTTCTTCTTTTTTAATTGCTGCAACCTGCCCAGGGCCTTATGGTGAAGGGCAGTAAGAAATCAGATTAATACAGATGGTAATAATCAGTGCTATTTTTCTAGAAAAAGAGGTGCCGGAACTCACCATGAATGCCTCGCTTGTTTTCTTATAATGGCAATGGCCCCCACCTGAAAGATTTCCAGGTTTCCAGTGAGTTCCATCTGAAAAATAGCTCTGATGATAACAAACACCTTAACCTGGGACCTTATGGTGAAGGGGAGGTAAGAAATTGGATTAATAAATACAGTGGTACCTCAGGTTACATACGCTTAAGGTTACATATGCTTCAGGTTACAGACTCCGCTATCCCAGAAATAGTGCTGCAGGTTAAGAACTTTGCTTCAGGATGAGAACAGAAATCGTGCTCCCGCGGTGCGGCGGCAGCGGGAGGCCCCATTAGCTAAAGTGGTGCTTCAGGTTAAGAACAGTTTCAGGTTAAGAACAGACCTCCAGAATGAATTAAGTACTTAACCTGAGGTACCACTGTATGGTGATATGCACCTTGATTGGGTGATGGGTTGGGAAGACATTTGTTGCTTGGCTATAAGCAGTAGAACGCGTGTTGTTGATTTTGAGTTCTATTTCGGCGGTGATTTTTTTTACTTGCTTGCTTTTAAATTTCTCTTAGTGGCCTATATGTTCACAGGGAAAGGAGGGGAAAGAGAGCAGGTGAGTAGACTGAGTAAAAAATTCCCCCTCTCTCCCTAGACATTTAGGAACATGTTATTAACATCCCATGCATGAAGAGCAGTTCAGAAAGTGCCACGGCGGAGTTATGAAGCAGCAAGCGAGTGGGCTGAGCTGACAAACCTATATTTTAAGGGCACAGCACATAAATTTCCCCAGGAACCACTTCTGCAGGCCATGCTCAAGCTCAGCCCTCAGTGAGATAATTGGGAATTTTATTGGCGTCGCTATAGCAGGGGCGCACCTACCATGAAAGTCTGCATTACGTTAGGGTCATTTCATACTGCTTTGCTACAAGGTAAAGGTGGCGAAGTGTGAAGGCAGGCTGAGAGCCTCGTTCGCCTCAGCAGATGCCTCATTATACTGAGTAAATAACTTGTCCCTGATATATGGTTTCATACCAGTGCTGACTGGCAGCTTGTTTAATGAATTATGGGTTATAATGGAGGTGTAGATGCAAACCAAAGTTGATGTTATCTGCTTAATTCCAGCCCGCCTTAGGTCTGCCTTCGAGATCACCTAGGCTACCAAATTGCCTCACAGAGATTATCATTTTTTAAGCTGGCCTTTCCCACAGTCACAGCAAACATGAATTCAGAGATCGTGCCGTCAAACGGCCCTGGCCTTGTTATGTTAACATAACTGCTCGATCAGCTTCAGCGTACCTTTTCGCACCGAGCCATTTAAAACAATAACGTGAGCACAACGTTAACTCGAGAGACCTTAAAATAGCTAAACCGGATAAATGTATGCTTCAGGCCCACACCCCGTGGCACAGCCAGTTCTTCAGCAGGAGCGTGAAAACAGCAGGATGGGTTTTGCTGCTTCCCAGGCTGCTTTAAATGCTGTTCTCTGACATTTGCATACCCTTAAATTAGTCTTCTTGTTAGCATATAATCATTTGATAGCGCAGTGCCGCATTTGCCCATTGCGGTAAAGCTGGTGGGCTTCTTCTGCGCAGAAGAAAACAATGTCGTGATTAGTGTGCCATTATTTCACTAGCTGCTTTGCAATGTGTCTGATCGCGCTTGAATTATGCCTTTTGAAGAATGCACAGCCTCAGCTAAAAAGAAAAAGAAAATGAATATGAATTAAATTAAAGCATCTTTCAGAATTCACGCCAAGTGACTTTCAAGCAACAAGGGTGCAAGGCAATTTCTGACGGGAACATAATATGTATAGAGTACCTGATTTTACAATTGTTACCTTGAAGAAAATAACACATAAATTTGCGGGCCAGTGTTCCTCCCTTTTTAAAACCTCTCAGTTTTAGAAACAACCCTTTAGAAATTCAGACTGCTATACACACCATACCTTTAAAGCAAATTCAAAGCAAATTTCCCACCTCAAATAATTCTGGGCATGGTAGTTTGTTAAGGGTTGCTGGAAATTGTAACTCAGTAAGGGTAAATTATATTGTAGTGCCCAGAATTCTAGGAGGAGGGAATTTGTTTTGAATGTGCTTTAAATATATATCAGTTAGAAAATGTTTACAGGATTTGTTTAGGAACCTTAATATGTTAAGCCATTGACCAAAAATAAAAAATAACAAAAAATGATGATTTTTCTTCCTGTTACCCAGAAATTATGCAGTTCAGTAAATTTTCCCCTCTCTGGTCTCAGAGAGAGATCCTAAACTTGTTCACATTGCGGAGCTTACATGCTACTACCACGCTGCTGCTACTGGCCATCCCTTGACAAAAAATGCTGTGATGTCAGGTTCCCTCTCCTGTTGTGAGATACCTGCAGCATGGGTTTCTGGGGTGCATAATCAATGAACCTGAAGACTGAAATGGAAAAACACCAGCCTTCCGCATTTAGCTAGAGTGAAACCTCTCAATGTAAACTTTCACTTAATGCAAATTCTCTGCTTCGTAAATGCAAAGTGTTACATAAGCTTTTTTTTCCACTTCAGTGCAAACATTACATTTTATGCATATTAAGCATATCTTTAACAGACATGCACAGGATTTCAGTGTTAATGATATTTTCTATAACTAAATCTGTATGTATAATAGCTGTAATTTCACACATTTGTTGACTACCATATTTCTTAAAGCCAATCTTCTATTAATGAGCTTTCTCATATCTCAAAATATTTTACTTGACTTCACTGGTGCATGGATACTATGAGATATAATCTTATAAAAGCTATCCTTAAGTGCCGCATTAGTATTACTGTAGTTGCATAAATATAAGTCAATTTTTCCTGAGGAATGGCAATTAAGAGGACCATCTTCCTTTGCTTATTAAATATCTTGCTTTGGGGGTTAATTTCATCAAAATGATATAGATATATGACAATACTGTTCTAGGTAATTTGAAATGATTAAATAAATGATTTGTCACAACATTCCTTGTGTGTTCATGTCTTACAGCCTATTTTTCAATAGCATATATTGCTAATATGAAACATTAACTGCTAAGCTCTTTCATTTCACTTCATTTCATTGAAAGTCAGGATTCAGGAACACACGATTATTGATTAAAACATACTTTTCAGTTAATTTAGCTTTTCCTCATTACTGAAAAATTACAAACCTTGCTATATTATAAGGAACGTTCAACATTATGAAACGAATAGCTGATAACATGGATAATGTATCCCCCACTTTTCATATCCTTAGTATAGATCACTAGGCAGATGAATCTGTACAGCTTTTCACAGTGTGGAGATGTAATGGAATTTCTACTTGTATGCAGTTGTTAAAGTGCCGGGAAAACACGAAAGTGTTTCGGGCTCTTAAGGCTATGGATTTATTTATTCATTTACGCTAGGTGCTCTAATTCCTTTCTTCGGGCCTTGGCTCTTACTGACACACTTTTATCTTTGCAGGAGCACCCCTGGAGCGACAGTTTTCCTCTCAGTGCCCCACTGGTATGCCTCATTCATGACCTGGAAATGTCAATTAGAAGCAGAAAGAGAAAGGCAATGCCGTCTCCAGGCCTGTTCAAGCCTTCTGAGGCTACGGGCGCATTTGAGCCAAGAGAGGATGACTGTTCGTGAACCCCGGCGTAGGCTTGGACTCCCCACAAGAGACAGGAACACCGTTCCTGTTTTCAAATCTGTTAACAGGAATTAAGTTTTGCAGCCAAGAACAGTGTGTGCTGGCTACATTACAAACATACGAAGGCCAAGCAGTATTTTTTTTTTCTTTTCCTTTTTCTCCTAGGCTTCTTGTCTTTGAAATAGGCCATTTCTGTCGTCAGCGGTGCCTGGAACTTTGCTAGGCTCAGGGAGTTCTCGTGCGAGATGTTCAAGAGCCTAATTTGATGCTTTATTAATAGCTATTTACAGGGGTTATTTCCTTGCCTGTAATAGTTGCAGTTACAAATTAGAAATTAGATGAGACATTAGGAGACTCCATTAGTGAAGACTGGAGTGCACACTGTAGCCTTGGAAAGAACAGTTAATTTGTTATGGGGGTGCAGGTAACCGTGGGCAGGTTTGTGGCTTTATCATCATTTGCTAATAGCCATACAATCCTTGAATCATAAAAGTCTAGAGTTGGAAGGGACCCCTAGGATCATCTAGACCAACCCCCACAATGCAGGTATCACAACTAGGAATCATCAGATACTGGCTGCATTTGTGTATCACAATAAACCATGATTTAATGCAGGGAGCCAGGCATACAAATTAAAAATGAATTGAATGCATTTTAGACATGGGTAAGTATTCCTGGGATTTTTTTTGGTATTGCTAGGGCTTGCCAATCAGAAGGTCGGCGGTTCGAATCCCCACGATGGGGTGAGCTCCTGTTGCTCAGTCCCAGCTCCTGCCCACCTAACAGTTTGAAAGCACGTCAAAGTGCAAGTAGATAAATAGGTACCACTCCGGCAGGAAGGTAAATGGCGTTTCTGTGTGCTGCTCTGGTTTGCGAGAAGCGGCTTAGTCATGCTGACCACATGACCTGGAAGCTGTCCGCGGACAAACGCTGGCTCCCTTGGCCTATAGAGCAAGATGAGCACACAACTCTGGACTCATCTGTTACTGGACCGAACGGTCAGGAGTACCTTTACCTTTCTTGTTGTATAGGTAAGGGAAGAATCTTTGTATTAAAAAAGGAAGGAAAAAAATGCCAATATCTACTGTTTTCTCTTGAAATGCAATGCAGGTGGGGTACTGGCTCAGCAATGGCAAGGCAACTTTCTTGACATTCACTGGAATTGGACTATCAGCCATGATAGCCACATAAACCAACAAACTGGTACAACTTCATTTTCTATAGTTCTTCAACTTATTTGAAGAATAGCTCGAAGGAGATGGGAAAGAAATTGATTGGCAGCATTCTCCTGGGCTCGTCTGCCATTATTATCCCTTTTGGCCATGCACTTTGTGTGTGTGTGTTTTCTTTTTATCTGTGTGCTTTCATTGAACCTTTCATCAGAACTGCAACAGGTTATGGAGGGGTTCTGAGCTGAAGCTTTTAAGTCTTCTCCCCCCCCCCCCCGATTTCTAAACCAGAGGGCAATGGTAGGCAAATTTTAACACTGCAATGAGAGATACATTGCTTTAATGCTTCAGGGATTTTTTTTCTTGGACAGTGGTATACAAATTTATTAAATAAATGAACAAAACCCCTTCTCTTTGCGATTTCTACCCATGGGATTTCGCACAGTATTTCTGTGAATTTGTTCCTAAAGCCCAAGATGTACATCTGTCTATGGCAAGCTTTCCCTTTCTCCGCTATCACAAATTTCAGTATGATCCCTCATCTTCTGGAGGATAAAATTGTCAGCCAGGGTGACTCAAGAATTTATTAGAATTTTCATTCTTAGCAGAATTTGGCTTCCAACATATATCAGGGTAGCTGAAATCTCCCATTACTCTGATGTCTCTCCTCTTTGAAAAATTGATAATCTCATCTACAAAGGTGTTGACCAAGTCTTCTGCCCACTTTGGTGGTCTGCAGCAGCCTCCCACAATGATATTTCTAATATTTCCTCTCCTGTTATTTCCCCCAGTTGCTTTTAATTGACCTTTCCTTTTCAGATTTATGAATTTCCATGCCTGTGAAATGCAACTGCTCCTTTACAACTTCACTTCACCGTATCATAGGCTACTGTTCATTCATATTTAGCATACACTGATAAGCTTGGTCTGGAAATGGTCAATAATAATAATAATAATAACCCCACCCATCTGTCTTCCCTGGGTGGCTTCCAGCACATATAAAAACATAATAAAATGTCAAACATTAAAAACTTCCTGGCACAGGAACTCAAGTGTCTTCTAAACGTTTTGTACAGTGGTACCTCAGGTTACAGATGCTTCAGGTTACAGACGCTTCAGGTTACAGACTCCGCTGACCCAGAAATAGTATCTCGGGTTAAGAACTTCGCTTCAGGATGAGAACAGAAATCGTGCTCCGGCGGCGCGGCAGCAGCAGGAGGCCCCATTAGCTAAAGTGGTACCTCAGGTTAAGAACAGACCTCCAGAACAAATTAAGTTCTTAACCCGAGGTACCACTGTAGTTCTTTATCTCTGGATAATCACATGGAATTCCGGGAATTTCACAATGCTGGGGAGATTAGGGTGGCATGTAACAATATTTTTGAGGCTTGCTAAGATACATCCCATGTCTCCAGGGTGAAACTTTGGGCAGTGTGGCTCATGGAGTGAAAAATGAAGGCTTCTGAGGAAGGCAGAAGCAGCTGAAGATTGACCACATCGGTAAAGAATCATAGCAAAGAGTCAAATGCAAAGCTGAAGAGACTTCGTGTGGATGCAAAGAGTATCAAGGTTAGGAAGGAGAAAAATGAATGGAATGTGGAGGGAGAGAGCGAGCAAGAGAGAATGTCAGACAAATAAGATAATTTTGACTGTAACGTGCTGCCTGAGGAGACACGAGATGCAGAGAAGCCAGGCTACATTTGATGAGGAGAGACGGGGTACAGCAAATGGGGTGGGAGGGAGGAGAGAACTGAGAAAAGACTCATACCCTCATATCTTCCTCAAGGGACTTGAAGGGGCAGGCATTTTGTGATGAGAGGAAAGAGAAAGAGAGGGGAAAGAAGGAGAGCAGAAATTATTTTTCATTCATTTGCATGGACTACATCTTCCGTGCCGGCTTTACAGGACTGCTGCAGAAAAGTCCGTTTAACTACAGCATCCCCCAGTTCATCTGGAAAGAATGGTTTTCCTTTTCACATTTTTTTTTTATTTTATTTTGCTCCACAGAGCTCAGAGCCATTCATAACAGCTGCTACCTCACTACTAGAAAACTTGTATTGTTGATCATCGTGGCAGAGTTCTCCCAGTGTTGCAATAAGTTGTTGTTGATACCCATTAAAAAGTATCTGGGACTTAAGTTCGTAATAACACTGTCTTTAGTGCCTTCATCTTTTTTAATTTCTTCCATATTTTATATACACCAACAGACTATATTTGTTACCGGTTATTTCTTTGGGGATATTTATGTGCATAAAGGCATCTACAGTTATAGTGCAGGTGGTTTTGTAACGAGACATTTACAGAGTTATACTTTTGCAGTGAAAAACAAGCATGCTTAATATGTGATATACGCGGGTGGTGCTGTGGTGTAAACCACTGAGCCTTGGGCTTGCTGATCGGAAGGTCGGCGGTTCGAATCCCCATGACGGGGTGAGCTCCTGTTGCTCGGTCCCAGCTCCTGCCAACCTAGCAGTTCAAAAGCACGTCAATGTGCAAGTAGATAAATAGGTACAGCTCCGGCGGGAAGGTAAATGCTGTTTCTGTGCGCTGCTCTGGTTTCGCCAGAAGCGGCTTAGTCAGGCTGGCCACATGACCCAGAAAAACTCTCTGCGGACAAACGTCAGCTCCCTCGGCCAGTAAAGCAAGATGAGCGCCGCAACCTCAGAGTCATTTGCGACTGGACTTAACTGTCAGAGGTCCTTTACCTTTACTTTATATGTGTGAATGATGCAGGTCTGCATCATGATTAATTGAGCTTTGGGGAGATTTGCATTAAGATATGTTCTCTGCTTAGTAAGTCTTTTCCTGGATGGATGGTATAGTATTTTGTGGGTCTGGGAAGGGGACTCACTCTCCAGGGCAGTCCGTCCTGTTTCGCCACCTGAAGTGAAATGGCAAAGTATCCCTCAGCACTGCCTTCGCCTCCCCTGCCAAAGTCTCACTTCCTGGTGACACGTGGTGGGGGGTCTCCAGCGAGATTTCATGGGAGCTTGGTGGCAGGGGCCACCAAGAGAACAAGGGAGGCGTTCATGGTGACTTCCGGCTCCTCTTTTCCTAGAAAAATAGCACTGATCGTGTCCCAAAAGACCTTTGCCTTCTTGCAGTATTTATGTATGTGACTACAGCAGCAAGGATTCTCCATGCACAGAAATGAAAGGAGGAGGGAACACCCTCAAAGGAAGAATGGTTGATGGAAATCTTGGACTATACAGAGATGGCAAAACTGACGAAAGATGCAAATTTAGAATCTTTTAAAGGAGACTGGAAACCCTTTATAGTCTATAGTCGAGAGCCAGTGTGGTGTAGTGGTTAAGAGCGGTAGTCACGTAATCTGGAAAACCGGGTTCGCGTCTCCGCTCCTCCACATGCAGCTGCTGGGTGACCTTGGGCCAGTCACACTTCTGTGAAGTCTCTCAGCCCCACTCACCTCACCGAGTGTTTGTTGTGGGGGAGGAAGGGAAAGGAGAATGTTAGCCGCTTTGAGACTCCTGAAGGGGGGTGAAAGGTGGGATATCAAATCCAAACTCTTCTTCTTCTTCTCTTCTATATAAAAGAGTTATTTCCCATAAGTGAAGACCACAGCAGGGTTTGACGTGTAAGAAAATATCAGAGCATATGAGGAAAGATGTTAGAGATGTTGAAATTATATCAGTTGGAACCTTAAAATGCAATTGTATGTAATTTGAGTTACAAACGTTGTTGGGGGAGCAGAAAGTTGAACTGTTGAACTGGAATATAATTGTTGAATAACAGATGTAACATTCCATATGAATGAAAGGATAACATATTATTTGTTTAAAGAGAGAGGTTTGATGAAGGACTAACGAGGAAGTGTGGGCTGAGGAAAGTCTGGAGGGCTAGGCAGAGAGGCCTGGAGAATTTTATTTGGTTCTGATACAAACCATCGTAGCCTACCTACCCTAACACTGCTACTCATCTGTCTGTTCCCAAGCATCTCTTAACAGGTATGTCAAACGTAGCCATTGAACTCTCCAGGAAGGAATGGTATGACTATCATTATATATATAGTGCTTGACACACCTTAGTGACAAATAAATTTTAAATATGTATATTTCTCACAATTGAGACCTGCCAAATGGGCTCAGATAAGCCTTCAGGGTGGCCTATATGGCATAAAATACCAATAAGCATCAAATCAATGAAATATTGGTGGTAGTAATTATAGTGGTAATAATTACAGTAAATCCAAGCTTACCTAAAGTGTGCATTGAGAGAGCCAATACACTTACAGTGCTCTGTCCCAATAATTTCTCATGATTGCTCCTCTATATAATGTTCTGTACAGGTTACAGTATGTTTGTTTGCTTTTATTCCATAATTTTAATGCTGGATGGTGATGGAAAAACACTTTCTGCAACCTCAGGCAATTGTTTTGTGGGATCTGGGGGGGGGGGAGCCTCCCTTGCGTTTAGACTCTGCAAATTAGACATGACTAATATTTCAGCAAGACCCCTGTTGATTTCATGCGTTATTTGTGTACATAGAGTTTGAATTATAGGTCCACAATGACAGTTCAATCCTTAATAGCTCAGATTTTGAAAAAGTGGGGCACAGTGTTTCTTACAGAGGAATATGCGTTAGATTGCTAATTGCTTGGCATGATTGTATGTTTCCTGCATATAATAAATATTCGGTGCGTATTTTTCTCCCAAAACAAAAACAAAACCAAAAAACCCACTTCACAATGCTGTAGGCAGACAAGTCAGGCTTGCAATACTCTGGCATAATTGAAAGTGATGAAGTGGAAGACTGAAGATGTTTATTTCAGAACTATACTCTTAAATGAAAATGCCAGAAGACAATGAAAACCAGTGATTTTTTAATAAATGGTTGGGGTGGTGGAATTGGACCAGGGTGTGTGTGGAGATTAAGTACGAGAACAAGCATAATCATACGCGTTTTAAACATCCAGTCATTTTCATTTTTTATAAACAACATATATCTATCTTCTAGGTTTCATCTGCTCATCCCTTGCACTGGTTCACAAAGGAAACCGATATTGTCTCAGTGACATTAAAAGATTGCCAAGTGTTTTTGCTTTGTAGATGCAAGTACTGAACTAGAAAACATGAAATTTGCACCAGAATCAGGATTGTGGTACGGAGGAGATGGTTTAACATTTTCTCTTTGAACCATTCCCGTGCTGAAAATCACGTTGAAGCTGCAATAGCAGGGATGAGGGCAGGACTTGTTTTCAGAACTCAGTTCTGGCACCTCTCAGGTGGGTGCCATTGCTGTTCTGAGAGAATGGGGGAGGCATTCATGGTGAGTTCTGGCACCTCATTTTCTAGAAAAAATAGCTCTGGAATGAGGGTGATTGTCAGTGAGAAAACAATGTAAGGGGAGAGATGTTTGGAATAAAGGCATGCCCCTTTGACCCTACTTTTAAAAAACCCCTCTGAAATCATGACTAGAACACTGTTTTGGAAGGAAAACAAGAGTTCTCTTGCATAAACTTGTTACTGAGTAGTGCAATCCTAAAGGTAAAGGTAAAGGTACCCCTGACCGTTAGGTCTAGTTGTGAACGACTCTGGGGTTGTGCGCTCATCTCGCTCTATAGGCCGAAGGAGCCAGCGTTTGCCCGCAGACAGTTTTTCTGGGTCATGTGGCCAGCATGACTGAGCCGCTTCTGGAGAACCAGAGCAGTGGATGGAAATGCCGTTTACCTTCCTGCTGGAGCGGTAACTATTTATCTACTTACACTTAGACGTGCTTCCGAACTGCTAGGTTGGCAGGAGCAGGGACCGAGCAATGGGAGCTCACCCCATCACAGGGATTCGAACCACCGACCTTGTGATCAACAAGCCCTAGGCTCTCTGGTTTAACCCATAGCGCCACCCGCAATCCTAGCTGTAAGTAAATCATATCCAAGTGTCTTCCAGCCATTGCTTTTTTTCTGGGGGTACGCACACCCCTGAACATTTTGTGAATCTAAGTTTGGCCCCATTGAGGGGCAGTATTTCAATATGAGCAGGAAAATGAGAGTACCCCTAAACATTTTTTTAAAAGAAAAAAAGCACCGCTTCCAGTTGAAGAATTATTTCAAAACTGATGGAAAATTCTGATTTACTCTCATCTTGCCACATCTACAAAGACTGAATCAGCACACTTTGAGGGCCGATTTCTACGAATATGATTCTCAAAAGAGACTTCCAAAACTGGATGCGGGTGTATGAATGGCTCACACATTCATGCCAGTTCAACCTCTGTTCAGAAAGATGGAAATTCGTGAGATCTCCGAGAAACAGATTCTGTGGATGCTCTAAACTGTGACACCTAAAAAATGGGGAAAAAATGAGCCCTAAAGCTAAGTGCTCCAGACTTTGACTTTTCACTAACTTAAATTTGTAGCCAATTTTACTGTAGTTTTTGAAAGTTGTGTACCGCATTTGTGGTCCCTGTTGAAAAGGGATTGCGTGCTTTCGCACTGTTTCTTTTGCTTTCTGTTTCTGCTCTGCAGGCATCTATCATCCATTGTTTTACTTTGTGGGGCAGCTGATGTCATCAAGCACCTGCCCTTCAGGCAAGCTGCAATGACACCGGCGTATACATATTTGATGTGTAAATCGGAAAAAGCATGAAATGTTAATGCTAGTTATACTACCCCATAGTTCAGTGCTTGTGGACTTGCATGTGCCAGACTCAATATATTTCCTCTTTTGAGGAGACTGCAAATTGACAGTGCCATTGTTTATCTTACTTTCACCTCACACAAGTTTCTAGTTGTGGGTAGCCATTTGTTTATTGGCTAGCCATTCATTCATTCATTCATTCATTTCATTTCATTGATGAATCACTTCCTATGAAGCCTCGCTTCATAGGACATATGTACAATAGTTACATATCGAAAAACAGTTAAAAGAAGTTGCTCGTATATATACACTGAATTAATTCAGATCCAGGACAGATACCAAGTGGGATAAAGATTTTAGATGGCTTGTTAAAAATTGAGTCAGTGAAAACCAGTTCTTTAATTCCATGTGCGTGCACACAAGCAATGTGATTTTTACAAGGCTTTTGTCTTTTTGAGCAGAGAAAGAGGGATGATCTCATGCTAGTGTCTTAGTATTCCAGTGTTTGCTATACAAAATGAGAGCGCCAGCAATGCTTCCTGGGTCTGTGTCTTATGATATTTAATGGTTTTATTCTTCCAGAAGTGCTAAAATGGGTGAATCTCATACCCATCAGCTGTCCCATTTTGAGTGGGACATTCTTGAATTACAGAAGCCACCCCAGATTCTGACTGGATACTGGGAAGTCCCATTTTGGCTCCTGCGATAGTGTGGCCCCAAAAGATGCCCATTTTGGGGTGCCACCACACTCTCTCATGAGTCACCTGACTCCCATGAGAGCACAGCCCCCAAAGACGCCTGTGTTCTCGCGTGAGTCATGTGACTCATACAGGAGAGTGGCCTTGAAGGACCTGATTTTCCTCTGCAGGACATTGAAATGTATTGAATGTGTCAGTTTCCATTTCACCAAGTTTCCCATTTTTTCCAATATAAAGTTTCGTTTGGCACATTTCTGCATCACTTTGCATTGCTTTCATCCCTACGAGAACTCATCAGCGTTTTAATGTGTATTCTTCCTAACATATACATTTTCTATGCAATTTTGCCTAATACGTTGATTTTGTTTTATTAATTCATTTTATATCTTGCACTTCCTCCCAAAAGAGCTGAGGTGGCAAACATCTCTCTCTCTCTCTCTCTCTCTCTCTCTCTCTCTCTCTCTCTCTCTCTCTTGCATTCTAGAAACAGCTGAAAGCATGCTAAGACTGCTCAAAATATTCTCACAACCAGCGAGTTCAGAGTTATCAGAAGCAATCCTGAATATATATACATTGTGTCGACCAATTTTGCCTGATATAATGCATTTTTGTAGGTTATTTTCACTAATATATTTGCTTTTATGTGCCCACGTACATTTTTTTCCACCAGTCAGATTGGACTGGGTATAAACAAACAAACAAACAAACAAACAACCTAAATAATAATAATAATAATAATAGGTCCTGGTCTTCACCAGAGAAATGTTGGAGGGTATGGAATTCCCACACCACAGTATGGTTAATAATATTAGTGACTTACATGACAGCAGATGCCCTCCAGATGTTGTTGGACAACTCCCATCTTCCCTGACCATTGGTCATGTGGTTGTGGCTGATAGGAGTTGGAATCCTACAACACGATATGGTTATATTCATTGAAACATTCGTTGAATTTTAATGCTATTGTGAGCTCCTTTGAGCTCAGCATCATTGTTGGGAAAGCAGGATAAAAATATTAAATCCAATCCCATCAAACACCTGGAGGCTGCCATGTCTGCTACCCCTGACTTACAGGGTTTCTGCAAGGATGACAGTTACACATCGCATGTGAAGTGCTTTGACCTGAACACACCGTTCACTTGTGACATATTCTGCCACCAAGCCTCCTCAAACTCATTTAGCGCTTCGCCCCTTCACATTGATCTTCTCATGCTTTTTCTATGCCAACAAGGGAGTTCCACCATTATTATATTAGTTCCCATTTTGGCACAGTCTTCCTACACACAGAGATCATAATATTGAGTATTATTAAAACAGTGTTATATGAAATATCATTTTATATAAGGAAGCAGGGATGGGGGAGGGGAAAAAAACCCCTGATGTGCTGTGAAATACCCAGTTGAAAGGAAGCTCAGAGCTGGTGTCTGACAGCTTATGCATCCAATTACTGATATGTCACAAGAAATATGTGGGGAAATTGTAATGAGATGGCAGGCTCGCTAACAAAGGGTAACATTGTCTTCTTACATCTGGATCACTTAAAAAATACACTGCGCAGATCTGCATTCCCGTTTAACTCTTTAGTGTGGCACTGGCGTTTTCATAATGGGTAAATGTAGATTTGAACCACAACTGAAGGCTGTGTTACAAACAGACAGGGCTTCATTGGATTGTCAGTAACATCCCATGGTCAGCCCTACCGATAGGCAGTGTGAGGCAGTTGCCTCAGGTGGCTGATTTCAGGTGGCTGATTTCAGGTGTCATGCATTATAGCCACACTATGCATTCAAACCACTCTTAAACCACTTTAGCAGTCAATGCTTCCACTAAAGACTGCTGGGAACTGTAATTTGTTAAGGGAGCTGAGGGTTGTTAAGAGACACCTAACAAGCTACAGTTCCCAATATTCTTTTTTTTTGGGGGGGGGAGCCATGATTGTATGATATGGATAGAGACATAAAAGGACAGTGAATTGTTATTTAAGGTAAAGGTACCCCTGACCATTAGGTCCAGTCGTGACTGACTCAGGGGTTGCGGCGCTCATCTCGCTTTATTGGCCGAGGAGCCGACGTACAGCTTCCAGGTCATGTGGCCAGCATGACCAAGCCACTTCTGGCAAACCAGAGCAGCGCACGGAAACGCCATTTACCTTCCCGCCAGAGTGGTACCTATTTATCTACTTGCACTTTGACGTGTTTTCAAACTGCTAGGTTGGCAGGAGCTGGGACCGAGCGACAGGAGCTCACCCCATCGTGGGGAGTCGAACCGCCGACCTTCTGATCAGCAAGCCCTAGGCTCTGTGGTTTAGACCACAGCACCACCCATGTCCCTGAATTGTTATTAAATTTATTATAATTGTATTTTTACTGACAGAGAAGAAGGGAGGCACTTGTGGGACCTTTTAATATATACTCCATGTTCAAATATTTTTACTGGCGTAAACACCTTGACTTGCCGCAGAGAGGCAGAATGATGCAGATATGCCATTTTAGGCTCCACAACAGACACCTAAATGTCTTGGAATGGCCTTGGCACCTCTTTCTCAGAAACCAGCATCTACAAAGTTGGACATGACCAAGCAGGTAAGAGAATCTGGTCCAAAAACCCAACAGTTTGAATGCTGGTGCAAAACTGTGGTTTTCTTTTGGCTATATTCCTCCACCTCTGTTTTTTTCCTAAATATGAGTTCCACCATCAAATGAAGAATTCTGCTCTGAAACGCTCAGTAAAATGTGGACGGGGGGAGGAGGGACACACTGATATTTTGTCCCACAGACAAGCCCTTCATTAAATGTTTTCCATCTCAGTCCCTCGGATGAGTAGGAATCTTTTCTTCCAGAGTCATTAAACTCTTTTATGCCTCAGTAATTGCTACATTAAGCATTAAAAGTAGACCAAAAGTTGGGGCCCGGTGGCTCCGGGCATTATTATTTATGTGGAAACAGAATGAGACTTCAGACAAGCCAAATCTCCTAGGGGAATAGGGACCACAATGACTCTCTCTCTCTCTCTCTCTCTCTCTCTCTGTGTGTGTGTGTGTGTGTGTGTTGCTTATTTGTAACAACTGAATGGGGTCTGGAGCAAATCCTTGTGGAAATGTGGGCTGTCCTTCTATTACAAACACACACATCTTCCTACAAAAGAGATCTGAAATCCACAGCTGCTCTGCCCCATTTGGTATATTAAAGGATCCATCAGGTCAGAAACAGTTGTTGTTCTTTCTTCCTATCCTCCTCCATACAAAGCCACTCAAAGAACCTTCCACAATTAACCCCCAAAGCATGTTTTTAGCTGAGAGATATGTGTTGCATGGTAACCAGAATGAGACCGCTGCTTGAAAAAACGTTGAGGAGAATGCTGCTCTCTTCCCTTTGTCCTGTCATTTTAGCTAGTGTGCATATGTTCTATTTGTTATTTATTTTATTCATTTATATCCTGCTTTCAATAGAAATTCTTTCCAAAGTGGCTTATGATAGGAGAAAATCAACAATAAAGAGCTGCTCAAGCTACATCTAAGAATACAGCAGAACGTTATCAAGCAGCCTATCTATGTAGCAGTCCACATATAAAATGGAAAACTACTGTCTCTTGTCTAATAAGTGTGGCAGCACTTCCAAGCAACTGCTGAAAAATGGCAGGCCCATTCAAGGAAAGTGGAGCAATGTAGACAACGCTGGATCCCCAAAAGAGGTCTACCTTCTTTCCATCTTCTTTTTTCTGGCCTGTCTCCAAAACACATCACAAAACCAGAAATGTGCCATTCGTTCCCATTTTAGTAAGTTTAATTTTCTTGCATTAGAGTAAGGAAAATAAGCGTTAGGGCCTGTTCCGATGTTTCCGGAATCAGCAAAAAGGGGTGCCGAAGTGTGTGTGAGAGTAGGAATGGTTGCCACAGGACCTCTGTCCATGCTTCTCTGTGTCCAGCTTCTGACGTTACTGTATCAACCAGAAACTGGAATATGTTTTTGTTTCCGCACTCTGTTTTTGTTGGGCAGCCTTTAGACAAAGCTTCCTTTCAGTGGGACCCTACAATATTTGAAGTAGTAATTACTGAATGCCAGAATTAATTTTTCTCTGATAATTATTCCTCAGGCAGAGTTGACAATTCCAGTCATTTACCTCATTCATTAAAATTCAATAACAATTTCTCCAAAGGCTTTCGCTCAGAGTAATGGCTTGCATTATTATGCATCACTAATTTCCATGAAGAACAATAAGGGACTATTTTCTTGACATCTACCATTATTTTCCTCAAGTAGAAAGTTTACTCTTTTTCTGTTGCTTAAGTACTCTAATGGGTCACTTAAGCAATAACATGACAATGTATTTAAAAAATAACTGAACCATTACAGAACATTAGGGACAGTAAAATCCCACTGGTTTCCCTTGCTATTGTTTCAGACTATTTAAAATTTCTTATTTTATATTTTATACCCTGTTCTTCTACTCATATGTACGCACATGAACTTCATGATGGTGGCAAACAGGTATCAGCATTTGTGTAAGCTGCTTCAAATATTTCCATAAGATGCTTCAGAAAGTTTAAGGCCTGGTTTGCACATAACATTAAACCATGGTTTATTCAATTATGGTTTATTCAACTGTGGCTTAGCATTATGTGTAACCCTGCCCAACTAGTTAATTTCGTTTTGTTTTCTGCTAAGAAATCAAGATTTGAAGCCGTAGTTTGTTGTTAGCTTATGAGCCTTTCTTTCTTTTAAATATAGCTTTTTTGGAGACATGCATGAAGGAATAACTTCTATAGGTGAAGGACTTCTTAGTCAAAGATCTATTCTCCTTTCTGTATTTTGCTTATATTTTAAACTGTGACATTTATTGAGGCTGCTGAATTATAATAAGGTGGTGGACTCACCTTCATTGGAGGTTTTTAAGCAGAGGTTGGATGGCCACCTGTCATTAATGCTTTAGTTTAGACATGGCCAAACTTGGCCCTCCAGATGGCATTCGCTGTGGGCTGAGGGTCTTGCTGGTTTTCCCTGAGATTCTGAGGGTCTTGCTGGTTTTCCCTGAGATTCACCCTCCAGATGTTTTGGGACTACAACTCCCATCCTCCCTAGCTAACAGGACCAGTGGTCAGGGATGATGGGAACTGTAGTCCCAAAACATCTGGCGGGCCAAGTTTGGCCATGCCTGCTTTAGCTGAAATTCCTGAACTTTGACTTGCAGCTCAGTAATGTTAACCAACTGGACTTCCCTCTTCTGAAAGGCACAGAAGTTTCATCTGGTGTTGGATTTTCCACCTGAGCATTTGAAAAATTAGGAACAAACCCCATAATGCTTGATTGGAAGAGGACAGTTAAACAGCTCTCTTTGTCAAGCCAAGAAAGCTGCATTCAGGGGCTTTTACAGTGGTACCTTGGGTTACAGACGCTTCGGGTTACAAACTCCGCTAACCAGGAAGTGTTTGCTCCAGGTTCAGGTTGAGAACTTTGCCCCAGGATAAGAACAGAAATCGTGTGCCAGCTGCGCGGTGGCAGCGGGAGGCCCCATTAGTTAAAGTGGTACCTTAGGTTAAGAACAGTTTCAGGTTAAGAACGGACCTCTGGAATGAATTCAGCTCTTAACCCGAGGTACCACTGTATATGCAGAAGGCTAAAGGCAAATATTGTGTGAGGAAAGGAACCACATTAAAAAAAGACAATGTGGCCGAAAGAAAAGTAATTAGCAGAAATATGCTGAACTTCCTATTATTTCCAAAGGCAGAATAATACATGGTGTGCTTTTATTAAATGTGCAATTAGTATATTTGCCTAATACATGCCTGTAGATTCTCTTGTGGTGAACCAGATAGTCCCCCCCCCAATCCATTTTATTTCCTGATTCATAAACTGTATTATTTATTATTTATTTATTTACTAAATTTACAAAATGTCACAAAGGATAGGAAATGAAAGTTCACTGGGATGGGGGAATCTTCCAGCTGGTTAACGTAGTAAAAGAGTTGTGCCAGCAGACATGATAGAATTCCCAGTTCCATATCTCTCCCTTTAGACCACTCACACCCCCAATCTCTTCTGGAGGCTCCCTGAACCCTCCACATTTTCCAGATGGGGCCACAAATGCACCAGGACAGCACTGAAACATCACTTCAAAGGGCATTGGGGGAGTGGGGAATTTGCTGTCCCTATAGATTTCTAACCTCTTGGAGCAACTTTCCCCTGTAGAAAAAAAAATACTGTATTTTTCCGTGTATTGGATGAGGTTTTTTGACTCAAAAATCATGTCAAAAAACTGGGGTCGTCCATTAAACGGATAGTGGCATGGGGAGGGAGAAGCGGCGTGCCGCCAACCAGCACATTGGTGGGAGCGCAACTTCCCCGATGCTGCACGCATCAGAGCACAATGGCTTGCAGGAGTGCAAATTCCCCCGATGCCTCTGCGTGTGGGGAAAGATCTAGGAAGTGTTTCCTGCCCCCAGCTGCGTGGGGGGAGAGGCTCAACAACTTTGGGTCATCTCCCCTCATTTTCCTAAAATTGAGTCCCCTAAAATGGGGGGGGGGGATCTTATACACGGGGGCGTCCTATAGATGGAAAAATACAGTAGGTTTTAAAGTCCACCTGGTAAAGTACCTTTTAAGGTAAAAATATTTAACAAACCAAAACACCACATATTCGATGCCTAGGACCCTCGTACCTACGGGACCGCCTCTCCTGGTATGACCCGCGGAGGACCTTAAGGTCCATAAATAGCAACACCCTAGAGGTCCCAGGCCCTAAGGAAGTCAGATTAGTCTCAACCAGAGCCAGGGGCTTTTCAACACTGGCTCCGGGCTGGTGGAACGCTCTGACTCATGAGACCAGGGCCCTGCGGGATCTGATTTCTTTCCGCAGGGCCTGTAAGACAGAGTTGTTCCTCCTGGCCTTTGGCTTGGAACCAGCCTGATCCCCTCCCCCTCTTTCCTTTTCCTTCTGTGATGGAACCCCTATTTGGGGACTTCCCTGGCTTTTCTGGCCCACGTAGGACCAGTCTGGATAGCTGGCCTTGGTGAAGATTTGACGTTTTCTCCCCCCAGACAATTTTTGATCTGGGCTTCCACTGAAATGAGGCTGCATTTTAAGTAGTATTTTAATCTTGTTTTTAAGTTGTATTTTAATCAATTGTTTTTATACCTGATGTTAGCTGCCCTGAGCCCGGTCTTGGCCAGGGAGGGCGGGGTATAAATAAAATTAAACAAACAAACAAACAAACAAACAAACAAACAGGTGGGGTAGTATTTTTAATGGCCACATCTGAAGCTCACATGGACCACAGTTGGACTGATCTGTCAATCTCTATGGTGTCCATGTAGACTCTATGCTCAACATGCCACTGGGAGGTTGGGGGTGGGATCTGATTCCTCCATTTTGCTTCACACATGGATGCAGGCCATAGAAAGGCTAACATTTTGAACAGTAAATGTTCTGTTCCTCATGCAAAGGAGGCCACCAACATTTTCATGGTTTGTACTCAAGACAAGATGCTCAGTGCCAGTGCTCCAAGGACACCTCTATAATAAAGATTAAATAGGCTGTGTAAGAAGAGGTGGAATTACAACCTGGTACCTCAAATTCATGAATGTTACAACATCCAATATAAATGGATATGCCTTTTACATGTTGCATCCATAAACCTTGCAGTCATAGGCGCCTTAACCTCTTAAATGGAAACAAGCAATACATTCAAGGCAATAACTTAGATAAACCAAGACAACTTAAACTGTATAAACATTTGGGACTTGAATATTTGTTCAACACTCTGAATTATTGAAAAGGTTTCATCCATCCCGTTTAATATTTCTTGGTGGTGCCTTTTGTAATGCATTACATTGTTCAATCAATATTACAGGAATGATGAAACGTTTATGTTGGGCGCAAAACCATCATATCTTCAAGCGACAGTCATGTATGCAGGACACAACTAATATCAATATCATAACAGGCCGTTTACTCACTTTGTAAATTGCTCTTGACATTCACAGCACACAATTAGCATATCTATAACCTGGAAAATAATTGAATAATTCAAGTATAGTTTTAGGCTCCTTAATGAATATGGATGGTCATGTTTACATTTATTCACAGCAACTCCAGATAGACAGGGAAACTCACCTATTCTTGGGACTCCCTCACTGTTTCCCTCATTGGGCCTTCTCTTTGCCTCAAGTCTTCTGACTGATATTTATTTAAAATATTGGTTAACCACTCTTCATTGCCACCAGGAAGCCCAGAGCACGATGCACCACTTAAAATGAAACAATAGCATAAAAACAGAGTTAAAGATGCATACCAACCCATTTAAATTTTAGCGCAATGTTGTGGGACCTGTGGCCTCACATATACCAGTGGACATAGAAGCATTAATATAAGTTATGTATGGTTTCTAGGAAAGAAAGACTCGGTTGGGACTTCCGGGTTGGCGCCATCGGTAATGGCAGACTCCCTCTGAGTTTCTGAGGGACCAGCTCCGCGGGATCGGGTCTGACCGCTGCGGCGAAGCGGGGACCCTTCAAAAATCACAGGCGGGTGAAGCCTGTGAATGTGGGGACTCGGCGGGCACCTTTTGCGCCCCCCCAAACTGCGAAGGGACCCTTTTACGGGCTCCGGAGCGAGACAACAGCAGCAAGAATACTCATTGCAAAGTATTGGAATACACAAGATCTACCCACTCTGGAAGAATGGCAGGTGAAGGTGATGGACTATATGGAACTGGCGGAAATGACTGGCAGAATCCGAGACCAGGGAGAAGAGTCGGTGGAAGAAGATTGGAAGAAACTTAAAGACTATTTACAAAAATATTGTAAAATTAATTAATGTTAGAATGATGTTGGATAGAAATTAAGTGGTGTTCAGCTGCAATACTATAAGGGAATATGAAAAATGGATTATTAATAGGTAAAAATTTAATGTTACAATATTTTAAGATTAAAGACTAGGATAAACAAAGAGGGTAAGGATTTGCTGAACCAACAAACCGAACTGGAATACAAAAAAGGGAGGCGTGAGGAGGTCCGGGAAACAAGCTAATGAAAAATAAGTAATGGAAAGATTGAGTTGTTTTTAACCATTTTCTCTTTTTTGTATTTTCTTCTTTTTTATTTTTTATTTTGTAATATTTTGAAAATCTTAATAAATATATATACATATATTTTAAAAGAAAGACTGGGTTGACCACTGTGTTATAAATTGGACAATATTTACCATCGTCACAAAAGAGGCTGGAAAGTTGTGGTGTGCCTTTGAGCTGTGAGGAACAGAAGTAATTAGATAATAATATTGTGGTTATGATTTGATAGAAGATAGAGTTCAGCAGAAGGGGAGAAACAACATGGGGGAAAAGGGGTTGGACGTGAACAAAAATAAGAGAAAAGGTGAATTTTGACTGTATATATTAAAAATATTGAAACTTAATAAAATATAATGGAAAAAAGGTTATGATGTGCAAGGCCCAGAATGACACAAGCAAGGTTTTTCTCTTCTCTTTGGCACTCAGTATTTTCCCCACAATACTGGTCACTGAGCAGGAAACAATACCCTCTGTTGTTTGGGGAGATTCACATGGTGTTTTTGTTATCAGACATTCATATTTACAGTACTGCTCTTTGGGCCAAACTGTTTCTTTTTCCAGGCCGATGGTTCTCAAGTCTTGCCTGGCAACGTTCCTTCTCTGTCATCGCCATGCTGTCATGCCGTGGTTTGGAAAATGGGGACAACAACAAGGCGACGTCTCAGAGATGTTTGTGAGATGCTGACGATGACAAGTGAATATTAATTGGGTGGTGAAGCATGGCTCCGTAATTGCTCTGTGTGGACGGCGGAGACGGTTCTTTTAATTGGCTGGGAAACACAAAGCCATGGGGAGACTCTGTGTCCCAACGCGTTTGCAATCACGTTTTCACCCAGATTCCTTTCTGAGTGTTCACAACGAGATTTGGGTTTGCTGAAATAAAGTGGGTTGTTTGCGCTTTCAGGTGCTCTCCCAATCAATATGATGTCAAATTGCACATAATTATGATAAATGACAGCTCTGGGTCACATTGATTATGATACATGAAGGCTCTTGATCACATTGACCCAATACCAACATTATTTTTTTTTTTTTGCCAACACACAATATGTCCTTGGGCTTCTGCCACATCCCTTCTCATCTTAGCTCTGTTGTTGCTGTTTTTTACAATGTCCTGCCCACAACTACAGAAGTTCTTTTAAAGCCTGTTATGTGATAAGTGTTCATGAAGAGCTAGCGTATTATACTGGCTTGCATCCCTGTGCTCTCCTACGTTCCTATGTTCTTGCAGGGTTTTCATTTATTTTTAAAGTTTTCAAATATCTGGTTTTCATTGCTAGTTTCCACCATGATTTGATTTTGTTTTATCAATGTAATTGGCTTATATTTTACTCTCGAATGCCCTGGGAATTGCTTTGCTGATGGATGGTATTGGCGATGGAGATAGACAGACTTCCAACCACCAAACTGTGCAGTGGGACGTCGAGTTACAAACGCCTCAGGTTACAAATGCTTCAGGTTACAAACTCCGCTAACCTGGAAGAGTTACCTCGAGTTGAGAACTTTGCCCCAGGATGAGAATGGAAATCGTGTGCCAACGGCACAACTGCAGCAAGAGGCCCCATTAGCGAAAGCATGCCTCTGGTTAAGAACAGTTTCAGGTTAAGAACAGATCTCTAGAATGACTTAAGTTTGTAACTAGAGGTACCACTGCATAGGCATTTTCCATAGGAAATGGCTTAGAAGTCTGAAGAGCAGAAGAAAAGCTTGCCCCAGTGTTTCTGTTGGCAATTTTAATCTACACTGGTACCTGGGTTGTCGAACTTAAGCCATTCTGGGAGTCTGTTAGACTCCCGAAACCATTTGAAAACCAAGATGCGGCTTTCAGTTGGCTGCAGGAGCTTCCTGCACTCAAGCGGAAGCAGCATTGGACATTCGGCTTCTGAAAATCATTCACAAACCGCACCACTTACTTCCAGGTTTGTGGCATTCAGGAGCACATTTGTTTGGGAGACAAGCCGTTCAAGTACCAAGCTACCACTGTATTTAAGGGAACTGGGTTTGCCTAGGGAAGGGGAGTATCAAAGTAAAACGAGAGCAACCTGTGTAGGATTTATATTCAGACTTTCCTTGGACAAATGACGAGCATGTTGGTGTTTTCCATTAATATATGGAGGAATGCGTCTCTTTCAGCCTGTAGGACTGGAGCATCAGATTAAAAAAAAAAAAAGTGTAAGAATACATTTTAGAATCACAGACTTCTACATCCCAAATACATACATGGGCATAATGTCCTGCTAGAAAATGACATTTGTATGCCATTTTCACTGAAATGTGCATTGTTATGCACACTTTATCTGAGTCTATGCATTTTTGTACACTTTACCAGAGGCAGATCTTGAGGCCTCCCTCCCTCTCTCCTTCCATTCTGCATAATAGTTGTTTTGTCCCCTGCAGCACCCCAAGGCCCAGTGTGACTGAACTGGTCGTGCTCCCCGCAATCCGCCTCTGACATTACTTGCCTGGAGAACAACTGCATTGCAAAATTCAGAGAAGCTTGAATTTCACTTCTCTGAATGACCGTATTTTGGTTCAATGTATTGTTATGAAGGGGCGCGGGTGGCGCTGTGGGTTAAACCACAGAGCCTAGAACTTGCCGATCAGAAGGTCGGCGGTTCGAATCCCTGTGACGGGGTGAGCTCCTGTTGCTCAGTCCCTGCTCCTGCCAACCTAGCAGTTCAAAAGCACATCAAAGTGCAAGTAGATAAATAGTTACTGCTTAGGCGGGAAGGTAAATGGCGTTTCCGTGGCCTGCTCTGGTTCGCCAGATGTGGCTTAGTCATGCTGGCCACATGACCCGGAAGCTGTACGCCGGATCCCTCGGCCAATAAAGCGTGATGAGCGCCGCAACCCCAGAGTTGGTCACTACTGGACCTAATGGTCAGGGGTCCCTTTACCTTTACTATTGTTATGGAAAATGCAAATTAGGTGGGTGGGCCTAAAAATCCAAACTGAATCAAATTTCTCACCCATCTCTAATGAGGAGAAATCTTGATTTCAATGAGACCACTTACCTGGAGAGGTGATGGACTTTCTCACACTGGTGATCTTCAAGGAGAAGCCAGGGAGACGTCTGCCAGGGGTGCTCTAACTATGGCTTTCCAATGTTTTCCAGTACCCTTCTCCGTCTCTATGATTATCTGAAAAGGGCACCAGAGTCAACAATCAGGATATGGGTATCTGTATTTTCTCACTTCTATGTGTCACACTGCTCTTGGGCTATTGTAGTTCTGAGTATTTTTGTGGTTTTTAGTAAGAAACCACTACTTAGTTTTATTTGTTGATTTATTAAATTTACATTTCACTCTACACCTGTAAATTTCAGAGTGGTCCACAACATAAAATTACAATATATTTAAAAAATACAAAATACCTGATAATCATAATAGTATCGTGGGTTTGGTTGCAATGAAAATCAGGTTCACATTTTTCCATGCCAGAATGTGTTTTATACATCCTGCCCACCTATATGACAATCCATCACAATAATTTTAACAAACCTCGCTCTAAGTTTGGCAGCCATTCTGGTGAACGCAGCAACTTTTTGAGTAATTGCCTTATCCCTTCCTTTAAGGAAGGAAACTCAGACCTTTCGGTTTATTGACCAATAGGGCACTTCAGCTAAAATGATGGGCCATCACTCATTTTTGACAGTTATGTATAAAGGGCAAGTAAGAGACAATGAACCGAATCCTTTAGTGCCGCTTCTCTGTACGTGCACACCCTGATTTCAAGACCTCTGATTTTTAAACATCTTTTCAAAATCATTGGTTCCATCCTCTGGAGTTTTACGGCTAGGGAACTTTCCTGTAACTTAGCTAACTGTAAACAATCAACTATTTTAAACAACCATTTATCCTGATTTTAATGTGAGTTGCTTTTACTGGATTAATCGAAGTTATTGTGATTTAATCCAATTTCATAGTTGGCCCAATTACTTTTTGTTTAAAATTTCAATTTCGTAGAAAATGAAATAATAGTTACTATCAATCAGTTTTGGCACAGCTACTGGTGAACTACATAGCAAGTGTTTCTTAATGTCACAGATACCTGGTATTATGAAGTGAGTTTTATCAACTACACAATTTGGCTGGTATGCCAACTGCAGCCATTCCTGGACTGAGAAAGCTTTACAATAGCAGATCTGGCTTTGATAACTTCACAACTGAACTGGTTTGGGAATCTGTAGTTAGTACAGAATGCTATAAAAATGACTGCAGACAGGAGTGAGACCCTCTGCTCAAAGATCTTCATTGGCTACTGATCTGTCACCAGGCCAAAGCTGAGGTTTTACTATTAGTATATCAAGCTCTCAACAGTTTGGGACCAGTTTATTTGAAGGATCACTTTAGCTCATACGTTCCCACTTGACCACTTCAATTTGCAGACCAGGCACTTTTACAAGTGCCACATAATGTTTTTTCCTGAACATGAAAGATATCAATGTTTGAGTGTGGCAGCACCTAATCGCTGGAACTTTCCACCTAACTACCTTTGTTGTACTGTTGCTAAAGTGTCCTAAACCTTTGTTTGTCTGTTTAGGCAACCCTAGCTAGTCATGTAATTTTAGTATATACATTTCTTTTAAAAACTGGCTATTTTTTATCAATATACTGATCGTTTTCTTATGTCTACAGTTTTAAAGCATAAATTTCTTTGCAGGTACATAGCAGCATCCCCCATTGACATGAATGAGTAAGCAGGGGCAGTGTTGTGATATGGTTAGAGCAGGGGTTGGGAATCCTTTGCCGGAACCAAAAGTGGACAGATTTTTACCTTCGTAGAGTACACTGTTTGATACACAGGCTAGATCTAGACACATTAAAAATAAAAAAAACACACATTTTCAGGAAAACACGTTGTAATGCTCATAATGGGAAATCATGAATTCTACAGCGCCATCAGGGGTCACAGAGTTATAACACATTTAAAGTGCTTTTTTTGACTAATGTAGCTGAGTCCACACATTTGCACCCCCCCTCTGCCCTTCATCTGGGAACTCAAGGAGGATGCAAAGGAAGGCTGAGGATGGATGACCATGAGGACCAGATAAAGTAACCTGGATGGGGCTTGTTTGTCCCTATCCCTGGGTCAGGGTGTCAAACGAGGACTGGAGAGGTCCAGGTTCAAATCCTGTCAGCCATGGAGCTAACAGGCTGACTTTGAGCCAGTCACACACAGAGATACACTCTCAGCCTAGCCCTAGCCTATTTCACAGGATTATTCTGAGCAGAAATCAACAAATCAACAAATTACACTTTTGCAATTGGTGGGGTTTTTTTTGGGGGGGGTGCAATTTTGTACCTTTTGGTTTCTGTACAGCATAATTATCCATTACTATCCTCCCTGCCTTCCCTCCCCACTTTAAACAACCTAACTCTACTTATTTTGTCGCAATAGAGAGCAGAGGGTTAAAAAAGAATTCCACAATAAATTGCTGCTAATTGCCAGCCCTTAACAAACGCCATACTGTCTCCCTCCAGTATCAATGGCTGTGCTACAAGAACTGAATGAAAAGGACCAAGAGGGGAAAGCTGCTCGCTAGAGCAACACTGTGCCAGCGATCTTTGTATGCTTTTGATTTGCAAAGAATGGCAGGTTTGTGTTGCAACTGAACATGAATGCCTTAAAAGTAGATACAAGCGTATGTTGGAGGAGGTCTGCAGCATGGTCAAGCGGGGTGGATGGACACCTGTTTTGGATTTTGTGAAGTGTGCTTAATGAAGTCTATTAGCGTAACCTCAAAAGTGTTTGCTGTGCGTAAGTGCTGGCTTGATACCATAGGCCTCTCATTGGCTGCTGTGCACACTTGCAGAATGGAGCCTCCAGCACCAGAGGCAATCTAGGGCTGGATCTACATTGATCTTGTAGAACATTATGTTTAATAACATTTAAAACATTTAATGCGGTTTCCCATTGCCGGTGGCTCAGTGCTCTGCAGCGCCCTCTGGTGTCACATTCTAATAACACATTTTAAATGTTATAAACGGCAAGTGTAGATCCACCCTATCTCAGATCATCAGATGGTAAGAACAATAAGAAGAGGCGTGCTTCCTTCCATATGCCTTTCCCAACTTGATTCCCTGTAGCACATGCTGACTTTTGCTGATAGGAGTTGTAGTCCAAAACATCTGGAAGGTATCAGGTTCAAGAAGCTGAATTAGATGGCTCCGATCTCATGTCTGATTCAGCTTGAATCTGGGTTAATGTCTTGTATGGATTCCTATTCATTATTATTATTTAACTGGTAAATTTATTTTATTTATTCAACAAATTTGTATGCCACTTGATTTTAAGAAATGAATTAAAATGCAGTAAAGATCTTTGCTCGTAAAGGATGGCAGCGATCATACTATACTTGATGTTGTGTATATTTGAAAGGACCATTCAACACACTTTCAAAACCCATGGCTTCCCCCAAAGAAACATGAGAACTGTAGTTTAAGTAGGGGGAAGTCATACAGTGGTACCTTGGGTTAAGAACTTAATTCATTCCGGAGGTCCATTCTTAACCTGAAACTACTCTTAACCTGAAGCACCACTTTAGCTAATAGGGCCTCCCGCTGCCCCTGCGCCGCCGGAACACAATTTCTGTTCTCATCCTGAAGTAAAGTTCTTAACCCAAGGTACTATCTCTGGGTTAGCAGAGTCTGTAACCTGAAGCATATGTAACCTGAAGTGTATGTAACCCGAGGTACCACTGTATAGCTTAAATGAGCAATGAACATGCTTTAAATATATGGTGCAGATCTGCGCTATTTTAATTTTTGAGAAAGAAAATTGTACTTAACCATGTAAGCAACACAAATATAGTGGTTAAGAGTGGTAGACTCGTAATCTGGTGAACAGGGTTCGCGTCTCTTCTCCTCCACATGCAGCTGCTGGGTCACACTTCTCTGAAGTCTCTCAGCCCCACTCACCTCACAGAGTGTTTGTGTGGGGGAGGAAGGGAAAGGAGATTGTTAGCCACTTTGAGACTCCTTAGGGTAGTGATAAAACTCTTCTCTTTTTCTTCTTCAACAAGAGATATTTACCGTATTTCCTTTATGATTCTGCTGTCACCAGTGACTATTGGAGTGAATGGCCACAGCCCTCATTTTGCATACATTTATGCTCTAATTGAATTGTCGCAGGAAGCATCCATTGGACTTCCCCTTTGTACCCAGGTGTACATATACCTGCCAACTTAGGCTAATACTTGAAACATCTGATGAAAGGGACCCTAGTCCACAAAAGCTTATGGCACAAAAAATGGATTAGTCTTTAAGGTGCCTTAGACTCTAGGTTGTTTTTTGCTGCTGCGAACTAGCAAGGTTACACCTGTAGACGTTATGGATTGTATCTGTCAGGGCTGCCGCCCAGTCCCAGCTCACATAGGACCAAGTCAGCCAGCGTTCAGTTTCAAAGAGTCTTTATTGGATTACAGGTTCCATTTCCAAACTGCAACGTGCAGCCCTACTTCTTCTAGGTCAGAACGACGAAGACCCGTCTGAGTCTCCGCCTCTAGCGCACCAGCTTAATACCCTAGCCTTGCTCCACCTCCTGCGCCTTTCCTTCCGTCTCTGGGTCCTCCTGCCCCCCTGGGTCTCTCCCTTCCTACTCTCTTCTGACGCGGACCCCCCTGACCCTTCCGCCTCCTTGCGGCGGGCTTTGGGACCCGGTTCACTCTCTGGGCTGCTGACTGCGCCAGCTTCCGTTACATTTGAACTTGGCGCACGCGCCCAACTCTCCACTTTCCTCTTGATCGTTTCCTCGCTCCCCGAGGTGGGCGTGACTACTCCTGACTCATGCCCCCCCTCCTTCTGAAAGTCTCCGGAGCCCGATATCTGGTCCCCTTTCTCCCCGCTGCTCCCGGCTGGGAACGTGGGTCCCGATCTCCAACTGCTGCTTTCTGATCCCACTCTGGACCCTTCTTCCTGGGGTGTCCCCCTGCTCTCCCCCCTTGCTCTGGCTGCTGGCGCTCCCTTCTGGGAATCCTCGGACTCGCTAGACAGGCTCGGTGATCTCGGGTCGTCATCCCCACTCATCCTTCCTTCGTATTCCTCCCCCTCGCTCTCTGTCTCCTCCCTTCTCTGCGTCTCTGCTCCTGAACCCCTGACATCCATCCCCCCCCTCGAAGCCCCCCCTTCCCCCCTCCCCGCTTTCAAGGGTGGTTGGTGGGTGCTCCGTCATCACGGGAGTGAATGTCGGATACAGTTCGCTCCCCGTTGCTGGCCGCCAACTGAAGACCTCCGAGTCTTCCTCCCCGCGTTCGTCAACGGTGGTCTCCTCCGCCTCCATTTCGGTGCCGCCGTGCTCGAAACCAAGGTCCTCCCCGCAAGCGTCCATGTCCGTCTCTGCGTCTGTCGCTGGACCTGGTGTCTCCTGCCACTTCCGGCGCCACTGCTCCTCTGGCCGATCGTCCCACCAATACGAGTTGTCGGACGCCGAACCCTCCGGTGACCCCTCTGGGGAACGTGTGCGCGGTGCGGGTTCCCCTTCCGAGTCGAAGCCATGGAACGTGCTGGAGGAAAGCGTGGGCGTGAACAACCAGTCGTCGAAGAAGCCCGCTGGCATAGGTCTGTGTGGGAAAAGGGCATGAAACTCATCCTTGAGCAGGGGTTCCTCCAAGGCGTAGTCCGGCACCCAGCTATTAGTACTGGCCCGGGTGCCCTCCCTTGCTAGTAGATATTCTACTCCGTCTTCCCCCCATCTGGAGTCCAAAATCTCAGTGACTTCATTGATGGGGTCCTGCTGTGGCAATCTTCCCACCTCCGTCCGCTCCGGAGACTGACTCGGTGCCGTTCCTGGTTCCTGGAACCTGTGCGGTGCCCTGTAGGGAGTGAGCACCGACCTGTGGAACACCGGATGCATCCTGGAACCCTCTGGTAGCACCAGCCGGAAAGCCACCGGGTTGATCTGCGCTTCGACTCGGTATGGACCGAGTTGCTTGTGCCCTAGCTTCCTCTTGGCTAACGATCGGGTCGGCACCGCGTGGGCTGCCAACCAGACCCAGTCTCCCACTCGGATCTCCTCGCCAACTCGCCTGTGCTTGTCAGCTTGGACCTTGTATGCGTGCTTCGCCAGCTCCAGCTGCCGTCTGAGTTGATCGTGGACCTCTTGCAACTCAGATGCGAAAGCGTCCGCCGTCTGTGGTTCCCCTTCCCCCACTCTGTCCAGTCCCGGGAAGGTTCTGGGATTCCTCCCATTGTTGGCGAAGAACGGCGTCACCCCTGTGGATACGTGTTTCGTGTTGTTGTAGGCGAATTCGGCGAGCGGCAGGTAATCCACCCACGTCGCAGGCTGTTGATTGGCATAGCATCTCAGGTACTGCTGCATGATGGCATTGACCCTCTCCGCTTGCCCGTTGGTCTGCGGGTGCCTTGCCGATGTCAGGTTGATCTTGACGTTCAGGAAGCCCATCAGCTTTTGCCAGAAATTCGAGATGAACTGGCGTCCGCGGTCGGACAGTATAGACCGCGGCAGCCCGTGCACTTTGAACACGTGATCTATGAACAATTTGGCTGTTTGTTCTGCCGTGGCCACCTTCGCACACGGTATGAAATGTGCCATCTTGGTGAACAAGTCCACCACCACTAGTACAGCTGTCTTGCCTCTCGAGCTGGGGAGATCCGTGACAAAGTCCAGGGCCACTCTCTCCCATGGTTCAAACGGCGTTTGCAGCGGTTCCAGCAGTCCCGCCGGTGGTTTGTGCACCGGCTTGGCCCTCTGGCAGGTGTCGCACCTCGCGACGTAGTCCGCGACTTCCCCCCTCAGTCTGGGCCACCAAAAGTCTCTTGCGACCAATTCCACCGTTTTTTCTGTGCCAAAGTGCCCGGCCGTGGGTGCGTCGTGCAGCTGCTGCAGTACCCGGGCGCGAAGTTCGTCTCCCGGCACGTAGACGGCCCCTTTACGTAAGAGCAAGCCGTCTCGTATCTGGAACTCGTCGCCCTTCGCCGTGCCCTTGTGCACCTCTGCCATCTTCGCCTGCGCGAATGAGTCGTCCGTCAACGCCCGTCGCACCGCATCCAGGTCTACTGAGGCTGAAGCGCACGCCCACGCTGTTGGCGCGAAGATGTGCATGGCCGCCGCTGGCGTCGCCTCTTCGAGGTACTGCGGTTTTCGGGACAGGGCATCCGCCATGATGTTGGTGTCGCCCGGGACGTACTCAATTCGGAAATTGAAGTCAGCAAAGAACTCCGCCCAACGGATCTGCCTCTGGTTCAGGAACCGAGCCGTGCGCCAGTGCTCCAGATTCTTGTGGTCCGTGCAGACCTGCACCGTGTGCTTGGCGCCGATCAGGAAGTGCCTCCACGCCTTGAAAGCTGCATGAATGGCAAGCAGCTCCCTATCCCAGATGGTGTAGTTCTGTTCCGACTTGCTGAGCTTTCTGGAGTAGAACGCCCCCGGCCTCCAGACCCCCTGCGGGTCCTTCTGCAGCAGTACCGCTCCCACTGCTCTATCGGACCCGTCTGTCTCCACCCTCAGCGGTCTGCTGGGGTCGATATGCAGCAGTTGCTCTTCCGACGCGAAGAGACGCTTGAGTGTCTGAAAGGACCGCTCCGCCTGCTCCGTCCAGATGAATTTCTTTTTCTTGGAGCTTAGCGTGTCCGTAATAGCTGCCGTCTGCATCGCGAACCCCTTGATAAACTTGCGATAGAAATTGGCGAATCCGACAAACCTCTGGACCTCTTTCCGGTTGCGCGGGCTCTTCCAATCCAACACCGCACGAACCTTGGCGCTGTCCATGGCTAGCCCCTTGTCCGACAGCTTGTAACCCAAGAAATCCACCTCCGTCGTGTCGAACTGGCACTTCTCCAGTTTGGCGTACAGTCTATGCTGCTGCAGCCTCTTCAGCACCTCCCGGACGTCCTGGTCGTGTGCTTGCTGCGAGTCAGAGAATATCAGGATGTCATCCAGAAAGCAGACGCACTTCTTGTAGAGGAGTCCCGCCAACACGTGATGCATAAAAGCTTGAAAACAGTGAGAACCGTTTTGCAAACCAAACGGCATCACTCTGTATTCGTAGGTGCCCAGAGGCGTGAACATGGCTGTCTTCCACTCATCGCCCTCCCTCATGCGGATGAGATTGTACGCTCCTCGCAGGTCCAACTTGGTGAACACGCGTCCCTTGCGCACCGTCGCCAGCAGGTCGTCAATCCTGGGCATAGGGAAATCGGAGGGCTTGGTCATTCTGTTTAAGAGGCGGTAATCCACGACCAATCTTTTTTGGGGTGTGTCCTTTTTCTTCACGAAGAAAACAGGACTGCCCCCTACTGCGCTGGACTCCCGGATGAAACCGCGCTGCAAATTGTGATCGATGAACTGTTTGAGTTCCTGTAGTTCGTCCTCAGACATGGAATATAGCTTCCCCTTCGGCAGCGTCGCCCCTGGCAGGAGGTCAATCTTGCAGTCATATTGCCTGTGCGGTGGTAGCTTGTCTGCCTCTTTCTCGCAGAAGACCTCCAGAAAGTCCGCGTATTTGTGGGGAACTGCTTGCAACGTTCCCAACTGCAGTTGTGAGTCCTCCTCCTCCCCCTCCTGCCTGGGCAGGATGCAGTGTTCTGCGCAGTAAGAGGAGCCGAAGATCAGCTGTCTCTGGTACCAAGCCAGCGTTGGACTGTGCCTGTCCAGCCAACTCATGCCCAACACAATGGGCATGTCCGACAGTCGGGTGACATTAAAACTGATGACTTCCCTGTGGTTACCAAGTTGCATCACCATTGGTGGCGTCTGCTTCACCACCTGCCCCCCTAGCAACTCTCTGCCATCCACTGTGACGACTTGCAGGGGCAGAGTGGCAGGCAGCAGCTTTATAGCGTGCTGCTCCACAAAATCCTGTGCTATAAAGTCTGCGTTGCTTCCAGAATCCACAGAAAGCGGCACTTCGATGGTGACTCCATTGGGTAGCTGGAGAGACGCTGTGAGTTGCACTACTGGTTTGGGTGGGAGGGGGTCCGTGGGTTGCAATATCGCTGGGGACTGCTTCACTGATGCGTCTGGCTGGGCCCCAGTGCCTCTGTCTCCAGCCAGACATCGTCGTTTCCCTGCTGAGCTTCGCTGCATTGCGTGGCCACTTTCACCGTTGCGGAGGCTGCAGTGTGCTTGGAGCTCCTCTGGGGACACTCTTTCGCCAAGTGTTGAGGGCTCTCGCATATGTAACACTTCCTGGTCCCTCTAGGAGGTTTAGTCTTGACTGCTGTCGGTGCAGAGGCTCTGCTAGCTGACTGAGCCCTGGCGCCTCCCACTTCCATAGGTTCCACTCCCCCTCCTGGCGGAGGTGTGGATTGCGCACGCGCTGCTTCCCTTGGAACGAAAGAGAAACTTCTCGCTGCTTCGCGCCCTCCACGTCCTTCATCTCTGCACCATGGACGTTCTTCCAGCCTCACCCCCACAGTCAGCGCCCTTTGGACCACCTCCTGCGTGCTTCGGGGCCTCTCCCCCCTCGCAATTTCATCCTTCACAGCAGAGCTGAGACCCTCCCAGAACAGGTCCCTGACTGGGGGCGAGTCCCGGTCCCATTCCAATGCACTGACCAGCGCAAAAAAGCGGGCGTGGTACTGCCGGACGCTCGCCCTCCCTTGTTTCAGTCCATGAATCTCCCGTCGGGCAAGATCCACATCAATGGTAGACAAAAAACATGCATCCATCGCTTTGATAAAGGCATCTGCACTCTGAAGCTCCGGATCTTTATCCCTCCACAAATTGTGCAGCCACGCTTTCGCATCCCCATGCAAATGGGACAGTATAAACCCCACTTTCTCTTGCTCATCTCTAAAGTCTTTTGCCAGCAGTTGCAGTGCGCACATCACATCTGCTCGAAAGTTGGGGTACTGTTGTAAATTCCCATCGAAGTGAGCCACCAGCCCTCCTGCTCTCCGTGCCAACCCAACCCCCTCCGGTCTGGGTCCTGGCTGCCCATGCTTAACCCATGCTTCAAACCTGGCGTGGAGATCTCGGTAGGCGGCTGCCGCATCCTCCTCCCTTTTCTTGGATGCCAGTACCTCCGCATTCAATTGGGTAACTGCCTGTTGCAGCGCTGAAACTTTCTCTGCTTCCGTCATCTTTGCCAACCGTCGTGAGCTTGCTCCCACACACCGATCCCCTCCTCCAGCTGCTTCTGTCTCCGCTGCGAGGTATCAGGTGTCAGAAGCTTGAGAGACGGGTCTTACTGTCGGGGCTGCCGCCCAGTCCCAGCTCACATAGGACCAAGTCAGCCAGCGTTCAGTTTCAAAGAGTCTTTATTGGATTACAGGTTCCATTTCCAAACTGCAACGTGCAGCCCTACTTCTTCTAGGTCAGAACGACGAAGACCCGTCTGAGTCTCCGCCTCTAGCGCACCAGCTTAATACCCTAGCCTTGCTCCACCTCCTGCGCCTTTCCTTCCGTCTCTGGGTCCTCCTGCCCCCCTGGGTCTCTCCCTTCCTACTCTCTTCTGACGCGGACCCCCCTGACCCTTCCGCCTCCTTGCGGCGGGCTTTGGGACCCGGTTCACTCTCTGGGCTGCTGACTGCGCCAGCTTCCGTTACATTTGAACTTGGCGCGCGCGCCCAACTCTCCACTTTCCTCTTGATCGTTTCCTCGCTCCCCGAGGTGGGCGTGACTACTCCTGACTCATGCCCCCCCTCCTTCTGAAAGTCTCCGGAGCCCGATATCTGGTCCCCTTTCTCCCCGCTGCTCCCGGCTGGGAACGTGGGTCCCGATCTCCAACTGCTGCTTTCTGATCCCTCTCTGGACCCTTCTTCCTGGGGTGTCCCCCTGCTCTCCCCCCTTGCTCTGGCTGCTGGCGCTCCCTTCTGGGAATCCTCGGACTCGCTAGACAGGCTCGGTGATCTCGGGTCGTCATCCCCACTCATCCTTCCTTCGTATTCCTCCCCCTCGCTCTCTGTCTCCTCCCTTCTCTGCGTCTCTGCTCCTGAACCCCTGACAGTATCTATTGAATATGAAGTTGCCCTATTTATGCCAGGACTTGTACTTATACAATGAAACTGCCTTTCCCTCTCTACTCCTTGCTTCTCGCCCCCAGCCCCCAATCTCTTCTGGAGGTTGGTGGAACCCCAAAATGGATTGGAAGAAACTGTTGGGATACTGCCAGGGAGACAAAGTCCATCATGGCCCCAAGCCGTCTGCCGGACGATCCATCGATCTCCCGTAGGCACGCAGTATCAGCAATTAGTGACATGAGTTTCCTGAAATATCTTGCCACATTCCAGAGCTCATGCACACTCTATCAGCGGATAATGCACAGCAAAAGTCACACTCAGGAGAGCATTATTTACAAGTTTTATTCAGCGTTGATCAGAATAAAGAAAGACATGACTGCCTGCGTCAGTGTCTCCAGCACAGAGAGAAAACGAAAGCAAAGACACAACAGAAACATCCTGTGAAAACAGGGAATACGCAGGCTGTGACACAAACATCCTGCTCCCTTTTAAGGTGGAACGGAAATATCCTAACAGAAACAAGGGAGAATAAGACATCCTTGAGGAAATGGCATCTTTGCTGGACACAACCCTGTATTTCCTTCTCACATTTCTTTGCCAAATGTCATGTGTTTGAAAAGACGGGGGACGGGGAATTCCTTCCTTTTGCTTACCGATTCACAAGTAGGAATGCATGTCTCAAAATATGCGGGAACATTTAAAAGCAGGCATATCAAAACTGATTTCGGTTATTGTAAAAGGTAAAGGGACCCCTGACCATTAGGTCCAGTCGTAGCCGACTCTGGGGTTGTGGTGCTCATCTCGCTTTATTAGCTGAGGGAGCCAGCGTATAGCTTCCGGGTAATGTGGCCAGCGTGACTAACCCACTTCTGGCAAATCAGAGCAGCAAAGGGAAATGCCGTTTACCTTCCCACTGGAGTGGTACCTATTTATCTACTTGCACTTTGACGTGCTTTCAAACTGCTAGGTTGGCAGGAGCAGGGACTGAGCAACGGGAGCTCACTCCGTCGTGAGGATTCGAACCACCGACCTTCTGATTGGCAAGTGCTAGGCTCTGTGGTTTAACCGACAGCGCCACCCCTGTCTTCAGTAATTGTAGATGGCCGCAAATAACCTTTGGAATGTGTGTGCATGCAGCAGGAAGAAAACACTTCCCCTGGCACATCCAGGCGCAATCAGAGCTGCGGAACATGAAATCAGTGACACGAAGAAGAAAATGGTTGGACGGTGAAGCCAAGTCAGTTGCACTTGGAAAATGCTGTTCTACTTGCTAAGTACCAACAAAGCAATTGGGTGAGTCAACCACATCAAGAACGAACCCAAATTTAACACAAGCAAATCAAGGCCTTAACTGACTTTTACTGTCACAGTTGGGGGCATGACAAACAAGCAAAGGCCAGCCCTCTGCTGCTAAACACATTTATTTGGAACTGAGTCCCATTTATTATCCAGCACCGATGCATAGGACAGCAGCCTGTCAGAACAACATCCAGTGGTTGATACGAGGGTCATAAATTCAGCTTGAAGGTTTGCCCAGGCCACTGCTGCTTTCACCACAATGTTTCTATAATGGTTCTGATACTTTGGAAGCCAGGAATATAAGCACAATGCTTTGTTGGAGTTTTATAGACCTAGATGTGGTTTTATGAGATGCCTCCTGGTCAGCACTCTTTACAAACCTATAAAAGAGTGTCAGCAAACACCCCCAAAGCCAGGGACTAACTAGTGGGCCTGAATGTGGAGGCATTTCCCCAACAGAATGAAAAGGCACAGGAGAAGGGACAATTCTAATATAAAACCTTGCATTAAATCAATGAGTCATCAGTGAGACAGAGCTAAAGTGTGTGACGATGAAAGTGAGGGAGAGGCTGGGATCCAAATCTTGCTACGTAGGGTTTGTTTATGCAAGAAAAAAGCTCCTCGCTTCTTAAGCCCTTTGTAGGCTATATCTAGGGATGTCATAGAAATCTCACAAAAGCAGAAAAATAAGCTGAAATAGCTGCAGCGTGTGTGTTTGTCTGTGGTTTGGAATGGCAATCAGTGAAACACATAGCACAGCTGTACCTTGGATCCTGAACGCCTTGGTACTCGGACATTTTGGCTCCCCAACGCTGCAAACCCGGAAGCGAGTGTTCCGGTTTGCAAATGTTCTTTGGAACCTGAACGTCCGACGGGGCTTCTGCAGCTTCTGATAGTTCAAATCGGGAAAAATAAATACAGTAAATGGACAAAAGTACAAAGATTCACAAAATGTTTAGGGTTATGCATACCCTTGCATCCCCCCAGAAAAAAGCACTGATAATGCATATTAGCCAAATGTGCATATTAGCCAAAAATGTGTACAAAAATGTGTTCCAAACGAGAAATGTGTCCCAAAGTGCATATGTTTTTATTTGTTAATGGTTCTTTTCAATATAAATAACACACTTGTGTGTGTAGTAAAATGAATATAAGGCTTGAAAAATGACCAACTGAATTGACAGATTCTTACATCCCAAGTGGGGCATGGGTCCATCAGGTCTAATCGTAGCTCCTCATCCCTGCATTTATTACTAGGCAAATGTACATGTGAACAGGCTTTTTGCTGTCTCTCCTATATTCAAATACTTTGCAAATGCACTGGGGCTGGGACTGGTTCTTTTGTTTACAAAATTATGTCATGCACAAAGAGTGCTACATAAATGCATTTCTAAAGGTAGGCAACATTATTTTGCAGTGACCTTGCCTTCCGTACATAGAGACTCTGAAACGGAAATGGCCAAAACAGGAAAAATTACTTTTCATCAAAAAGAAAAGAAAAGCTGTGACTTTGCTTTTAATGGAACTGTTTGGGTAGGAAGGGGCCTTAACAAGATATTCTGCCTCCCAAATTGAATCAAGCAAAGCATCTAATATATAATTCTTACTTGTGTTGAACTCCTACTGACACCAGCGGGATTTCGAGGCACAGAGACCTTGCAGTGTCAAATCCCAAGTAGTTGTTGTGGCAATTTGTTACCATGCAGGTTGTCAAGTTGTATTCTCTATGGGAAATGATAATGGCTTCATATATATAGTCCTGCTTATAGAGACTTCACCCTATTGCAACAGTCCAGTTTCCACATGCATTAAAGATGGGATAGTCTACCTCAGGGGTCTGCAACCCGCGGCTCCGGAGCCGCATGTGGCTCTTTTACACTTTTGCCGCGGCTCCGGGGCGGATACTAGCGAGGGGAGGAGGCGCATTGTGCGCCCCGACACTCCCCACTGTGGCGGGCGCTGTACTGGCTGTGACGTCGCATGGGGGCGGTGTGTGCGTTAGTCACGCACCGTCCCGACGTCACCTTCCCACCCACTGTCAGATCGCGGCTCCGGAGATATATTTGTTTTAAATGTCGCAATGGTTTTGCGGCTCCCAGTTTTTTTTCCTTCGGAAACGGGTCCAAGTGGCTCTTTTTGTCTTAAAGGTTGCAGACCCCTGGTCTACCTTGAAGATGATTTCATTCTTTGGAGAAGTTGGCTTCGATGGAAAGTGAAAGAGGATGGGATCTAAAGAGAAAGTGAAAAAAAGATTTGTTTCCATGGATGCAGTTAAACCTTGTTGCTAATACTGGCTATTCAGATAGCAGGATATTTTCTTACTCATAAAATCTCTATTTTATTTGAGTTGTGCTGTTTCCTTAGCCACACACACACACACACAGGTGATACTCATCAACCTGGGAAGGTAAAGGTAAAAAAAGAGGTAAAGGACCCCGGATGGTTAAGTCCAGTCAAAGGCAACTATGGGGTTACGGCTCTCATCTCTCTTTCAGGCCAAGGGAGCCAGCGTTTGTCCACAGACATCTCTAAACTGCTTGACTAAACTGCTTCTGGCGCAACGTAACACTGTGATAAACCAGAGAGCACAGAAATGCCGTTTACCTTCCCGCTGCAGCAGTACCTATTTATCTACTTGCACTGGTATGCTTTCGAACTGTTAGGTTGGCAGGAGCTGGGACAGAGCAACGGGAGCACACCCCGTCGCAGGGATTCAAAGTGCCGACCTTCTTAGCGGCAAGCCCAAGAGGCTCAGTGGTTTAGACTGCAGCGCCATCCGTGTTGGGAAGGTAGCCCATCGAGGAGAAGGAAAGCTCTGTAACTAAACCTCTGCTGCTTTGCAGGCTATTTCTGGGAGAATAAAAGGCTATGGAGTAAACCCTACAGAAATCTGGAATGGATGGTGCCTTTCACTCCCCCTTCCAGCAATTTTGTATTGCTCTGCTTTCCATTGGGCCACATCAGCGAGGTTGAGAGGGGGGTCATGTCATCTGGGCAGTCCAGGACCATATACCCTCCCCCGGCCTGTTCCCCCGGGGAGGTCACTTTGGTGCTGTCAACACAGCAGTTTGACTTCACCCCCGGAGGTGAAGCCTAGGACTTGCCGATCAGAAGGTTGGTGGTTCGAATCCCCGCAACGGAGTGAGCTCCCGTTGCTCGGTCCCTGCTCCTGCCAACCTAGCAGTTCGAAAGCACGTCAAAGTGCAAGTAGATAAATAGGTACCACTCCGGTGGGAAGGTAAACGGCGTTTCCATGTGCTGCTCGGGTTCTCCAGAAGTGGCTTAGTCATGCTGGCCACATGACCCGGAAGCTGTACGCCGGCTCCCTCGGCCAATAAAGCGAGATGAGCGCCGCAACCTCAGAGTCGGCCACGACTGGACCTAATGGTCAGGGGTCCCTTTACCTTTTAAAGACCCTTTAATTGATCCAGGCCTTTTAATTTTCCATTGTCCATTCAGGGATGTGTTCAGTCCTCTGAAGTAATGCCTGAATAGACCCCCATGACCCTGCAATCTTTGAAATGGGAGCTGGTGGGTTGCTGATTCAGAGACTTCCTGCATTAAAATGAATGTACAAATTTCAGATTACGAATTCTCTGACTAGAAGGAAAGTGGAGGCGGGAGTGTGAAAGCCCAAATTTCAACCAGGTTGAAATTTCTCCCTTGAAAGTAACGAGCGAACAAAGGCCAGTTTCATTTTCTTGAATTTACTTCATCTTGTTTCTGAGCGACTGCTTTTCAGAAACGGTGTGTTTGCAACTTTCCCAAGACTAACGCAAATGTTTGTGAAGCCAAACGCTAACAACAAATGAAGTCATTTCAGAAAGAGACTAAAAGATCCTCTGCAAAGCTTCAACCATCAAATTATTATTTGCAATTTGCATAGATCTTCAATGCCTGGCTGTTTTCAACACTTTCTGCTCATGCTTATCACTTTATGATAAGCATTTTGTGAGTTATTGGCAGAATAAAATAGCTTTCATTGGCAGAACATCTGCATTTTTTGCCTACACACAGGAATGAAGCTTTAGAAACTCAGAGGCATTTCTCATTGATAAAGGAGATTCTTTGAAGCATGAAGGTACAGTTTTGTGAAGAAAGCCAAGCTCAAGGTTTTGTTTGTTGAGTAGGGGGGGGGGACAGAAAAAGGAAGACAGTATGAAAATGGTTTTGGAAATATAGCAACATTATTAATAAACGATTGCCTAAGAATATGAGATCTTCTCTTTGGGGAAGGGTGAATGTTCTCAAAAGGAATATTATTCCAAGATTCATTCATATCCTGAGAGGACTTCCAGTTTTTATATCTGGGTCATATTTTAAAAACATAAACTAATTGTTTAGGAAATGCATTTAGGGCTCAGCAATACCAAGAATATGCAGAGAAGGCAGCTACAAATTAAAGAAGGCAGTTTTGGAATCCCATATTTGGAATTATATCACTAGGCTTACATATTTAGTCAAGTACTAAATATTGGAATCCCATTGTTGGCCCTAATTTTCTGATGTGGGCAACCCTAGAATATATGTACATAGCACCTTTGGTTGTTTGGACAATAGTAGGATTGAAATATTTGACATCTCAGCGACTCTGGAAATAATTAAATCACTTAGAACAGGGGTGCCCAGACTTTTTTCAAAGAGGGCCAGATTTGATGGCGTGAACATGCGTGAGGGCTGACCTTTTTTTAACTTTGGGAATACCCCCCCCCGAAGTTGTTGAGCTTTTTAAAGGATTTGACCCCATTAAATAAACTGTCACAGGGGCCAGAGGGCCAGATTAGGCCCCCAAAACAGACTTTGGACATGCCTGACTTAGAATAATATGGAATATATTGGCTAATAAAAAATAATAATCTGATCCATTCTCACATGCTAAACTTACTCTGTGGGGAAACCCCATACCAAGAATTGCAAAAAAGATGGCAATATAGAAAAATTGGGTGGAAGCAGGTGTATTGATATTGGACGAACTGATAGATGGGGAAGATGAATTTTATACCTTTGCTATTTTAAGGCAAAAATATCAGATACAGCCCAATGTCAGTATCTTCAATTACAACATCTCCAAAAAGTGTGTTTGGGCTGTCAGCCCTTTCAGCTTCCGAGATACCTGAGAAATTGGAGCAATTGGACAACTCATTCAAAAATAAAAAGCCAGCAATTACTTTTTATAGATCTTGATTAACAATACACAAGTTCAACATGCAGACTGTAAGAGATGATTGGAGTAAAGAATTGGAATTGTCACGGGAATTGGGGTTGCTTGTGTGTAAACCTCTAGCTGTTCCAAACTGCTTAGGGGCGGTTGTGTCTTTCCCTGACTGAGCAGCTTGGGTGCTGCTGCTCAGTCGCTAGAAGAATCCATGAGTGGGCATCTTCTAAATTTCCTCCAGCATAAGAATTCCTTAATGGACAACCTTCGCCTCGCCTCTCTGCGCGGAAGCCTTCTGCGCAGAGTGGGCGTGCCTAGTGGTGGTCCTCCACCCTCCTCACTGACTTCACTGGAAGAGTCTCGGAGCCTCACCTCCGAGATGCTCTCTGCCTCTCCCTTCTTCCTGGTGTCACCTGGACTTTCTTCCCCAGATGACGTTCTCTCTCTACCCTTACTCATTCCCTCTCCTGCAGAATCTGGAAGCCTCGCCTCCCCCCTCTGCTCTGATGTCAGTTCCCTGACAGGAACTTTCATTATTACCCAGACAGTGGGGAAATGTATTAGCTTCAATACTTAAGGTGTCATTAGATTTAAAACTAAGACTAATACAACAGACTAATAATATTTAGAGTTTATTGAACTCCTTTATGGTTGTATAAAAATGGGTTAGCTAAGACAGCTCAGTGTTGGAGATGGGGCAAGGATAATGCCTCTCTGAAACACATGTTTGTACAGTATTCTTTACTTAACAAGTTGTGAGAGAAAGTGCTCCACGGTGTAACTATGTGCAGAAAAAGTTAAATCTTTCAGCGGAGAATATTTTATTGAACTATACCCCTACAGTATGAAAATTATCAACGGGACAACGGAAATGGATTTTTCATGCTCTAATGGTGACCAAGAGATTGATGTTGAGGAACTGGAAAAATATAGATATGATATGATAACCTTCACTCAATGGACAATGATATGATATCACTGGCAGTTTATGAATGGACTGCTTACAGTTACAGACTCTGTACGGATAAATACAATAACTTTTGGGATGAGTTCATACAACATGTAGTAGGTGTTAAGTTGTGGGTGAACATATCAGACAACACAGCGATTCTTCAAACAGCTCTTGTTTATTCACAGGCCAGGACAGAACTGAACTGAAGGGTTCAGTCAGCCTGCTTATATAGAGCTCCAGTACAACGTTGCTGTAACAACTTTCTAAAACTATCCAATCACTGAACGTCACTTTTGATCCCTTATTTGCATAACTATCTACAGTATCCCCCTGCTGACCCAGGGTGAGAACTTCAGTACATAACAGTAGGCAATTACAAAAGCACAACAACAAGAACACTAAACAGTCATACCTCATGCTATGGACGCTTCAGGTTACATGTTTTCGGGTTGCAGATCGCGGAAAACCCAGAAGTACCGGAATGGGTTACTTCTGGGTTTTGCCGCTCACGCATGTGCAGAAGCGCTAAATCGCGTTTCAGGATGCGAACGCTACGGGTTGCGGACGTGCCTCCATCACAGTTTACGCCCGCAACCTGAGGTTCCACTGTACCGATTTATACAAGAATGTATGGGAATATCGCATATTGCTTCTTTTTATTTGCATATTTTCATTTTTATATGTATCTTTGTTGTTGTTTTTCTCCCTCTCACTTTTCCTTCTTTATTTCTGTATCACTTTCTTTTAACTGAGACCACCTTAATAAACTACAAATATGAAATCAGAATATGAGATCTCTATATCCAAGATTCACTACCTGTAATACCAACTGTCCCTAGGAGACGTATTCTGCTTCTGGATCTGTAGAACTGTCAATGCAATATGTTGTTTTTTTTATTCATGTGTTTGCTATAGAGGGCAACAGAAGATCTTTATTTAAGAAGTAATATGTCTTTCTGAATATCATATTATCAGTAGTGTGGGGAAAAAATGACCTTGCACCATTTTGAGTTGAGCTCAGAAAGTGTTTGTTTTTCTGAACCACATTTGAAAATTCAGGCCCTGTTGTACTCCTAATGACATCGGTAATGCAAATGCCCCCTGCTTCTTTGCAAGCCTCAAACCATCTCCATAAACCCTTTTAGCCCACCCCGAACCTTCCTTACCTTCTCCCTTTCCTGGAAATAGAGGTGAAGTGGATGGTCCCACCCCCAAGAGGTCTCCATTTATCATTTCCTTCCTGACACCTTGAATGCTGAAGTGGTGGGTTTTCACCCACCAGGAACCCTGGGATATCTAATTTTTCAGGTAGGGCGTGTCATGAAGTAGTGATCCTGTCAGCAAGTATCGCTGGGTGGGGCCCCTCAGGCAGGTGGCAACAATTAGTCCCCAAAGTGGGAGCATGTGATGGGGCTGGCTGGTTGCCAGCATTACCCAGCCCCTATAAATCTTTGAATTAACCTGCCTTGTTGTTTGATGTTTTGTAGCTGGTGCCAGAGAAGACGCCAATAAAGCTTGATAACCCGTTTGGTGCCTGTGTGTGATTGATTAGTAGCTTGGAGGGAGGACTCAGGAAAGTGACCCCCTCCTTGACAGGGCCAGCCAAAGCTATTTTGCTGCCAGAGACAGATACCTCGCTATGGATGGATGGTGGCTAACAGATTGAGGTTGAATCCTCAAAAGACAGAAGTACTGTTTTGGGGGGACAGGGGACGGGCGGGTGTGGAGGAATTCCTGGTTCTGAAGGCCCCTGAAGGACCAAGTGTGCAGCCTGGGAGTCATTTTGGAATCACAGCTGTCCATGGAGGCGCAGGTTAATTCTGTGTCCAGGGCAGATGTCTACCAGCTCCATCTGGTATGCAGGCTGAGACCCTCCCTGCCCGCGGATTGTCTTGCCAGAGTGGTGCATGATCTGGTTATCTCCAGCTTGGACTACTGCAATGCACTCTACGTGGGGCTACCTTTGAAGGTGACCCGGAAACTACAGCTAATCCAGAATGCGGCAGCTAGACTGGTGACTGGGAGCGGCCACCGAGACCATATAACACTGGTCTTGAAAGACCTACATTGGCTCCCAGTATGTTTCTGAGCACAATTCAAAGTGTTGGTGCTGACCTTTAAAGCCCGAAACAGCCTCAGCCCAGTATACCTGAAGGAGCGTCTCCATCCCCATTGTTCAGCCCGGATACTGAGGTCCAGCTCCGAGGGCCTTCTAGTGGTTCCTTCACTGTGAGAAGTGAGGTTACAGGGAACCAGGCAAAGGGCCTTCTTGGTAGTGGCTCCCACCCTGTGGAACACCCTCCCATCAGGTATCAAGGAAATAAACAACTATTTGACTTTTAGAAGACATCTGAAGGCAGCCCTGTTTAGGGAAGAGAAATGTTGGGGGGTATGGACACCTCATCTAATGAAATGCTTACAATCATTATTTTTGCACAGATTTATGACCAGAAATTGAATAGCCTTGAGGGTCACATCTACACCAGCCTCATCCTACTTTGGAGGTCTTTAAGCAGAGGCTTGACAACCATATGTCAGGAGTGCTCTGATGGTGTTTCCTGCTTGGCAGGGGGTTGGACTCGATGGCCCTTGTGGTCTCTTCCAACTCTATGATTCTATGATTCTATGATCCTTTGCCTTTACATGGACTCCATTTATGTTCAATGGGACTAACTCCCAGCCAGAAAGTTATAGATAGGGTCACAGCCTTAGTTATTGCTATGTGAGCTGAACTGTAACCATTTTGTATAAATTCAGCCAAATGGACAGAATGACAGTAGCTGTGAAAAACAAGAGAGCACATTTGGAGAGGAAAAGCCCTGTAGTGCCTGGAATCACCAGAACCCATTTTTCATAGTTAATGCACAGTTCATCATCTTCTTGTCTACTTAAGCAATGAAGTTTCCAGAAGCAGGAGAAATAAACAAACTTTATACCCAGAGATCCCTGACACTGTTATATTAACAAGTGCTGTTTGGGATGTGCTTTCTTGGAATTATTATTTTTTATTGTTCTAAATAAGCACAGCTGGAATCAATAGAGTATCTCTAGCACTTTTAAAGTAGGACTGTATTGATGCCATTCTATTAAAATTTGCCAACTTGGCCTCTTCCAGCTGAAGCATAAGCCTTAATGGCTGAAAGCTGATGTTAAGAGTTCTAATTTATAATTGACTGATAGCTTTCAAAACCTGGCTTTTAACATTTAAAAGCAGGCAAACAGCACTCTGTTCTGTAAGGGCCAGAATTGTGTAGAATATACATATATTTTAAAGGCTCGAGGCACAGCTCATAACTTGCATTATGAGATGCTCAGTCATACTTGCCCCCCCACACACACACACATAATCTACTCTGGAAAGAGTCACTTGGCTTCTACTTTCTCCCCTCCTTAACTTTATCTTCCAGGTGATCAATTCAATTTCACAATGGCCGACGGTCCTTGGCATTTTCCACTAAAATAGCCTTTGCACATTATCTTCATGTCTCCCTTTTCACTCAGTTATGAAGGGAAGTGTCCAAAATGTTATCAGCTGGAACATTTCCGGCATTTTATTAATTTCTACCAAGTCTGAAATTACGCGATAAGTCACATTGAGACGCTCTACAAGGTAGAAGGAGAGCAACACAGGGAAGCTATTGCTTAAAGTTCCACTCTCTGAGTTTACCATCTTTGTGGGCACTTCCATTACTTTCAGATGGGATTCGACCACAGGCTGACCAATTCAGCTTGTACGGTTATAGCTAAATGGGAAGCCTTGCATGATGAACCCACTTCTGGAAAAGACTGGACTTTTTGTGATAAGGAAAGTGAGGTGGGAGATGCAGTGGAAAGAGTGAGATAACACTTGCTTTGACACAATGTTAACCGCTGTCAAGGTGCTGTCAGTGACTCCCGGCTGGTTGCCCAGGAAAGTATAAAAGACAAGGAAAAGTTTCTTACTGTCCTTTTTATATTTCAGTCTTTACAGAGAGAGGCTATAGAACCCATCCTCTTGGATAATGGCGTTGTCCCAAATGAATCTCCACCTCCCGTCTCTCCCACTTCCTCATTTGTCATTGTCATCGTCTCCTCTACGGGCGCTGCTATGTGTCCTCTGTCTTTGAGCTCTTTGCTCTCCTACTTTTAAGGCTCGCCGGGTTCTGGGAGGTGGAGGGTCTGGAGTACTTTCTAATGACAATGTGTCAGCCGGGTGTTGTTCTGGCTCTCCCATGATTTCCCAGCTTCCCCCCTGATCTACCTCTGAACTGCTACCTCCCCAAACCCTGTTGTAAATCTATACTGTCTTCCTTCTCCGTGGAAGAGTCAGGATGGGGAGGTGGTCTCCACCATTCCTCCTCTCCCCAGTCCCTGTCAACCGCAGACAGATCAGAATGAACGGCCAATAAACAGACTGTCCAGAAATGCTTTGTTCCTCGCTTCTGCCCCTCACAAATGCCCTTAGTGCTTGCAACAGGCCAGGTCTCTGTGATAGAGAATATGTGAATGATACTGTGGTGTGCTGAGCGAGTATTTGTCTGGCCTCTATGGGGGCAGATACTACTCATGAGGCTTCAGTCTGGGAGAAGGGGTAGTCTGTGTGCTGTCCCCAGTATTTGCCTCATCTGAGGCCATTGATTGTAGCTGTGGTTGGATGATACTGTGGTGTCCTGGATGAAAGACATCCTGAGTGACAGTTGTGAAGTCATCAGTAACCATCTCCTTCCCCCTGAGGCTTCCTGATCCCTGGGATCACCTCTTGGCCCATTCTGGGGGAGGCCTTCAATATACCTGGCATTATATATCATGATATGACCACAGGATGGTCCAAGTACTGGGCCATTTCCAGCTGGACCAGCAGGGAAGAATCTGGAAGCCATGGATGGCACATTTCCTAGCAGGCCAATTCTCATGTTGCTTTTCGTACATGGAGTTTTTGCATCCAATGCACCATAAAGTGATATCAGAATGAACCTGCAACAGAATAACATGCCCCAATCCACAGATTGCAACAATTTCTATCCTATCAGAATCAGCATCCCCAAACAGTTCCCATCTGTGCCTATCAGGACCAAATACATACACTTAACCAGCTACAGTGGTACCTCGGGTTAAGAACTTAATTCGTTCTGGAGGTCCGTTCTTAACCTGAAACTGTTCTTAACCTGAAGCACCACTTTAGCTAATGGGGCCTCCTGCTGCTGCCGTGACGCAAAAGCATGATGTCTGTTCTCATCCTGAAGCAAAGTTCTTAACCCAAGGTACTATTTCTGGGGTAGCAGAGTCTGTAACCTGAAGCTTATGTAACCTGAAGTGCATGTAACCCGAGGTACCAATGTAATTCGTTCTGGAGGTCTGTTCTTAACCCTAAACCATTCTTAACATGAGGCACACTTTCGATAATGGGGCCTCCCACTGCTGCTGTGCCGCCAGCTTGCGACTTCTGCTCACATCCCGGGGCAAAGTTCAAAACCAGGAGCATCTACTGCCGGGTTAGCGGAGCTCGTTACCCAAAGCGGTCGTAAGGAGGACGGTACATAACCTGAGGTTCCACTGTACACACTTTCTCATGTGGTGTTGCGCATCCCTGTCTACAAAAGTACAAGCCAGTGTGGTGTAGTGGTTAAGAGCGGTAGTCTTGTAATCTGGGGAACCGGGTTTGCGTCTCCGCTCCTCCACATGCAGCTGCTGGGTGACCTTGGGCTAGTCACACTTCCCTGAAGTCTCTCAGCCTCACTCACCTCACAGAGTGTTTTTTGTGGGGGAGGAAGGGAAAGGAGAATGTTAGCCGCTTTGAGACTCCTTTGGGTAGTGATAAAGTGGGCTATCAAATCCAAACTCTTCTTCTTCATCTCCTTCTTCTACAACTTGAGACTTAGCAGCCCTCAGTTTTCTTAATATTCTACCTGCATTCACCTAGTAAATCTATTATCAAATGATGGTGAGGTCTGTCTTTATTTTTAATCTTGCTTGTCTCCTTTTTGAAATGCATTTCCAGCCCCCTAAACTCTTGAGATGAGGTTAGACCTCTTTTCCCCCCTAGAACTACCCACTCTGGAGTTGAGTGTTTATGAGGACCCTGTCTCAAGCAAGTGTTGTTTTGTGGAAGACCTGCAGGGCATTCGTTTTTCTCATCGGACACTTCTTGTCATCCAGTACATTTTGTACGTAAGGACTTCACTCCAGCACAAAATATTATCTCCACCTAACCAGGCCGTATGATTTTGTGATTACTTATTGTACCTTTGAGTGATTGCTTGGCAGTGAGCCTAGCAAGAGGCACCTGCAGACACCATGCTACAGCTCCAACTGCTTTTGCCAAGCTCTGTTGGGGAGGGCAGCTATTCATCCACATCTTTTTGGATGCCGATCAGCTGATGTGACATGCATGGATATTCATAAAGCCAGTGCAGGTACCAGATACAGTGGGAGGAAAGGTGGGTGGGCAGTCTGAGTTGGCACATACAGAAAATGGGAATGAACAGCAGCTGCAAAGGCTTAGCCCCAGGGGCAATGCTTGTTTGCTTAGTGAGACTCGGGCAGCTCTTCAAAGGTTGAAGATCGATCGCAGTGGGACCCAGGCAACACCTGGCACTTGGAACCTTAAAAGAGAAACTGTATTATTATTTTTAAAAATGTGCTTTCGTTAAGACAACTGGAGTTAAGATGTCTTTATGAAGACAAAAAGGAGCTTAAACAATTGTCATGGACTGGTGGGCAATTGGGGACTTTTAGTCTCGTCAACCAATTTCATGAAGTAGGACCTACAGGGCATGAGCTGCTGTACTCATTAGGCCTGAAACCTAGCCAAGTCTGTGAAAATTGTGTTTTTCTAATAAAGAGTTTAACTCCAGCTTTGAACTGTGTGAATTACTGACCGGCTCTCTCTGTGACAACAATATCAATGTATAATAGACTCTTAAGGCAAGGATAGATACAAGAAAATTAAAAATTCACCCAGTTCCCAAAATATGTGTCTCATATATATGGTAAAAAGGTAAAGGACCCCTGGACGGTTAAGTCCAGTCAAAGGTGATTATGGGGTTGCGGCGCTCATCTCACTTTCAGGCCATATCGAGCATCAGAACAACCTGGACACAATAAGAAATTCTGCCATTGGTATGTTCATTTTCCACCTCTCCATTTTGATTCTCTGGCCCCATATCTGCACAAACTTATTATCCCAAAATACAGACGTGCTTTTACACTTGCAAGACTAGATGTTTTGCCATCTGCAGTACTTGAGGGTCGATTCCAAAAGATCCTGCCCGAGAAACGTCTTTGCCCCTGTGGAGATGGTAGTACCGAAACAGCGGCACACGTTCTCCTGTCTTGTACTCTCTACAAAGACCTGAGGAACGAGATCATCACCCCACTTGTACTAACCATCCCAGGGCGCTCAACCACTGCCACAATGTCCTTTCTTCTATGAGATCAAAATGAGCAGATAACAGCAAAGTTTGCTAGGGTCATAGCTGGGGCAATCAGAAAAAAAGGCCACTAACTGACTGCTGATTCAGGACTTTAAATTGTGCTCTTTTATCAAATTTCCTTTTCTGTGTATACTGTAATGTTTTACTGTTGCTATGGCCATTGGTTAATGCGAATAAAGTTTTATCTATCTATCTATCACTTTCAGGCCGAGGGAGCCGGCATTTGTCCACAGACAGCTTTCCGGGTCATGTGGCCAGCATGACTAAACTGCTACTGGCGCAATGGAACACTGTGATGGAAACTAGAATGCAGAGAAACACCATTTGCCTTCCTGTTGCAGCAGTACATATTTATCTACTTGCACCAGCGTGCTTTCGAAATGCTAGGTTGACAGGAGCTGGGACAGAGCATTGGGAGCTCACCCCATCACGCAGATTCAAACCGCTGACCTTCCGATCAGCAAGCCCAAGAGGCTCAGTGGTTTAGACCACATTGCCACCTGCATCCCTCCATGTGTTCAAAATATATAAATATGTATAGCATACACTTTGCTTTTTGTCTAGAACATAGAAACATAAGAAAAGTCCTGCTGGATCAGACCAATCATCTATCAAGCTCAGCATCAGTTGCAGAGCCTAGATGTGCTGAATGGAACAGAAGTTTGCCCACCTCATATTTGGTCCTATAACAGGCCTCTGATCTGTGACACATCCTGTTCCCACATTGGCCAACCACACAAGCAGGACATGAGTGCAACATCAACTGATATTCAGAGGCGTACTGTCTCCTGTCATTAAATGTATTAGCCTGGGCGTTAGACATTTTTGCTTAATGGTAATATTTCATGGTATGCAATTAATGAGATCATGGATGAGACTCTTTTTATCATGCAGTCCTTGAATTAAGCAAGAGAATCTGCTGTAAGCAATGCTATGACTGATGTGGAAACTGAACTTAGACTGTTGTTGCTGTTGTTGTTGTTGTTTAGTCGTTTAGTCGTGTCTGACTGTTTGTGACCCCATGGACCAGAGCACACCAGGCACTCCTGTCTTCCACTGCCTCCCGCAGTTTGGTCAAACTCATGCTGGTAGCTTCGAGAACACTATCCAACCATCTCGTCCTCTGTTGTCCCCTTCTCCTTGTGCCCTCCAAAAAATGAAAAACCAAGAGAAACTGAAATGGACAAGATTTACCCATTGCTAGAATCAACAGTTCCAACCCTGAGTTAAAAATTTGGCATGATCAGTTTGGTGATCAGCATACCTCTCATGATCCCCTTTTCCTTTTTAAATTTATTATTATTATTATTATTTTTCACAAAAACAACTTTTACACATTTTAACATAGACCATAAATTACTTTATCCATTGACTTCCCCTCCTCCTTTTCCATTGTTTCCATATTTACCCTTGAATGTAGCATATTTCACACATACTATTCAATGCATCCATTTTAACCTATTTGTCTTAATAATTCACACTGCTGCTCGTATTTCAAGTCCTGCTCACGTTTTCCTCTCGCTATAGCCATTCTTTAAATACTCAGTAAAAAAAAACTCTCCAGTCCTCAAGGAATTTGCCGTGGTCATCTCTCAATGTGGATTAATATTTAGTCAACTCATCCATATCCAATCTTAAGGTGATTGTTTTGATTCAGTGAAACATTTGGTTCAAGAATGCAGAATGGGGGCTGGGTGAAAAGAATAGTTAGAGTTAGGTGTGAACAGAAGATGGATAACTTGGAATGATAAACCAAGTTCTTCCAGACACCAGCTCAGCCAAGGGTTGGCAACTCAGCCAGATGGGTGGGGTATAAATAATAAAATCATCATCATCATCGCATGAAGCAGCTGGCTTCATATCAGGCCATAATGGCTAGTGAATACAGTCGTACCTTGGTTTTCGTACAGCTTAGTTCTCGAATGTTTTGACTCCCGAATGCCACAAACCTAGAAGTGACTGTTCACTATTTTTGAAAGCTGGATGTCCGACGGGGCTTCCATGGCTTCCGATTGGCTGCAGGAGCTTCCTGAAGCCAATCAGAAGCTGTGCTTTGGTTTCCAAATGTTTTGGAAGTTGAACAGACTTCCAGAACGGATTCTGTTCAACTTCCAAAGTACAACTGTACTGTAAATGATTCTTCCTAAAGAATGAAAATGGTTGTAGAGCAGCCATCCTTAACATGACATCTTCCAGATGCTGCTGAAATATTCAACTATTCAAGTTCGTTCATTTAAATGAAAGGACCTAATTAAGTCAAGTTCATTGATTTCGGGGGACCTTTTCTGAGTATATTTTAGCTGAATGCTACCCATGGCTTCAGAATTATGGTCAGTTACCATAATTGTAACAGAGGGTTGGTTACATTTCCAAAATAAGTCAGTTTCTTACAGCACAGTGCTATGAATTTTTATTTGGAAGTAAAACTCACTGTGTTCAGTGGAGCTTCTCTCCTATCTAGTGTGTTTAACACTGCAGCCTAATAAATGGAACGATCCTTTAATTTAATAATTAAGATTCTATTTGTCAGTGATAAAATGGCGGGTAGTCAAAGTTATTCCACAAAAAGGAAACAATTTCTCACTACAGCATAAGAGTTATTTCTTCTGCACGAGGCCGTGAATGTTGTGCTCCTGTCCCTATTGCTTGCTATCCCTGTCACAGAAATAGCTTTATAAGGTGTTTACTCATTCTGAGAAAGACAACAATGTATTGACTGTATTGACCTTTTCATTCCCTTTGTAGTTTGACTGACTTGTACCTTCCTCTCTTCCACCCTTGGCAGCTAGTCAAAAGATCAGGAGCACACAGCCAATCGCGCCAGTGAATTTTGAAAAGGTGAAAGCTGTAGACCTTAGCTCTCTCATAAGGTGAGGAATAGAAAATCAGGGGTTTCAATATAAAGCTGAATTAGGAGGATGACGTTATGTCTTCAATATTACTGGATCTCTTTCTGTCACCTTGGTGTGTGTGTGTGTGTGTGTGTGTGTGTGTGTTCAGCTTTTACCAAGGCATTGCAGCTGCCCAGAGGCCATGCTTGCTACATAATAATCTTTTGCCAGATCACCACCTGACTTCTCAACAGAGTTGCTTTGTACAGAAAATGAAAAATGTGCAGACTTTTAGAGAATCTCATTACATGCCACATGCTGGTATTATACATTAAATTCATCTGCATCTCTCTTTTTTTGGATGCAAATCAGTTGATGTGACATGTGCAGATTCCGTACTGCTAGTGTAGGTAGCAAGATGAATGGGAAAAGATGAATGGGAACCACAAAATGAATGGGCAACCATTGGTGGGGGGTGCACCGATTCAATCCTATCTCTTTCCTTTAAGTGCTTTATCTATTTTTAATTTTAAACGCTTGGACATTTAAAAATAATTTAAGGCTGTTAGTGAGGTGGGGGCTTCCACCTTCCTCATTCTGCATAAGCCTATGCCATAAAATCTAAAAGACTTCCTATCCAAGCTTTCCATCCATTCCGTTGTTCACTGTGGATAATAGAAATTGTAGTCCAACAACATATGGAGGGCCACAGATTTACCATCCCTTATTGTTATTGTTGTTGTTGTTATTTTATATTATTTATCTTGCCTACGGCAACCCGAAGCGTACATTAAAACCAAGGGGGAAAGAAGTACATTAAACAACTTCCCCTTTCTAAAAGGCCACAGATAAAGGTCAAAGGCCTGGTTATAGAGGGCAGTTTTTCCCCTGGCACCAGTGGCGTAGGAAGGGGGGTGCGGTGGGTGCCATCCCTGAAGGGAGTGAAAAAATGGCTATGGGCTATGTGGTGTGGTGGCTCGGGCACCTGAAGGCTCCACGCTGTCCAAAATGGCAGCGTGGAGCTTGCATCCGCCTGCCGTCTCTCCCTCAGCCACCCTACAACTGAGAGGGGCAGTGGCAAGTCTCGATGCAGTGCACCCTGCCCCAGCTTTCCTTGCCCAATGGGTGGCTTGCCATGTCCCTGGGCGGAGGGCACACACAACGTTCCGAGCGCCTGAACTATGCTGCAATTTGAATCTGCACAATGGGGGAGCTCCCGTTGCTCTGTCCCAGCTTCTGCCAACCTTCTGCCAACCTGGATGTGGGGCAGGTGGTCCCCGGGCCGCACAGCCACAGATTGAGGGGTGTGTGTGCCTGTTCACACCCCTGATTTCTACAGTTTCATTGTGTGTGTTTGTGTGATTTCTTTCTCGATCTTTCTCAGATCCTTAGGCAATAACCCGATCTGTTTCTCAATAATCACATTTACATAGGATCAATATGAGTTGCTCTCCCAGGTGACGTGACGGTTCCCCAAACCTCTCCGTTTGTATCAGATCTACACTCAACCTTTGAAAATAACCTTCAGCTGTAAGGCTGCCCTTGCCAGAACTATGTCTTGTCTAATGAGTCTCATGCTTCATGCAGTTTCATCTCACCCTCACTAGTACTGCTTCTTCTTGCAGTAGGCTTCTGTCTTTATCTTTTTGTCTCAGTGACATTTAGCCCCTTGCAGATTTATTTTTTTTTTTTATTTTTATAATATTTTTTATTAGTTTTACAAAGCATTTTATAACAAACAAACACAAAAAAGAAAACAAACAAACAAACAAGTATAGTTTCATAATGTCTTTTCATAAACTCCTTTCCTCGGACTTCCCCATACCTCCCCTTTCTGCATCCTCGTGTCCAAGTTTTATAGCAACTTATAAATATTTTTTTTCAGCTCTAATTCGTCATAGTCCTTTCTTATTCTAATCTTATATTACTGCAACCCTTTCTCTCTGTAGAATCTCGACATTCTAAACCTCCTCAAGTTTATAGTAGTCCTTAAGATAGATCTTAAATTTCTTCCAATCTTCTTCCGCAGTCTCCTTTCCCTGGTCCCGAATTCTGCTCGTCATTTCCGCCAATGACATATAGTCAATCACTTTCATCTGCCATTCTTCCACGGTGGGTAGGTCTTGTGTCTTCCAATACTTTGCGATCAGTATTCTTGCTGCTGTTGTTGCATACATAAAGAAAGTTCTATCCTTTTTTTGCACCAATTGGCCGACAATGCCCAAGAGAAAGGCCTCTGGTTTCTTAAGAAAGGTATATTTAAATACCTTTTTCATTTCATTATATATCATCTCCCAGAAAACCTTAATCTTCGGGCATGTCCACCAAAGATGATAAAAAGTACCTTCAATTTCCTTGCATTTCCAACATTTATTGTCAGGCAAGTGGTAAATTTTTGCTAGCTTGACTGGGGTCATGTACCACCTATATACCATTTTCATCACATTTTCCTTTAAGGCACTACATGCCGTAAATTTAATTCCGGTGTTCCACAACCTTTCCCAGTCAGCAGACATAATGTTATGGCCGATATCCTGTGCCCACTTAATCATAGCTGATTTAACTATTTCATCTTGTGTATTCCATTTCAACAGCAAGTTATACATTCTTGACAAATTCTTAGTATTGGGTTCTAGCAATTCTGTCTCAAGTTTTGATTTTTCCACCTGGAAGCCAATTTTCCTGTCTTGTTTAAAAACCTCCGTTATTTGATAATAGTGGAGCCAATCTTGTACTTTGGGTTTTAGTTTTTCATGGCTCTTTAATTTCAGTTTCTCTCCATCCTGTTCTAAAATCTCACAATACTTTGGCCATCCGACCTCCATATTGACTTTCTTATGGGCCTTCGCCTCTAAGGGTGACAACCATCTAGGGGTTTTGTTTTCCAACAGGTCTTTATATCTCATCCATACATTGAACAGCGCTTTCCTTACAATGTGATTTTTAAAGGCACTATGCACTTTGATTTTATCATACCATAAATATGCATGCCAACCAAATGCATTATTGAAACCTTCTAAGTCCAAGATGTCTGTATTCTCGAGGAGCATCCACTCTTTCAGCCAGCAGAATGCTGCTGCCTCATAATACAATTTTAAGTCCGGCAGGGCAAATCCCCCTCTTTCTTTTACATCTGTTAGTATTTTATATTTTATTCTGGGCTTTTTGCCCTGCCAGACAAATTTCGCAATATCTTTCTGCCACCTCTTGAAACAATCCATCTTGTCAATAATCTGCAAAGTTTGAAACAAAAATAACATTCTAGGCAATACATTCATCTTAATTACTGCAATTCGGCCTAGCATTGATAATCTCAAATTTGACCATATTTCTAGATCTTTTTTAATTTCTGACCAACATTTTTCATAATTGTCCTTATACAAATTCAAATTTTTAGATGTTAAATTAACCCCTAGATATTTCACCTTCTTAACCACCATCAAACCTGTCTCTTCTTGAAACTTATTCTTCTCCATATCTGTCAGGTTTTTCCCTAAGACTTTAGTTTTTTGTTTATTCAATTTAAATCCAGCTACCTGGCCAAATTGTTGAATTATCTCCAACACTTTTTTCGTGCTAGTGTATGGCTCTTGTAAAGTTAGAACCAAGTCATCTGCGAAAGCCCTTAACTTGTAATGCTTTGCTCCGACCTGTACACCTTTAACTTGCTGGTCATTTCTAATCATATTCAGCAACACCTCCAGAACAGAAATAAAGAGCAATGGGGACATTGGGCACCCCTGTCGTGTTCCTTTTTCTATCTTGAGTTCCTCAGTTATTACATTATTTACAATCAGCTGAGCTCTTTGTTCAGAATATATCGCACCCATACCGTTCTCAAATCCTTGGCCTACCCCCATCCCATGAAGGTTCTTTTTCATAAAGCTCCAAGAGATGTTGTCAAAGGCTTTCTCCGCGTCCACAAATATCAGAACTGCTTTAGTATTTATGTTCACCTCTAACTTTTCCAAGATGTCTATTATATTCCTAACATTATCTGAGAGGTGTCTCTTTGGGAGAAAGCCTGCTTGGTCTCTATGAATCTTTTCCATCAGTACTCTTTTGAATCTTTTTGCTAAAATGTCTGCAAAAATTTTGTAATCCACATTGAGTAACGAGATTGGGCGGTAGTTCTTCAATTGAGTCTTTTCAGTCTCTGTCTTTGGTATGAGAGAAATATATGCTTCTTTCCACGATTCAGGTGCCTTTTTTCCCTCTAAGATCTCATTACAGACATCCTTTAACGGTTGTATCAGCCATTCCTTTAACGATTTGTAATATCTGGAAGTCAGTCCATCTGGCCCTGGAGATTTGCCCAATTGCATGTCCTGAATGGCACCCTCTATCTCTTGTTCTGTTATTCTCTGGTTTAAATCCACCTTACTTTGAGCGGAGATTTTTTGTAATCCATATTTATTAAGGAATTTATCTATGTCTTCTTCATTTTGTAATCCTTGGGAATAAAGTTTTTTGAAGTAACTCACGAAACAGTTTCTTATCTCATTTGGTTTAGATATAATCCTTCCATCCACTTCTAAACTTGAAACTGTATTTAATTTCTGTCTTTTCTTGAGTTGCCATGCCAAGAGCTTGCCACATTTGTCTGCCGACTCAAATGTCTTTTGTCTCATTTGCTTTATTTTCCACTCTATCTCCTGATTCATCAATTCCATATATTGTGTTTGATACAATTTAATCTCCCTCAAAATCTCCTGGGACTTTGGTTTTGACCTTAGTTTTTTCTCTCCTTCTTTTATCTTTTCCAAAATTTTTTCTCTTTTCTCCTTTTGCTTTCTCTTCTTTATTGAATTTTGTTGAATCAAAAACCCTCGCATCACAGCTTTACTTGCGTCCCAGATCACTCTTCTTTCCACATCGCCCCTTAGATTAATTTCAAAATAGTCCTTTAAGGTTTTTTGGGCCTTCAAGTGGAACTCTCTATCTCGAAACAGGGTGTCATTCATTCTCCATCTAAACTGACCAGTTGTTGTAAGTTTCATTTCCATCTTCACGGCGTTATGGTCGGAGCAGGTTTTTGGGCAGATTTCTACCTTCTTAATCTTCGGAGCCATTCCACTAGTAATCCAGATTTGATCAATTCTGGTCCAGGTCATCTTTGCTTGGGAGAAAAAGGTTCCCTCTCTTTCAAGAGGGTTCCTTGTTCTCCAAATATCTATTAAGTCCATGTTTTCAGTCATTTCAAAAAAAGTCTTCGGGAGTCTCCCTTCTTTAGTAAGTATCAGTCTTTGTGTCTTGTCCATGTTTGTAGAAACTACACCATTCATATCTCCCATGATTATCATATTATATTCCAAGTAGTCCGTCAGGGTTTCATGAATTTTTTTGAAGAATTCTGCTTTACCTTCATTTGGTGCGTAAATCCCAATTATCAAAAATTTTTCTCCTTGTGCTTGAATCTCCACCGCTAAATATCTTCCTTCTTCATCTTTAAAAATCATTTTTGGGGCCCACTTCTCTTTTACATAAATCACAACTCCTCTTTTTTTCACTTTGTCAGACGAGATAAATTCTTGTCCCAATTTTTTATTCATAAGCAGTCTCCTGTGGGCTCTGGTTATGTGAGTTTCCTGTAAACAAATCACGTCCAATTGTTCTCTATACAAAATATGGAATACTTGTCGTCTCTTCAAAGGCATGTTCATCCCATTACAATTCCAGCTAAGGAATTGCAGGGCCATCTTGTTATTTTTCTGGTATTCCTCCAACTGCTCCCAATTGTTGTTCCTCCTCTGTTGGTGGTGGAAGGTTCTGTCCAAATGAAAGGTTCAAGATGTCTATTACGCTCCTTTGTTCAGCAATTGGGTCTACAGTTCCTTTCTGTAGATCTTCTTGATTTTTATGCAGGAAACTGTCTTTATCCTGTGTCGTCTTTATTTTCACCTTCTTGCTCCTGTAATCAAAAGACAGTCCCTGTGGAAATTCCCACCTAAAACGAATGTTATTCTTCTTGAGCAGGTAGACCAAGTCCTTATAAGAAGCTCTCAAGTCCAGAATATGTTTAGGGATATCTTTAAAGATCTGTATCGGTGAATTCCCAATTTGTAAGGCCTTTTCAAAGTGCAGTCTTAATATTTTGTCTCTTTCCTCCTTCGATCTCAAGGTAATCAAGCAGTCTCTCGGTACCTTTCTATTCTGTCTTCTGCCCAGTCTGAATGCCGTTGTGATTTTGATTTCGTCTTCCTCTAAGTCTTCCCAGGCATCAGCAAACTCCTTCATTAAAAAGTCCGTAAGATTGTCTCCTTCATCCTCTGGAATTGATCGTAATTTCAGATTCTTTTCTTTTCTTTGTAATTCCCACAATGCCAGAGTTGCATCGTGGTCATAGACCTTCCTGGCAATCGGTTCTAATTTTTCCTGAGTCTCTCCAGCAATAGTTCTGGCTTCCTCCGCAATTTGACGTGTGGCAGAGTTTTCTTGCGTAAGCTTATTTATAGATTCTGTATTCAAATCAAGTCTTGCTGACAAGTCTGTCAATTTCTGTGAGTTCTCTGTCAATTTCTTAGTGTTCTCTGCCGTTTGCTTTGTTAAATTCTCCAGAGATTGATTTATCTTAAGAAGGGCTTGCGATACTGCATCCATGGAGTCTGCTGTACCTCTTTCTTGTCCTGTTGTCACTGTCGAAGTTATTCCTGAGATCGAGCCTCTTTTCTTATGTTGCTGTAGCTGTTGTTGATATTGCCTTGTCTTGGCTCTCGTGCTTATCTCTTCTGCTGGGCCACTCATATCCCAAGGTCAATTCCCACAGGAGCCTTCTCCTAAAGGAAAATTCCACTGTCCCAAAGCGTAGCAACTTTTAGTTTACCCTCTAGAGGGAGCAAAGCAGAATGTCCGCAAACCGAAATAAAGAGTATTAAAAAGCAAATTTATCAGGAGGCTTCTATATGTATATTGCAACACTTTCCCAGTAGATAGAGTCCCAGCCTTCCCTGATATAATGTATCCGCAAAGTCCCAAAACTTTGTAACAAATAAACAATGAAGCTTCCACTTTGTTACTTTCACAGGAATCTGAAGTCAGTTCAGTGTTCCTTTGTTTTGCAAGCAGTTCGTACCAGGTTGGAGGCTGCAGAAGGTTTCCTTTTCCATTAAATTAGTCATGCAGCTTATAAGGTCACCTTTTCCTCCCCTCTGCCCTGCAAGCTGGAGGGGATAGTCAAAGTCCAAATGTCGGGTTCAAACAGTTAAAAACAATTTTCCCTCGCGGATGCAGCTTAGTAACTTTCGTTGCTTTGTTTGTCATGCAGTCGGGGGAAGGCAGACTTCCTTAATTTTTGCCTTTCCCGTTTTCAGCCTAGTTTTAGGTAATTTTAGCACGAATAGAGGTACAGTCTTACTCACGGGTCTTTTTTGTCCAGATTATTTAGGAAGGGAATCGGCGCTCTCCACTAATGGCGACGCGGCTTCACTCTGCGGGCTGGGTAGCGATTCTCAGCACCGCGCTCCCCCGTTGTCGTTCCGGAGCCTTTAAAAAGGCTCTTTCTGCGGTAAAGAGGGGGCGCTTCGGGTGCCCACCGAATCTCCTTGTTCACAGGATCCGTTCCTGTGATTTTAGGGGTCCCCCGCTTGCCGAAGCAGGTCAGACCCGAACTCGCAGAGCCGTCCTCTCTCCGGAGCTCGGAGAGAGAGCAGCCATTAGCGCTGGCGCCGAACCGGAAGTCCCATTTAGCCCCTTGCAGATTTGACATATGGGTTCGATCACAGCTTCCTACAATTTTCTAACCGCGTGTCCGCCTAACACCATCTTATTTGGACTGAAGGGTGAGCAGTGCTTAAAAAATATATTTTGCACCCGTCTAGGTCACTCGTACGGCGATCCTATGTGTGTTTACTCAGATGTAAGTCTCACTGAGTTTGAAGATGCTTACTCCATTGAAAGTGGATGCAGGATCACAGCGTGTATTCATCATGTATTGTAGCTACTGTGGTGTGAGGAGTGATTTGCACTGAGATAGCTACTGTGAATCTTTCCTTTGCCAAGCAATCAGGGCAAGGTCATTCTGCCAGGTTCCCTGTCAATTTCAGGATTACTGCCAGAAATGTAGTCCTGACATGTAAGCTATCACAGGCCCTTTATTTCTGCCGCCCCCTGCTACTTTGTGGTCCCCTGCAATTCAGAACAGTGAGGTCTCTTTTAGAACATTTGACATAGCATTGTATCAGACTAGAGACAATGTGCTTGCTGCTGATTTGATAATAGTATAAAAAAAGGTAAAAGGACCCCCTGGACAGTTCAGTCCAGTCAAAGGCAACTATAGGGTTGCAACGCTCATCTCGCTTTCAGGCCAAGGAAGCTGACGTTTGTCCACAGACAGCTTTCTGGGTCATGTGGTCAGCATGACTAAACTGCTTCTGGTGCAACAAAACACCGTGATGGAAACCAGAGCACACGGAAATGCCATTTACCTTCCCGCCACAGCGGTACCTATTTATCTACTTTCACTGGTGTGCTTTCAAACTGCTAGGCTGGCAGGAGCTAGGACAAGTCAATGGGAGCTCACTCCGTTGCGGGGATTCAAACCGCCGACCTTCAGATTGGCAAGCCCAAGAGGCTCAGTGGTTTAGACCACAGCGCCACCCTCAGGAAGCCTATATGAGCAGAGCAGGCTCCCCGCTGCAGAAATTCAGCTTCCAATACAGTGGTACCTCGGGTTACGTACTTAATTGGTTCCGGAGGTCCGTTCTAAACCTGAAACTGTTTTTAACCTGAAGCACCACTTTAGCTAATAGGGCCTCCTGCTGCTGCCGCACCGCCGGAGCACGATTTCTGTTCTCATCCTGAAGCAAAGTTCTTAACCCGAGGTACTATTTCTGGGTTAGCGGAGTCTGTAATCTGAAGCGTATGTAACCCGAGGTACCACTGTAATAATAATATCAGAAATAATATTGAATTCCCTCCCTGAATCAGCTGTCTAAGGCAGCCACCTCACTTTGCCTAATGCCATGGTCAGCCCTGTGAAGGTCATGGGGATTTCCAAAGACAGAGCTCCCTCATTGTGTCTAGTTTGGCCTTGTTGTGCAGCCATCCAACTGCCTGCCGTGACAGCAACTGAGAATCATTGCTTGCGCATTGTTCTTCCCTCACCAATTTAGCTAATGGGGCCTCCTGCTGCCGCTGCACCGCCGGAGCACAATTTCTGTTCTCATCCTGAAACAAAGTTCTTAACCTGCAGCACTATTTCTGGGTTAGCGGAGTCTGTAACCTGAAGCGTATGTAACCTGAAGCGTATGTAACCTGAGGTACCACTGTACATAGAAAGGAACAGGGACGGTAATGGAGGAGATGGAATGAGTGTGTTTGTCCTCACTGTCCTTATCACATAAGGAATTAAAACGTCTGGTGAACAGGGCTTAGGAGCAGCGATGGTGATGTGTGAGAGAGGGTGGGACTAGAGAGTACATCCATTCTCTCCCCGAAGAAGAAGAAGAAGAAGAAGAAGAAGAAGAAGAAGAAGAAGAAGAAGAGTTTGGATTTGATATCCTGCCTTTCACTCCCTTTAAGGAGTCTCAAAGCGGCTAACTTTCTCCTTTCCTTTCCTCCCCCACAACAAACACTCTGTGAGGTGAGTGGGGCTGAGAGACGTCAAAGAAGTGTGACTGGCCCAAGGTCACCCAGCAGCTGCATGTGGAGGAGTGGAGACGTGAACCCGGTTCCCCAAATTACGAGACTACCGCTCTTAACCACTACACCACACTGGACAGCTTGGAATTGGTGTATTTTAAGGTGTACCTGTCACTCACATCTGTCTACCTTGATGTCATAATGGTAGGGTCTTCTGAGGGCCTTGGTCAGATCCTTTTCAGAGGTGAGGTGGGCAGAAGCCAAAGAAAGCGTCATTGCCTTTGAAGTTCTCCCTTTCCAAGGAAGCTTGCCTCTCGCTGCTAATTCCGACATCTTTTTGGCAACGTCCTTTCATACTGCTGTGCTGTTTTAAAATACTATTTCATTGTTTTTGTTAAAACTGCTGTTAGCCATGCTGAGAGGTCTTTGGCCAAATATATCAGAATGGTTATTTTAATATAAAAAATAATTTTATAAGTTGTGTGTCTTTCTTTCTCAGTACTATCCTTTTGCATGGTTTTTTATGCATTGTGACTTGCCTTTATTCCTCTTGATCATAGTTTGGTAACTATTCGTTGTAATTGGTAAGAGTGAATTTCGACTTAATTAATATTTGCTGATGTTTTGAGAGTTAATTTTATTGTGTACTATTATATTCTAATAGATTATTGAATATTATTTTATTTGATACGTCGTTCATTTTAAATTTATGTTTTGTTATGACTTTTTATATCGGAACAGATTATTATAAGGCATGTTTTCTTTGTTGTATATTTTGCTGCTGTAAGCCGACTTGTGTATAGTAATATTGAAAGGCTGTACACAAACTGAAAGTGAAATGAAATGAAAATTAAATTAAATTAAATTAAATGGTTTGTGGTAATGAGTCTTTGTAAAAATGTGTTATGCTCCCCCTTAGGGTGATGGGGGCCTTCTATGGAACTAATCCAGTGCCAGATCTATTAGAACTAATAGCATGAACTATACTTTCAATGGGACTTAAGTGTACCTAGCAAGGGACTTATGGCAGCACTAACAGGAACCTATTTTCTTTTTCCCTTTATTCAAGTATCCAATGTGTGTGTGTGTGTGTGTGTTCTATTCCACCTCAGGGATCCACATTTCCCCATCTAATAATGCTTGCTTGCTTTCCAACCATATTTGTTATCACCTTAAATCGTATGTTTAAGTCATCATCAAGTGTCATAGAAACGGATGGCTTTCAAGAACTGAAGCTGAAATGTGCTTTTTAAATAGCCTATAAAAAAAGAATTTCCCTTCAGTGCAGGCTCATTGAGTCCGTTATATTTTGTCTTTTCCCCCCTTCGCCCCGCAGCTTTTAGTATGATAGATAAACACAGCGAAAGCCTGTTGGAGAAAGGATGCTTTCAGGGGCCTGGTGAACAATGCAATCGTTCTCTGCCTGCCAGACAAGAAAGTCTATGAAGTTTTGTCCCCGTTCTGCTGTTCAGAGACTTTATCTTCCCTTAAATAAATAAAAAAAGGCTTCTTCATCTTTCAAATGCAGCCCCAAGTTTCAAATATTCAAAATGAAAAATGTGCCGGGGATGAAAAGCCAGAGACAGTTCTTGAGCCAAAGGCAAAAATAAATACCATAACTGAATAGAATAAGCCCTGTGTGGAAAGGTGAAATGTGTGGTTGAAGAGATGAAGGAAAGAGATGGATTGTGGGTGCAAGCCCTGTTCTCAACATCTACATTCTGATTGGCTGCAGAGGGATGCAGGCTGCTCATGCATTGGTTCCATGGAGATTGGTCCATTAGAGGGATTCAGACGCTGCCCCACCAACCTCAATCTGCCCCCAGTCAGCCCCTGCATGTCTGCCTTGTTACAACCAGTTCACAGGGCAGAAATACCTGCCATTTCCACCAACAGACTAGCCTCCATTGAACCATCCTCATATCAGCTTTGGAGTGTTCAAAATATGCCATATATAACGCAATCTCAACAACCCCCTAAGTTGGACCAGTACCGTTCCCTTATTGCCAATGGGAGGTTGAGGGTGGTAGAATCTAGTGAGCATGTGGCAAAGGAAAGATCCAAACTACGGTTATATGTGCATCATCCAGAGAAACCTAAAATCAATGTGAAAAGTTTTCCTTTTCATAATTATTATTTTTTGTTGTTTTCACCGACTGTTTCAGATCTTGTACATCAGCTTTATAAATTAGGGCAGTAGCTATAGCAACAAATGCAAAGATCGCTAATAATGGATCGGCAAGTAAAAATCAGTACAGTGTTATGTAGAGAGTTATTGTAAAAAGGTGCTGGGTGTTTAATTAAGCACTGCAAGTTGGCAAATAGTTTATCTTCCCTTTGTCCCCTGTTTATTTCTTTGTGCTCCTTTTGCCCCAAGTTTACCTCTGTATTTTCCAAAAGTCTTATTTGGCTACATATGGAAAACCCAGCATGCCCTGTCCTGAATTTGGCTCAGGGCATGATGGGAGCAAAACAAGCTCCACATGTGCCAGATGCTCCAACTGTGTCTAGGGCAAGCATAGGCAAACTCGGCTCTCCGGTTGTATTGGGACTACAACTCCCATCATCCCTAGCTAACAGGATCAGTGGTCAGGGATGATGGGAGTTGTAGTCCCAAAACATCTGGAGGGCCGAGTTTGCCTATGCTCAGTCTAGGGCTTGAGCACAGGTGCTGGGTTGCCCCCCAGGATTGGGGGGTGGGGTGGCGGCTCCCAACAGAATATTAAAAACACGATAAAACATCAAACATCAAAAATTTCTCTAAACAGGGCTGCTTTGATGTGTCTTCTAAAACTCAGTTGTTTATTTCCTTGACATCTGATGGGGGAGGGGGCGTTCCATAGGGCGGGTGCCACTACTGAGAAGGCCCTCTGCCTGCTTCCCTGTAACCTCACTTCTCGCAATGAGAGAACCGCCAGAAGGCCCTCGGAGCTGGACCACAGTGTCCGGGCAGAACGATGGGGGTGGAGACCCTCCTTCAGGTATACTGGGCCGAGACTCTTGGGACATGAGCCAACAGGCTACAGCCCAAGCCTGAGGCCCTGCCTAGTTCCCAGCCCCTTTGTTTCTGGTGCTGCTGGCCTGATGGATCTGGCATTGTGGAGGAAGGGGAATATGGTGGAGAAGACCAGGAGAAAATTCTGCCCCAAAAAATGGTCTTTGTTTTGGGGGTAAGCTGTGCTATTTTTCTAGAAAAAGAGGTGCCAGAACTCACTACAAACTCCTCCCTTGTTCTCTTATGATGGCAATGGTGCCTACCTGAGAGGTGCCAGAACTGAGTTCCAGTGAGTTCCAGCTGGAAAAAATGCCCAGGAGAGTTAGTAAGAAATAGGAAAATCTTTGAAAAATGGCCCCTGATAATTTTTTTGGTTCAGCTCTATTCTGAACCTTGGGAAGAGAAGAGTTCTCTGTTAATCACTTTAAAGCTACTGTGTATCCTGGCAGAGAATATGCTCAGCTTGTTCTCCCAGGAAAAAAAACATTTCCTTCCAAGTGTAACTCATCGACAGCTCTTAATTGAATTTAAATGCAAATAGAGAATGGCTCACTGTCTGCTGAAAGAGCTAGTTGTGAAGCATTGTTTTTGGAACCAGCACACACTGTTTGCCTCTGCTTTTTCAACAGACAAAACTATTAAAAACCTTGCAACAAAGACAAATGTACATGGCTTGCAGCCTTCATTAAATTCCCAGCCTTGACAATCAAAGAACAGGTTTTAGCAACTCTCACTCTTCTCACCCATAAAGTGGTTGGGCTCCAAAACAATTAGTTTTGTCAATTACTAATGTATGAAACTTTGCAGTCACAAAGTCGTTTTGAGAGGTGGCATTATTAAGCATCTGTGCTGCTTCCACAACAGGCTACTTGAGGAACAGGGCATATTTCCTGTCTTCCTTCCTACCCCAAAGTAGGATTTATAAGAGCTAAAAATGAGCCACCGAGGCCGCAATCCTCTATATTTCAAGTTACCCTTTTGAGCTTCTTGTGATGGCAGTGCAGTGCTAAGTATAATTGATTTAATTTACACAGAAATGAAAAATGTATGTGCACTAATGAAGGTTTAAAATGGAAAATGACTAAATGTGTATTGCTAACATGAGTTTTCCCCACGATTGTTTTCTAAAGGACTCTGAGGTCCTTAATGGGTTAAGGAATAACTGTTGATTGTTTTCTGTTACTCTAAACTGTTGTAACCTTAGATCAGATGACAAAGGTATTGAGTTGCATATTCGGCATCTAGAAAGGGTGGTGGCTGATAGTCTTTTTCTGAATGTGTCAGAGAACAGAAGGATGTAAAGGAAGCTCTCCTGAAGGGAGAGCAAACAGTATAAGGCCAATGGAGGCTGGAATTCATACTGTGGAGAGAGATACTCCTCTGCTTCTAGATCTGTTTGGATTATTTCATCTTTTCTAAGAAGCTGAGCCTGAGCTGGACAGCACAAGACGTTGTATGGATATTTTGGTTGTATCTTTGATGCTTATCTTTTTGTTTTTAAAGAGTTCTGCCAGTAAAGTTTCAATAATATTTTTTACGGGCCTGGACAATGCTTCATTTGCAAAGGAGTCCATTCTTAAGCTTCCAGTCACTTCAAACTGTGCTATATTCATATCAGCAACATACCGTACCAACAGTACAACATGTGCTTATGGCAGTGAGTTGTGAGCTTCTTGTTCTCTCTTCCATTCTAAAACAGCTGATTTCTGACTCCCATGTTTTAAAATATCAGGGAAACCTGCACATCATCTCTGGAGGATTGGACAGCACCACTTATGCTTTTCCTACACAGGCACACAAGTGTGTGTGTGTGTGTGTGTGTGTGTGTGTGTGTGTGTGCATGCTTTCTCACTTTCTCTGCAGCTTCCTATTGGAAACACCTCCAAGTAGATGGGGAAATCTCCTGGCATGAATCCATGAAAGGTCACTGCCAGTCAGTATAGACAGTGCTGAGTGAGATGGACCAATGTTCTGACTCAGCAGAAGGCAGCTTCCTGCATCCCTAAGTCCATCCATAAGCATCCATAAGACCATAGAGCATTAGAGATTAAAATGGCACTGCTGAAGGCACAGCGAGACATAATCAAATGCGACTTATCAGTCCGGCATGCTGTGGGTAATTTTCTTCAGCCACAGTAAGGGGGTGGGGAATGTGACTTTTGAATCAAAGCAGCCCGTTTTTAAAAAAAGCTAAAAAAATGCCGTATTAAAAGCAAATGCAGCACCAGAGATGCCAAGCGAACCTCACTGTAGCAAGCAACCCGAGCTGTTCAAGCTGGTTTTTCATTGTAGCTAAAAACAGTTGGTTTCTTGCATTAGATCTAATATTCTGTATGGGGCATTCTGTAGCCTGTGGTATAATCCTAAATGTTGCAAAACAATTGCCAGTAAATGATAAGCAGTCAAGGAAGGATTTTTAGAACAGTGTCTGATTTTCTTCTTTGATCGACTTGGCAAAATATAGCCATGGTTGCTTAAAACTATGGGGGACAGGGGGCGGGCTGGTGTGGAGGACTCCCTGGTCCTGAATGGGGTAACTGTGCCCCTGAAGGACCAGGTGCTCAGCCTGGGAGTCATTTTGGACTCACAGCTGTCCATGGAGGAGCAGGTTAATTCTGTGTCCAGGGCGGCTGTCTACCAGCTCCATCTGGTACGCAGGCTAAGACCCTACCTGCCCGTGGACTGTCTCGTCAGAGTGGTGCAATCTCTAGTTATCTCCCGCTTGGACTACTGCAATACGCTCTACGTGGGGCTACCTTTGAAGGTGACCCGGAAACTACAACTAATCCAGAACGTGGCAGCTAGACTGGTGACTGGGGGCGGCCGCCAAGACCACATAACACCGGTCTTGAAAGACCTACATTGGCTCCCAGTATGTTTCCGAGCACAATTCAAAGTGTTGGTGCTGACCTTTAAAGCCCTAAATGGCCTTGGCCCAGTATATCTGAAGGAGCATCTCCACCCCCATCGTTCTGCCCGGACGCTGAGGTCCAGCGCCGAGGGCTTTCTGGCAGTTCCCTCACTACGAGAAGTGAGGTTACAGGAAACCAGGCAGAGGGCCTTCTCGGTAGTGGCGCCCGCCCTGTGGAACGCCCTTCCAGCAGATGTCAAAGCGATAAACAACTACCTGACATTCAGAAGACATCTTAAGGTAGCCCTGTTCAGGGAAGTTTTTAATGTGTGACATTTTTGTGTATTTTTGGTCTCTGTGTAAGCCGCCCAGAGTGGCTGGGGAAACCCAGCCAGATGGGCGGGGTACAAATAATAAATTATTATTATTATTATTATTATTATTATTATTATTATTATTATTATAAAAGACAGCCTGTTGGGAAGTGAAACAGGGACCAGCTCAAGCTTCCTGGCTACCACCAACCATTCTTCCTCTCCATAATGTATATGAAGAGTTTTGGAGCCAGCGGCCGGCTACCAGAAAGTTGTGACAAAGTGATGTCTGTAAAAATTCATTTTTACGCAGTGGGCTTTTCACTGGAAGGGGAAAGTGGGGCACTGTAGGGAGAGGAAGCGAGATTGTTTTAATCGTGGCAATTCACCAGGGTTTATGTGCTCCATTAATATCAAAGTAAAAAGGCTTCAAGTCCAGAAATTGAATTCCCTGCCTGCTTACATTAGAGAGGAGTACACTTCCCACCTAGACTGACAAGTGCGAAGAAAGCACTTGTGTTCGCCCAGGTTATTCAACCAATTTAATTTCACTCCATGGATTGTTTTCTGCTCACTGCCCTTAAATGCTCAGTGAGCCGGTAACTCAGTATGCATAAGTTGGGGGGTTGTGCAGCCTTTAAAAAAAGTTTTCTTCCACAGAGGTGTGATGTACGGTGCCAGCCGTTAAGAGGAACAGGAAAGCTGCAAACAGATGAGCGCCTAGTTATTTAGAGATCTCTCTAACTCTTCCAGACTTGCGCCCCTTCATCTGAGGTCGCGTCAAATGGTCTCCAGCCTTCTTCCAGTGCAACAGTCTTCTTTCCTTGGCGATCACTCGTAGCCGAGTAAGATTGTCTTCCTTGAACACAGTATTAACAGTGAGTCCGTAAGTGACTGTGGAGGCCAATTCTGGATCCACACGTCCTTCCATAGTGGGGACATAGGTTTCTGGGTGGGCGTTGATCACGGTAAGGGTTTGCCAAGCGTGCCTTCCTCTTAGCACGTTTCTCCCTTTTGTCCTGAGTTTGAGCATCTTCAAAGTCCATTACACTGGAGCGCTTGCAGGCCAGTGTTTCCCAATTGTCAATGTTTATACTACTTTTTTTTTAGATTTGCTGTGAGAGAGTCTTTAAACCTCTTTTGTGTAACAGTACTGTGTTAAATAAACACACAGGGCTTCAAGGATATGTACAATAGCTTCACACACCATTGTGATCATCTTTTGAAGTGACAGTTGTTCTTGTGGAAGCACTCCCCAAGTTTTAGAACCCTGGAAAATATAAACCAGCTCCTCTTTGATTTGTTGTTGTTGATGTAATTACTCTATATTTGGGGGGATGAAATACAAAAATCTACTATGTTAGGGGGAAATGCTTGCAAATTGCTTGCAGGAATGAAAACAGAATTATTAGTTGTACATTGCATACACAATTTTGTTTATTGGCAGAAATTCACACTAAAATGCTAGAGTTCAGGAATTTCCATGAGGACTTTATTTTAAAAAAACAAAAAAACCCCCCACAGATTTCTGAAGAAATGTGAGGAACTGAATTTAAGATTGGTAGAATGAGAAAGTAAGGGAACCAAAATGGATGGGTCCTCACATCCCTATTTAAGGGAGATTGTAGTTGTCAGGTTGACTGGGATGCTAGTTGTGATATGATAAACATCAAGTGGGCTGGTGGCTACACACAACCTCTTGTAGAGAGAGACTGTGCAGTCTAATTTCCTCAGGTGAAGGATAGGGTGAAAATGAATGTGTGTGTGCTATTGTTTTCTGCTCTTGTGGGAGTCTTCTTATTCAGCAGATCTGTTTTTCTGTACATGATTATTGGTTAGCTGAATATTTTGAGTGCTTTACTGAAGTGAGAATTGATTGGATGGATTAATGTGGTGGGTTTCAGGAGAGTGTGATGGTTGAGTGATTGGGTTCATGGGGCTTGCGTCTTTAGTTTTGTGAGGTGTGGATGTGAATGATTTTTGTGGCCATTATTGTAGGTGTGTTTTGTAATATGCATGTAATTCTCAAGATGATAGATACTGCAATTATATTGCATCTTGCAGTTGATATATTTTGAGGCTTTGCATACGACTTGCTTTGGTGGTTAGCGTTTATTTTGTTCACTGTTGCTTAATTATAGAATATATTCTACTCATTTTCATATATATATATATATATATATATATATATATATAGCGCGCCCAAGCACAATACCATTTTCCCAATCTTCCTCTGCAAGATTGAAGAAAAAGATTAATCAATGCTTCTTCACAAGGTGATCCCAGCCCACTGGAAATCATGTATCAAACCGTGCAGCGTTGGCTAAGTAGTAATGGACGTGAGAGTAAATAAGAGGGAACATATCTAGACTGATGCTGCCTTGCCCTCACTGCTGTAATGGTCTCACCGTCTGTCAGCACAGCTGAGCGATATTTTGGCGCTGGTCCTAGTTATGTGTAGTCACCTGTAAGCAACCGCAGCAGAATTTGGGCATTCAGATGCCTGTTTAAATTAGAAGTGAGTGTTAATAAGATTACATTACTTTCAATGGGGTGAGCATTCAGTGAGCATCGAAGTGCAGATTCACATTCTGCCACAACTGGTCAGGGAACTGAATCACAAGGAGGGAAAATTGGGCTGATTGCTTTGGCAAAGGGCGCACATTCTTTCTGACCCCCAACACCAACCTCCTAGTGAATATTTTCACAAAGTGAGGGTGTGCGAACTTCATAGCTGGAGAAAGTGTCCATGAAGTAATATTCTCCTCCCTACCCTACACTTCTGGATTAGCGCTAGATTATGTGGGATAAGGTAATCCCTAATGGAGGCTAGGAGAAATTCAACTTGGTTTGCATTTAAATGAGAACTTACCTTCCTGCCTTAAAGGTAAAGGTAAAGGGACCCCTGACCATTAGGTCCAGTCGTGACCGACTCTGGGGTTGCAGCGCTCATCTCGCTTTATTGGCTGAGGGAGCCGGCGTACAGCTTCTGGGTCATGTGGCCAGCATAACTAAGCCGCTTCTGGTGAGCCAGAGTAGCACACGGAAACACCATTTACCTTCCCGCTGGAGTGGTACCTATTTATCTACTTGCACTTTGACGCGCTTTCGAACTGCTAGGTTAGCAGGAGCAGGGACCGAGCAACGGGAGCTCACCCCGTCACGGGGATTTGAACCTGCCGACCTTCTGATTGGCAAGTCCTGGGCTCTGTGGTTTAACCCACAGTGCCACCCGTGTCCCATATACTTAGACTTAGACATAGACCATATACTTAGGCTCCATCCTGCACCCCAGAGAACTAGCAGGTTTCTTAGTGACCACAGCACAATTAGCAATAGCTCAGCAATGGAAGAACCAGACTGAAATGCCCCTGAACATACAGGAAAATAATATCTAGGATATAGGAATGTCTAAGCGTCTCACCAGACACAGAGGGGCAATTAAAGACATAACAAATAGTGCCAGCTTCCAAGAAACGTGGACCCCTTTCTTTAACTGTGTTAATGACCAACCTTCTTATACCAACCGCTCAATATTCTCAGTGAAGGGGTTACGTTAAGTAATATATTTGAATGTTGAATGTGTAAGTGTATGTCTAGAGACAATGGATAAAACAAACACCATTAGCTGTACAGCTGGATAAGTGTTTAATGGTTATTGTATTTGTTTAAAAACCATTTTTTTAAAGAAGAGAGCTTACCTAGATTGCTGTTTGCCCAACAAAATGCAGTCACCCTTCAAGATTTGCCCATCTCCAGGTAAATTGTGTATTTAGCTGCGTATATTGGTGACAATAGCATATTCAAATAATTATATTGAGCAAAATTGCTTGGTAAAAATGTTTCTGTCAGGGTAAATTCACGCTGAAATGCTGATACATTCGCACAGAAATGCTTTTTAAAAGAATCACAAATTGACAGGGAACTGAATTTAAGACAGGAAAGCCAAGAATCCGAGAGTAGCCGAAATACTTTGCACATTCCTAGCCTGGTCTCAATCTTACCAGTGCGCCAACTGCCGCTCCGTAGTCCGTTTATCAAGCACCACTTCCTCTGCCTTTGCACGAAGCGAAATAAGAAAGCACAGTTTAACCGTTCAAGATGTTTATTTAATTTTATAGAGCATTTTTACTTTTGCTGTCAAGACGAATACCATTTATCCTCCCTGAAAAAGTGTAAAACAGTCAACTCTGCTCGCCGGAATGCAGACTAAGCTGCATGTAAAAAGAGATTACACTGCCAAAAACGCTCTATCTCCGCGGTGTGTAAATAATGCTACACCTCCTAAAAGCCTGTCTCTTCCTATTAGATAAGGTTGGTCACATTTGCATAGAAGATATTGGAAGGTGCTGCTTAGATAGGCGAGAGACACCCGTGCAGTTTTAGCAGCTTCTTAGCCGTTTTGGTAAGGGGGCATTCGTGGGTCAAAGAGGGTGATTGTGCGCTGTTGACATGAATAGCTGCAACACCATCGAAGGCTACCAACCAGGATGGCTCTGCTCTGCCTCCACAGTTGGAGCCAGAGGGGAGAGGGCTCTGTCTTGTGTTCGAATCCTGTGGCATCTGGTTGGCCACTGTGAGAACAGGATATTGGACTAGATGGGTCATTTAAAAAATGTTTGATGTCGTCTTATGTTTTAATTAGTTGGAAGCCACCCAGAATGGCAGGGGTAACCCAGTCAGATGGGTGAAATAATAATAATAATAATAATAATAATAATAATAATAATAATAATAATATCATCCAGCAGGCTCTTCTTAAGTTCTTACATTTGTCGAGGATGGAGTTTGTTAGTTGATTGAAGTTTAGTTTAATGCCGCAGGGGAGGGGGGCCTTAAACCTGCCCCCAAGTGGCATGCCCCACTGTGATCCACGCGACGGTCACCTCCAGACTGGATTATTGTAACTCGCTCTACGTGGGGCTGCCCTTGAGACTGACCCAGAAACTCCAGCGGGTGCAGAATGCTGCAGCGAGACTCCTTACGGGGTCCTCACTGCGAGATCACATTCACCCGGTGCTACACCAGCTGCACTGGCTCCCGGTGGAGTACAGGATCAGGTTTAAGGTGCTGGTTTTAACCTTTAAAGCCCTACACAGCCTAGGACCCTCGTACCTACGGGACCGCCTCTCCTGGTATGCCCCACAGAGAAACTCACGGTCTTCAAATAAAAACATCTTGAAGGTCCCAGGCCACAGAGAAGTTAGGCTGGCTTCAACTAGAGCCAGGGCTTTTTGGGCTGTGGCTCCGATCTGGTGGAACACTCTGTCACAAGAGACCAGGGCCCTGCGGGACTTGACATCTTTCCGCAGGGCCTGCAAGACAGAGCTGTTCCACCAGGCCTTTGGCCATGGCACAGTCTGACTCCCTCCCTCAGCAATCTTCACGGAGCTCTGGCCCAATGGTTGCCAGTGGCCTGAATTAATTAATTTTATAATGAATGATTTTAGAGTGTTGTTTATGCTATATTTTTATACTATTTTATTGTTGTTAGCCGCCCTGAGCCCAGCTTCGGCTGGGGAGGGCGGGATATAAATAAAATTTATTATTATTATTATTATTATTATTATTATTATTATTATTATTATGATGCAAAATAAGATATTAAAATGCAAATTAAAAGGAAACCATAAAAATAAACAAATTCAGCCCTAATATGGCAAAATTGCATGGTTTGATATAGATATATATTTTAAAAAACACGTATTGGGTTAGCATTTCATCCAGCACCATTAATGGCCATGGCAACTGCCAAAGGATGTTGGGTGCTGATGCTGGTTGACCATGAGTCATAGAAAGTAACAACAACAAGAACAACAACAACACAGTAATAATAGTAATTTATTATTTAGACCCCACCCATCTGGCTGGGTTTCCCCAGCCACTCTGGGCGGCTCCCAACAGAATATTAAAAACACGATAAAACATCAAACATTAAATCTTTCCCTAAACAGGGCTGCCTTCAGATGTCTTCTAAACATCAGATAGTTGTTTATTTCCTTGGCGTCTGATGGGAGGGCGTTCCTCAGGATGGGCGCCAGTACTGAGAACACCCTCTGCCTGGTTCCCTGTAACCTCACTACTCGCAGTGAAGGAACCGCCAGAAGGCCCTCAGAGCTGGACCTCAGTGTCCGGGCTGAACGATGGGGGTGGAGATGCTCCTTCAGGTATACTGGGCCGAGGAAGCAAATAGCAGCAAAAGTGATTTGAGGTATGCAGCAAAGATCTTCTGAATCTTACTGCCAGACTTATGAGACATGTTCCACCTATGCTATATCTGTTGCACTGGTTGTTAGTACATGCAACCCATTTCAAGTCCTGGTACTCACCTCTAGTGCCCTGAACAGTTTTGGACCATGTTTGGACCCATAGCTCAGAGTACCTGGTCACTGTCCACCAACTAAGACAGTATGGTTGGTGAGTACATGGAGCAGTCTTCGTGGCGACTGGGTTTGGCTTTTGCTGTCCAGCTCCCTGTTGGACTCTGAATCCCCTAAGTCCATGATCGGTCAGAGAAGAATGGATGGAGGTAGGATCCAGTGGAAAACAGGGCAGATATTTATTTTTCTGTTGCAACAGAGTTCTCTCCCCTCCTTCCCAGGAGGGAGAGACCCTGAACAAAAGTGTGCAGGAACCTTTAAAGACTTTTGACATTGCCCAACCCCCTTAGCCAAAGACCACCCCAAAATCTGTCAGCATCGCCCTAGAGCCAGTGCACCAACTGGACTCATGCACCTCAACCCCGACTGGGCTAGGCGAGCTGGGTAGCACCGCCAGAGACCTCCTTTCTCACAGGAACAGGTCACAGTGCTGTGGACTCACAGCTTAGAGCTGAGAGCACCGGATTCACTGTCTCAATAATACAGTCGTTGCGCAGCAGAGTTTTGCAGAGTCTTGCAGAGTATAAACCACTCGGAGAGCAGCTCTGTAGAATATCTTCCTTTTATTCTATAACTACAACTATGATACAAAACTATATACAGAGCTGAATATTCTAAGCATAAATCAATGCTACACTGAGAGTCTGCAGCTGCACTTAGCAGCAATCTTATCTCTAGAATCTCTTACACTCTCACTTTCTCCGATACACTGACTGACTGACTGACTCTCTCACACACACACACTGATATGTTGCTGGGCAGAATAAGTAGATAGGCAGGACACGCCTCCTCCTCTCTGGAGAGTCAGCAGAGACCATCAGGAGATCATCAGGAGATTCTTGGGTATGGGAGGGGTGAAATCTCCTCAAAATCATCATACATACATCATAGGAGGCGGCCTACAGCAGAAATCCTGTCTGCCAGGATACCTGATAATGATCGCTGAGTACATTACCTGGGCAGCCTGGCCATTCTTTTGTGATGGTTTATACTTTAGTTCCTGAATCCAGGTCACAGGCTCACCCTATTCATACACCAATATGCCCTTAAGACAGGATTTGTAAGAGGAAAAGACAATGGGAAGTGTTATGTACTAAGCTTGGATCCTAGAACAGTAGGCAAGTAGGATCCTAGAGTGCAACAACTGATTGGCCTTCAGGAAAAGACCAATCAGGCTCCAGGAGGGAAGCAGAATCAGCCAATCAGATGGGACTCATTGTGTAAATATTGTATATAAAAGCCTGAGGTTTGGGGGGCAATTCAGTCACTGTTTTACAATCTGCAATAAAGAGCATGAAATCACTACAGGACTCATGTATATTTCAGGAAGGCTTTCCCCATTTGCCTCCCTTACTGCAGAGGAATTTTTGAGGTCGTTGGGAAAGTCAAAATGGCTTCAGGATTGCTCTCTTTCATACACACGGTTTATATATTTAGATATGTGTGTATTTACAAATATTTATTCTATATTTGAGACCTTAGAATTCTTCTAACAATGCACCTGCCAGTTGTCCAGGGTTCTTGACGGTATTGCTCCCCTGTGCATAAGCAGCAGTTCATAGGCAGAGATTCCTCTGCTAACATCTGTGCTCAGTGAGCAGCCGTCAAAGAGCAGAGGTGCTTTGTGGTTGGAAGTGCAGCCCCACTACACATTGAACATGTGAATACTCTAAACCTGAGTAACCTGAATAGATATTGAAAAATAAATTGAATCCAGAGTGGTTACATACTGGCTGTCTGGCTGTGTGCAAACATTATCAGCGCCAACCCATGGCATTCAGTTCCTTTCATCTAGCTGCAGGGTTCTGATTCTCATGCCAAACTTGTTTCCTTTTAATTAACTGGCAGAAATAAATAAGCAATTACAATGTATCTCTCTGCAAGGCTACAAGACAAATAGCTGCATTTCCAAACATCGTTTCCTGGGCCTCATCATTTGCAGCGAGAATGTTAAGACCTCAACCCTCACTGTACTTACGAGCATCTATGTGCAATTAAAATAAATGAAATGTGTATGCCTCTAAGTGTGTGTGGGATGAGAACCCTCCTGAATTTATGGGATGTTGATAGTACCACTGAAATCAGGAGCGTCAGGATTCCTAAACTGATTTATATAATCCTGTTTGAAAGCATGGGCTGATTAATAGGTTTTGATAGTATTAATTTGACTTTTATTACTTCTAAACAATGTTTATTTAGTACCAACAGCATGCTAGCTGCTCAATAAATTACTGATCTTAATTAGGTTTTCACTACTATCAAATGGAATTAAAAAGTGGGTTTTAATCCATTTCTTCCCCTTGAATGGTACAATGGTGTTTGGCACCCTTGCCATGCTTGAGTCAAATGATGCATTTGAGACAAACGACATATGAGTCAGCATTCACCACCTTCATTTAAAATCCTTTCAATAAGGCTGAGATCTGAGCTAGAGCAAATATGACAAATTTTCTAATTTCAGCCATGTACTAGTGAATGAGCAATTTTGAACATACAAGATTCAAGTATACAATGGACTGTCAAATGGAAGATGGGGTAAGCTTGTTTTCTCTTGCTCCAGAGGTTGGGACCTGAAGCAATGGGTTCAAGTTAAAACAAGAGATTCTGACTACAGGAATAACTTTCTGACTCTAAAAAAAATAATGGTAAAGGACCCCTGGATGGTTAAGTCCAGTCAAAGGCGACTATGGGGTTGCGGCACTCATTTTGCTTTCAGGTAGAGGGAGCCGATGTTTGTCCACAAACAGCTTTCTGGGTCATGTGGCCAGCATGACTAAACTGCTTCTGGTGCAATAGAGCACCAGAGCACATGGAAACGCCGTTTACCTTCCCACTGCAGTGGTACCTATTTATCTACTTGCACCTTGACATGCTTTTGAACTGCTAGGTTGGCAGGAGCTGGGTCAGAGCAACGTTGTGGGGATTCGAACCGCCGGCAAGCCCAAGAGGCTCAGTGATTTAGACCACAGCATCACCCGCATCCCTATTTCTGACTGTAAGAACTGTTTGACAGTGGACCTGTCCTTCCTTGGAGGTTTTTAAGCAGAGGTTGGATGGCCTTTTGTCATGGATGCTTTAGCTGAGATTTCTGTATTTCGGGGGTTGGACTTGGTGGCTCCTTCCAACTCTACAGTTCTATAAATCTATGAAACATGCATTTTGAATGTGACATTTTAACCTCAATAGTCAAATGTTTTGAATTGCTGGAATGCTCTCATGCGTAAAATCTTATGAATAACCAGTTTAGTTACTAATCATAACCATGTACGTTATTTCTGAAATGCTGTCAGTCCTTCTCTGTTTCTGAGGTTCAGGCTGTCAATGCCAAAATGGAACCACACAGACAAACATGACGGAGGTATTAGCAGGTTTGGGGGAATAATAGAAAAGAAAAAGAAAAAGAAAAAAAGGATGAAGAGAAAAAACTTTAGGAAAACCTTATGAGGGAACTCCCCCAACCAGCTCACTAAGGACAGCATGCTATGGGGCAGTGGAATGTTCAATGGCTGTTGGGATGGGGGGGGGGCTGAAAATGGAATTCTAAACAAAGGGCACTCCAAACTGCAATATTTTGTTTCAGGTCATATTGTCAGACACATTCGTATTGTTTCATGTCACTTCCCAATACTGCTAAATATGATGTACTAGAGCAGAGGTTTTCAACCTTCTTGAGTTCATGGCTTCCATGACCAAATACATTATTTCTGCGGCACCCCTGTGGGGCTCAGGAGCCCAGTTATGTCACCCCTTGCCTGACAGAGCTGGCAGCCTCTCACCCTTTTTTGAACACCCTTCCTTGTGGAGTGTTGCCTCAGCCTCCTCTCCCCTCTCCTTGGGAGTCCTCTGGGCAGCCACTGCTGCTGCCCCTGATCTCTGAGCTGCCCCCTGTGCCCCCCAAAAAGATGCCTCCTCACACTGCCCCACAGGGGCCTGGGACTTGTCTGTCCATTCCCAACAGCAAGGGCTGGTGGACTGGCTGGCGGGGCTCCCTTGCCCATTTGCTTGCTTACTATGAAGCCACCTCAGCTCCTGGTAACCAGCACCCCCTGGCCAGCCCCAGAGGCACCATTCGCCTACAGAGCTTGTAGCCAGGGCTGCTGCAACAAACAGATGTGCAAGCCTTTGGAAGCAGAGATGTGAGAGGGCACCAGAGGAGGGAGGGAGGAAAGAGGGACAGAGGCTAGTGTTGCCTGCAGCACCCCTGACCATCATTCAAGGCACCCTAGGGTGCCACGGCACATTAGTTGAAAACCAGTGTACTAGAGATTTTCAGAGCTGTTCTACAGCTGAGTCAGGAATCTTTGGAAGTTTATCAGTGATTCCTCATGGAGGGGATCAGTAAAGCTCTCAGGTTGCCTTTTTACATATTTTTGCCCCATTGTATGAATCAGTTCTGAATTAGAATTTTGGAAGGGAACCTATCGATTCATTAACTACTGTGGTTGCTACCTCTTAAAAGACCATTTATATTCTGCAGCCAATGACTGGTGTGCTGGAAAAAAACATTACCTCTGATTCACCATATTCATTAGAGTACTGAAAATGAGTATCAACTTTCCAATTTAGTGGAAATTGAAGTTGTCAGGGCAATGCCTTTGGGAATCTGTTATGAAAAGTAAAATGATTTTGGCTTTAATGAAAATTATGTGATCATTGGTTTTGTTCAAAAGAGACTGAGAAATCACCTTTAATAGATTGCACATCTAAGCCGATTTACATAATAGCATCATATGCATTAAAAATACATTGTCCTTGCAAAAGCACACTTCTTTGATGAGATCCAAGGTTCATGAAAGAAAAATAGAATACAGTGAACTGGTCGTTCCCAGATTCACAAATGATTAGGGAGCAAAAATTCTCTTTAGATGTTGGTGTCGGTTTACGTTGCATTAAGCAACTTCCTAGAATTATATTATGTAGTGAGAAAACAGTGTTCTACTTGAACAATTAGACTGCAATCATATACACATGCACCTGGAAGTAAACTCCATTGAACTCAGTGGGTCTTACTTCTGAGTAGACCCAAATAGGCTGGCACTGTTACTTTCCCCACAATCCTAAAATTGCAATAGATCATGTTATTCCACACATGCAGCCATAAATCTTATATAGATGATCAGTGGATAGATGCCCAAACGTTTAGTTTTTGTGTGATAATCTACGAGCTCTGTTTGAAATGTAATCATGTAGTAATATCTAGATCATAAATAAAAAGTAGGAGCTATGCTTGCTTCTAGGGAAATACATTTTCTGTGAAGGAATGGTGTCCAGTGAGAGTGTTTCTACTGGAAAGAGATGTGCACTTTGAAAACGAAAAAGGAGAGAGGAGATATCCCTCAAAGACACACACACACACACACAGAGAGAGAGAGAGAGAGAGAGAGAGAGAGAGAGAGAGCTGCTGCAGCAGCAAAGAAAGGAATAGCCTTGCTCATGTCTGCCTCTTCATGACCCAGTAAGCTAGAATTCAACTTGTAACAAACCCTTTCAAAAATAAAAATAAATAAATGTCTGAACAACTGGAATGTATATGGAAGTGGAGGTTGGGAAGCTAATCCCTGGTAATGCCAAAGGTACGATAAGAGATGCAGTGCTTTGAGTTTTCTGGCATAAACAGAGAACTTGGGCCAGAAAGGGATGTCTCACTCCTGTCTTCTAAGCTTTGAACCAAGCTGAAGCTTTTGCTTCCTCCATGGGGCTCCTCTTCTTCCTTATAACTCACCTTTCCTACAAGGTGGCACACGTAGTTCTTGCACCTCTCCATTTTATTCTCACAACAACCCTGTGAGGTAGCTTAGGCTGAGAGACAATGACTAGTCCCAAGCCACCCCATGACCTTCATGGATTAGTGAAGACTTGAACCCTGGTCTCCCTGGTCCTAGTCCAACACTCTGACCACTACACCACAGTGACCCTGAAAAAAAGCCTGCAAGACTTCCTGCTCAAACTTAGATATAGGGGTGTGTCTACTATACCTTGACCTAAGTTTCATCTCCTGCTCAGATCAACACCCTTTTGAGATGGCACCCAATGGCCTTGCCATTGCAACTGGGTGTCTGCTCATTGCCCTGACAACTGGGTGTTGTGAGAGCTGCTTTCTCACTTCCAGTGGAGGACTTCATCATGCAGAAGACTCTCTTCTGACCTCCTTCAAACAGAGACCTGTCCTCCATAGCATGGGGCTCACATCCACACAACCCTGGGGACCAGAGGCCTGCACTTTAGCCAGCCCATTCTGAAGCAAGCAAGACAAGAGCACAATTCTGCAACCATACGGCAATTTTTTAGACATGACTTCACGCTTTGCTTTGACGCTTTCTTCTAATGAATCCTGACGGCTGGTGCGAAAAGCAAAACGAAACAAAAACCAGAGAGATGGAGTCACAGAAGTTGGCAGTCGCTATGAAACACACCTTTGTTCCCAAGACACCTGATAGCTGCTTCCTTCAGGTTCTCCTCTACAGCCACACAAAATCAAAGGGCAAAGGAAGCTTCAGATAAAATACAAACCTTCACCTTGACAACCATCAAATCCCCTAACTGTGTAAGCTACATGAAAGGTGTCGCTTCCTTCCCCACACACCCCTCTTGCATATATTTCTTGATCATGGAGATCTCTATAAGCCTCTGAGCCTAATGTATTCCTTTTATTTGAAGCTCCTTTAAATAAATAAAGAATGTTGCTGAAGGTGGGGGTTTTGTTGTTGTTTTTTTGACAGGCTTTCCTGCGGCCTCGTGCAAATTCTCTTTATGTTAGGAGAAGAAGAGGGAGGGAAATCAGATCTAATGGTACTCTAATTCTGTCTGTGTAATGGGAAGACTTCCCATCAAATCCATCCAAAGGCGAAGCTTGAGAGAGCGAAAAGCAAAAAGAAAAGTGATTGGCAAGCTGCATTGTCAAGGGATAATCTAGTGAACAAGGTTGGTTTTAGACATTGACGTTAACAGATGAAATCAGCAGAAAATTTAAAGTAAGGATCATCAGTGCACTTTGAGGATTTTTAATTTCCAACCCTAACATGTCATTACAAAGTCTAAGGCCAACCATCTCTCTCTCTCTCTCTCTCTCTCTCTCACACACACACACACACACACAAATATATCTTACTGAGTTTTCTGGCAGGAAAGAGACATCTCATATTTATGTAGGACAATCCTTTCAGTTATTCAGCAGTTCTTTAGATATGACAAGTCAGTCTGCTACGGTAGTTCAAGGCCCCTACCTCCTCAGACTTGACAGCAGCAAAGGAACTGGGATATCACCTCAAAGATTTTCGCCCCCTATTTGTGTTAAAACAGCCCTTGGTATTTTAACTGACTCAACAGCTAGTTTCCAGAGATGAAGAAACTGGGGGCCTTGTCCTTGAACAAGCACAGTGCAAAAACAAAAGGATTTTTGTGCATCTAAAATAAGATGACCTTGAAACCGGTTTCATCTTTTTCAATGAGTCAGGGCGGTTGTTTTGCAATTTAGTTTGACGACAGCAGGACAGAATGACCTCTGCATTATAAAATGGTTGTTGACACTGGAGTCTGGATCCTACATTTAAAACAGAAGTTTGAGGATGGCTGCCGCGTGAGGAATTAATGCAGTCCATTTCTCCATGCGTTCAAGAAATTTGATCTGTCAGGGACGGTCTGACTCTGAACACCAGTTGCTGGGAATCACAAATGGAGAGTATTGTTGCTTTCATGCCCTGCTTACAAGGTTCCCATTGGCATTTGAAAACAGGATGCAGAATGAGATTGGCTTTGGCCCAATCCCAATGGGCATTTCTTATGTTCCTAACTTTCCTACCTCACCACATTCTCCCAACTCCCTCTACCAACAAGTACAGCCTTCACAGGGCATATAGATGAACAGGGTCCATTATATTATTTTTTATCACAGTCATAACTCATGTTACGTTTGCTTCAGGTTGCGTGTTTTCATGTTGCGTCCCATGGCAACCTGGAAGTAATGGAACGGGTTACTTCTGGGTTTCGCCACTCGTGCATGCACAGACACGCAAAATGATGTCACGCGCATCGCGACCCGCACAAATGCGCAGACACAGGTTGCATTCTTTTCAGGTTGTGAACGGGCCTCCGGAACGGATCCCATTCACAACCAGAGGTACCACTGTATTATTAAAGATTTCTTGTTTTACAAAAGTATGTGCAATGTCTCTTTTTTCAAGTTACATTTTCTACAGGTCAGTTTCATTCTTGAGACATTAGTGTTACATTAGGAAGAAAAGGGGGGAAGGGGGGCAATGGTGGGTGGGGTCAGGTGGCGATGTTTCTATTTTACTTAATGTATGTGTGAGGTTTTGTGTCAGCGTTGTTTGTGCGGGTTCTCTTTGCTATTCGCTTGTGTTCCTTTGGTGGTGTGAGAAGTTAGGGATGGCCTAGGGTGTGGTTGCTTATTTGTGATTGACTGTGGTGATCTTTGTTTTCATGTGTGAGTGGGGTGGGTGGGTGTTTTTGAGTCAGGTTAGCCGTATTGATTCATACGCTGATGGTGGATTCTTGTCGTTGTCTTGTTGAGCTGTATGTGACAAAGGAGAGCCATACCCGGGTGAAGGTGTCTTCTTCTATTTGTCCCCGTGTCAGTTTCAGTTTATTGGTTAATTTTTCTAGTAAGGCTGTTTCCCATAATATTTGGTACCATTGGTCCATGCTTACTCCTGACAGTTCTCTTCAGTGTCTGGTTATGATGTTTCTGGCTGCTGAGAGTAGGTGGATTATAAGTTCTTTGTGATGTGAGTGGGTATTATTGTCTTGGAAGACGTTTAGTAGGGCCAGTTCTGGGGTGATTTCTAATACTTGCTTAGTTATTTTACATTTTTCTCATATGGCTGTTGTCCAGAATAGTTGGATTTTTGGGTTTTTAAGGTTTTACTGGCCCTTGAGCTGTAGTCGTACCAGACTTACCTGGGATTTAACATCACTGACAAGTGGGACGCGCTTCTGAGGAAACATGTGTAGGCTTGCACTGCACATCACGCCTTTCACATACAGAAATACACATTTGTTTTGGGTTTTTTAGATTTCAGTTTGCTGACAATTGTTGTACCCAGAGTTCTTTGGTCTGAAAAGGTAAGGCATAATAATCTGCTTCGGAGCACTAACATTAGAACTGAATGTAGAAATATTCGCCTGAATGTGAGACAGCAAATTGGAGAGTTTTTCTTTTAAAAATATATCAAAAGAAAAGACAAGCATATTCTGCTGTCAAACTGAACATGGAATAACTTACATTTCTAGTTTAAGATGTGACTCCTTTGATAGAGACCAGACCCTGTTCTGACTTCAACATATAATTAAAGGTAAAGGTACCCCTGCCCGTACGGGCCAGTCGTGTCCGACTCTAGGGTTGTGCGCCCATCTCACTTAAGAGGCCGGGGGCCAGCGCTGTCCAGAGACACTTCCGGGTCATGTGGCCAGCGTGACGAAGCTGCTCTGGCGAGCCAGCACCAGCACAGCACACAGCACACAGAAACGCCATTTACCTTCCCGCTATAAAGCGGTACCTATTTATCTACTTGCACTTAGGGGTGCTTTTGAACTGCTAGGTGGGCAGGAGCTGGGACCGAAAGACGGGAGCTCACCCCGCCGGATTCGAACCGCTGACCATACGATCTGCAAGCCCTAGGCACTGTGGTTTTACCCACAGCGCCACCCGCATCCCAGAAACATATAATTAGGCAGGGTCAAAATCTGTTTCTTAACATGATTCCAAATGCAGGTTGATTCTAGGAATTACCGGTATGTGCCATAACCCAGCTCCAAAATTATTTGCATTTTTTATTTTTGCCTTTATACAGATTGATTTACTCCAGGGATGTCCAACCAGTAGATCAACTGGTAGATCCCCAGGTGATCCTGGTAGATCGTGGGATCTTTATCGTGTACAAAAATTGATGGCGGGTGTGCTGGTCCCGGGGGGAAGGTTACCGTTGGCGTGGTCAAATTCCGGTCCTGGGTCACGAGTCTGGAAACAGTTCACAAAGCGAGGCGGGGTCCGAAGCAGGAAGCCGGGCGGGGACGGAAACTCTGGAAGGACAGGTCTGGGTCTGGGCAGAAGCAGGTATTCAACGACGTTGCTTCCGCAACCTGGGACCGGGCTGACTGGCCTTTATCTTCTCTGAGGCCAGGGGCGGTCCCGGCCCCCAGGAGACCCACCTCTCCTGGCCTTAAGGCGAGCACTCCTCCTGGGAGAAACCAGTTCCCTTCGCCTCTCTGCCCTGAGCCTCTGCAGCTCAGGAGAGGCTGGAGGGTTACTGGACCCAGGGGGAGACTCGCCTTCCCCTGACAGGACTGGGAGGGGCGCACCTGTAGGCACTGTGTCCTCAATCACCTCCGGAGCCAGAGTGGAATCACCTGGTGCCTGCTCCTGAGGATCCGACACAGGTGCAGGCGCTTCAGATCCAAGGTCCTGCCCCAGCTCAGCCGGCCCTGGAGGCGGGGACTCCTGTGCAGGCCGGGGCTCCTCCGGTTCAGCCTCTGAATCAGATTCCCAGGCCATCACGGCGGGAAAGCTCAACAACTTTGGGCAATCCACCCACCTCACAAACACTCCTCCTCCCTCCAGTGACAATGGGTAGATCACGGCCAGTTTCTTTTATGCTGAGAATAGATCGCAGTGTCTTGGGAGTTGGACTTGCCTGTTAATTCATTTAGAATACAGTGGTACCTCGGGTTAAGAACTTAATTCGTTCTGGAGGTCTGTTCTTAACCTGAAACTGTTCTTAACCTGAGGTACCACTTTAGCTAATGGGGCCTCCCGCTGCCACCGCATGATTTCTATTCTCATCCTGAAGCAAAGTTCTTAACCCAAATTGTCCTATTTCTGGGTTAGCGGAGTCTGTAACCTGAAGTGTCTGTAACCTGAAGCTTATGTAACCTGAGGTAGCACTGTAGTAAGATACCCCCTCCCATTCCTCCTCACCTCTCTCCAGTGGATCTAAGTCCCAAGGTGATGCTGGAGTCATGGCATCACCTCCTGGAAGACATGGCTTTGGGTGCCTCTCTGCCCTCCTCTCATCCAGCGATCCTTCCTTGGTATACCCTCGCCATGGCTGGCTATGCATGCCCTTTTTTCTTTTCTTTTAATTCTGCCCTGATGCTGAGGACCTTCACAGTGGAATTTGCTGCCAAGGAGTGTGGTGGAGTCTCCTTCTTTGGAGGTCTTTAAGCAGAGGCTTGACAACCATATGTCAGGAGTGCTCTGATGGTGTTTCCTGCTTGGCAGGGGGTTGGACTTGATGGCCCTTGTGGTCTATTCCAACTCTATGATTCTATGATTCTATGATTCTATTCTATGATTCACCTCCCCTCACTTTGATGTATTTTCAGATACATTATAAAGAAGGGGGCATATGCAACATCTCACTGATCTTCCATTCCCTTTTGGTTTGTTTGTTTGTTTGGGGTCCTTCCCTTCCTCTTTCCATGTCTGCCTCTCTAGCTTTCATGTTTCCACTGTTTCAACCTCTCTCCTTTCCCCCCAAGGGCTGAAGCATCGCCATGCAATTTGTTAGTCTTCAGGATGCCAGAAGAGTCTTTGTTGTTTTGACTGTGGGCATCAGAGGTTCCATACTGGACCTGAACCTAGGACATTGGTCACAACTTCTATGGGTCAATGTAACTCCGACACCCTAAACACAAAACTATATTGGTAGGAATTTTCTCCACAGGGATGATTAAACCTGCCCAGCACATAATCCCCTCTCTTGACAAGGCCGTAGGAAGATGGAGAAAGGTATTGAAATACATAATGACAAAAGAGTCCGTGCTGTTCTGCCAACATCTGGCTGAGAGAAACTGACACTCAGTGAGGTGGTGACCATGGCAACCGGCCCACTCCTTCTTCCCCAACCATAAAGCATCAGCCTTAAGTGCGGTTGATCTTCTCTCAGTGATGCGGCTGTCGGGTTGTGATGTGGTGGACACCCGTTCCGGTTGTCAGCAAATCTTGTACTCAAAATCATCATTACGGCTGACTCATGCAACTGCTCCACACTCGACCCTGATTATTATTCATTATGTCTAAGGCTGCTGCAGGGATAAGTGCCTTGCACGGTAAATATTGACTTCAGTCCTTCAACCAATATTTTGCCAGAAGTATCATTCGCAGTGGTGGTTTTATTTCACTTTAATTTTTCGTTATGTATTATTCAAATGCGGAAGAGGGAGGATGCCAAATCAGTTTTGTAAACAGTTCCTTTGTGCTGACAATCTCTTCGCCCCCAATTTGACAGAAGAGATTAACCCCAGAACTGCCAGCTTTCCAGCTTTAAATCAGATTGGAAACAGGGATGGGGGGAGCTGCTAGCAAACACCACACGCACACAAAGAGCAGGAGAGCCATTGGCACAGAGCAGCCAAGGCTTTTGATGTTTCTACATTTACGTGCAGAGTTGTTGTTGTTTAGTCATTTAGTCATGTCTGACTCTTCGTGACCTCATGGACCAGAGCACGCCAGGCACTCCTGTCTTCCACTGCCTCTCGCAGTTTGGTCAAACTCACGTTGGTTGCTTCTATAACACTGTCCAACCATCTCATCTTCTGTCGTCCCCTTCTCCTTGTGCCCTCAATCTTATCCAGCACCAGAGGTTTTTCCCAGAGAGTCTTCTCTTCTCATGAGCTGGCCAAAGCATTTGAGCCTCCGCTTTGAGCAGTCACTAGGTGTAGAGTAGGAGACATAAATCAAATGAACTCCTAGTAGAGGAAGGCAAATGCAGCTTGACAGGTATAACTGAAACTTAATGGGATGGCCCCCAATAATGGAATTTAGAAATTGAAGGATAGAGCTCTTTCAAAAAAGAGTGGACATCATAGGAAGGAATGGATAGTAGAATTATATGTTGTCACCCCGATCTCCAAACAGTTCAAGACAGCATGTTTAATGGTGGAAAATCATGTATTGAATATTTAAAAAGTTATTCTAAACAGATTAAATCATTAGCAGGATTAATATAAAGACGTGCAGTGATAAATATTAATTTTGAGTATATTAGATAAATAATAATTAGGTTTAACTTGGATATGCAGTGAAAATAATAAGAACATAAGCAACCACAGAAAGGGGGAGGGTCAAAATTGGGTATTGGAATTTGATGTGAAAATAATTGGGTTTTTATGTAAAATGGATAAATAAATAAATAAAAATATTCCAGAGATTCCAGGTGTTTCCCCAGGGGTTGTGTTTCCTTTGGAAATGAGACACAGCAGAGGATGTGGTGTCTTTATGATATATGATTTATTTACACATATAGACAACTGAGCTTACGATGGTGTCAGGGGCTGTTCTGGATCAGAAGAGTGAGGAATGCAATCTCAGGAAGATCAGCTCCTAACGGAAGAGGAGGGGGAATATTCACCTTCCCTGCATTTCCAGAAGCAGAGAGACAGGCAGACACAGAAGCTGCACAGTTGAGAGAGGAACTACCCAGCTATGAGATAGTAGCTAAGCAACCAGAAGGGAGGGAGCAGCTGGGTGATACATCTATCGAGAGTGGGGGGGGGGACCCGCTCTCTCCCCCTGAACTCAGAGGTCCGAGTGTGTCAGAGAACACAGGAGACGCAGGGGGGGAGGAACTTCCCTTCGGCGCACTTCTTGCTGCGGAAGTGGGGAGGAGTAAGAGTAAGCAACTGATATCCTTGCGGAGGGTTGCCTGTTTGTGCTTGTAACATACTGCTGTAACAAAAGGACTATACATCTACCAAATGCTCATGAATTCTTATCAGTGGGCCACCAGAAGGGAGAGAGGAACTCCCGTACTTGACAGATGGAGGGGTTCAGAGCATCAGTACTTCAAAAGGGTCTTGTTTCTCCCACAGCTGCAGCCTTGGATTCAAGCAGACATCAAATCTTGCTCCTTCTCTCCGTCTTCTCCCAACTTGCTGCTTTGCACTTGCCCACATGACTGCCACTCTCAACTCCGCCCTTTTCCACTGAGTGAGAGGGTCCTGCCCATTTGCCGTCTCGTACCAGGAAGCTAGCTTGGGTAGTGGTTAAGAGCAGTAGACTCGTAATCTGGGGAACCGGGTTCGTGTCTCCGCTCCTCCACATGCAGCTGCTGGGTGACCTTGGGCTAGTCACACTTATTTGAAGTCCCTCAGCCCCACTCACCCCACAGAGTGTTTGTTGTGGGGGAGGAAGGGAAAGGAGAATGTTAGCCGCTTTGAGACTCCTTCGGGTAGTGATAAAGCAGGATATCAAATCCAAACTCTTCTTCTCTTCTTCTTCTATTTCCAGGAATTAGAAGGCTTGATTAGATTTAACACTTGCTGGATTCAGGGATTAGAGGGGTCTGGCATATGTTTTAACACCCAACAATGGGTACACTCACCCAGACATTTGGCACGTTGTAGCCCTATGGAGATCAGCGGGAGTGTAAATAAATGGAAAAATTAAAAAAAGCAGCATTGTGGCCAGAGTCTACTACAGACTGCCAGGGTGTTCAGAGAAGCAAGAATTATTCCTAGTACCAGAGTAGTTCAGCTACCCTGATATCTGCCCTAAGACAAACTCTGTGAAGCATGAAACCCCTGACAAATTTTGCACATGATTTGCTGATGACTTTGTCTTTCAGAAGATGGATGATGGACAAGACAACCTGCTCTCCCTGACCTGATCCTAAACAACAGCAAAGCATCAGTCAAAGAGATTAAAATTATGGAAACTTTGTGGGAAAGGGATCGTGAATAGAAATGCAGGATGGTGCCAAAGACAAGCCCTCAGGTATCAGGATCCAAGTCAGTTATGATGATCACACTTACAAAGGCATCTTTATCAGCTTCCAAGGTTTTCTTGAACATTGTTTATGTGCCAAAAAGCATAGAGAGATGCTCCAGCAAGGATAAATGATGCATCACCATTTGTAGCAGTTATTAATATTTGAACTATATCCAGGGACTATTTCTACTCCAATGAACCTGGCTAGAGCTTTCCCCCTCTCTTCATGCTAATGAGAAGTGCAAACACATTCTGAAAATTCTTGATGTGGAATTTTAAATATTTAGAACTAAGAGGAACCCGTTGCTTAAGTGTCTGGCTATGCACCATACATCAGTTGAATTAGTCATAATCCACATTCAGATTTAATACTTGAATAAATACAAAGGTGGCTTTAAATTGCAGTTTGCTCAAATAATAGGAAATAGATTCTCTTGTCTAGATTCAGAACTGCACAAAAAGTGAGTCAAGAAATTATTTTAAGCAGCTATTATAATGCAATTTCCTTTTCTGTATATATGTGTTGCAGTTAACAGTTATTCACTGGTGAATGTGCATATAAACAATAGCTATTGTTTGACATTGAAATTATCGCCAACAGGGGATTTTGCACATTGCCTGGTGAATGTGGGTAATCACCAACAGATGTTAGATGATGAGAACTGATCACAGCTGTTTCAAAGGTCTGCAATCTTCTTCTTCCTAGAGCAGGTGGTTGGATGAAGATGAATATTTGGATTCCCCCCCCCCCCTCATTTGGATCCAGACACAGCTTTTGGATTGAAAACAGCTTACATTGTCCTGGTAGATAATGTCAGGAGATAGGCAGGAGAAAGGGATCCTTATTTATTTTGCTGGACCTTTCAGGGGCATTAAATACTATTGACCATTCATAGTGAAAGCATCCATGACAGATGGCCATCAAACATCTGCTTAAAAACCTCCAAGGAAAGAGAGTCCACCCCCACCCCCCACCCCAGGGAGGCCATTTCACTGTCAAGCACCATTTACTGTCAGAAAGGTCTTCCTGCTGTTTAGTCAGAATCTCCCTTCTTGTAACCTGAAGCCATTGGTTTGAGTCCTACCCTCCAGAGTAGGAGAAAATAAGTTTGTTCCCTCTTCCATGTGACTGTCCTAGATATATTTGGATGACTATCATATCTCCTTTCTGTCTCCTCTTTTCCAGGCTAAATAGACCTACCTCCTTCAACCGTTCCTCATAAGGTTTGGTTTCCAAACCATTGATCATCTTGGTTGCCCTCCTCTGCACATAGAGTAACCTTGGGGTCCCTTCCAACTCTACAACTCTGTGATTCTATGACTCTAAGAGGTGCTTGGATTTAACATGAAAGCAGCACTTCTCCATGGACTTGCCCACCCTACCTGGAAATGTTGAGGACTGACCCTGGACCTTCTGTTTTCAAAGACCATCCTTTATTGCTGAGCCATGTGTCTGCACATTCAGCTCCTCTAAGTGAGGATACCTTGCCTGAGAACTTCCAAATTCTGAACCTGCTGCTAAATCCATGCGCAGGAACCGCAGCTTTCTCACAGAACCAGAAACAAAATTGCTACCCGAAGTTTCGCGCAGGAGTAGAGAATGTGCCTGACAGTTCCAATTTAGAGTTCAGTCACATTCTGTATTACAAAGCAAAGCTTAATTTGTGTTAAGAACACAAATGCATCAACAAATGTTTCTGTCTTGGGGGGCACACAGCACAATCATGTCTTGTTCTTTAAGACAAAGAACACTTCTGTCATTAAATCACTCCGGACTGACTTGACAGAATACCAGGTAGTTTGTTAACATTACTGCTTGACCAGCTGCCTTCTGGTGTCTACATCACTGAAAAAGAGATGAATAAAGAATGTGTAATGAATAATCATCAGGGGGCAGGGAGCCATATGTGGATGAGCAAAATGGCACACCCTTCTACAACAATTATGCCTTTGTGTGCCCACCAGAATTAATCAATACTTAGGAAGTTCATGAGTCACGCTTATAGGTGGTCAAAATATAGCAGATGAACAAAGAACTGGGTGGGGTTTGGTTTTGGTTATTTTAGGCCTCTCTGCACCATACATATAAAGCAGTATGTATAATCCTGAAAATTGTAGTTTGTTAAGGGCACTGAGAGAGTTTTCCGGGTGCCCACAGTACCCTCGTAGAGCTACAATTCTCCTAGTGCTTCATCAGCCAGTCCTTCTTCCCAGGGAACTCTAGGAATTGTCACTCTGTGAGGGAAATTGGTACCGTTCCAATGGTTATTTGGGTGAATGGAATCAAATTTATCTCCCATCCCTACATACAGTGCACAACAGAGCCATGAAAAAAGATCCCACTCAAGAGAGTGATGGCCTCCAACATTAACAGCTTTAAAGGAGGATTAGATAAATTCATGGAGAATTTATCAATACCAATAGCTACGAGCCATAGTGGCCACTCCACTAACAGAGGCTGCATGCTTTTACCTACCTTTTGCTGGGAATTAAAGATGGGAAGAAAGCTGCTTCAGATCTGCTTACAGGACTGCCATAGGCATCTGTTTGGCCACTGTGAGACCAGGGTGGTGTATTAGATAGGTCTTTGGTCTGATCTAGGTGGTCACTTCTATCTACTCAGATGCGCGTTCCATTTCCATCTTTGCCAAGACCTCTCTATGTTCAGAGATCTGGCCTGGATCTTGTGCAAGCATGCCACCTTCTTTCCTGTTCTCAACAACTGCACTAGGAAACCTGGGGTTCAAACAAACATAGCATCTCCTTTGCCCTGCAGTAAAAGAGCTTACTTACATAGTTAAAGCTATGGTTTTCCCAGTAGGACTGCAAGGAAATCAAACCTATCCATTCTGAAGGAAATCACCCCAAGAGCTCACTGGAAAGACACATCCTGAAGCTGAGGCTCCGATACTTTGGCCACCTCATGAGAAGAGAAGACTCACTGGAAAAGACCCTGATGTTGGGAAAGATGGAGGGCACAAGGAGAAGGGGACAGCAGAGGACGAGATGTTTGGACAGTGTTCTCGAAGCTACTAACACGGGTTTGATCAAACTGCGGGAGGCAGTGGAAGACAGGAGTGCCTGGCGTGCTTGGGTCCATGGGGTCACGAAGAGTCGGACATGACTAAACGACTAAACAACAACAAAGAACTTAACCCTAGATCTCACATCCCTTACAGAAGCTTAGGAAGGAAAGTTGCTTCTCCAAAGACCATGAGTCCAAGAAACCCTTCAAAACCTCATCAGAAGACCTATAAGAGCCCTTGCTCTTGAGCTGTGAATGGAAAGCGTTGCAAACATTGCAAGGGGCACAAGAGTCCTGCTGGGAAAAAGTTGAGAAACCTGATTCTGGCTGAAGAAAGGCCCATACAGTGGCATGATCCTGCGAGGATAACTAGCTTCATGTTGTACATGCTTCCTTAAACGTCACTTGTTTTCTAATGCTCCCAAAATTCCTTAAATCTTGCCTGACACTCATTTAACTCTGAACCCTTAGAGATTCAGTGCACTTTCCTTCTTCGTAATATTCCATATTGAACCAGCAAGCCACCTCAAGCAGACACAATTAAGCTTAATTAGTTGCAACCTTTATTCCTGAGCCTCTTTGCCCAAAGGGACTTCACTTTGTAATTTTAGACTGCAGTTGATTAGAAATGCCAAAACTTGTCTCGTACCATTATGGTAGCCAAAGAAAGTTCCACTGCAATATTAATTCATTCCTCCTGCAATCATGACCTGCCCATTAACTAGTATTTTATGTCTTTAGGCAGAAATGGCAATGGGAGATGAAGCCTAGGACAAATTGTTCTCCTTTTTAAAAAAAAAGCAACCAAATCTTTGTACTTTTCTGTGCTAAACTTGAGACAGAGGCCATCTGTTGAATAGTGATTCACATAATTCTGGTCTTGTCATCTGTTGTTGTTTTTAGTGCATTTTGCTCCATTCTCAAGACAACTCCCTTCCTCACAGCTCCACAAACATTTTAACAGGTGCAAAGAGAGAGACATTTGTGAGGCTTCTAGTTTCAGAAGAGCTTCAGTCTCTGCCCTGGGCTCCTTTGGGAGTAAGGATATGGGCATTAATTTAATAAAGAAATACAGCCTAAGATAGGGGTCACTGTGGCGTTTGCCCTCCTATGTGTGTGACATCATACTGGGATCATAGGGAAAGGGTTAACTAATTGTAAAATGACTAACCAATGGGAACCCAGGGGGCAGAGTTAACTGTGTATAAGGTTTAAGCACAGAGATTTTTTTAGGGAGTCAGAGTTAGAGTTAGAGTTGTTGAGAAGACAGTCTGGAGTTAGAAGAGACAGAGAAGATAAAGTCTGTGGGTTGGGTTGGGCTAGTCTGGTGTGACAGAGTGAGAGAATTTGTTAAGAGTAGTCAGTCAAACAGTTGAGATAACCAGTCAGAAGGTATTAGGAAGGTATAGGCCGATAAAGAAACTAAAGTTAAGATACTGACAGGAATATTATCTGAGAAACCATAAACTTGTTAATGTTTATAAAATAAACTTTTTATTTTGTTTTGTTCACTTTTAACAACTGACTGGACTCAGTGTTTTACCAGAGAGTAACTGGTTGGTGGCAGCGGGGAAGCGAGCACAGTGGTGGCACAGGGATCAATAGACCATTAATCGTCCGGGGACCCTGTGAGATCACTACAGTCACCAACATGGCGCTTGTGAGCACAATTGTGCTCTTGAGGTCTTCCCCTCATTCCCACCAAACCTCTAAGCCCTCTCCATCACCAGTACATAATTGTCCCTTTGGTTGGGATGATGGTTAGCTTTTTCTCCCATGGAAAGTACATATAGGAGACAGAGGAAGTGACATGTCGTACTACTTCTTCATTCAGTTCTTTGTGCTTCTCAATGCTCAGGCGAATTCTGCTGGATCTGACTTTCATCACAGTCTGTTGGAAAAGTGAATCATGCACACACATGCTTTCAGTCTTCCTCTCTTGTGGGAAGAGGAAGCTGACCCAGGGAAGTATAGGCAGAAGTGACTAGAATCCATGGCACCCAAAAATTCAGGCATGCCCAAGGGTCTAAAACTGATGGCAGCCAAGAGCTGAAGGCTGTCTGTTGCATCAATCCACTCTATAATCGACTATTCTGTTCTCCGTTAACAAATAAGAATGTGCTGCTCTTTTTTCTTTTCTTTTTTTTTTTTTGGTTTAAATATGGTAGAAGATGGGGTCGGGGGAGGAGAGAAAGCTTCTCAACAATGCAAAGTGAACCACACTCGTGAGAAGTGGGAGGCTGTGCATTACCGTACATGACACCTTCAAGTCCGCACAGGTGCACTTGAAGTGCACAAGTCCACCTCCTAGAACTCATAGATTTAACAAGTGAGACCTGCAACAAAATGTGACATTGTGGGGTGCTGCTATGGTTCTAGTCTGCCAGATAGATAGCCATGCCCAGGATATGCCATGGATTCCATTCACTCTCACACTAAGAAAAATAGAATACAAAGCAAAAACAAAACAAAACAAAACAGGGGACAATGATTTACTAGAGGTAGCAAGCAGAAAATAGGGACAGTTGGAGCACATGCAACTCCACCCCCTCTCTTTTCTGAACCTGCTAGATTTTAATTAAGATGCAGCATGGAACCTACCAGAGATTATCGCGGGTCACACAAAACTATTACTGAAAGGTTACGAGGATGTTAGCAAAGGAAGTAGGTTAACCACAGGGGGGCTTGAAGGTTCATGATTGGCTCTAGCAATATATAATCTTCATCAATGACCTACAATGGATGTTTCACAGCAGGAGTGAAACATCTGAGGACAACAGATTTATTTTGACTTTTCAGATCCAAGGAGCATCTTAATGGTTTTCACAGGGATCCAACAAAACAGGAACTTTAGGAGAACTAACTTATTATGAACTAATTCAGTGGCGGCAGCAATAAAATAAAATACAATGGGGGCTGGCCGCAGGAGAGACACAGGGAATTTCTTGTGTGGGTTTCCACCTTCATCTCACTCACTTGTGCAAATGGAAATTCTGTTCATGGCAGGAGCTTTCTGACACATGGTCTATGTACGGTAGATTTAAAGCAGGTATCTTGTGACTACTTGCTTGTGTAAATCTGGTCTGATTCTCAGCCTTTGAGGTGTTTTAATTTCTTTAACGCATGTTGAAGTTTATGGTGGTTCCAGATTGGGGCTTAATTTGCCGATGGGTTGTTGAGATGCCATAAATGGGTAATAGGCAACAGCGTTTGGGTCGTCCCCCCCGATATTGGATTCCCCCCACCCTCAATTTGGATTAAATGTGTGTCCTGCATTCTGGGGAGGAGCTTCTACGGAAAGCTGAGTAAGTTCTTTGTCTGTGAGTTACTTTCAGTTTCTACGCTGAGAGACGCTGCGGCAGAGCGTGGTTTTGTGCTCTGGCACAGAATGCCTCCAAGTTCTGATGGATTTATGGCTTGTAAATAAATGCTATTAGAGATAGAAGAAACAGTGTATGGACTCTTTACTTTTCCTTCTCACACAAAAGGCAACCGCTGCTACTCTTTTACTCTGCTACTCTGCCTAGGTCGTTTTCCACAGAGTTTTGGCGCAGGGGAAATGCACTGGACGGCAGATTTATCGAAGAACATGGGCTGGTGTTCTACTGCCAAAATGTCATGTGGACATTGCAAAACAAACAAACCCTACTCTGAACAAGGGACACTGGTCCCACAGTAAATGTCCATCTGAAAGCACGCTTAGTTTTCTTAGCTTTATTTTCTTGCATTTAAATCCCATGTTTCTTCCACCATCAACTCCAAAAGAGCATGACTGTGGTTCCTTTGAGGTTTTCCATTGAGGTACGGATGAGATCCAGACTTGCTTAGCACAGGTGAATTCAACCCATACTCTGAGAGATCCACCATCGCACTACAATTGAAGCATAGTGGATGGTTTAGGTGTAGAAAGATCTGAGCAGCATTGTGGTCCCACAGTAACATTGCATGTTTCATTCCTGGCTTTGTAACTGCTTCTCATTCAAAATGAAATATGTCGGTCACATCTAATTAGGCACAGCTCACCAGAAGATGAATCAATGCCAGGATAACAAAAAGGCGAAACAGAAAGTGCTTCTTTAAGCCAGGTTTTGGTGTGTTTTTCCCCATTTCTAGATGCACATATTTCAGGCTGAGGCATATTCGCTTCACGTACAATCTTTCCCAATGCTAGAGGTGGTTGAAATGACCCAATGTGGCAGGGGCTGTCTGATCAATATCTCAAAGCAATACCTCAAAGACTTTGTCCCAGTGAAGAAAACTCTTGCGCTGAAGAATCCCTGTAAAGGCCTCTTTAATCTACCAAAAGCAAAGAACAAAACCCTGACAGAAGCAGTTTCTACTGCAAATACTGAAATTCATAGCTGATAGCTTTCTACATCAGCCACAAATTTCCACAGTGAACATGTGTGTTTCCCCCAGTGTCTCTTCTACCCTAAAAGTCTTCCTCTAACTTTGGATTCTTTCAAAACAGTGACAAAACAAATAATTTATCTTTTATATGCTCGATTGACAGGAATGGACTGGTCAAAGAGATGGTCTGAGAAGAGTGCTGGAAACAAGTGAGTCCAAACGCTTGGCCTCCCTGCCTAAACCAAGGCTGGTGAATGTGACAGTTGGAAGACTTCAGGGAGTATAAGAACGATCAGAAGAAGGAAGAAAGTGGTCTGCCTCAACACTTCAGATGGCCCAGATGCTGACAGGCTAAGTAGGAAGGTTCTTAGAGAGGCAACAGGAACATTGTGAGGAAAGTTGTAGTCATACTGCTTGTGTTAATTGTGCTCAGGGGCCAGTCTAGGAGAAGGAAGGGGTTGGAATCTGAACACAAGACGGTAGGGGATGTTAAGTATAGTAAATTAATTTACTGAACTTGTAAATGCCTGTATGCATTATTATGTGTTTACATTTGGTTGGTTGGTAACTGAATTCTAGAGAGTTCTCTAGTAGTTCTCATGTGATTGGTGAACGTTGGTCACATGGGAGGCATCTAGTGAAGGAGAGACTCCATTTTACGTGACGCAATATGACTGTTTTTTTGAATCCACGGTGAACACTGCCATGTTGAATAGAGTGTCGGAGTGCTTCCTCTGTGATTGAAAGAGAGAAAAGCTGCAGGAGAAGGTAAAAGTGGAAATATCTCGTAGGAGATGCAAGGCATGGCCTAACTGAGATACAGAAGGCTGAGTGCTGAGCTCTGGAAAGGGAGAAAAATACAGTTGCTTGGAAGTCAGAAGAGAAGACTTTCAGCCCATTCTTGGAGAAGCATGTGACTGTAAATATTATTATTTTAAATTCATCTATAACTATAAGTTTCTGCAAGCAAAATTTTTGAATGTCAAAGTCTGGACATTGGTTTAATTTCCAAAGAAGGGTGTCAGTCATATATATGATTTGAGCTTCTTGGCTGCGTTTTCACTACTCTAACTTCAACAGGAGACACTTACAGGAGGACCCTGTGATGAACAGGCTTCTAAGTTCTGAGAGCAAAGGACTTGCTAGGTCTCCTGCGAAGCAAGAGTGTCCTGGCATTCTGTGGAACATCAAGAGAGTGGGTTGGAGAAGACAACACCCCACTGGGAATTCTAACAAAGGGCTTCACCCATATTTTTTCCAGGCTCAGATGAACTACCCAAGCTACCTAATGTCAGCCACTGAGTGGACTGTTTTCAGAATTCCCATTAATTGGGAATGTTTCCATCACCGCTGTATTAAGCAGTTGGTCCCTTACCTTTCTCGCCCTGATCTGGCCACAGTGATCCATACGATGGTCACCTCCAGGCTTGATTATTGTAACTTGCTCTATTCAGGGCTGTCCTTGAAGCTGACCCAGAAACTCCAGCGGGTGCAGAATGCCGCAGCGAGGCTCCTTATGGGGTCCTTGCTGTGGGATCAAATTCATCCAGTGCTTTACCAACTGCACTGGCTCCCGGTGGAGTACAGGGTCAGGTTGAAGGTGCTGGTTTTGACCTTTAAAGCCCTATGTGGCCTAGGACCCACATACCTACCGGACCTCCTCTCCTGGTATGCCCCGCGGAGGACCTTAAGGTCCACAAATGACAACATTTTGGAGGTCCCAGGTTGCAAGGTGGCGTTGCAAGGTGGTTAGATTGGTCTCAACTATGGCCAGGGCCTTTTCAGTACTGGAATGCTCTATCACAAGAGACCTGACATCTTTTCTCAAGGCCTGCAAGACAGAGCTGTTCTGCCTGGCCTTTGGTTTGGACTCAGTCTGACCCTTATGTTTCCCTCCCCTTATGGTTTTGATGAGGCTGCATTTTAAATTGCATTTTAACCTGTATTTTAAATTGTTTGTTTTTTTTCTGTATTATATTTTTACTGTAATTTTACTGGTGTTAGCCACCCTGAGCCCGGCTCTGGCCAGGGAGGACGGGGTATAAATAAAATTTATTATTATTATTAGTTCACACCCAAGCTTCTTTCTGGCTTTGTTTTGTTTTTAGAGACAGCCTAGAACTGCCTGCCATTCCAAGCAACTTTTGAAAGGTACCTAACAAAGGCAAAAACAGGAAAGCTTCTCAGCACTGGGATCAAATGTAGAGCTTTGGTGCCACAAGTAAAAAGCCTGCGAATTCCTGCAGCCTCTACAGCTGTCAAGATTCAGCCTTTCTAATGCAGATTTTGGTTTCAAGACTTAATAAGCACACTGCCTAAAAATAAATAAATAAAGGCCTGCTGCTTCACCACATTGGGTGGGGGGGCAGGAAGAGAGATGCTCACTATATTTAGTGTTGGTAATTGTGGTGTATCAAGAGCAACAAGGTAAAAATCAGAATCTCAAAAGATGGAGCTCAGGAACAACTCCTGCATTGGTCAAGACAAATAGGCAAGCTTAAAAAAGCTGATTGTGATAAAACAACTGCTGACTGATTCATTTCCCAAAACATTAAGGCATGTTATATCTTTATATGAGCTGCCTGTCCTTGGTTTGAATAAGAACATAAGAGCTGTCCTGGATCAGACCAATGCCCCATCTCATCCAGAATCCTGTTCTCCCAATGCCCAACCAGATGCCACAAGCAGAACCCGAGCACGTCATCTATTTGGTTGGATCCTGCATTTAGCATAGGTCCCACTGAGATCCAAGTGAAAAAATAGTTGTCCCATTGATTTCAAGGGTGACTAACTGGCTCTGCATCCATCCAACTCAACATTTCCTGAGTATCCATCAACTTTTCATTTGAATGAGAGGCAACCACCAGTTCCTCCAGGTAATCTGTTTATTGAGTGTTCATCTGTGCCTTTGCACCATGAATGCTGCCCTGATGTTTACTATATGTTTTCATGTATTGTATTTTTATTTATTTTGTAAGCTGCTTTGGGACCAAGATGGTAAAAGGCAGGGCAGAAAATTAAAAAAGAAATAATAAATGAACAAGATTTGCTTGCACAAAGGTTAGATAGAGGTTAGACTGTATGTGGTCTTCACTGAGCATTTATTCCAATATGTTTGTGGGGAGGTTATATGGCAATGAGCATTCGTCTTGATGTGCTTGCAGGATTATACATCTTTAATTGTTCATTCATCCCACATTTCTCAGGGCATTTCTTTGTCATTAACTGCAAAAGACATTCTTTTTTCATTTCTGCTATACATGTGAATCCATCTCCCCAAACAGCAGCTGTCTGAATGGGCCCCACATTATTTCCTTAGTGAACATATCATCTGCTTCAAGCCTAATTTCATGATGTAGCAAGGAAGCATTTCTCTGTTGCTCATGCAAAGCTATTTCAGAGTCTCGGGCCATGGCAGCAGTTATCAGCTTCTTATTCGAAGCTTTCATCACACGGTGCCTAATCCAGGTAGCATATATCTCCTCCGAGCAGTAACACTCAGTTGGACGGCGTCTTCTAATACAATGCTACATGGAAGGGTTGCTAATAGATCTTTTCACCCACCCGCTAACATTCCCCTACAAGGCTAGGATTTTCCCTGTCCATAAATGAACAGGGCTGATGGCTCTAAGTTGCAGAGTGAAGAGGTGTAATGTAATCAAAGAGATAACATGCTGTACTGTATCAGACAATATGCTGGGATTTTGCATATAAACTCATACATTAGGTTTCTTCCAGCAGCCCACTTTGAAATTCATTGTATTATCTTCCCCTAGAGAAGCGAATGCCTTCTTCACATTCTACAAATACGTTTTTAGTGAAAGCATTATAAAGTTAATAGGCATTTGCTTTGATCCTTTTTCTGAACAAATGGGGGCTCCCAGCTCTAGATCTTCTTGCTTTTTAAGCTCTTTCAAAAAAAAAAAAAAACCAACCTGCACTATGAATAAATTTATTACTGCCCTGATTTGCCCTTTTAGCAGTTATACCATGAAATGAAGGCACATTGACCAAGGAATTGGCATTTCCATTATCTCTGTGCTTATTGTCCTCCCCAAAAGAAAATAAAAATAAAAAGAAATAGAGTGAGAATGTGCTTTATTTTCCTGTCACTGCAAAGTGCATTACCATCTATAATACCCATGAATGTTAATGTGGGTTAGACAGTTAGCACATTGATATCACTTTTTCAAAGGTATCTTAGCCTGCAGGAAGTTCTTACAGCATGTAGGCTTCCTACTCTGTTAACTGCAGTGAACTGCTAGGAGGCAAAATCATTCAGGTTATTTGGGATGACATTAGTTTAAGTAAAACTGAAAGTGTAGTTGCTATATCTATATTTGCAGGGGTTAATTTAATTAGCATTTTATTCTTACTTCTCTACTTTTTCAATAAATCCTTGCTTATTCCCCCCACAAAATATCCCTAAAATCCCATGACAGTTTTGAGCCCATCTGAGTATTGAGCTCTTGGTCACAAAGTCACTTCTGTGTAGCTGCTGAGTGCGGCAGATTAAGATGTTTGGAATCCCTGTTACTGTGCAAAACATGGAATGAAACATACACAAGGCAGGGGATGTAGGTGTCAAAGTCAGCAAGCCAGAGCTGTGGGTGACTTCACATGGTTCTAGATCAGGGGGGCAAAGCTGTGGCCATCTGGATGTTGTTGGACTGCAACTCCCATCATTCTTATGGCTGGGGATGGTGGAAGTTGGAATTCAACAAATGTATGGAGGGCTGCAGTTTCACCACTCCTAACCTAGATTGTTAGAGACAAGTAGAGACATCACCTTGCCCACAAAGGTCCGTATAGTAAAAGCTATGGTTTTCCCAGTAGTGATGTATGGAAGTGAAAGCTGGACCATAAAAAAGGCTGATAGCCAAAGAATGGATGCTTTTGAATTATGGTGCTGGAGGAGACTCTTGAGAGTCCCATGGGCTGCAAGAAGATCAAACCTATCCATTCTGAAGGAAATCAGCCCTGAGTGCTCACTAGAAGGACAGATCGTGAAGCTGAGGCTCCAATACTTTGGCCACCTCATGAGAAGAGAAGACTCCCTGGAAAAGACCCTGATGTTGGGAAAGATGGAGGGCACAAGAAGAGGACAACAGAAGATGAGATGGCTGGACTACTCACTATCTCCATTTGAAATTTGGGCTACTCACTATCTCCATTTGAAATTTGTATTCTTTTTCCGAGTAACCTTTCTCCTTTCTCTTTTTTGAACATGTCATTAACTTAATAATAGTGCAGCCAATCATTAACATATTCTTTAACCTCTTCATATGGTAAATGGCATTTCTGTACACTCTGGTTTCCATCACGGTGTTCCACTGTGCCAGAAGCAGTCACGGTGGCCACATGACCCAGAAAGCTGTCTGTGGACAAACGCCGGCTCCCTCAGCCTGAAGCGAGATGAGCCCCACACCCCATAGTTGCCTTTGACTGGACTTAACCATCCAGGGGTCCTTTACCTTTTGACCTTTATATTTCTATAAGCTGTCTCTTTGGTGTGCTGACTAGAGTTTCAGTCCTTTTTTATGATACTTGCAATTGCTTAAGTAAATACCCCAAACTGAAGGTGTCACTGAAGCTGATGAGCTGTGAATCTTGAAAGTGTTGGATGAATTCACGTTTGAAACAAAGTGCAGACATTTAATTGGAGAAGTAATTATGACTGAACAAGTTGCCTAAAGAGATGACGGGTGACTGATGCATGACATTCAGTCAAAGACCAGGCGCTGTTCTAAAAATATAGAAAGAGCTGGAAGAATCTGAAGCTCCGTAGCCATAAAGAGAAACAAAGTGAGCAGTAAAGCAAGCATGGACATAAGTCATGTAGCAGAGCATGGGCCTTTCAGATGTTGCTGGACTCCAACTCTCATCATCCCCAGCTAGCATGGCCAGGAGTCAGAGATGAAGGGAGTTTCAGTCCAGCAACATAGAAACCTACCTGGACCCTGAGATCATCTTCTGAGGCCCTCCATCGTGTGCCTCCTCCTTGAGAGGTCTGGAGGGTGACAACATGAGAACGGGGCCTTCTCTGCAGTGGCTCCCTGTCTGTGGAATGCTCTCCCCAGGGAAGTTTGCCTGGTGCCTTCAATTACACACCTTTAGGCACCAGGCAAAAACGTTCCTTTTTAACCAGGCTTTTGGTTGATCTGATTTACATCCTATGCCCTTTAAAAAAATATTTTTACTCTTTTTTTTTGGTGTGTGGGGAGGCTATTGGGTTGTTGTTCTTATTTTTATTATACAGTTTGTGGTTTTATATCTTGATTTTATTTTGTGAACCGGCCTGAGACCCCCGGGTATAAGGTAGTATATAAATTCTAACAACAACAACAACAACAACAACAACAACAACAACAACAACAACAACAACAACAACAACACCTGAAAAGTCAGAGGTTAACTGCCCCTATAATAGAAGATATTATGAAACTTCACCTTTATGAGATCTCTGCCTGTGGATTGGATTCTGAACAAAATTAATACACTGCTTGATTGTAAAAAACACACACAAAAAACCCCAACAACCTCAAAGCAGTTTACAAAAGATAATGACTAATATTTCACCATTTTTTATGTGCTGTAAGCCGCCCAGAGTGGCTGGGGAAAATTATTATTATTATTATTATTATTATTATTATTATTATTATTATTATCATCAAATGGCACAATCAAGAAAAAAATGTCAAAGTTATGATACTAAAACAGATTAAAGGTACCTCAATTTTCTAAGCACCTGAGTAGACTGGTCCAAACAGAAATGTTTTTAGCAGACACTGGAAAGAGTACAGTGGAACCTCAGGTTGCGGATGTAATCCGTGATGGAGGCACATCCACAACCTGCAGCGTTCATAACCTGCAGTGCCGTGTCTGTGCACACGTGTGACACAATTTAGTGCTTCTGTGCATGCCCAAGCGGCGAAACCTGGAAGTAACCTTTTCTGGTACTTCCGGGTTTCCTGTGGTCCACAACCTGAAAACATATAACCTGAAGCGTCTGTAACCCGAGGTACCACTATACAGCTGAAGGGGCCTGCTTGATCTCAAAACGCAGGGTTGTCACATAATATGCACATTTCAAATTTAAAATCCCTCAGTCTTCCTGCTTCTAGTACTTCTCAGCTTGTTCCCTCCTCTGAGGTGTGTCCTGTGTCCTACTACCAGGACCTGGGATATAAATCATCTTCTTCTGTGACTTTCCTGGGGGGCTCTTGGGGGGTGGGAGTAGCTTCCACTACTCTTCTCATCCAGCCAGTCCCTGACAAGGCCACAGCTTCCCCCATCCCTAGTTTAAGGTACCTTGTAGTTTTTACTAATGCTATCTGCTACCAAGCTTTGGTTTTGCTTTCTGGGAAAATGCAAGCTGAATGAATGGCGCATAAGCACAAAGAGCACCAGGACCTTGAAAAGAAATCGGCCATAATGAGGGTAAATTGGACGATTAAGCAGTGGGTAATTAACTGGTTTAATTGAGGTTAATTCAATTATGGCCGGTTGCGTTTCGAAAAGGGTCTTAGAGTTACAAAAGCGGGATTTTGCTCGAAGATCTTTTCTGAATAAGAGAGTTGGTTTTGGGTTCCGCTTTGCAAACACTGCTTGAAAAGCATTGACATTCCGGGCGTCTCGGTTTCGCACACAAAATAGTTTGCTGCTAATTAAAACGGTCATATCAGTACATATAGCATTCCGACTCTAAGCTATGGCAGTGTTGCAAGAAAAGTTGATTGTGTCCTTGGGGAATGATAAGTGATAACAACAACAGCAAATGATCAAGTAGCCCTAAAGCAAGCCAGGATGACAGTGACTGAGGTGATGGGAAAGAGGGGGCAGAGAACTACGATGCTGGAGGCCAGATAAGGATGATAGACGCCTCTGAGGCATTTGTTCTCTTTTATTCAAAAATTTGACGACAGATGCTCCGGCAAAAACATATCAAAAAGAAGGAGTTTTGACAGACCCGTAGGAATAATCACTGATTGAAATCATTCGCTTTCAAACCCCTTTTTTCCAAAACAGTAATCCCAGCACCGCAAGCTAGACCTCACTCAATCTCGATGTCATCGCGGACGCATATTAACATTCACAAAAAGGAAAAGGCTGGGAATACCCATGGCTGCCTCTCTTTTTCCCTAAACAGTCTGCAAAACAATTTGCATCAACCAAAGCGTGGCCTTCACGGAAACGCTCACTGGGGGGCCTTGGGCAACACGATCTAAAGCTGTTGAGTGGATAAGTGAATGGAAGCTGCAAAAAGCTGTGTTCTCTGAACAGTGCTACAGAAGTTAATCGTAGTAACAAAATACTGGGGGAGCCATGGAACCTCCTTCTCCTTTTCCACCTGCTCTTCATACATTTTGGAATTAGAATGGTGATTTGAAGATGAAGCCTTTCATACAACATACATACTGGTTGGGTTTACATGTAATGCCAGTACAAGGTTTTGTGTTACATGTATCACAGGGATCACATCCTTTTACTTCCTGAGCCTGTATAAACCATGGTTAACACCTAATATACTGGAAGGCAAAGTATACCTGAAGGCATGTCTCCAACCCCATCATTCAGCCTGGACACTGAGGTCCAACTCCAAGGGCCTTCTGGTGGTTCCCTCACTGAGGTTACAGGGAACCAGGCAGAGGGCCTTCTCAGAAGTGGTGCCCACCGTGTGGAACGTCCTCCCATCAGATGTCAAAGAAATAAGAAACTATCTGACTTTTTAGAAGACATCTGAAGGCAGCCCTGTTTTTATTGTTCGATGCTTTATCGCGTTTTTAATATTCTGTTGGGAGCCCCTCAGAGTGGCTGGGGAAACCCAGCCAGATGGGCAGGGTATAAATAATAAAATATCCTCCTCCTCCTCCTCCTCCTCCTCCTCCTCCTCCTCCTCCTCCTCCTCCTCCTCCTTCTTCTTCTTCTTCTGACTGCGGTTCAGAGAAACAAGCTGACTTAAAATTGTGGCTTACAATCCTGATTTGTTTCATTAAACTTTAGTTAACATTACCTGCTTTTCTTGGTTTGAACACGATGAGTAACTGAAAAGCAGTTGAAAAGCAAAGCTTTCCCACCTCACAGACAAGGAAGAGAGATGGGGAATATTGCGAGCCCATTCCTCACCCAGGCGCATGCTTGTAGCACTAAACTATGATTTAGCTTTAATCTCCAAAGCCAGGCACTACTTTTTGATCATTTCCCCATCAAGTGGATAAAATTTGGACTCACAGACCATGATTCAAGTTTTGAAATTTACACTGAGACCTGTACACTCAAAAGACTCACCATTCTTTTCAACTGGCTGATTAATCTATTAATATATGAATGATGCCGGGAAGAATTTCTGTGTGGTGATATTCCACACCATGGGTGATATTCCACACATCTGAGCTAAAAATGTGTGAGTGAAACAGCTTCTGCTTGGGCAGCAGAACTTATCTCTCCTCCCTCCATGCACGTCCTGTGCCTTCCCCAAAATTTCTCCTGCAACGAATTCAGGGGGCACACAAATTTAGAGGGGGAGCCGTTCTCCTCATGCAAAGTGCTACCTAGCACTATGTTAAACAGCTCAGGACCACAATACCTCAAGGACCGCCTCTTTCCATATGAACCTACCCGGACCCTGAGGTCATCTTCTGAGGCACTCCTTCGTGTGCCTCCTCCTTGAGAGGTCCGGAGGGTGGCAACAGGAGAATGGGGCCTTCTCTGCAGTGGCTCCCCATCTGTGGAATGCTCTCCCCAGGGAAGTTCGCCTGCTGCCTTCATTATACACCTTTAGGTACTGGGCAAAAACATTCCTTTTTAACCAGGCCTTTGGTTGATCTGATTGACACCCTATGCCTTATTAAAATATGTTGTTGTTTTTTGTGGATGGGGCTATTGGGTTTTGTTTTTATTTTTATTATGTACAGTGGTACCTCGGTTTAAGAACAGTCTGGTTTAAGAACAATTTGGTTTACAAACTCCGCAAAACCAGAAAGAGCGTCCCGGTTTGAGAACTTTTTTTTTTAAAAAAAAGGTAAAGGACCCCTGACAGTTAAGTCCAGTCGCAGACGACTCTGGGGTTGTAGCACTCATCTCGCTTTACAGGCCGAGGGAGCCGGCGTTTGTCCACAGACAGTTTTCCTGGGTCATGTGGCCAGCATGACCAAGCCACTTCTGGTCAAACCAGAGCAGCACACGAAAACGACGTTTACCTTCCCGCCAGAGCGGTACCTATTTATCTAATTGCACTGGTGTGCTTTCAAACTGCTAGGTGGGCAGGAGCTGGGACCAAACAACGGGAGCTCACCCCGTTATGGGGATTCGAACCACTGACCTTCTGATCGGTAAACCCAAGAGGCTCAGTGGTTTAGACCACAGCACCACCCATGGCCCTTTGAGAACTTTACCTCAATTTAAGAACGGAATCCAAACTGTGGAAGGGCACCAGTAGCCGGAGGCCTCATTAGAGAAAGCACGCTTTGGTTTGAGAATGGTTTTGGTTTAAGAACGGGCTTCCGGAATGGATTAAGTTTGTAAACCAAGGTACCACTGTATTTTGTGCTTTTATAGTCTGATTTTATTTTGTGAACCTCCCTGAGACCCCCAGGTATAGGACAGTATATAAATTATTATTATTATTATTATTATTATTATTATTATTATTATTATTATTATTATTATTAATGTTGAATGCAACTGTGCAAAGCATCTCACCACATGATAATTCAGACAGTACAGAAGTCCTTGCCATGGATGTGTGGTGCTGACAGGGATTATCCACACCCTGAGTGCTCTCTATGTGGTGAACCACTTTCAAATGTAGCATGCCCCACATGGACAGCTGAGCGATGTCCATGTGAGGGATGCTTTGTTGAAACTGGTTTCATGCCCGGAACCTTCTGTGCTACACAACCAGAGCTCACGGCTTCAGTTTGTGTTTTAATCCAGCACACAATGCAACATTGTGTGTTTAATTGTACACTGCTTGTAGCCAGAGCCTTTTAACAAGAGGCTGGCAAATACTGCTTGCACATTTGTGAGAGTCACTATTCCCACCTTATTTCACTTCTGTAGATATTAATTAATTCATTAATCTTATTACCTGTTCTCATAACCTGCCCTTCACGAAGTAGTCCCAGGGCAGCTTGGAAAAATATCACAGAATTAAAAACAAACATGAATTACAAGAGGGAATTTTTGTGTTTTTCTTATATGTGCTTTTTCTTTTTTACTATTAGTTTTTTAATGTATGCATTTTTGTATTTTTGTGTTTAATGTTTGTAGTGTTGTATTTTGTAGTATGTATGTTGTGTTATTATATTTTTCTTGTCTTTGTCTTTGTATTTTTCCTTCTATATTGTGCATTGTTAAAACTTATTAAAAAATTTATAAATAAAATAAAATAAAATAAAAACAAACATGAATTACATTGAAACCGTTGAATAAAGCCACAAAATAACGATGTAGTCTTTACTCCTATCCCAGTTCCTATATGAAACCTTGTCTTGGCAACTAAAGTAGGCCTCTTTCTCTGGCTAAATAGCGGATTTGGAATAAACAGTTGATTCCATAATGTACTGATGTCACATTTCAAAAATAAATACAGGGCTGGGTATTTAGTGGCACATTTGTTGAATCGTTTTTATTTTATGTTTTGCCTGCTCTCTTGCAGGAAAATTCATGGGCCGCACACAAACTCTCCTCGCAGACAGAAATTGTTTGATCAGTCTTCTGCTTACTGTTGATTTCAATTATACACGAATATTAACATGAACGCCCTGGCCTCTGAGCTGTGCAGTTTGGTAATTAGTTTGGCCTACATATGAAATGTGTGGCACGGTTACCTCAGGATGAAACAGTGGCACAATTCATACTGTGACCTAGCAAGCAATTGTACACCACCTCATAACGCACAGCTTGAATAACAACGCCTCTTGCTTGATGCTAAGACTTGATTGTAGCTGGAAAATGAAAAACGGGAACTGCAAACTCGGCCAGCAATTCAAGGTGAGCTATTCAAGGATGCAGATGGTTTAGTGGAAAGGTTGCTCAATCTGTATTCAGAAGATCCCAATTTCAATCCCAGAAATCTTTGTGTAGAACTGGAAATGACTGCTGGCTGAAGCCCTGGAGAGCCACTGACTGGCAATGTGGACAGTACTGAGCTCAATGGACCATTGGTCTTACTCAATATAAGGCATCCCTGTTTCATGAGTGGAACATTCGCCATCACCCAGTGAATGAGACTATTGTGACATTCACCTGAAATGGTGTTGAGGGAGCACCCAGGCAGTGTAAACTAGTCCTGCCCCCCAATGTCCCTGCCCCCACTAGCTGTAGGGTGCAAAGTCTGAAGGGAGGGTTCTCCTTATCTTAGAATTCTCCCTGTAGCCAGGAACCCTGATCTTGTGAGTTTCACAATCATGGGGAGGCTTCCGCTGAACACAGTTTAGACCTTCACACTCAACACAAAATGTGGAGTGGATCTGGCGGGGCTGTCACATGTCACACATGGGATCTGCACCTAATACATGCTTTACGAGTTTGGGGCTGCCCAGCGCCACCCAGGAATTTGTAGAAACCCCCGAATATTGTAATTTATAAATGAATAGTTTGATTTGGATGTTTGGGTGAGGCCCTGCCAAAGTCACCTTTGGATCCACCTTCTTGAATCAAAATGGTGCCAGCATCCAAATGTCTGTGAAGACCACTGCTCTCACCTCAGGAACCCTCATACTGAGTTTGGCAATGATATCTCAGGAGGTGGTCAAACTTATGCCAGAAAATGGGCGAAGTCATGTGTTGTCCCAGCATCTTGATTCAAAATAGTGCCTGGTACCCAAACACTGATGACATTGATGACAGCAGTCACGAAATTTAAAGGACACCTGCTTCTTGGGAGAAAAGCAATGACAAACCTAGACAGCATCTTAAAAAGCAAAGACATCACCTTGCCAACAAAGGTCCGTATACTTAAAGGTATAGCCTGGAGAAGAGGAGGTTAAGGGGTGATATGATAGCCATGTTCAAATATATAAAAGGATGTCATATAGAGGAGGGAGAAAGGTTGTTTTCTGCTGCTCCAGAGAAGCGGACACAGGGGGACTTCCGGTCGGCGCCAGTGTTTAATGGCGGTCCTTGCCTCGAGCTCCGAGGGAGGACTGCTCCGCAAGTTCGGGTCTGACCCGCTACGGCGAGCGGGGGACCCCTAAAATTACAGGCGCTGAAGCCTGTAAACAAGGAGACTCGGCGGGCACCTTTTGCGCCCCCCGGTACTGTGAAAGAGCCTTTTTAAAGGCTACGGAGCGGCATCGGGTGTGAGCGCGGTGCTGAGAGTCGTCACCCAGCCTGCGGAGTGAAGCCGCGTCGCCATTGAACAGAGAGCGCCGATTCCTTCCTGAAATTGAATCTGGACTGCAAAACCCGTGAGTAAGATTGACAGACGGAACGGGACATTTAAAATGGAATTTTGAAATTTGGCTGAAAACGGGAAAGGCAAAAAGTAAGGAAGTCTGCCTCCCCGGACTGCATGTAAACAAAGCAACGAAAGAACAAAGCTGCATTTAAATGAAGGTTAACTTCTAAGCTGTTTAAAACCAGACATCGGACTTAAACTTCCCCCCAGTAAGCAGGAGAAGGGGGGGAGTAAAAGTGAAACTTATAAACCTGCTTGAAGGAGCGGAGGGAAGAGATCTTCCACTGTCAAAACCCTGAGTCGGGCTGCCGGAGTAAGCACCGGGCAACTGAACTGTCAATTTAAACTGGATACAAAGTTGGGGTTTTGACTGAAACAAAGTTATAAGACTTTAATGGAGTTATTTTGTGAACATTTGAGGATATTGAAACTGTAAAAAGTGTTTCGACTGTGGACTTTTGAACTCTGTTTTTGGATTCTTTGTTTCCTACCTTATGTGTTTCTGACTTTCTAAACTGGATACAATTAAATGCTCCCTCTAGAGGACTTAAAGAAAATCTATTACTGTGAGAGGGAAAGAGTGGAATTTTCCACTTCTAAGCCTTTCCTGTGAGAATTGACCTTGAGGACATGAGTAGCCAACCAGATGAGATAACAACTAGATCCAAAGCAAAACAAACCCAGCAAACTCAAAAGAAAAGGGGTTCTATGCAAGGCACAATACCAGCTGGACAGGAAAAAGCACCAACTGCATCTATGGAGTCAATGACACAGGCATTGCTCAAAATAAACCAGTCTTTGGAAGCACTGACAAAGCAGTCAGCGGAGAATACAAAAAAATTGAATGACCTGACAACAAGATTGGACTTGAACACGGCAAGCGTAGCCTCTAATACAGACTCTATAAATAAACTTATTCAAGAAAATACAGAAACAAGAAAGATTGCTCAAAGTGCAAAAGACACAGCAGAAGAAACTAAGAGGGAGCTTGCACCAATCACAAAAAAGGTGAATGAGCATGATGCAACCCTGTCTTTGTGGGAACTTCAGAGAAAGGAGAAAAATCTTAAATTAAGATCAGTTCCAGAGGAGGAGAAAGACAGTCTTGCAGAATTCCTCACAGAAAATATTCTGGAATTTTGGCAGGACGAATTTCAGGAGGAAGAATTTGAAATAACAACGGCCTTCCGGTTGGGCAGAAGGCAAGGCAAGAAGCCTAGGGATTGCTTGATTACATTGAGATCTAAAGAAGAAAGAGACAAAATACTAAATCTACATTACCAAAAGGCTCTTGTAATCCAGAACTGTCAAGTTCAGATCTTTAAAGACATCCCTAAATACATTTTGGAGGTGAGGGCCTACTACAAAGATTTGGTTTACCTTCTGAAGAAGAACAGCATACCTTTCAGGTGGGAGTTCCCACAAGGACTGTCTTTTAACTACACAGGAAGGAAGATCAAAATAAAAACAGTTCAAGACAAAGAATTCTTTTTGGAAAGAAACCAGGAGGATCTACAGAAAGGAACAGTAGACACAACAGTAGAGAAAGAACCGACAGACATTGCAAATCTCTCATTTGGACTTTTACTACCATCGGAGGAGGAACAAAAACTTGGAGCAGTTGGAGGAGTAGGTACATAGTACCAAAATGTCTCTGCAACTTCTTAGTTGGAATTGTAATGGTCTTAACCTCCCCAGGAAGAGGCGCCAAATCTTTCATATTTTGAAAAGAGAGCAATTGGACTTAATTTGCCTACAAGAAACGCATGTGACCAGGACACATAGGAAACTACTTATAAACAAGAGGCTTGGACAAGAATTTATCTCATCAGATAAAGTTAAAAAAAGAGGTGTTGTGATTTATGCAAAAGAGAAATTGGCTCCTAAAATGATCTTTAAAGACGAACAAGGAAGATACCTGGCAATAGAAATACAAGTTCAAGGGGAAAAAATTATGATATTGGGAATATACGCACCAAACGAGGGGAAGGCGGAATTTTTCAAGAAGTTGCATGAGACTCTAATGGACTATCTCGACTTTAAAATTATAATGATGGGAGACATGAATGGTGTTGTCTCCACTAATATGGATAAGGCACAGAGACAGATAATCTCCAACGATGGGAGACTTCCAAAGACTTTTTTTGAAATGACTGAAACACTGGACTTGACTGACATCTGGAGAGTAAAGAACCCTCTGGAGAGGGAGGGAACTTTCTTTTCTGAAGCAAAGATGACCTGGACAAGGATTGACCAAATTTGGGTAACTAGTTGTATGGTACCGAAGATAAAAAAAAGCAGAAATCTGCCCAAAGACTTGCTCTGACCATAACGCAGTGAAGATAGAGATGAAACTAACAACAACTGGAACCTAACCTTCAGATGGAGGATGAATGACGCCCTATTTAGAGATGAAGAGATTTACAAAAAGGCCCAAAAAGCACTGAAAGACTATTTTGAAATAAATTTGAGAACTGATGTGGAAAAAAGAACAATTTGGGACGCTAGCAAGGCCGTGATGCGAGGTTTCCTAATACAACAAAACTCCATAAAGAGGAAAAAACAGAATGAGAGAAAAGAAAAACTTTTGGAAAAGATAAAAGAAGCCGAAAAGAAATTGAGGTCCAAACCAAAGTCTCATGAGATTTTGAGAGAAATAAAGTATTATCAGACACAATATATGGAACTGATGAATCAAGAGATAGAATGGAAGATAAAGCAAATGAGACAAAGAACATTTGAATCGGCAGACAAATGTGGGAAACTCCTGTCATGGCAACTGAAAAAGAGACAAAAACTGAATACTGTGACAAGTTTGGAAATGGAAGGAAAAATTATCCACAAACCAAATGAGATAAATAACTGTTTCCAAAGTTTTTTTAGGAAACTATATGCACAAGGGCCGGTTAATGAGCAGGAAATAGAAGAATTTATTAAAAAGCACGGATTACCAAAGATCTCAGATCAAAGTAAAAGGATTTTGAATGAGAAAATAACAGGACAAGAAATAGAGGACGCCATTCAGAAGATGAAACTGGGAAAATCTCCAGGCCCAGATGGTTTGACTGCTAGATATTACAAGGCACTGAAGGAATGGATAATACAACCACTGAAGGAAGTTTGTAATGAAATTTTGGAAGGGAAAAAGGCACCCGAATCGTGGAAAGAAGCTTTTATTTCACTTATACCGAAAACAGAGACTGAAAAGAATCAGGTCAAAAACTACCGCCCTATATCATTACTCAATGTGGATTACAAAATTTTTGCAGACATTTTAGCAAAAAGACTGAAGAGAGTTTTGGTGCAGGAGATTCATAAGGACCAAACAGGCTTTCTCCCAGGGAGACATATGTCAGACAATGTAAGGAACATTATAGACATTTTAGAGTTGTTGGAAGTAAAGATTAATAGAAAAGCAGTGATAATTTTTGTGGATGCGGAGAAAGCCTTTGATAACATTTGTTGGACCTTCATGAAGAAGAATCTTCAAGGGATGGGGGTAGGCCAAAGATTTGAAAACGGTATAGGTGCTATATACTCTAAGCAAAAAGCAAAGTTGATTGTTAACAATGTGGTAACGGAAGAGATTCCTATAGAAAAAGGTACACGACAGGGATGCCCAATATCACCCTTACTTTTCATAACAGTCCTGGAGGTCTTCCTGAACATGATTAGAGGGGACCAATTGGTTAAAGGTGTTCAGCTCGGAGCAAAAGACTATAAATTAAGGGCATTTGCAGATGATTTGGTATTGACTTTGCAACAGCCAGAGACTAGTACTAAAAGAGTCTTAGAACTAATTGACAAATTTGGTCAAGTAGCAGGATTTAAACTGAATATGCAAAAAACCAAAGTGTTAGAGAAAAATCTAACAATGGCAGAAAAAGACAAGTTTCAGAGGGAAACAGGTTTAACAATAACAAAAAAGGTGAAATATCTGGGTGTGAACTTGACTTCTAAAAATGTAAACTTATTTAAAGACAATTATGATAAATGTTGGACAGAGGTGAAGAAAGATCTAGAAATATGGTCAAGGTTGAGACTTTCCTTGTTAGGCCGAATTGCTGTCATCAAGATGAATGTATTGCCTAGAATGTTGTTTTTATTCCAGACACTCCAGATCTTGGATAAGATGGACTGTTTCAAGAGGTGGCAAAAAGACATATCAAAATTTGTCTGGCAGGGCAAAAAGCCCAGAATAAACTTTAAGATTTTAACTGATGCAAAAAACAGAGGGGGTTTTGCCCTGCCGGACTTGAGACTTTATTATGAATCGGCAGCTTTTTGCTGGCTGAAACAATGGCTACTTCTTGAGAATACAGACATTTTGGATCTGGAAGGGTATGACAATAGATTTGGTTGGCATGCATATATATGGTATGACAAGGTAAAATCGCATAAAGGCTTTAAAAACCATATTGTGAGGAAAGCATTGTATAATGTTTGGATAAGATATAAAGATTTGCTGGAAAGTAAAACCCCTAGGTGGTTATCACCAATGGAGGCTAAAGAGATAAAGAAACTAAATACGGAGTCCAATTGGCCAAAATATTGTGAAATTTTAGAACAAGATGGTGAAAGAGTTAAATTGCAGAGTTTTGACAAATTAAAGTCTAAGGTACGAGACTGGTTGCATTACCATCAGATAAACGAGGTATTTAAACAGGACAGGAAAATAGGTTTCCAGATGGAGAGGTCGAAATTAGAAATAGAACTGCTAGAACCCAATACTAAGAACTTGTCGAGAATGTACAATTTGCTGCTGAAGTGGAATACACAAGATCAAACAGTAAAATCAGCCATGATCAAATGGGCACAAGACATAGGTCATGACATAATGTTTGATGACTGGGAACAGTTATGGAATACAGGTATTAAGTTTACAGCTTGTAATGCATTAAGAGAGAATATAATGAAAATGATCTATAGGTGGTACATGACCCCAGTCAAACTTGCAAAAATTTATCATCTGCCCAGTAACAAATGTTGGAAATGTAATGAGACTGAAGGTACCTTCTATCACCTTTGGTGGACCTGCCCGAAGGTAAAGGCCTACTGGGAAATGATCTATAATGAAATTAAAAAGGTCCTTAAATGGACATTTTTGAAAAAGCCAGAGGCCTTTCTCCTGGGCATGGTAGGCCAATTGGTGCCAAGGAAGGACAAAACATTTTTTATGTATGCTACCACAGCGGCAAGAATTCTTCTGGCAAAGTATTGGAAGACGCAGCAGCTACCTACTCTGGAAGAATGGCAAGCGAAGGTGATCGAGTATATGGGAATGGCAGAGATGACCGGCAGAATCCGTGACCAGGGGAGAGAGACGGTGCAAGAAGATTGGAAGAAATTCAAAAAATATCTTAAAGACTGTTGTAAAATTGATGATGGCTGAGATGTTATGGTTATAAGAAATAGAGAATTGCAGCTGTAAATCATAACTTTAAAGAATGCAAAACGAAAATGAGTGAATTAACTGAATGAAGGGTTGCTGAGAAAGGGTTAACATAAGGATGCAGAAAAAGGGAGGTATGGGGAAGTCCGGGAAAGAAGGTGTATGAAAATAAGTTTAAGAAATTATACATGTTTATTTGTTTGTATGTTCTGTATGGTTTTGTTTTGTTATTTGTTTTATTATATGTTTGGAAAATTAATAAAAATTATTATATAAAAAAAAAAGACCCTGATGTTGGGAAAGATTGAGGGCACAAGGAGAAGAGGACGACAGAGGACGAGATGGTTGGACAGTGTTCTCGAAGCTACCAGCATGAGTTTGACAAAACTGCGGGAGGCAGTGGAAGACAGAAGTGCCTGGCGTGCTCTGGTCCATGGGATCACGAAGAGTCGGACACGACTAAACGACTAAACAACAACAACAACAACAACAGCAACAACTTCTGCATATCTTCAGGTTTTCCCCTCCCCCAACCTGCTGATATCACCCTGTTGTGCATTGGTGGAACTCTTTTGGCTACATAAGTATTGGCTCTCTTAGAGTTCATAACAAATAGCTGAGTTTATTCTTTGACATATACTATTTATCTGAACCAAGGCCATAAGGTGCAGTTTAGAGAAGCAATTTGTTTACAAGTTTAATACACAAATAAATTAAAGCAAGATCCTGGACATTTTAAAAGCAACATAGCACCTTCAACTGGTAATTGGTCCCCAATGAACCACAGCAGATCACTGCCCTTTATGTAGGAACAATCATACAATCTTTCATACGCAAAAGATTCTGCCAAAACATAGCTCTGGCATTAGGACATTTGTTACTTTGTCCATCGTGAGCAATTGCTTTTTTCAAGGAAATTGCATATCAGGTGAAACGTTATCTGAAGTGTAGCGATTTTGTTTATAACTACAAAGCAAAACATTAAATAAAACGGCTTAAAAATACGTGGAAGATTAATTGCACTTACTCCCACATTAGGTATTTATATTCAAACTAAGGAGGGAGGGAGGGATCTATCAATTGTGGTTTCTCTGAGTTTCTTCTTCTTCCATTTTTAAGTCCCATTTTTGCATGTCTGTGAACTTTAAAAAAAAATAGTGTGGAAATACTGCATCTGTCTGTATTTTCCCCAAGCATTTTTTCCTAACAGACTCCATTTTTGTGTGCTATTTTTACTAATCTACGCACACGTTTGGTATACTTTCCCCTAATATATGCTTTTTGAACGTATTTTTGTTGTTGTTGTAGAAGGATAGCTGCATTTCAGTTCATGTAATGGATCCAAGTTGTGAAAGAGGTATGTTTCTGTTATAATGCAAACTGGACAAATTTATCCCCCATTCCTAATAGAAGCATTAGTTTGCTCGATAGTGTTAGGATATATTATGTGGAGAAAGCCAGCAGAGAGCATTTTTACAACCACTGTGTTTTATCCCACATGATCTGTGCCCTTCGATGCCCTTTTCCTCAGCAAACACTGACCAATTTATATCACATGTATTCAGCTGCAGACAGGCATTGTTCCCCTCCCTTTTCACCATTAAGGTCATAGTCCAGTATTCAAAATCAGCTTTACAAAACCGTAGTTCAGTAAACAAGTATATCTGTGTTGGGGCAACTTTAACTGGGTCATGAAAGAATCTGAGCCAAGAGAACAGTGAAATATGACTTAGCTCAAGATATCAATTATATATGGTAATGTATGCCTCATTGTCTTAAGCATTTATCTCACGTTTCAAACTTTGTCACACCAGTTTGCCGAAACGAAGATCAGCTATTTTAACAGTCCGTGATACTTTGTAGACATGAGCAATATGCGAAACAAAATAAAAAAATTCCTTCCAGTAGCACCTTAGAGACCAACTAAGTTTGCTATTGGTATGAGCTTTTGTGTGCATGCACACTTCTTCAGATACTTCAGATACTTCTTCAGAGCAGTATGATTTATGATCTACGGAGAGCTGCATCAGATGTTCTAAAAGGAAAGAGGCATGACTCATGTTTCTTCTCCCACCACTTCTAAGGTTCTGCCCACCTCCTTAGGAGAACACATCAGAAATAGCAGAAGCGAAAGCATGAATCACTCAGATCCTATGTCGCCACTTTTAAAAAATGTCCTAAGTAGCCCTGAAGGGACACGGGTGGCACTGTGGGTTAAACCACAGAGCCTAGGACTTGCCGATCAGAAGGCTGGCAGTTCAAATCCCCGCACCGAGGTGAGCTCCCGTTGCTTGGTCCCTGCTCCTGCCAGCCTAGCAGTTCGAAAACATGTCAAAGTGCAAGTAGATAAATAGATACCGCTCTGGCGGGAAGGTAAATGGCGTTTCCGTGTGCTGCTCTGGTTCGCCAGAAGCGGCTTAGTCATGCTGGCCACATGATCTGAAAGCTGTACGTCGGCTCCCTCGGCCAATAAAGCTAGATGAGCGCCACAACCCCAGAGTCGGCCATGACTGGACCTAATTGTCAGGGGTCCCTTTACCTTTAAGTAGCCCTGAGAATAGTTTATGTGGCCTATCCTGTCAAGAGTGGGAACTCACTCATGTCAGTTATCTAGTTGATAACTGACAGGCCAGTGTTTCCCAGTCAGTGTTTACACTACATTTTCCTTAAATGGGGAGGACACCAATATGCACAGACCATTCAGGCCTATTTAGCATATGAAGTTTTTTTTTTCCCCTGAGGAAAATTTTGGAACTCCCTGGCCAAAGAAGCTAGACTGTTCTCCAGAAATGAAGAACAGAAGAACGAAAGAAGAATGGCACCTTAAAATGTTGGAATATGCAGAATGACCAGTAGAATAAGAAATCAGGATGATAAAGGGTTTAAGGGGGATCCAGATTACATGAAAAATTATTAGAAACAGACAATTAACTTAGCAGGATGTTAGTGACTTCAGCAGTTTAAGTTAGAACAAGAGAGGGAGTGGATTATAAAAGGAAGCATGGAAGGACACTGTTTGCATTTGAAAATAATTAGATACATAACAATCTTGCATCTGAAATGCAAATAGATATAGATGATAGATAGATAGATAGACAGATAGAGAGATAGATAGATAGATAGACAGACAGTAGATGATAGATGATAGATGATAGATGATAGATGATAGATGATAGATGATAGATGATAGATGATAGATGATAGATGATAGATAGATAGATATAGATAGATAGATAGATAGATAGATAGATAGATAGACAAACAGACAGTAGATAGATAGATAGATAGATAGATAGACAGATAGATAGATGATAGGTAGATAGGTAGATAGGTAGATAGGTAGATAGGTAGATAGAGATAGATAGATAGATAGATAGATGATAGATGATAGATAGATAGATAGATAGATAGATAGATAGATATAGACAGATGATAGATAGATTAGATAGATGATGATGATAGATAGATAGATAGATAGATAGATAGATAGATAGATGATAGATAGATAGATGATAGATAGATAGATAGATAGATAGATAGATAGATAGATAGATAGATAGATAGAAAGAAAGAAAAGCAGACAGGCAGTAGATAGATGATAGAGATAGATAGATAGATAGATAGATAGATAGATAGATAGATAGATAGATAGATGATAGATAGATAGATAGATAGATAGATAGATAGATGATTGATAGATAGATAGATAGATGATAGATAGATATGATAGATGGATATAGATAGAAGCTACACTGTCTCCCTCCTTGCTGTCTCCTGCCAGCAGATGAAGACTTTCTACTTTCTTCTTCCAACAGGCTTTGGGGAACTGATTGCTTTTGATGAAAGGGCTGGTGTCGTGCTGCTTTTATTGTACGGTTTGAATAGATTTTATATATTTATATTGTTTTACTTCTAACAATGTTTAATTGCTTTTTTAATGATTTTTTTTCTATGTTTTAATCCATTCTCATTTTTATATGTTTGCTGCCTTGAGTCCCACCAGGGGAAAGCGTGACATGTAAATTATCATCAAGAACATCACCATTATCATTATTCACAATATCATCCTTGTAGGAAAAAGCATGTCGACTGTCGGTTGGGAACTGTAGTGCGTTTTATTTTGTCATCAGCTTGCACAAGTTTGGAAGCCGAACTATGCAGGGAAAAATATCTGCTGCTTTCTTGTTTTGTTGAGCACACAGGCTTTAAAAAAATCTGTTCTTGTTTTAATCTGTGCACTTGTATCTGCTATGTTAATCATTGTTAGCTGTCGTTGACATTGTGCATGGAAAGGAGGACCATAAAATTAATAAATACATGTTCATGAAAATGTTACATCCATATAATCCCCCCATCAAACTACCGTATTTTTCGCCCTATAGGACGCACCGACCCATAGGACGCACCTAGTTTTTTGGGGGGGAAATAAAGAGAAAAAAATTACACCCCCCCCCCAGCCGCAGATATCTGCCCGAAGCGCGGGGCGCTCTGCTATCCGCAGCCTAGGGAGCCTTGTGGGAACTTTGCTGCCCGCGCTCCTGGCAGCACCGACCCCTCTCGCTCTCCATGCTTCAGCGAAAGCCTGCATTCGCCCCATAGGACACACACAGATTTTCCCTTCATTTTTGGAGGGGGAAAAGTGCGTCCTATAGGGCGAAAAATACAGTAATTGTAGATGCTCGCAGGCCTGAAGTGAGAGGTGGTCATCTAAGTTTTGTACTTTCTTTTTCCTCAGATCCTTCAGACCTAGCTTAAGTGAGCTTTTCCTGAAATCAGCAGAAAATCCTTCTTGCTGCCTTGCACCGTTTCGATAATTTGACTTTTGAGAAAACGTATTTCTGCAGCAAGGATGTGAATGTTAAATTATTGTTTGGATTGACTGATTATCATGCATGTACATCTGGGCAGCTGATAATGAGCCGAGAATAAACCACGTACGCACACTCTCTAATGCACATAAAATTATATTTGTCAGACTCTTTTAATGTCAAACTAAAGGGTGGTGCCAAAAATGGATGCAAAAACTGCCATTTGCTATACCATTAAAGAAACAAATTAAGCCATCAATCATGGCTTGTTATGCTAGATGCCATTCTGATGGAATTCGTGTTGCTTTTTAAATATTGTGGCATCAAGCAGGGTAGTATTCAGACGCCAAGAGAGCTATCGTTGTAGTTTTTCCCCCCATGCCAATATTCACAAGGTAACAAATTGAATTCCTTGTTAAAATTAGTGTTAATTCAGAGATGCTTTGGAGAGGGTGCTAATTTGTGAGCCGGGGTTATGTGTGTCTGCACCTTCCTGTCTTGCCGTGTCAAACAGAATTATACAGCCATGTCTATAGCTAGATATCGCAGGTAGCAGTCTTAATTAAAGATTCAGCGAGATCTGCAGGAAAATGATAAAACATTGCTAACGTAAAAAGTACAATATAAGAGTGGTGCAAACCTTTAATTATTTTCTTCTTGCAGGGAGCCATATTTCTTTCATGAAGGAGACTTTCACACATTGCAATGCTGTGTTTTTCTACTGCTGAGTAGACATGTATACTAGGATTTCACCTTAAATATCACTGTTACAAATATTGCTTTGCCAAACATATGAGGTTGGATCCAGGAAGTTGCACTTAGATCTCAGTGGAAGCAGTGGCACTAGTTAGGCTGAATCTAGACATATATATAAAAGCGCTGCAAAAATGCTTTAAAAATGTTTTAAAATATATATTGAATTTCCCATTAGCTCACCATCACCATCTAGTGTCACATTTGCACAAGGCACTTAAAACATTATATTTGCAGCTATACAGCTGAGTCCTTAGTTATGTCTTAAATCCCATTGATTTCAGCAGAGGGATTAAGTGCTAGGGCTGGAGAATATATCAATAGATCATCCAAAATCAGTTTCAATTCTGTATCATGATACTGGTTTAATAATTTTTGACCTGTCAATGTATTGTGAATCATTATGTTTGTGTGTGTATGCGCTATGCAAAATTCATGATTGGGGAAAACCATGAAGCCTGTTAATTTAGATGTATACATGCATGCAGTGGGTGCGGGTGGCGCTGTGGTCTAAATCACTGAGCCTCTTGGGCTTGCCAATCAGAAGGTCAGTGGTTTGAATCCCCACAATGGACTGAGCTCCCATTGCTCTGTCCCAGCTCCTGCCAATCTAGCAGTTCGAAAGCACACCAGTGCAAGTAGATAAATAGGTACTGCTGCAGTGGGAAGGTAAATGGAGTTTCCGTGCACTCTAGTTTCCATCATGGTGTTCTGTTGTGCCAGAAGAGGTTTAGTCATGCTGGCCACATGATCCGGAAAGCTGTCTGTGGACAAATGCTGGCTCCCTCGACCTGAAATTGAGATGAGCGCCACAACCCCATAGACACCTTTGACTGGACTTAACCATCCAGGGGTCCTTTACCTTTCACTTTTACCAGTCAGATAAACCAGATACTTTTACCAGATACTTTTACCAGATACTTGGCATCAGGGCAAGACCTTGAAGCAAGGCTGGGTTAGCATATTTTGAAATAAGGCTACAGTGGTACCCCGGGTTAAAGATGCTTCGGGTTACTGATGCTTCAGGTTACAGACTCCAATAACCCAGAAATAGTACCTCGGGTTAAGAACTTTGCTTCAGGACGAGAACAGAAATCATGAGGTGGTGGCGCAGCGGCAGCAGCGGGAGGCCCCATTAGCTAAAGTGGTGCTTCAGGTTAAGAACAGTTTCAGGTTAAGAACGGACCTCCAGAACAAATTACCGTATTTTTTGCACCATAACGCTCACTTTTTTCCTCCTAGAAAGTAAGGGGAAATGTCTGTGCGTGTTATGGAGCGAATGCCTACGGGTGGCGGGTGGGATCTGCTGCAGTCATGAGCAGATGATCCATGGTTCCCCTTCCTTTCCTCCTCCGTGGTTACAAAGCATGGATCCACATGGATCCTCAGGATTTTTGCATTGGGCTACTCCAAACTCACTGCCAGATCACATGTCTGTGGCCACAGCATGAACCACAAAAATCATATATCCACTATTTCGTTTAGAATATTTTTTTTCTTGTTTTCCTCCTCTAAAAACTAGGTGCGTGTTATGGTCTGGTGCGTGTTATAGAGCGAAAAATACGGTAAGTTCTTAACCCGAGGTACCACTGTAATACACATTGTCTTCTAATGGGGGAAAAGGCATAAGACCATTCGGTTGAAAGTCTAAAATCGCCTAACTACAGCACTAACTGCCTCATATACTAGAAAGGCAGCTTGAAAGAGTGACAGATGTATGGCAGCAAAAGTGTTCAAGGACTAGAACTCACTTTGTAGATGGATATAGATTTATACAGTGGTGCCCCGCAAGATGAATGCCTCGCAAGACGAAAAACTCGCTAGACAAAAGGGTTTTGCGTTTTTTGAGCTGCTTCGCAAGACGAATTTCCCTATGGGCTTGCTTCGAAAGACGAAAACGTCTTGCAAGTTTGTTTCCTTTTTCTTAAAACCGTTAATACCCAGGGTGCATTGCTTGAAGAGGTGCAGTTGCGACTTGACTTCGAGGAGCAACTCATAGCACGCGGTGTGGTAGCCTTTTTCGAGGTTTTTGAAGACTTTGGTGATTTTTGAAGCTTTTCCAAAACTTCTTTTGCAGCCATTTGGTAAGTTAAACTTTTAAAACTTTTTTGGGGGGTTTTGGATTTTGGGTTGGGGTGTTTGGAATTCAAGGACTTGGTGTTGGGGAGGGGTTTGCAAGAATCTGGAAACTTGTGTGTGTGTTTTGTGCATTTTTATGATTTTCTGTGACCATTGGGCCACTCTGCTGTTTTTTTTAAAAAAAATATCTGGGTTTGAATTTCTGTGTGGTGGGTGGCTGGGTGCTTTTGAATTTTTTGGATGTGAAGCACTGATTTTTTTGGGGGGGTTGAGAAGGTAGGAGCTGTGCTGCCATGGGACCAAGAAGACTGCTGCTGCAGAGGCTGGCGAGGGGAAGAAGGCGAAGGTTACGCTGGAAATGAAGAAGATGATCATCCGGAAGCACGATGGTGGAATGCGTGTGACAGACCTCGCCAGGGAGTACGGGAGGAATCCATGGACCATCGGGACCATCCTGGAGATGAGGGAGAAGATCCTTGCGACTGATGCAGCCAAGGGAGTCACCAGGATCGTGAATAACTGCCCAGCTGTTCTGGAGGAGGTGGAGAAGTTGCTGCTCATCTGGTTAGAAGAGAAGCAGCATGCAGGGGACACAGTGTCTGAGACCGTCATTTGTGAGAAGGCCAAGGCCTTGCACGCAGACCTCGTCTGGGAACAGCCAGGAACCTCAGGCGAGCCAGAAGTCTTCAAGGCAAGCAGAGGCTGGTTTGACCGGTTCAAGACAAGATCTGGAATCCACAGCATGGTCAGGCATGGAGAGGCTGCCAGTTCTGATGTTCCTGTGGCTGAAGACTTTGCAGCGGAGTTCCTGGAGGTTGTGACGATGGAGGGCTACGTTCCACAGCAGGTCTCCAAAGAACTGAGGGATATTTGCCAGAAGTGGAAAGATGTGCAGGCTTTTGCACAGCGGCACCACCCTGACAAGGACCTGACACGTGACCTTGCGAACACCTTTGATACGAGGGTCATGTCGTCTTTCAGGGAGGTGCTGAAAAGGCGGATGAAGCAGCAGACCATGGACAGGTTCTTCAGCAAGAAGCAAAGAGTGGAAGAGGAACCTTCTTCGAGTTGTCCCCCAGAGTCTTAGAAAATGTACTGTACACTTTGTTGATTTTTAAATGTTTTTCTGTCATGTTTAGAAACTTAATTTATTGTTCCTTCAATTTTTGAAATGCTCTTTACAGTATGTGTGACTTTAAAGAGCACTTAATAAACTCTTGTTGTACCAAATTTGGCTTTGTTTGGCCTTTTTTTGACCATAGGAATGCATTAATTGGATTTCAATGCATTCCTATGGGATTTCGTGCTTCGCAAGACAAAAAATTCGGTAGACGAAAAAACTCGCGGAACGAATTAATTTTGTCTTGCGAGGCACCACTGTAGATATCTAGATATATCAGGGGTATATCTTGGACTGAAAAGTGATAAAAACAGTAATATGCATATTTTCATGAAAAATAACATACAATAATGCAGTATATTATTTATTTCATGAATTTTATATAACCCTTAAGGAAAAAGATCAAAGCCGTTTACAAGATATGAGGGGAACTTGCTGGTAGAAAAAGTGTGCATTGCTAAAAACTGCACACAAAAATGTGTTTATTAGGAGAAATTGGCACTAATGCACTGACCATTTTTAATGAAGACTTTTAAAATTAAAAAAAATTCGCAAATAGCGCAGAAATATGGAGGACTGCATTTACAACTGGAAAAATGAAAAACTTTGGGAAGTAACATTGGGAGATTCATCCATCCCTCTCTGCGGCCTGACCTGATGCCTATTGACTCATAAATAAGTCCTGCTTTATTCCAGTAGGGTTACTTTTAGGTAAGTGTGCATAGGATTGCAGTCTTAAAGTGATTAGGGCTGCCAACCAGTGCACACCTGACTGGTCATATGCCCCCTTAAACGCAGTGGTGATTACTTCTGAGTAAACATGCCAAGGACTGTGCCGCTAAGGAATAAATCAGTTCCGGTCTAGATGGTCAACTAAGTCCCTAAATCAGCCTGCACTGCTTGGAGTGACACTCATTGGACCAGCCGAGCCTGTAAAAGGAGACGTATTGTTATTCTCTCCCTCTAGCCCATTGCTATTTGATGAGTAGTAAACATTTAGCTACCGATTTAAAACGCTGTAGAGCCATTAACCCAATTAATCTTCAGCGTATCCTCAATAGGCAAGTAACTCACCAGGGCTACACTAATAAAATAGAAGATGTTACAAGCTCCTATATCTGGATGACAGGTTGGTATTTAAAGGACCTGGATGATCAGATGTTTGAAGAGCAGCTTCCAGATGTTTAAATAACAGCTTTGTTGGAGGTTGCAGTCAGTGCTTTTAAAGCCATAAATTGTCTCTGCTTACCTTTGGGGACGTGGATGGTGTTGTGCATTAAACCACAGAGCTTAGGGCTTGCCGATCAGAAGGTTGGCGGTTCGAATCCCTGTGATGGGGTGAGCTCCTGTTGCTCGGTCCCAGCTCCTGACAACCAAACAGTTCAAGAGCACATCAAAGTGCAAGTAGATAAATAGGTACCGCTTCAGCGGGAAGGTAAACGGCGTTTCCGTGCGCTGCTCTGGTTTGCCAGAAGTGGCTTAGTTATGCTGGCCACATGACCCAGAAAGCTGTCTGTGTACAAACATCGGCTTCCTTGGCCTGAAAGCGAAATGAGCGCCACAACCCCAGAGTCATCCGTGACTGGTGACTGGACCTAATGGTCAGGGGTCCCTTTACCTTTACCTTTACCTTCAGGGACACCTTCTCCCTCTCTCTCTCTCTCTCTCTCTCTCTCTCTCCCTCCCTCCCTCCCTCCCTCCCTCCCTCCCTTCAAATCTGTGGTGGTCTCCTCCCCACTGCATCCTTAATGGAAATTTGAATGGTGGAATCTTTTCTCTTTGCTTACGGGATCTGCTTCTTACTGAGATCTTCCTGGCCCTCTCTCTTAGAAATTCGCAGCACGACCATATGGAGGCATTTTAATTTCAGGAAACCTTAAACGTGTTGACACAATTTTGGATGGGTTTTATGTGATTGACTAATTCCAGGATTCTCCTGTAGGCCAATCAGGTTGTGGATTCACTTCCACCTGGAGTGGGATTGGGTGGCTCCTGCAGACCAATCTGCTGCATCCCGGATCCTATTGTTCTAGGACCAATCAGACTGCTGTATTCTGAATCCTATTGTTCTAGGACCAATCAGACTGCTGCAATTAGGATCCTATTCAACTCAGTACATAACAATGATGAACCACACTGCATGAAGTTTCCTCCTGATAGGTAGGTTCCCAGCTTTGCAAGACAGCAGCTTCAGTTTCTAGTTAGTAAGCCATGGTGCAAAGGTGGAGAGAGAGAGAGAGAGAGATCCTCCGAATGGAGAGAGGAGGCCATGTTTTTAGAGGTGGTTGTGAGATGAGAACTTGCCTAAATGGAGAATAGAAAGGGACATGTTACAGATAGGTAGCCGTGTTGGTCTGCCATAGTCAGATACACTGTGTATCTGAAGAAGTGTGCATGCACACGAAAGCTCATACCAAGAACTAACTTAGTTGGTCTTTAAGGTGCTACTGGAAGGATTTTTTTTATTTTGAGAAAGGGACATGTGAGTAATAAGAAGCTGCCCTGACTTCCGGTCGGTGCCAGCGCTTAATGGCGGTCCTAGCTCCGAGCTCCGGAGAAGGACTGCTTCGCAAGTTCGGGTCTTACCCGCTACGGCAAGCGGGGGACCCCTAAAATCCCAGGCGCTGAAGCCTGAGAACAAGGAGACTCGGTGGGCACCTTTGCGCCCCCCGGTACCGTGAAAGAGCCTTTTTAAAGGCTACGGATCGACATCGGGAGTGAGCGCGGTGCTGAGAGTCGCTACCCAGCCTGCGAAGTGAAGCCGCGTCGCCATAAGCGGAGAGCGCCGATTCCTTCCTGAAAAGAAAATTTGGACTGAATCCCCGTGAGTAAGAGCTGAAATATAACCGGGACCTTTTAAATTTCAAAAATTGGGCTAAAAACGGGGGAGAGCTAAACAAAGGAAGTCTGCCTCCCCCCGACTGCATGAAAGCGAAAGCAACGGAGCTTTAAACCTGCATCCGTTTAAACCTGCTACTTGACTAGCTTAACCGGACATTTAGACCCTTTGATCTCCCCTCTAGCTAGCAGGGCAGAGGGGAGGTGAATTTGAACAACAACTGCATGATTTGTTAGAAGTAAAAAAACCTCTGCTGTCTCATCCATCTGAAAATGAAACGGTCTGCCTTTGCACCATACTGAACTGACTTTTTCCTGTGAAGCGATACTTTGATACAAAGTTTCCACAGTGCCTGGCTACTGTACAATACAAGAAGAAGTAGCATAAATTGGGCAACTGTGGCAATCTAAAGCAACAAGTTTTTAGTAATACTGACTTTGACTGACTTTGACTGTGTTAACTTCCCTTTTTACATTCTGGACAGACTCCTTTGTTTTTATACTTGGAAACTTTGTTCTATGGCCATTTTGATTTGCTCCCTCTAGAGGACAAAGTGAGGCCCGGCACGGCCTAAGACAGTGGAATTTTCCAAGGGAGAATAAATCCCGTGGGAACTGACCTTGACATGAGTGGCGCACAAGAGGAGATAGTCACAAGAGCCAAAACCAAGCAACAACAACAACAGCTGCAGCAGCTACAGGCAAAGAAAAGAGGCTCAATCTCAGGCGCAACAGTTGGATCAACAGGAACAACAGGACAAGACAAAGGAGCAGCCGTTTCCATGGAAGCTGTGACAGATGCTTTGCTCAAGATAAATCAAACTCTGGAGTCTCTGACAAAACAGACTTCAGAGAATACACTAAAACTAACAGAAATTTCAGCAAGACTAAACCAGAATACAGAATCCATAAATAAATTGGTGGAGGAAAACGCCACTACGCGTCAAATTGCCGAAGACGCCAAAGCTACTGCGGGAGAGACACAGGAGAAGTTAGAGCCGATCGCCAAGAAGGTCTATGAGCATGATGCAACTTTGGCCTTGTGGGAGTTACAGAGGAAAGAGAGGAATTTAAAAATAAGACTGATTCCGGAGAATGAAGGAGACAACCTTGTGGAATACTTGACAAGGGAGTTTGTGGACTGTTGGGACCTCCAGGAAGACGAATTCAAAATCACGACTGCCTTTAGATTGGGTAAAAAGCAAAACAGAAAGACCCCGAGAGACTGTTTGATCACACTCAGATCCAAGGAGGAAAGAGACAAAATATTGGGACTACACTTTGAAAAGGCCTTGCAAATTGGAAACTCAGCTGTACAGATCTTCAAAGACATCCCAAAATACATTCTGGACTTAAGAAACTTTTATAAGGATTTAGCCCTTCTACTAAAGAAAAACTCTATCCGCTTCAGGTGGGAATTCCCACAAGGGCTGTCATTTGACTACAAGGCAAACAAGGTGAAAATAAAGACAATTCAAGATAAAGACAAATTTTTGGCAAGATACCAGGAGGATCTACAGAAGGGGACTGTGGACGTACTTGCAGAACAGAGGAGAGCGTTGGACATCCTGAATCTCTCGTTTGGACAAAAACCACCACCATCAGAAGAAGAGCAACAACTGGGAGCTGTTGGAGGAGCCTCAGAAAAATAGCAAGATGGCTCTGCAATTCCTCAGTTGGAATTGTAATGGGCTCAATGGGCCTTTGAAGAGAAGACAAGTATTTCATGTATTAAATAGAGAACAACTGGACTTGATATGCTTACAAGAAACTCATATAACTAGAGCCCACAGGAGATTACTTACAAACAAAAGGCTAGGACAAGAATTTATCTCATCAGACAAAGTTAAGAAGAGAGGAGTGGTAATATATGTGAAAGAGAAATGGGCTCCAAAAATGATATTCAAAGATGAACAAGGGAGATATCTGGCTGTGGAGATACAAGTACAAGGAGAAAAATTTCTAGTTGTTGGAATTTATGCACCAAATGAAGGCAAATCCGACTTCTTTAAGAGACTTCATGAAACGTTGATGGATTATTTGGATTACAATATGATAATCATGGGAGACATGAATGGCGTGGTCTCCACCAATATGGACAAGGCACAAAGACTAACAGTCACCAAAGAAGGGAGACTCCCTAAGACTTTTTTTGAAATGACTGAAAACATGGACTTGATAGACATTTGGAGAACAAGGAACCCTCTGGAAAGAGAGGGAACCTTTTTCTCCCAAGCAATGATGACCTGGACCAGAATCGATCAAATCTGGGTTACTAGTGGAATGGCTCCAAAGATTAAGAAAGTGGAAATCTGCCCAAAAACTTGCTCCGACCATAACGCCGTGAAGATGGAGATGAAGCTCACAATAACTGGTCAATTTAGATGGAGAATGAATGACACCCTCTTTCATGATAAGGAGATCCTCACGAAGGCCCAAAAGACTCTAAAAGACTATTTTGAAATAAATTTGAGGACCGACGTGGAGAAAAGAGTGATCTGGGATGCAAGTAAAGCGGTTATGAGAGGATTTTTGATTCAACAAAATTCAATAAAGAGGAAAAAACAAAATGAGAAAAAAGAGAAGATTTTGGAAATGATAAAGGAAGGAGAGAGGAAATTAAGAACAAAACCAAAGTCTCAAGACATTTTAAGAGAGATCAAGTTATATCAAACACAATACATGGAATTGATGAACCAAGAGATTGAATGGAAGATAAAGCAAATGAAGCAAAAGACCTTTGAATCAGCAAATAAATGTGGTAAACTTTTGGCATGGCAATTGAAGAAAAGGCAGAAACTAAATACAGTTACAAGCCTTGAGGTGGATGGAAAGAATATATCTAAGCCCAATGAAATTAGAAATTGCTTTTTAAGTTATTTCAAAAAACTCTACACTCAAGGCCCGCAAAATGAAGAAGATATAGACAAATTCCTTGGAAAATATGGATTACAAAACATCTCTCATCAAAGTAAGATGGATTTGAACCAGAGAATCTCAGAACAAGAGATAGAGGCTGCCATTCAGAATATGCAACTGGGCAAATCTCCGGGACCAGATGGACTGACTTCCAGATACTACAAATCGCTGAAGGAATGGTTGACTCAACCACTAAGAGAAGTTTGTAATGAGATCCTTGAGGGAAAAAGGGCGCCTGAATCGTGGAAAGAGGCATATATTTCACTCATACCAAAGTCAGAGACTGAAAAGACCCAACTCAAGAACTACCGCCCAATATCACTCCTTAATGTGGATTACAAAATTTTTGCAGACATTTTGGCAAAAAGATTTAAAAGAGTTTTGATGGAGAAGATTCATAAGGACCAAGCAGGCTTTCTCCCTAAAAGACACCTGGCAGACAATGTAAGGAATGTAATAGACATCTTGGAAAAGCTAGAGGTGAATATAAACACTAAGGCAGTATTGATCTTTGTGGATGCGGAGAAAGCCTTTGACAATATTTCTTGGAGTTTTATGAAGAAGAATCTTCATGGGATGGGGGTAGGCCGGGGTTTTGAGAATGGTATGGCTGCAATATATTCTGAACAAAAAGCTAAACTGATTGTAAACAATGTTGTGACTGAGGAACTTAAGATAGAGAAAGGAACACGACAGGGGTGCCCGATTTCCCCATTACTTTTTATTTCAGTTCTGGAGGTGTTGCTGAACATGATAAGAAATGACCAGCAGGTTAAAGGTGTGCAGGTCGGAGCTAAACATTATAAGTTAAGAGCGTTCGCAGATGACCTAGTATTGACTTTGCAAGAGCCAAACACTAGTACGAAAAAGGTATTAGAAATAATACAACAGTTTGGCCAGGTAGCTGGATTTAAGTTGAACAAGCAAAAAACCAAAGTTTTAGGGAAAAACCTAACAGATATGGAAAAGGAGAAATTTCAAGAGGAAACAGGTTTGACTGTGGTCAAGAAGGTTAAATATCTAGGGGTCTACTTAACATCTAAGAATCAGAATTTGTACAAGGACAATTATGAAAAATGTTGGTTAGAAATCAAAAAAGATTTAGAAATATGGTCAAATTTGAAATTGTCAATGTTAGGCCGAATTGCAGTAATCAAAATGAATGTATTGCCTAGAATGTTATTTTTGTTTCAGACCTTGCAGATTATTGATAAGATGGAATGTTTTAAGAGGTGGCACAAAGATATTTCGAAATTTGTCTGGCAGGGCAAAAAGCCCCGAATTAAATTTAAAATATTGACAGATGTTAAAGAAAGAGGGGGGTTTGCCCTGCCGGACCTGAAACTGTACTATGAGGCAGCAGCTTTTTGCTGGCTCAAAGAATGGATGCTCCTCGAGAACACGGACATCTTGGATCTGGAAGGTTTCAATAACGCTTTTGGTTGGCATGCATATCTTTGGTATGATAAAGCTAACAGTGCCTTTAAAAATCACATTGTCAGAAAAGCATTGTTTAATGTTTGGATAAGATATAAAGATCTATTGGAAAACAAAACCCCTAGATGGGTGTCACCAGTGGAGGCTAAAGCAGTGAAGAAACTCAATATGGAGGTCGGATGGCCGAAGTATTGGGAAATTTTAGAACAGGATGGAGATAAGTTCAAACTACAAAGTCAGGAGAAATTGAAGTATAAAGTAGAAAATTGGTTCCAATATCGCCAAATAATGGAATTCTTTAAACAGGACAGGAAAGTCGGTTTCCAGGTGGAAAAATCAAAATTAGAAACCGAGCTGTTAGAACCCAATACTAAGAATCTATCTAGAATGTACAACTTGTTGTTGAAATGGAACACACAGGATGAAACAGTTAAGTCGGCTATGATTAAGTGGGCTCAAGATGTTGGACATAACATTATGTCAGCTGACTGGGAATGGTTATGGAACACCGGTATAAAATTTACGGCATGTAATGCCTTAAAGGAAAACATTATGAAAATGGTATACAGGTGGTACATGACCCCAGTCAAGCTAGCAAAAATCTATCACTTGCCCGATAACAAATGTTGGAAGTGTAAAGAGACTGAAGGTACCTTTTATCACCTTTGGTGGACATGCCCGAAGATTAAGGCCTTCTGGGAAACGATCTATAATGAAATGAAAAAGGTACTTAAATGTACCTTCCCTAAAAAACCAGAGGCCTTTCTCTTGGGCATTGTCGGCCAACTGGTGACAAAGAAAGACAGAGCCTTTTTCATGTATGCCACAACAGCAGCAAGAATACTCATCGCAAAGTATTGGAAGACACAAGATTTACCCACTGTGGAAGAATGGCAGATGAAAGTGATGGACTATATGACACTGGCCGAGATGACAGGCAGAATCCGTGACCAACGAAAAGAGACGGTGGAAGAAGAGTGGAAAAAATTTAAAAGTTATCTTAAGGACTACTATAAACTTAATGAATGCTAAAATGTTGTGGTTTTCAGAAGCAAAAGGGTACAGGGATACAAGGTTAGACTATAAAAGAGGACTAAGATGATAAAGATTGGAAAGTAATAATTGGAAGTTGCTAGTTGAATTTTGGACATTGGGATGCAGAGAGGGGGGGTATGGGGAAGTCCAAGAAAAGAGGTTTATGAAAATATGTTTGAAACTATACGTGTATGTTTGTCATTTTTAGTGTTTGTCTGTTTTTCTTAAAAATTTTGTAAAACCAATAAAAATTTTATAAAAAAAAAAAAAAAAAAGAAGCTGCCCTAGGGACATAAGAGTCAACTCCTAAAATATTTGAGGGAGCCAGGCACCCCCAAGGTTGACTGGCACTGTCATTCAAATGGAGTGTGAGCGCTATGTCTTGTGATCGATTACGTGGAGTAGGGTTTACCCGGGACCCCCGATATTTTATTCAAATTGGCACCCCTGTTATAAGTGAGGACATTAATAGACAGGGCATTAAACTGCTTTTATATGCAACAACAGCGGCAAGAGTATTGTTGGCCCAAAAATGGAAGCAAGAAGAAATACCGCCGAAAGAAGAATGGCAGACGAAATTATTGGACTACGCAGAATTGGATAAGATGACAGGAAGGATTGGAAACTGTGGGACCAGAGATTTACAGAAGACAGGAAGAAATATACGAACTATTTGAAGAGCAACTGTAATCAACAAATTACGCTAGTAGGACTACAATAAGTTTTGTAAGGAGGAATATATGAAATATTGCACAGAAGATAAAGAAGGGAGACATTAGTTATGATACTTCAATGTAATAGTGAAAGTAAGAAATGTAAATTAAGTGGAAAAGATTGGAAAATTTTCAGATGTGACTGATGGAAGTCAAAAAAAATTGTATAAGATATAAAAGTATGTTTAATAACTGTTGAAAATGATATGCTAAAAAACTAATAAAAATGTATTTTTTAAAAAAACAAATTGGCACCCCTACCCAGGGAGAAGGGCTGTTGCTGTCACCAAGGAGGCAGAAGGCAGGAAGGTGAGTGGGACCCCGGGTTCCTAATATGTCACCCCTCCCAAAGTGCTGCTTGAGGCAACTGCATCAGAAAGGTTCACAGTAGCACCATGGGGAATGTTTTGCTCCGACCTCACCTGGCAAGTCAACCTTCTGATGCTCTTAGACCTTCTGTGTCCTATATGGGTCAGCCAAAGTGCAACACAGGGCTGGGAGCAATGAGGAATGACCTTATTCAAGCTGTTTTGCGCTTATATAGTTCACCTTGCTTCATTTTCCTCATCTCATCTATTAAGCCAGCCACGTTTTTAATGCCAATTTCAGCTGGCTTCCACATAAAGAGATTCCCAGGGGAAGGAAACCAGCCTTTCATCCTCATTGGAAAAGGAGCAAAATACTTTGTACTCATTCTGACCCCGCTGGTTTTTGACTTTTGTGAATGAATGAGAAGATCCTTTTCAGATTGTTTGGCTCAGGCGCACAAAAGAGGGCTTGTCTGGGACGTATATCCTATTGCCTTGAAAAGCAAAGCAGGCCTTTCTTTGATGGCGAGAGTATTTTACACTTAGCGAAAACTGCGCTGCTCTGTGTGTGTTGTTCAAGGCACAAAATGATTTCTTTGATGCCTTCAAAGCTCGTGGACTACAAAAGTATGAGGACAGGAGGTTTGTCTTATGATGTTTGTTTTTGTACACCCAGTTATCAAACTGCTCTTGGTTTTAGGTCTGCCTGGTTTTTCTCTGTTCTCTAGTTCTCTGATTGCCTTTTGAACCTTCCCCCCTTTTGTTCATATTTACATATACAGTGGTACCTCGGGTTAAGAACTTAATTTGTTCTGGAGGTCCGTTCTTAACCTGAAACTGTTCTTAACCTGAGGTACCACTTTAGCTAATAGGGCCTCCTGCTGCCGCCGCACCACTGCTGCGCAATTTCTCTTCTCATCCTGAAGCAAAGTTCTTAACCTGAGGTACTATTTCTGGGTTAGCAGAGTCTGTAACCTGAAGTGTCAGTAACCTGAAGTGTCTGTAACCTGAGGTACTACTGTACAGTTCTTTGTTCTGCTGGCTGGGTGAGAAAGACCCTTTTCCATAGCACCACAGCAAATTTGCCAAGGAACCATCTTTAACCAACCGAACCTTGACCATTCACTGTGGACTAGGTAGTGTTAAATAATCTGCACTATCCCAGGAGACCAGAGATCCTTTTCCAAGGGTAATGGGATCAGAGGTACTGAATAATCAAATGAATAGTTTTGTATGTGACTAGTGGAGCGAGAGTATTATATGCCCCAAAATAGTGAGCTAATGTACAAAGATGGGTGGGGAGCCTGTGGCCTGCCATACCATCATCCCTGACCATAGACCATGCTGGCTAGAACTGATTGGAGTTGAAGACCAACAGCATCTAGAATGCCATGGGTGGCCCACAGGTTTATTACTAAGCATCTGTTAGGTTTGGGAAAGGAGTATGACAAGGCTGTGTATTGTCTCCCTGCTTATTTAACTTATATGCAGAATTCATCATGTGAAAGGCTGGGCTGGATGAATCCCTAGCCAGAATTAAGTTTGCTGGAAGAAATATCAACAACCTCAGATATGCAGATGACACAACCTTGATGGCAGAAAGTGAGGAGGAATTAAAGAACCTTTTAATGAGGGTGAAAGAGGTGAGTGCAAAATATGGTCTGAAGCTCAACACCAAAGAAACGAAGATCATGGCCACTGGTCCCATCACCTCCTAGCAAATAGAAGGGGAAGAAATGGAGGCAGTGAAGCTGAGGCTCCAATACTTTGGCCACCTCATAAGAAGAGAAGACTCCCTGGAAAAGACCCTGATGTTGGGAAAGATGGAAGGCACAAGAAGAAGGGGACGACAGAGGACAAGATGGTTGGATAGTGTTCTCAAAGCTACCAGCATGAGTTTGACCAAACTGTGGGAGGCAGTGGAAGACAGGAGTGCCTGGCGTGCTCTGGTCCATGGGGTCACGAAGAGTCGGACACGACTAAATGACTAAACAACAACAACAAATTAAGTTTGGGAGAACAGTCCAACTCAGATGCCTAAGAAGCTAGAAAACATCAGAGGGGTTTAACAAAATTATTCCCTTGTCACGAGGAAATGGAAAGCATCCAGCGGAAACTAGTTCTTTCTGTTTCCTCTTTGAAGAACAGTCAGAGAAGCAGAGACGCATACAGAGAATTTATATTCCATAGATATTTTCCACATCTTACGGTGCGGTTTTATTCAGATTACTAGTTCCTCTGACATTTACACAGATAAGTTTCCAAAATAACTTTTTCAGTGTCAGTTGCCCTCTTTGGCTGTTCATTATTTCTCCCCTGACTGAAAGTAGTGTCTGCCTCATTAATGCGAATGAAGGCTGTGCATGTCAAAATTGGAGGGGAATCAGCATAAATACATTCTCTTTGCTCAATTCATTATGGTGATGGTTAGTCCTTAAACCGGAAAGCGAACGTCTTAAGATTTTGAAAGAAGTTTGCGGCATAAATTAATCTGCCTCTCGGAGAAACATGCACTCATGAAAGTGTTGTCACTGATTGCCAGCAGAGATGCCTAAACAAATCCCATCATTTTTAAAGGCAGAAAAAGTAAAACAAATACATACCTCCTCTATTTTTTAAAAAAAATTGTGGGTATGATTGTAGCAGTAATACGTTTGGCAGGCAGTGTTAAGATGCCACTTTCAAATGGCAACAGAAGCGATAGAAAGGAGCATGGAGGAAGTTTGGTGATGACATGCAAACAAACCTACTGAAACCAATACCCAACTATTTTTCCAGTGTGTACTTTGCTCACAGCTACATTGCATCATGGGTTTTGTGATCTTAAGTGCACAATTTTGTGGCCTGAAACATAGATTATAATACGGCAGCAAAGCAGGTCAGTTTTGGGTTTGCATGCATGGATACTAAGGATGGAAGGATCTGTCAATTTTGGCTTCCTCCGTTTCTCATTTTTACCATCTTAAATTTACTTCTCCATATTTTGCAACAATTGTAAGGGGTCACAAAAATTCATCAGTGTTTTAGTGTGAATTTCTATTAATGAACACATGTTTATATGTGGTTTTGATTAATGTATCCATTTTTGCAAGCCGTTTTCCTGAATCTAATGCAATTTTGTGTGTTATTTTCACCAATTATTCATTTTTTATGCACACTTTCCCCTAATATATGCATTTTCGTCAACATGGTTTGGTTTGTGAACTGCACAGCAAATTTGGATGAGCGTGAATTTAAAAAGAAAGCTGTGGTTCAATTCACATAGTGTTTCAGAAACTGCAAATTTGATAGATTCAGCTTCCAATGAGACCTGAATCAAATTGCTTCCCCATCCCTAGTAGATTTTGGTCTGCTTCACCTACATGATTCCTCTGCCTCAAAAAGAACTGAACAGATTACATAGGTGCAGTATAAAAGTGCAGGTACAGACCGACATTTTGAAATCATCATTATCAGCTTGCCATTCCCAGGACAGAAATAGATAAGAGGCTATGTCTAGCTAAGAATCATTCTGTGCAACTACCCATTTCGTAAGTGCATAGCCAGCACCCAAAAAAGTCAGCATGGTCTTTTATTAGAAACGCATCCATCTAAAAATTCCAATGAAAGTCAACTTTCCTCTTTCTCTTGTCCAGTCTGACTAAAAGAAAAAGTGATGAATTGTACTTAAGAGGAAACATCTCAGCACTTCAAGCAAGAGATTAAAGGACTGGTTTCCATTATTGTTAGTAGATGCTGTATATCTAATTCATCACACGATGTACCCAAAAACATTACATTTAAATGCCCTTCCTCATTTCTGAGTACTGAAATAGATTAATCCTATTTTAGATAATCCAGTTCGCCTGCGCTGGGTCCTGAGCCGTGAAGGCAACCATGGCAAACAATGAACGGTGAGAGGCAGGGGTTGCCAGATTTGGGCATTGCACAGGATGCTGCTGAAATGTTAAAGCCCAAAGTCCACCACTGCTTCCAGCTCCAGGATCCTTAGATTCCTTTTTCCAGGGTGCAACAGTTCTATGCCAAATAACTAGGTTCTTAGCTCCCTAAAGCAGCAAATACTGGTTAACAGATCATTATTGTTAGACTAAAGCTCCCACCATCCCAGATCATAGGTCATGGTGGTTGGGGCTAATCAGAGGTGTAGCATGGGGGAGGAGGTGTGGCAGCATGGCACACATTTTTGAGGGGGTGCAAACAGGCACCCCTATGACGGGCACGAAGTCCTGGCAGCTGAGGCACAGCAGCAGGCAGGTTAGTCTACTGGGCAGGTGGATGGAGGTAGTGAGCAAGGAGTCTGTTGAAGGTGGGCTCCATTCACCCTCCGCTTGGGCTTCACACGCATGCCCCCACCCCCAGCAGTCCAATCCATCAGGGTGGCCTAACACTTGCCCCGCCCCAGATGCCAGCAACCCATGCTACACCACTGGGACTAATGGGAGTTGGAGTCCAACATTATCTGGACAGCGACAGGTTCCCCACCCCTGGTTCTTAGCTAGTATGTTCAGTAATCCTTGGTCCCACTCAGAGCACCTCTTATGTTTGCCGAAATTGCAACTAGCTTGAGCTTGTAAAAGATGTGAGGGTATAGGAGAGCCTGCTAATGTGGTCAAACAATTGCATTTCAGCTATCCAGTAATCACTGCTACCACACCCCCTAGTAACCTCTACAACTTCACATTAGGGTGAAGTCTGGGAAGTCAGGGGAATTGATTCCAAAGGACCCTGTGATGACCTGGGATTCAGACTCAGAGGCTGAACCTAAGAAATCCCAGCCTGCACAGGAGCCCCGCCTCCAGAACCAGCTGAGCCGGGGCTGGGGCCTGAGCCTGAAGGGTCCTTACCTGTGCCGGATCCTCAGGTGCAGGCACCAGCTGCATCTGGTCTGGCCCCTGAAGTGATGGAGGACCCATTGCCTGCAGGTGCTCCACTCTCAGCCCCGTCAGGGGAAGAGGAGGTTGCCTCTGGGTCCGGTAACCCTCCAGCCTCTCCTGAGCTGCAGAGGCTCAGGGCAGAGAGGCAGAGGGAACTAAGTTCCTGCAGGAAGAGTGCTCACCTCCAGGCCAGGAGAGGCGAGTCACCTGTGGACCGGGGCCGCACTATGCCTTGGGGCAGATAAAAGCCAGTCAGCCCCAGTTCCAGGTTGCAGGAGCAACGTTGTTGCTAGCCTGTTCCTGCCTGCACCCTGTCCCTCTCTTCTGCCAGAGTTCCTGACCCCATCCGACTCCCCGCCTTCGACCCAGCTACAGCTTTGGTGGACAGTCTCCATACTGCACCCTCGACCTCGGACTGGACTTGGACCTCGCCTCGCGGTTAGCCCCCGGGACCAGCACAGATCCTGAATCAACACACGCTATGCTCCTCAGCCAGATCCCTCTCAGATTACTCAGGGAATAGAGCCAACACCCTGTCTCTCTCAGAGATGGGGAGGAGTGTTTACTTAGGCCTTTTGTTGTTAAATATTTGTTTAACTTCTGGAATATTGAGGTTCCCTCAAGTCTGCTGTGAGTGGTGCCATTTTGGTCTGTCCCTCACCCCTGCAGACTTTACAAATGCTTCCTCCTGGTGTCAAAACAGAGCAATTGACTAAAACATAAATCCCTCTTTGATATTTTTCTGTTTTAGATGTGTGGAAGTATATCAATACTGCAAGAAGATCAAACCTATCCATTCCGAAGGAAATCAGCCCTGAGTGCTCACTGGAAGGACAGATCGTGAAGCTGAGGCTCCAATACTTTGGCCACATCATGAGAAGAGAAGACTCCCTGGAAAAGACCCTGAAGTTCAGAAAGATTGAGGGCACAAGGAGAAGGAGACAACAGAGGACAAGATGGCTGGACAGTGTTCTCGAAGCTACGAACATGAGTTTGACCAAACTGCGGGAGGCAGTGGAAGACAGGAGTGCCTGGCGTGCTCTGGTCCATGGGGTCATGAAGAGTGGAGAAGATGAGTTTCCTTGATGCCTGCAGCTAAAGATCTTACGCATGAGAACTGGGAAAGAGCTCTTGCTTGGTGCCTTGGAAATAGAAAGCTGCTTCAGGTCACAATAAACAATATTGGACTAGAAGGGTGGATAATCAGCAGATGTGTCCACACAATGCCACCCCCCCCATGCACCCAGTGTGGGATCATGCCTTTCAGCAGTGCCCTTTGCACACCAATGTGTGGTCTAGGCAACCTTCACCCAACATCTGCCTATTCAGCATCAATTTGAACAGGCCCTACAAAGCTTTGTACACGTGTAGGACTTATTCACACTGACAATGAATGTGCAGTTGGTACAGGCATAGCCAGAATGCATGTCAGCCTTCAAAATGGGGCTAATAGGTCACATGATACTCTGTTGGCACTAGTGCTATGATATTCTATGCAATTCCATTTGTCAGTGTTGCACTGTCCAGGTTACAGATTTTTTGACACAGGACCCATTCAAGCAATACGTTTTCTGGCCACCATTGGACCCTAGTAATAAAGCTAGAATCATGCAAAGTTTCAAAGCAAGAACTGGTTGCTACTGACAAGGCCTGGACATAGCAGTTGTGGCCTTTGGAAATGAGCCACAGAAATGTGCAGAAAGTTGCAGGAAGCAACGTCTGCAGAACTGCAAAGTTCAAAGTGTGCTTTTTTTGAAAAAAAAATACATAAATGGTATTGATGGCTTGTTAAAATAAAATCTCAAGTGCGTGTTGTTTTATTTACAAGGGGGAAAGGCTGAACCTATGCTTAGAACAGCATAATTAAAGTCGATGACATTGTACTACACATTAAAAAAAAAAAATCTATCCCTTCAAATATATAATAGCAGTAAATAAGCTAGAAAAGTCTTGCAAATCGAACCAGGAGAAAACTACCAAGCTCCTTATAATGCCCTTACCTAGGGCATTAGGTAAGTAATGTCCAGTGCAATTCTGTGCACAGTTGCTTAGTGTATTTCCGAGCACAATTCAAAGTGTTGGTGCTGACCTTTCAAGCCCTAAACGGCCTCCTTCCAGTATACCTGAAGGAGCGTCTCCACCCCCATCGTTCTGCCCGGACACTGAGGTCCAGCACCGAGGGCCTTCTGGCGGTTCCCTCATTGCGAGAAGCAAAGCTACAGGGAACCAGGCAGAGGGCCTTCTCGGTAGTGGCACCCGCCCTGTGGAATGCCCTCCCACCAGATGTCAAAGAGAAAAACAACTACCAGACTTTTAGAAGACATCTGAAGGCAGCCCTGTTTAGGGAAGCTTTTAATGTTTAATAGGTTATTGTATTTTAGTGTTCTGTTGGAAGCCATCCAGAGTGGCTGAGGAAACCCAGCCAGATGGGTGGGGTATAAATAAATTATTATTATTATTATTATTATTATTATTATTATTATTATTATTATTATTATTATTATTATTTGTAAGCCCAAACTGTATGCAATGAGGCAATGGTATGGTAGGTGCAGTTAGGAGCAGCAGAGAGAGCATTAGATTGGATCTGCCGCTGTGCCTGTACTGCATTTTCTTCTCTGCCACCTCATCACCTCCCTCTCGGGTTACTGGCAGTGGCCTCCATGCCAGCCTGTGCCCTTCTCTGCTCTGTCAGCCACTACTGCTGGAGGGACAGTTGCGTCAGTCAGTTGCAGCAAGAACAACCAGGCGTGTTGTGGCCCAAAGGCCTCTCCACAACCCCCTTTCTTAGTTACCCCCTTCCCTCCATCCATCCCAAGCACTCTCTGCCCCCACATCTCTGTATGACATGGGGAGCTTCCATGCAGAATGACCGCTCCCCACATCAAATGGGGGCGCCTTTTGTGTGGTCGCACGCAGCCCCCCGGATCCCAGTGCGATTCCTGATAGTTCGGGCTGGCTTCATCCTCCCCAGGCTGGATACCTGGAGGTCTCCGCCTACCTCAGCCAATCGCCCAATCCCGCCTGGGGAGGCGTTGCCAGGGGATTAGCCAGGTAAGGGGAGGGACTGTCCTGCCCACACAACAGAAGGTGAATCTTACCTGTGGAGCTGGGAATGTGAGACTGAAGAGGGGAGGTCTGGAACAGAAAGGTGAAGCTATTATTATTGTTGTAGTTTTAATAGATGGGTTTTTAACATGGGTGAGCGCTGTTTTATTTGGAGGGTGGAGTTTTTTAAATTGTTGCCAAATGTTATGTGCTAATTTGGATTTTTGTTTTTGTCGGCTGGAGTATTGTTTAAGAGGCTCTTGTGTTGGGAATGTATTGTTTATTAGTGTGTAGCATTACTTGTTTTGACTATGTTTCAATTATATTTGTTTTGATTATGTTTTGATTATATTTATTATGTATTTTGTGCTTTGGTTACAGTGGGACCTCAGAAGTTGAACAGAATCTGTTCCGGAAGTCTGTTTCACTTCCAAAATGTTCGGAAACCAAGGCGCGGCTCCCAATTGGCTGCAGGAGGCTCCTGCAGCCAATCGGAAGCTGCGGAAGTCACGTCGGACCTTTGGGTTCCAAAGAACATTCTCAAAGTGGAACACTCACTTCCGAGTTTGCAGCGTTTGGGAGCTGAAACGTTTGACTCGCAAGGTGTTCAGGACCCAAGGTACGACTGTATTTTCATTATGTATTTTGTGCTTCATATATTGTACAGTGGTGCCTCGCAAGACGAAATTAATTCATTCCACAAGTCTCTTCATCTTGCGGTTTTTTCGTCTTGCAATGCACGGTTTCCCATAGGAATGCATTGAAAATCAATTAATGCGTTCCTAGGGAAACCGCCTTCAGACCAGGTCCGGGGACAGTCTGTCCCCGGACCTCTTCTGAAGGCTGGGGGGGGGACAAGGGCTTTTCTTCCCACCCCCCAGCATTTTAAAAAAACCTGGGACAGCGGAGGACTTCTCCGCTGTCCGGGGCGATCTTAAAATGCTGGCGGGCGGCATTTTAAAATCGCCCCGGACAGCGGAGGACTTCTCTGCTGTCCGGGGCGATTTAAAAGCCCCTGGGAAGGCAGGCAGGGGGGACAAAGACTTTCGCCCCCTGCCCGCCTTCGGAAGGTGTTCCCGCCCCCCGCCCCGCTTCGGAACAGCGTTCCGAAGTGGGGCGGCTGGGGCAGGTGTCCCCGCCCCCCCCTTCGGAACAGCGTTTTAAAATGCTGGGGGTCGGGAGCGAAGCGCTGCCGACCCCCAGCATTTTAAAACCTCCCCGGGACACGGGGAGATTTTAAAATGCTGGGGGTCGGCAGCGAACGCTTCGCTCCCGACCCCCAGCATTTTAAAATCTCCCCGGGACAGGGGGAGATTTTAAAATGCTGAGGGTCGGCAGCTAACGCTTCAGTCCTGACCCCCAGCATTTTAAAATCTCCCCGGGACAGAGACTTCTCTGCTGTCCCTTGGAGATTTTAAAATGCTGGGGGTCGGCAGCGAACGCTTCGCTCCCGCCCGCCAGCATTTTAAGATCGCCCGGGGCAGGCGGGGGGGAAGGCAGGCAGGGGGGAGCAAAGACTTTTGCCCCCCGCCGGCCTTCAGAAGAGGTCCTCTTCTGAAGGCCGGCTGTGGGCGAAAGTCTTTGCTCCCGACCGCCAGCATTTCCCTATGGGCTTTCGTCTTGCGATGCAAGCCCATAGGGAAATTCGTCTTGCGAAGCGCCTCCAAAACAGAAAACCCTTTCGTCTTGCGGGTTTTCCGTCTTGCGAGGCATTCGTCTTGCGGGGTACCACTGTAGCTTTGTGTTGTAAACCGCCCTGAAACCTACAGGTATAGGGTGGAATACAAATTAAATTTAATATTGATGATGATGATGATGTCAGCATAAGTCTATGGATAGTACTGAAAGTTATAGGAGTTGATGTGGACACCCAGAGATGGTGTGGAAAATGAGAGACAGCACAGTGGAAGGTTGAATGCAGCCTCCCAGAGGAACCAATGTAAAAGGGTAAAGCAGAAAAAGCAATTACACTAGCGCCGTGAAGAAGATTCTCCTGCATATTTCTTTTTTTAAAAAAACTATTCTCCACCAGTTAATGAGAAATGAAATTGCATTCAAAATCTATCAAAGCGGAGAGAAATTATTGGTGAAACTCTCATGGGTGGGATGCCAGGTTTTTGTGGCACTTACTTTGTTTTCAAAGGGCAGGAGGGATATTGTAAGTCCCTTTTCCTTCACTCTGCTAATCGTCGACATTCTGCAGGTGCCCACAATTCCTGAAAACGGCATGTCGTCCTCAGCTGGGCTTTCCTGTAAGCGTGGGAAGCCAGGGAGACTGTCTGGCGTGCGCATCAAGCTGTTCATTCTTTTCCTTTTGAGTGAAGTTTTTTCTACTTTTAAAGAAATCAGTGCATTAAAAAGAGAGAGATAAAAGGAAAGGACTTCAGCAAGTGCACTGATCTCAGGGGCTTAATAGATGGCCTCATCAGCTTCCTATCATTCCGTCAAAGCCCAGGAGGGGAAATTGTGAGGTAATTCATTTCATGGTGGTTTTTCAAGATAGAAAGTGCAGGAAACAAGGAGGCTGAGGGAGATTTTAGGGGGTGGCAGGGAGCTGTAAGAAGGAAAAATGACACATTTATTTTGGAGTTTAACAGGAGGGGAAGTATCTGAACTCTAAGAACAGTGTAGCAATGGAATGAGACGTTTAAGAAATCTTCATGCCTCAAGGAGCCTCAAGAACTAACTGAGCAGAAATAGGTGCACATTTCAGGGTAGTCTGAATTAAATCATCCCCAGCATTCTTGACCAGTTATTAGATTTTACCATTATTTTTAAGGACTCAGATCCAGTGGGCCAAGAAAAAATACACCATGATGTGAAACCATCTGATTTCCCAAAATGCACACACACACACAATCCACGATTTGCCCAATTGTTAGCCTGGCGGTGTTACACAAAAGCTTGTCCCTACAGTGTATTTTCTTTATCAAGCTGGTTCAGCTTATATGGGCAGCGTTCCCTTTGTGTATGACATCATTAGGATGCTAAAAGGAAGGGAAGCTTCTGGGTAACAGCATAGAAAAGTAGGTCAATATACAGAGACATTCTCCCTGTGACAGTTTTATGACTTAAGGCAAGAGCATATCCTAGACGGCTTGTGTTTTGAATTTTAATAGCAATTTAGCAGGTAAAACTGTGGGGTTGACATACAAGTCTATGGTGTCGAAGGGCAACCCATTATCCTGTTTGAACTTCTACATAATGGCTGGCGGGCAGATTAAGTCCGGTGCGTGCCATTCAACAGTCTTTCAGTCTTTACATTTGGTTCAATAAATTAGATTTCCTTTTTTAAAAGACACTGCACAAGAATATGTGCGGTGATAAGAATAAGGGGGGTACAAAAAGAACGTCCTCAGTTGTAAACTGAATAATTCAGCATCTTTCTCATATCAAATGAAAAGCAAATTCCAGATGGAAAAGAAAAGAAACCGTTCAAGGAGAAGATGTTATAGCCACGACTAGAGATGGGATTTCAGCTTGAAGCCAAGCCTGGGGTGTAAGGAGAAAAGGACAACATTTTGACCGTGTTCAATCAAATAATTCTAGGGATGCATGCCCAGTTTTTTCAGACTGTGTAGGAGTTCAACTCCTGCAGTATGTCATCTGTTCCGTGACTGCAATTTGAATCATCAGATTGTGCCATATGTTGATATCTTGGGATGATTTGTACTTCCATGAGCCATTCCCACAGTGATCTTAGCTGCAGGCCACCTTTGACTTGCAAAGGAGAAGTCCAGGGTCATTCGGTAAAAAGTCAAATAAAAATGACTTCCATAAAGTCAAGTATGGTGTTTAGAGAAGGGGTTGGGTACTGATGGCCCATGAGTCAAATTAGTCCTGATTGGATGCTCTGTGGACTTGCCAGTCAGGGACAACCTAGTTCAGGCACGTCAAATTCCCAAGAGACTGTGATCTACTCCCAGTATAAAAAACCAGGCAGTGATCTACCCAGAGTTGTTCAGCTTAGCTTTGGGGGGGGGGATGATTCCCCATAGTTATTGAACTTTTTCGCCACTGGTTGGTTGGTCAAATTTGTTTAATCCCACCACTGACCTGAAGCAACCCAGCGATCAATTGGTAGATCATGATTGATCGGTTGGACATGCCTGATCCCCGCCCAATGCAGAGCTTTGTGTATAAGTGTCAATCAGATGACTGGCACAGACAGCAAGCCCTGCTGTGACATCAAGACTTACAGCAAGTCCCCAAGTTCATGAGCAGGGCTACTGCTGGTTGAGGAGACCTGAGCCCGGTAGAGAGAAAACAGGCCTTCAAAATAGAGTTGGACTCGCATCACTCTCAATGGGTGACTTTGGTAATGTTGTTGTTTAGTCGTTTAGTCGTGTCCGACTCTTCGTGACCCCATGGAGTACGCCAGGCACTCCTTTCTTCCACTGCCTCCCGCAGTTTGGTCAGACTCATGTTTGTAGCTTCGAGAACACTGTCCAACCATCTCATCCTCTGTCGTCCCCTTCTCCTTGTGCCCTCAGTCTTTCCCAACATCAGGGTCTTTTCCAGGGAGTCTTCTCTTCTCAAGAGGTGGCCAAAGTATTGGAGCATCAGCTTCAGGATCTGTCCTTCCAGTGAGCACTCAGGGCTGATTTCCTTAAGAATGGATACATTTGGTAATATGATCCCACTAATATAAATATTGGATTACTTCAATGCACTCAATATTGGACTTCTTTTGTGCTGGATCCAGAAGCATATACAGTGGTACTTTGGTTCTCAAACGCCTTGGTTCCCAAACACCGAAAACCCGGAAGTAAGTGTTCCACTTTTCGAACGTTTTTCGGAAGTCAAACGTCCAATGCGGCTGCTGGCTATTGTTTCTGGGGCACCTGCACCAATCAGAAGCTTTGCCTTGGTTTTCAATATTTCAATATGAATATTTCAATATGAGTAGGAAAATGAGAGTACTCCTAAACATTTTTAAAGGGGGGGAAAAGTACTAGATTAGTTAGATAAATAGATAGATGATAGATAAATGATAGATAGATAGACAGATAGATGATAGATAGACAGATAGATGATAGATAGGTAGATGATAGATAGGTAGATGATAGATAGATAGATCAATCACTGGGGGTAGTTGACCAGGAAAGAAACCTTGTATGGTATCTTTTAATCTTAGGTTCATCTTACTCTCCCTGTCTGTCTGTTTATAGGAAGTAGGTACATATTTCAATTCACCCTCATGTTGCCATTATAGTATGTTGCTGATGGAGCCTCTTATGCGGCTCTCAAAACTTATGTCATTTTTTAAATAAAAGTGAATAATGATTAGAGGCAAAGAGGACAAGCTTAGATGGAAACACACAGAAGAAAGAGAGAGGAGATTAAGGAAAGTCCATGCAGAGAGGGGGCTAGCAAGGGCATAAGAGGGAGCTGAAGAAAATTCTTTAATTAGAACAATAATATAAAGGTAGGTGGCAAATGAGGAATGGAGATGATGAAAGAAGATGTTAGAGTGAACACGGATGAAAAGAGGGAGACAATTACAGAACCGAAAGAGACCAAAGTCAAAAAGTAAAGATCTGCTTCTATTGAAGTCTGTGAGGTCATTGCTATTTATATTTCATGGAAATTAGTTGAAATCATCCCGCAGTGTCTTTATCATCTAGGCAAGTGGATGGTGTGAAAAGGAGGGAGGAAAAGAAAATATAAAATACAGACAATTAAAAAATGCCAAGACTATGTTCATGAGTGTCTGTATTATTGATTTATTGTTTACACTTGTCTCCCATCCTTCTTCCCAAGGGAGTTCAGGACAGCAAACATCCAAGTGTCAAAACGGTACAATTTAAAATAATATAGAAACATATGTAAAGCTGCTTCTGTTGAAATCAGTTACTTGGAAGTAAGTCCTGCTAAATGTAGTGGGAGTGACTTCTGGGTAGGCGCGCCAGGTAAATGATTGTGTTGTGACAGAACAACCCTGTGTATAGGCACTTTTTCTGCAGCGCTTTGCTTGCGTCTCTACGTGGCACAAGAAGCTACAGTTAGAACTGGATATGGAACAACGGATTGGTTCAAAATTGGGAAAGGAGTGCGACAAGGCTGTATATTGTCTCCCTGCTTATTTAACTTATATGCAGATGACACAACCTTGATGGCAGAAAGTGAGGAGGAATTAAAGAACCTTTTATTGAGGGTGAAAGAGGAGAGCTCACTAGAAGGACACATCGTGAAGCTGATGCTCCAATACTTTGGCCACCTCTTGAGAAGAGAAGACTCCCTGGAAAAGACCCTGATGTTGGGAAAGATGGAGGGCACAAAGAGAAGGGGACGACAGAGGACGAGATGGTTGGATAGTGTTCTCGAAGCTATCAGCATGAGTTTGCCCAAACTGTGGGAGGCAGTGGAAGACAGAAGTGCCTGGCGTGCTCTGGTCCATGGGGTCACGAAGAGTCGGACACGACTAAACAACAACAACAAATTGCTTGTGTCGTCTGTTTGCCCAGCAATAACGGCTGAGAATAAAAACTTGGCAATTCCTGCTGACTCCAGTGAACATTGAAATCAAGAAGCTATCCATTTTGTTAGCTTGTTGCTGTTCCTTGCTGAAAGTAATCAACGTAACGTTCTGAGTCAAAGGAGATGTCAGTTTTTATGTATATATTTTCAAAAAAAAATTGCAAGCTGCAGCTTGCTTGCAGGTTGTGCAACACGTACTGGAATACATTATATTGGAAGGGTTTTATCACCCTCACTTTAAAGAGGGAATGCACCCATTTAAGGAAGGAGATGTTATTAGGACAATGGATTTGGTAAGCATAGTTGTGCTAAGGGTTAAAGTAGCAATTGCTTGAATGAAAAGGCTGCAAAACATGGAACTGCTAAATGGCGGATGGTCAAGAAATTCAATTACATTGCTCATGGCCTGAATCGAGATAAGGGTTTTTTTTTAATTAATTTGTGTATTTATTTATTAATTATGGATTATGGTACTGGAGGAGACTCTTGAGAGTCCCATGGACTGCAAGAAGATCAAACCTCTCCATTCTGAAGGAAATCAGCCCTGAGTGCTCACTGGAAGGACAGATCCTGAAGCTGAGGCTCCAATACTTTGGCAACCTCATGAGAAGAGAAGACTCCCTGGAAAAGACCCTGATGTTGGGAAAGACTGAGGGCACAAGGAGAAGGAGACGACAGAGAACGAGATGGTTGGACAGTGTTCTCGAAGCTACCAGCATGAGTTTGACCAAACTGCAGGAGGCAGTGGAAGACAGGAGTGCCTGGCGTGCTCTGGTCCAGGGGGTCACGAAGAGTCAGACACGACTAAACGACTAAATAACAACAATTTGTTAAATTGGTATACCGCCCTTCATCTGAAGACTACAGGGCAGTTCCCAACATAAAAATACAAAAGGAAAACACAAACTAAAATAAAACAATAACCCACCTCCCACAAACACATTTAAAATGCCATAGAAAGTTTAATCAGCCAAATGGGATCCTCCTAAATCAAAGGTCCTGGTTGCGCTCGGGACCCTTAAGCCACCCCCATGGGGTGTGTTGTTGCTAGGCGTGGCCCAAGCCTTCTTTGTTGGGCCCCAGAATCACGCTTGGCTGTTTGGGCCAATTGGGGTGAGTGCCGTGATCCCTGGGAACTATAAATGCAGCAGCACGATGGGGGTGGGGCACATGCTTCACGCTGCCTAACACCCGCCCTCCCTCCCTAATTTTAGGTGCCACTGCTTTGGCCTTATTTTGGATTGGGTCGTCTGCTTTGGAGAAGGGGCTGGGTAGGAATTTTTCCATTTGGGAGATTGGCTTTAGCCGCTTGGTTTTTGCCTACCCCCTAAGCAATCATCACAACTTTGTAAGGTTTGGCAGTTAGGCATTGGTTTATAGAAATGTGCGGGAGGGGAGATGTGGCCATCACCTGCCCCTCCAGAAATAGGGCATTCCGATAAAGGAATCTGGGGGTCCTGGATCTCATCCGCAGTCCGCTTGTGGGGCTAGGGCCATGCCAGGACCACAGGAACCCCGGGGTGAGCTTCAATCGATCTTCACCAATGTTGCTCCCCGGGAGAAGCAGCACCAAACCATGGTTTTATCCTGTATTTCTGGAAACTCAAACGATGCTGTGAGTTTTTAACTACAGATTAGCAAAAATAGTTGGTTGCAGAAAGGTGCACCTCTGGAAGCACATGTTGATTTATATTCACTTTGTTACCCTTACAATTTAACAATCCGAAACACAGCAGCACATGAGAAAACACCAATTAGGTTCTAAATAGATCCTCGGTGTCTGGATGAAAGTGAATGTTGGCTTGCTAATTGCCAGTCTTTGGTACTGTTAGCAAATGCATTTATAGTGTTGAAACTTCTCTTTAGAAAAGCTGAGTCATTTAGCACACCACAACTTCATTTTTAACAGAACTAGTCCCCTGTATGGCTTAGGGCAGTGTTTCTCAAACTTGGGTTTTCAGCTGATTTTGGACTACAGTTCCCATCATCCCTGACCACTGGCATTGCTAGCTAGGGATGATGGGAGTTGTAATCCAAAAACATCTGGAGACCCAAGTTTGGGAAACACTGACTTAGAGTCTTGGGTTCCAATTCCTGCCTAGGCATGAAGCTGAGTGGGTGACCTAGGACTATTTTTCGGCCTAACCCACTTTGCATGGTTGTTGCGAGCATAAAATGGAGGACTGCAGAAGCATGTAGGACACCTTGAGCTGCTTGTCAGTTTGCATTTCTTAGTACAGAAAGTATTGATGTAATGTGTAGAGATCTTTCCTATTCTAATTAATTCAAGAGGGTTATGGAAGCTTCTCTGTGTGAAAGAAACAAGCAGCAGGTTCATGATGTTTGGGTTATTCCTTCAGAGAAGCTGAGTACAGCTGGTTTAAACGGGTTCTCTTATCTCTTTCCGTCAAGGCTATGTTGACTATAAAAGTAGAGCCAGAGGGAGCCTGGGTTTCACGCTCTCTTTCTGTCTTTTTTCCTTCTAGTGTAGTGTTCTGTACATAGTATGCTTAGTGTTAAGGGTTTAGACATATTATAAGTTATTGTAAAAGGTAAAGGTAAAGGGACCCGTGATCATTAGGTCCAGTCTTGACCAACTCTGGGGTTGCGGCGCTCATCTCACTTTATTGGCCGAGGGAGCCGGCATACAGCTTCCGGGTCACGTGGCCAGCATGACTAAGCCGCTTCTGGCAAACCAGAACAGCACACGGAAACGCCGTTTACCTTCCCGCCAGAGCGGTACCTATTTATCTACTTGCACTTTGACGTGCTTTCAAACTGCTAGGTTGGCAGGAGCAGGGACCAAGCAACAGGAGCGCACCCTATCACAGGGATTCGAACTGCCGATCTTCTGATCGGCAAGTTCTAGGCTCTGTGGTTTAACCACAGTGCCACCCGCGTCCCTATAAGTTATTGTAAGTTTAAGTCTGCTGCAACTGGATTTCTTATGGACAGGGCCAATCCTGAATATACAGTGGTACCTTGGGTTAAGTACTTAATTCGTTCTGGAGGTCCTTTCTTAACCTGAAATTGTTCTTAACCTGAAGCACCACTTTAGCTAATGGGGCCTCCTGCTGCCGCCACACCGCCAGAGCATGATTTCTGTTCTCATCCTGAAGCAAAGTTCTTAACCTGAAGCACTATTTCTGGGTTAGCAGAGTCTGTAACCTGAAGTGTATGTAACCTGAAGCATATGTAACCCGAGGTACCACTGTATTGGATTTGTGACCATTATGCTCATTTGCCTTCAGTAGCAGTAAAGCTCTGCTGGATGAAATACAATTGCCTCTGGTCTATTTTTGGGGAATCCTGAAATGTTTTCACACTGCTAACTATACAATGTAATCTACTCTGGATCAATATTGAGTAGAAATTCATGGCACTGCTTTATAATAAATAATGAATAAAGCACACACACCCCAACAGAAACAATCTCTGTCAATTTTAAATTAATCTCATATGTCTATACATGCGACATGAAGGCTGGCGACATGAACCCCGCCATGTGGGAATCCCTTGCAGACAATTGCAGTGCCTGGAGTCAGGCAGTCAGGTTGTGTGTCCACAGCAGTGACCAGAGGAGGAATGAACTCTTGGAGGAGCACAGAAAGAAGAAATGCCATGATGCATCTCTAGTGGCAAAACTGAATGTCTTCCTCTGCCCCAGCTGCAATAAACATGTCTCTCCCATATCAGTCTCTACAGCCACAGCAGGTGCCATAATTCTCCTTCAGTTTAACTTTACCTTTGAAGGCACGCTCTTCCATTGTCTCCCGAGACAGACGTTTGCAAACAAGAATAGAGAGGGAAAGAGAAAGCAATTTGTCATTGCCGAACTGAGGGCATTTGAGATGTGATTGATCTATACTATAAAATGTATCTACTATCCAAAGACGGTGCTGGCAATAACATTAACACTGAATCCTAGACTTCTGGCACGAAAGCATAGATTTATTGTCCCATTATAATCTCCTAGCTGACAGCCAACGTATTAGGAAAGCAGTATTTAATATAATAATAAAAGCAAGTTTTCTCAACATGTTCCAGTGTAGGGTACAGGCTGGTGATTAACTTCATCATTAGTTTTCTAGAGGGGGGAACTGTATTTCTTTTCTGAAAACACTGATCATAGCCTTTGGAGAGGCTTTTATCACTTGTACAAAAAATCCTGTTTTCCTTCCATTTTGCTTCTGTTGTCAGAGAGGAGCCCTTCGTATTTCTTGATATTTTTTTGACTCACAGCAAACTCATTGTCATTCAGCACGTGCTTTCTTGAATCACTGGGCATGATTCAGCCCATGACAAGCAAAGCTTTCAGCTCCGCAAATTTGAATACGCACACTTAATTTCGGATCTGCCTTTATAACCAACACATGCTTAAAACAACAATCCTATGGACATTTAGACCGAAGGCTGGTGGATTATAAAATGAGAGCCACAGCCAAACTTTGAGATCAGTTCCACATTTGAAATGGTCACAGAGAGAAATGGATCAAGAATGCATTCATCCGAAAGGAGGGTACTTTTTTTACCATATGTGGTGGGCATGTACATTGGTAAAGGCTTTCTGGGAAATGATATACAGTGGAACCTCTACTTACAACCATAATCCGTTCCAGAGGTCCGGTCATAACTAGAAACGTATATAAGTAGAGGCGCACTTTTTCATAGAAAGTAATGGAAAAGTGAATTGATCCATTCTAGACGATGAAAAACACCCCCTAAAACAGCAATTTAACACGGATTTTACTGTCTAACGAGACCATAGATCCATAAAATGAAGGCAATAATCAATGTATTGTACTATAAAATAAATAAGACAGTATTGTAGATGAAAATTTTTTTGGGTGGGCTTACCTGGATGCAAGCTGGGGGTGGAGCAAGGGTCAGTAAAGCGCTAATTCACTTCGGCCAGGGTCACTTTTTTTTCTTGCCAGGCCAAGTTCTTCTCTGGTTAGTTCCACAGTGTGGTTTGGGGCTGCAGTGCGCCCTGCTGTGCCTCTTGCAAGCGGCATCTCTTCCACAGCTTCAGGGGTGTGATGGGGGCCCTCTCCCCGGCGGCGGAGACCCCAGCGCTGCCCTGAAGCTGGCCGGCCAAGCTCCAGGCTGCTGGCAAGTATCTGTTCGTATCTAGAGGGAAGCTCATAAGTCGAAGCACCTACTGAAGGTCGTAACTGGAATCGTACGTAAGTAGAGCCATACATAAGTCGAGGTTCCACTGTATAATGAACTAAAGAAAATGTTTTAAAATACCGTATTTTTCGCTCTATAGGGCGCACTTTTTCCCCTCCAAAAATGAAGGGGAAATGTGTGTGCATCCTATGGAGCAAATGCAGGCTTTCGCTGAAGCCTGAAGAGGGAGAGGGGTCAGTGCGCACCGACCCCTCTTGCTCTCTAGGCTTCAGGCAGCTATCCACAAGCTCTGAAGGCTTGCGGATAGCCTGTTTTGGGGGCTGGGGTCGGGGGAAGCCCCCGTCCCCAGCCCTGCAAGCTCCGGGAGCTCTTTGGGGCTGGGGAAATAATAATAATTTCCCCCCTTTATTTCCCCCCCTAAAAACTAGGTGCGCCCTATAGTCCGGTGCACCCTATAGAGTGAAAAATACAGTGCATTTGTTAAAAAACCAGAAGCCTTCTTATTAGGTATACTAGGTGAAGAGTTACCAAGAGAAGATGAAAGACTATTTATGTATGCAACAACAGCAGCGAGAATGCTACCAGCCCAGAGATGGAAGGAAGGAGAAGTACCAACAAAAAATGGCTGATGAAACTGATGGAGTTTGCAGAGATGGCAAAACTGACAGGGAAGATCCGAAATCAGGAAGATCAAGTATTTTCTAAAGACTGGAGAAAATTTGTAATTTATTTAAAAGACCACTGTAAACAGTTAAAATCCTTGGCAGGGATGTAATGACACTTGTAATGTGGAATTATTTATGATAAGTAGGTTTGATATGCAAGACCACCTAATTTGATTGTATCCTACCTGAAAATGGTTACAGTATGGGACCAACCTTGAGAGAAAGAGGTAGCTTTGAACTCCGATTTGACCTATTGAAGCTGCATTCCTGGGAATCTGAAGCAAGACACTGGATTCACAGCTTGCTGGGAGTGCAGGGCTATGTGCTTCCATTGACACCCCTATCTTTGTAAACCAATTCCCTAAGCCTGTGGTTATTTCTCCTCCAAAGGAAGTGAAGCTCAAGTAACTACTGTCGCTGGGACTTCTCATCGCTTGAGGAAGCAGGGCACACATAATAATATATTTCTCAGGCAAGGGCTGCCAACTTTTTTAGATCCATGCACTCATTTGAAAACAGGAGAAACAGGTGTGGGCACCATGCACACATACACACTCCACAACCATTTCTCTTGGCTACAGTAGAGGACTTCTTTAAAGCCTATTTTCAGAGGAGGGAAGAGCAAGGTGAGAAGACCACATAAGAGCCAAGGAAAGCTCTGCAGGTGCATGTTCACCCATGGGTGAACCCCTGTTCTGAAGGGCATCTGTCAATTCCTCACTAAGCTTCCATTGCAGACTTGTCTCACCCTACATTCAGGTCTCCTTTATAGTTTTAAGATCCAAAAGTTTGTGATTCATTTTTTTCTTGAGGAAAGTGACACACACAACACACACACACACACACACACACACACACACACACACACACATCATTGTGTTTACTAAATAGAACAGCTATTCAATTGCTGTACACGTGCAAGGCTTTATTTTGCCTTGGTCCCTGACTTGGTGTTATTTTCTGAAAGGTGAGGAGTTCCTGTGGTTTCTGTGTCAGCTCAGTTAGTGATCGCTTGTCTTTCCTTCTGTTTCCAAAGCAAACGTTCCGCTGCGCTCAGCATCTGTGAAAATATTTCGGGCAGATGATGCTTCTTGCTTCCAGCTGGAGAAACCATCTCTCGATCAGTCAGTGTGTGACACACCGCTGCTGCATTTATATTTTCTCTTGCTTAAAATGGAGGAATGTTGTACACAGAAACATGTGCACACAGGTGAGGTCTAAGGAAAGAAGAAACAGTGGTACGTTCTGGGTCTCAAAGGCAAAGACATTGGCAGACTTTGGGCTTTCAAATTCCAGCAGCAGCTTGTGTGATCCAGGAATTTGGTGCCCCTTGTCTCTTGCATCATTGTTGCAGTGCCCCCTGCAGCACTCCTTAAACCACTTGTGGCAAAAAGAATAAAGAATTGCAGTTGTGTAGAAACCCTCTGCAGAACGCAGATGAATTCTACTTCCAACCAGACTAGATGTTTACCAGTCATGCTACAGCTGAATCAGATTGAGGTTGAATCCTGACAAGACAGAAGTACTGTTTTTGGGGGACAGGAGGTGGGCGGGTGTGGAGGACTCCCTGGTCCTGAATGGGGTAACTGTGCCCCTGAAGGACCAGGTGCGCAGCCTGGGAGTCATTTTGGACTCACAGCTGTTCATGGAGGCACAGGTCAATTCTGTGTGCAGGGCAGCTGTTTACCAGCTCCATCTGGTACGCAGGCTGAGACCCTATCTGCCCGCAAACTGCCTCACCAGAGTGGTGCATGCTCTGGTTATCTCCCGCTTGGACTACTGCAATGCGCTCTACGTAGGGCTACCTTTGAAGGTGATCCAGAAACTACAACTAATCCAGAATGCGGCAGCTAGACTGATGACTGAGAGCGGCCGCTGAGACCACATAACACCAGTCTTGAAAGACCTACATTGGCTCCCAGTACGTTTCAGAGAAGAATTCAAAGTGTTGGTGCTGACCTTTAAAGCCCTAAACAGCCTTGGTCCACTATATATGAAGGAGCGTCTCCACCCCCATCATTCTACCCAGACACTGAGGTCCAGCGCTGAGGGCCATCTGACAGTTCCCTCACTGTGAGAAGCCCTGTGGAACACCCTCCCAGCAGATGTCAAAGAGAACAACAACTACCAGACTTTTAGTTACAGATAGGTAGCCGTGTTGGTCTGCCATAGTCAAAATAAAAAAATTCCTTCCAGTAGCACCTTAAAGACCAACTAAGTTAGTTCTTGGTATGAGCTTTCGTGTGCATGCACACTTCTTAGTCATGAAAATGGCTTAGTCATGAAATTGTTTTACTACAAAGGAATTTCAGAAATAGACTGGAAAGAGAAGCTGCTGAATTGTAACTCATTACCAAACTTAAAACCATGGAGAGACCTGGTCTGAACAAAGACATTGGATTCTTATCTCATTATACATGACTAAGCCATTTTTCACCTTCTCACCCCTTGCCTTTTCCTGTAAGACCTATTGCAGTCGTTAAGAGTCGTCAACAGGCTCATCTCAGCTATCTGCCAATCACCCATTCCCACCACCCTTCTGAGTAATACCCCTCCCCACCTTCTCACTATATAGAAGGATCTGGCAACTTCTGTTTCAGTGTATCTGAAGCAGTGTGCATGCACACGAAAGCTCATACCAAGAACTAACTTAGTTGGTCTTTAAGGTGCTACTGGAAGAATTTTTTTTATTTTTACCAGACTTTTAGAAGACATCTGAAGGCAGCCCTGTTTAGGGAAGCTTTTAAAGTTTCATGTATTACGGTATTTTAATATTTTGTTGGAAGCCGCCCAGAGTGGCTGGGGAAGCCCAGCTAGATGGGCGGGGTATAAATAATAAATTATTATTATTATTATTATTATTATTATTATTATTATTATTATTATTATTATTATATAGGGCAGTATTGCTTTCACAGGTTAGCAGTGGCTTTCCAGAGACTGAGGGAGGGGTCTCTCTCAGCTCTACCAGGAGACATCAGGGTTTGAACCTGGAACCTTTTGCATGCAAAGCAGGAAAAAAACACTACAAATGAGTCATAAATTAAATCATTATGACAAAATGAAAAAAAACCCCTATGTAAAATCGCATAGAAATATTTTGTGTTCTACAGTGCCACCTGGTGTTGCATATTTATAATGCATTTAAAACGCTGTTTTTTGACTAATGTAGCTGAGTCCTGGATGTGCAAAGCTAGCAACTTGCAGAATTTGTATACTAAGGCTATTAATATGTGGGGTACAATCAGTTTTCCCCCCTAGAAAAAAATGATGCTGGTACTCACCACACAAGGGAGGGCTCTAGAGCTGGGCAGAAGCTCTCCGGGCTTTGGGAAGGAGGTGTGAGTCATCTGACAGGATCCTCCAGCCCTCCTGCCTCCTTCCCAAAGAGGGCTTTGAGAAGGACAGCTCTCAGATCTTGCCAGAGCATCATGTCTCCCTCTCTAATCCAGACAGCAGCTTCCCAGGTTTTAGGAAGGAGACACAAGACTCTGGTTTGAGGGGGTGGTGGTACTGGAACTATGTACAAAAATTACTTTATGTACAAAGGAAACAGTGCAAAATTCAGGTGCAATTTCACTCATGGAAAGTCCAGCGTGTAGTGTGTTGGATTTGGCTCTCAGGTCTTGATAAATGTGATCCTTTGCCCTGCATCACACACACACAAAAGGACATCGATTTGTATAAAATCTGCATGTGCTTATCGATGTGTATAGATGCAGATTTGGACGTGCTTATTATAATTTAAACAGGAACACCATGTTCAAGTCTGATGCCCCTTCTCTCCCTTCTTATGGTATTTTATATATATATATAAAAAACAGGCTTGGATTGGACAACACTTTAGCCAGTCTGTCCACTGGCTATATTGCAGCACTATCCTCAGAATGGCCTGAACCAAACCACAACATCAAGGCGCTTCTGGGACTTGAGTCTACTCTACATTTCCAAGGAAACGGTTATTTGACTGCAGACATGGGACACAGTTACTGCAGCGTTACTGTATTTATATTCATGTCTTTGTTTCCCCCCCAAAGCTTTTCCCACACTTTTCTCCAGAAGTATATATATGTTATTTGGATAGGGCCCCAGGGAGATATGCCAAGAATGATGGAACAAATCAGATGTATTGTTCCTAACAGTATTTTTTTTTTCAAAAAAGAAAAACTCTAGGAATTAGCATCCTTTCCACAGTGTTGGCATAGCTCCCTCATGGGGTTAATGCTTTTACATCTGCACGGATGGCTTTTAATTAAATGCATTCATAAACAGACTTCGGAGATGACACGTCTTGTTGCAAATACAATCTGTCAGCGCACAGCAGCTGCGGCAGTCATTCTGTCATCTACCACAAGCAGAGCATGGCTCGGCTCACTCTGCACTGGAGATGATAGGTGACATGGTTAACTCTTTGGGGTTGGTGGAATGATCACTGGCGCAAAGGGCTCATCTGCGCTGGCATCTTCCATTACCACAAATGAAGGAATACTTCATAGACACTGGACTTTTTGGTACTGAAGCTAATCCCTTAGCAAGCCTCGCCTTAGCAAACCTCTGGCACAAGCTATTTTATGCTACCCTTCTCTGCAATGAATCAATGCACATAGGTGGCACACAGAGAAGTAGATGAGGGTTGTGGTCTAAACCACTGAGCCTCTTGGGTTTGCCGATCGGAAGGTCGGCAGTTCGAATCCCCACGACGGAGTGAGCTCCCATTGCTCTGTCCCAGCTCCTGCCAACTTAGCAGTTCAAAAGCACACCAGTGCAAGTAGATAAATAGGTAGCACTGCGGCGGGAAGGTAAACGGCGTTTCCATGTGCTCTGGCTTCCATCACTGTGTCCCATTGTGCCAGAAGCAGTTTAGTCATGCTGGCCGCATGATCCAGAAAGCTATCTGTGGACAAACGCCCGCTCCCCTTGGCCTGAAAGTGAGATGAGCACCGCAACCCCATAGTCGCCTTTGACAGGACTTAGCCATCCATGGGTCCTTTACCTTTACTCTTTACCTAAAATGAGGGTTTCTTGCTTTACCTGGCAACGTCTTGTGCATTCAATACCCATGATGTATTCAGGCAGAATGAATCAATTGTGCACTGACCCCTTAAGTAGAATTCAGCCTGCAGGCTCACTCCTTCCTGTCTTTCCCTGACTCAAATCACTTGGCTTGGACCAAGCTGCTGCAAAAGAAAGAATTGGCCACTTGATGTCATAGTGATGTCAGGTGATGATGATGATGATGATGATGATGATGATAATGATAATGATGATGATGATGATGATAATGATAATGATAATGATAATAATAATAATAATAATAATAATAATAATAATAATAATAATAATTTATTTATTTATACCCCGCCCATCTGGCTGGGTTTCCCCAGCTACTCTGGGCAGGCAGCTTCCAACACAATATTAAAATACAGTAATGCATCAAACATTAAAAGCTTCCCTAAACAAGGCTGCCTTCAGATGTCGTCTAAAAGTCTGGTAGTTGTTTTTCTCTTTGACATCTGGTGGGAGGGTGTTCCACAGGGCCGGTGCCACTACCAAGAAGGCCCTCTGCCTGGTTCCCTGTAACTTGGCTTCTCACAGTGAGGGAACCGTCAGAAGGCCCTCGGTGCTGGACCTGAGTGTCTGGGCTGAATGATGGGGGTGAAGATGCTCCTTCAGATATACTGGACCGAGGCCATTTAGGGCTTTAAAGATCAGACCAACACTTTGAATTGTGCTCGGAAATGTATTGGGAGCCAATGTAGGTCTTTCAAGACCAGTGTTATGTAGTCTTGGTGACCGCTCCCAGTCACCAGTCTAGCTGCCTCATTCTGGATTAGTTGTAGTTTCTGGGTCACCTTCAAAGGTAGCCCCACGTAGAGTGCATTGCAGTAGTCCAAGCGGGAGATAACCAAAGTATGCACCACTCTGGTTAGACAGTCCACGGGCAGATAGGGTTTCAGCCTGCGTACCAGATGGATCTGGTAGACAGCTGCCCTGGACACAGAATTGACCTGTGCCTGATTGACAGGAGTGTGTCACCTATGAAAGTGGCTGACCAGGTTCCCTTGGTCTAAGTGAAGACCCAGATGGAATGTAGACACATATAAAAAATGTAGACACATATAAAAAATGCTGCAAAAATGCTTTTTTAAAAAAAGTTTTGAAAAATATATTGAATTTGCCATCACCATCTAGTGTCACATTTGTATAAAGCAATTAAAGCTCACTTAAAACGTTATATTTGCAGCTGCACAGCTGAGTTTCCAGTATAGAATCTTGATAAGAAAAGCTTCAGTCTTAAGGTGGGGCATGGTGGTTCTTGTGTCTCATCTCAGGGCTTGCCCACATTTCTGCTTGTCCTAGAAAGCTCAGGTCCAAGCCATTTCTCACTTGCCCCATGCTTTCTATCCATGGCTCTGAGCGCTTTTGCATTTCCCCTGCCACTAAATTGGAACAAGCAGCAATCCATAGGAAACTCAATTGCTCTTTGTTCCAATTCAATACTAAACCACGGGTTTTCCCAGGGGAAAGTGGTGCGGCAAACAAAGGCATAGATAAGCCTTAACACTATGCAAGGCTATGTTCTTACGTGAATATGACGTTTCCTGGAAGTTGCTTTCTTTATTGATTCTCTCCCCTTGTTCCTGATTTTTTTTGGGGGGGGGAGGGGGAATAAACAAGAAGAAACTAGGCCAGCTTCTGAACCAACATTGTTTTCTTCCTGGTTTGGAGGAACACTTTTGTTATATCCTCTTGAACATCTCTTCAGTTGACCATCTAGTCTTCTGTCTCAGGGGCAGAGAACATGCGGCTCCCCATATGTTGTTGGTCCAGAACTTCCATTATCTTGACCATTGACCAAGTTGCCTGGGAACAGTAATGCAATAACATCTGGAAAGCCACATGTTCCACATCCTAGTTCTATCACATCCTTGTCAGAAAAGATTATTCTTATAAGCATAGGACGTGTATCAGCACTCTACTTTCATTCTCCCCTTTTATGATGCTAACGTTTAGCTACAGAAGGACACTGTATCAGTCAATCTTCTCCTCTAATGCTTCATGCATTACCCTCTGAGGTCAAGAAGTCCTCGTTATTCTTCTCCAGCAGCTGTTGTTTTTATCCAAATCTCTCTAACTTCTATATACAGTGGTACCTCAGGTTACATACGCTTCAGGTTACATACACTTCAGGTTACAGACTCCGCTAATCCAGAAATAGTGCTTCAGGTTAAGAACTTTGCTTCAGGGTGAGAACAGAAATCGTGCAGCGGCGGCACAGCGGCAGCAGGAGGCCCCATTAGCTAAAGTGGTGCTTCAGGTTAAGAACAGTTTCAGGTTAAGTACGGACCTCAGGAATGAATTAAGTACTTAACCTGAGGTACCACTGTAGTCTCTTAGTTCTCATATTTCAGCACTCAGCTTTGCAGAGCAGTTTTCTGTTTTGTCTCCCTACAGAATGAATGCCACCTTCAAAATAACCCAGGCTTGCTATGAAGAGCGTGGGGTTGCATGTTGAAATATTCGGGACTGCTGATCCCTACTAGGATTTTGATGTCCAATTTGATTCTCTGTAGTAGAATGTGAACCCTGACGTTGATATTTCAACAGCTGATTGGACAACTTGACACCTGATATTAGACATATAGTGCAATTCTGACAAGGGCGACATCAGCTACTGAATTAAAAGGCAATTGCTTTGTCGACAGATTTCTCAGACATTCAAACGAGGATGTTGAAGTCCATTGTTAACACTGAATGCCCTAGTTTCAAAGTGTCATTGAATGATAGCAAAATGAATTAATGCAAATCACCTTGAAATTAATAGGAAGTGCTTTGTACAAAAACAAATACTGTATGTTACTTAGGTTTTATTTTCCAAATCAGAGTGGTCAGCTAAAGCTGGGATTAAGTGGAAATTTTACAGGGGGGTATGTATGTGTGTGTTTACACACACACACACACACACACACACACACACACACACACCAACTGGAATACCCTAATTAAATATATAGAATCAAAATAGAGTCGTATCTTGGTTGTCAGACGGAATCCGTTCTGGAAGTCCGTTCAGCTTCTGAAAATGTTTGACAACCAAGGCGCGGCTTCCAATTGGCTGCAGGAGATTCCTCCACGCAATCAGAAGCCGTGGAAGCTGCATCAGATGTTCAGCTTCCAAAGAACTTTCGCAAACCGGAACACTCTCTTCCAGGTTTGCAGCGTTTGGGTGCCAAAACAGACGAATACCAAGGTGTTCGGGATCCAAGGTACGACTGTATGACAACATAAGAAGACCAAAAGTCTATCTAGTCCAGCATTCTGATCTTACATTGGCCAACCGGATACCCATGGGAAGCCTGTAAGAAGGGTATGAGCACATCAACACAACAACTGGTACACGGAGGCGCATTCCCTTTTGTATGTGAAGTCATACAGCCATCATGACCACAACCCATTGTCAGCCTTAATGTTGATTCATAGATTATAAATGCTGTAATTATTCTCTTTAGCTTATTTGGTTGCTGTTTTATTAAGAGTGGAGGTCTTTTTATTAAAAATTTATTAGACTTTCATAACTTTAACCAATTTCAAACTTCAAATTTGTTCCACATTTGACTTCCCACCTTCCATGCTGTTTTTATACCTACCCCTTTTATGTACTGCACAATATCACACTTTTCGTTCAATACATATTCCTCTATTGCATCCCAGATTTCATCTAATATATATTCCTCTATTTCATACATTAACGTTTCTGCCCGTTCAAATTTCAAATCCTGGCTGAGATTTCATTTGGTTATTATGGGTTTTCTCTCTCCAAATAATCCAAAAAAAAGACTGCCACTCTTCCATAAATTGTCCATTGTGTTGATTTTTTTATTATTGCCATTAGCTTTGCCAGTTCTGCTTAGTCCATTAATTTTAGGAGCTGTTCTTGTTTCGTTGGTTTTTTCCCCTTCTGTCCAGTTCTGCACGTATAAGATTCTGGCTGCTGTTATTAATGGTGTTTAATTGATTGTAATTGTTTCATTGATGACTTGCTAATTATTTTATCTTATTAATGCTGTATTTGTGATGTTCGATTATGTTTTAGTTGTTTGCACCTATCTGTCCCGAGAGACAATGGAGTGCTCCTCTGGGGGTGAAGTAAAACTGGTGCGCCAATTTAGGACTGCAGTCTTAAACTTCCTTTCCTCCATTTCTCCTTCATTTCTGCTATTTTCAAAGGGCAGGAGCAGACACAGCCATCCCTCCCATTTTATACTCCATATGCCTTATGGAGTATAAAAATATATTGAGAAACCATCTTTTCAATTTTCCTGGAGAGCTAAATTATATGCGGTTCACTGTATCTTTTTTCACTCATAAATGCTAATTCCTCATTAGAAAAGGCAGGGTGAAAAGGTACATTACTTATGGATGCTTAATCTATTGTCCTCCAATGGATAGTGAACATTAAATAAGACCTTTCTTATATCCCTCCAAGGAGTCTTAATATTAATATACTGCCCTAGTCCATGAAACCAAGGTTAATTAAGTCTCTACATGTGTCAAAAATAAAGTAGAGTAGAACTTTATTGTTTGTGTTGTTGCAAAGACAACAGAAACCCAGTCAAATAATAAATACTATGAAGATGTTATGAAGAAGTATCAAGTTCATAAATAAATTCCAAAATGGAAACCATTGAAAGAACTCATTGTAAGACCTTGTGTATAGGTTGCATCCTGAGTTCCCCGCCTCCCAGAAAAGCTATCCTGAAGATTTGGAAGATGGTCTGGAACAGGGTGGGAAGTCGAATGGGGGAAGAGGTGGAGCAGGAAACAGGGGAGTTTGAATCCCCATGAAGGGGTAAGCTCCCATTGCTCTATCCCAGCTCCTGCCAACCTAGCAATTGTGCTGGTCCCGTAGGTTTCTGTGAGGTGAGATCCAAGTATAGCCTGAGGTCAAGGGAGCAGTATTGAGGCAGTCCATCAAAGCTGAAGCTGGGTCCAAGGCAAGGAGTCTGGTGAGGTCAGGAGAACCGGCAGGACAGGGTGCAGGCAGGAACTGGCTACCAACAACGTTGCTCCCACAACTTGGGACTGGGGCTGGCTGGCTTTTATCTGCCCCGAGGCATAGGGCGGCCCCAGTCCACAGGTGACTCGCCTCTCCTGGCCTGGAGGCAAACACTCCTCCTAAGGAAACTTAGTTCCCTCCGCCTCTCTGCCCTGAGCCTCTGCAGCTCAGGAGAGGCTGGAGGGTTACTGGACCCAGAGGCAACCTCACCTTCCCCTGACAGGGCTGAGAGTGGGGCACCTGCAGGCAGTGGGTCCTCCATCACCTCAGGAGCCAGAGCAGACTCAGCTGGTGCCTGCACCTGAGGATCCAGCACAGGTGGGGACCCTTCAGGTTCATGCCTCAGCCCCAGCTCAGCTGGTTCTGGAGGTGGGGAAACCTGTGCAGGCTGGGATTCCTCAGGTTCAGCCTCCAAGTCCGAATCCCAGGCCATCACACCACACCAGTGCAAGTAGATAAATAGGTACCGCTGCAGCAGGAAGGTAAACGGCATTTCCGTGTGCTCTGGTTTCCGTCACGGTCCTCTGTTGTGCCAGAAGTGGTTTAGTCATGCTGGGCACATGGCCAGGAAAGCTGTCTGTGGTCAAACGCTGGCTCCCTTGGCCTGAAAACGAGGTGGGCACCACAACCCCATAGTTGCCTTTGACTGGACTTAACCGTCCAGGGGTCCTTTTCCTTTACCTTTTTTATATCTTCTGTAGAAACATAAGAACAAAGAGCTTACTGAATTAGGGCAGTGGTCCATTCAATTCTCACAGAGGCCCCTGCAAAATTTACCACCACTGCACAGACGGCTGCAGGGAGGAGAGTGAATTGGTAGCAATTGCCTCTCTTCTATGCAGTGGTACCTCGGGTTACAGATGCTTCAGGTTACAGACGCTTCAGGTTACAGACTCCACTAACCCAGAAATAGTACCTCGGGTTAAGAACTTTGCTTCAGGATGAGAACAGAAATTGCACGGCGGCAGTGGGAGGCCCCATTAGCTAAAGTGGTACCTCAGGTTAAGAACCTTATCAGGTTAAGAACGGAACTCCAGAACGAATTAAGTTCTTAACCCGAGGTACCACTGTATCACCCTTGTGGGTCCCTTCCAACTCTATGGTTTTATGATTCTTCCTCCCCTGGGTGCACCACTAAATTGTGGTCCCTTTTGCAAATGGACTATTTTGTACCATGTATCTATTTTGTATCAATCTGTGAACTTTTTAAGGGAAAAAAACCAAGAGGCCTCATGAAAGTTCATCAACTAAAAGTGCAATTTTCTCTTAATACATACATTTGTAAGCAATTTTGCTTCCTTTGCCTGTTTTGCATAGCAATTCCCCCTAATACCATCACTTCTTAATGTTATCTTCACTTATATATTTATTTTAAGCACACTATGGGCATTTTTGTATACATCACTTGGCTGGAGACCCGCATTGCAAAATTTGGAAAACTGAGAAGTGTGACGGATGGCTGTGTTTTGGTGCCTGCATTTTTTTGGGCAGTGCGAATCAGGTACTTCACCTTTAACTATGAACTGAATTGAATCTCTCCCTAATCCCTACTCTTGTCAACACTCATCTGTGACCTTTAAAAAGAGATTAATATAAACATCGTGGAACTGGTGGTGCTTTTTTTGCATTCCTGCAAGGCGATACACAGGCGAAGGAGAAGCAGAAAATTGCCTCTGCATTGGTGAAACCGATGGAGACAAGGTTCAAAAAGAGAGATAAATTAGCAATGGAAGGAACATGCAGGCAGGAGTCTTCATTTCACAGCTCTGCATTTGTGGTTTCCCACCATTCCTTTTTTAAAGTGGTTTCCAATAAGTTATCTTTGACCTTCTACCTGTCCTTTGAACAGTAAATTTGAACAGCCAAAGAAGTCAATTTTCATGAATTAGAATTTATATAGATATGGGTGGGTGGGGATTTTAAATGAAGACCACCCTAGACACTTTGTACACAACAAGGAACAAGCTAACCCCCTTGACTTGTCTAATCCTAAATAGATTGCTGTGGCATTTCTTTCTTTATTTCCCACCATTTGGTAATCTGGATCACAATTACCTTTTCTAAAATCCCTCCCCAAATTCTTCTCAAAACACTCTAAGCAGGAACAATTAATGTAACAAAAGCTTAGCAATGCAAACATCAATAAACTGATTTTGCATTCAGAAAATTAATCCTGCTGTGTGCTAATCCTTAAGCCATTTTTTTTTAAAAAAAGAGACTGATTAATGGAAGTTCCTTCAACTGCTCTCTTTTCCCCCCGTAAACCCTCATTAAATGTTCTATAAAATGCTTCAGGAAAGTTTCATACACAGCGCTTTTGAAATTCTAGCCTTTAGGGTTTTTCTCCCATGCAATTTTATCAACTCACCCCCTTTCAAAACTTGAGCAAATCTAAATTCACCATCAGAAGAAAAGAAAAGAAAACACGCCCTGGGCACACATTATGCTGGAAGGAGAGCTCTGCAACAGTTTGCAACTTTCAAAAAGGCTAGACATGTGTTCCTGAATTTGCACACTGGTAGCATGGCTACATAATCTTAAAAAATAAAAAAGGTCCACAGACACAGATTTGCTAGTGATAATGTATCAATCTTTCTGCAAATGTGGAGGTAATTACAATACAGTACATCTTAGCATAATAAGGAATGTGACCAGGTGGCCTAAAACTGGCAGTTTGGGCAACTCCTGGTGTTCCTTCTTAGGGGTCTGTATCTTGAACCTAGAAAGCCCTTCAAACAGAGAACTGCCCTTTGACATCCTTCAAATAGAAAACTGTCAAGAAAGAAAACCTCAAGAAAGAAGGGCATTTTCGCTGGCCAGGTTTAATTCAAATCCATCAAACCTCCTTTGGGGAAGGTTCTCAGGCAGGGTGGAAGGAGAAAGAACTTGCCCATGTGAAGACCACCTGGTGGAAACCCTTACACATATGGTTCTTAATTGTAAACTATATTCTGATCTCCGCCAGCAATTTCTAGATCAACTCTGTATCCTCAAATGGAAACCAGAGTTGGAGGGGATACATTTTCTATTACTGCGGAATGGTCAGGAGGTCATCAAGTTAGTGGCTAAATATCTCTATTTGCTTTTTTGTCGTCAAAATACACTGCAGGCGTCTGATCTCCCTGGAGACCTAGAGATGTGACGATAGACTGCTCTGCCTCCTTTCTTTTAGCAAATGTTTTGTGCCACTGGGGAAGTGGCAATTCTGTATTGATATGTTTTGGATGTATGTATGTGATGCCAATAAAAGGTTTGATGATGATGAAGAGAAACTGTCTTCTCTGAATAAGGACACCTGGCCACTCGATGATACCAACTGGCTTGGAAGCAACTCTGAAGGGGTGGGGAAACTAGCCATTTGGCACTGTATAGCCATCCCCACTTTGCACAGGTTATCCAAGAAAATCTGTCGTAGGAAGGCTCACCTGCCAGAAAAAAACATTCCTCTTCTCCCATAAAAGATTGAACAATCTATGGCCTTCTAAACACTGGGGGTGGGGTTCCAATTCCCAGCTGAGCAAAGCCTATAGGGACATTTATTTTAAAATAAAAGGTAAAGGGACCCCGGACCATTAGGTCCAGTTGTGGCCAACTCTGGGGTTGCGGTGCTCATCTCGCTTTATTGGCTGTGGGAGCCGGTGTACAGCTTCCGGGTCATGTGACCAGCATGAGTAAGCCACTTCTGGCAAACCAGAGCAGCGCACAGAAATGCCATTTACCTTCCCGCCGGAGTGGTACCTATTTATCTACTTGCATTTTGACATGCTTTCGAACTGCTAGGTTGGCAGGAGCAAGGACCGAGCAACGGGAGCTCACCCCGTCGTAGGGATTCGAACTGCGACCTTCTGATCGGCAAGTCTTAGGCTCTGTGGTTTAACCTACAGTGCCACAATAGTTTTGCTCTAAATTCCGTGGGGACCACTGGATGTTGAATTCATTGATTTTATACTTCCAAAGAGAATGTAAGAAAAGAGGGCATACACAAGCCTGCCACCGTTTTCACTGGAGGGAGGGAATGTTTTGAAAGGAGCAAATTATACATTGAGTAAACAACAAATCACTGTCAGGCTAATTAGCAGCTTTCTTCAGAGATCTATGGATGGCACAATGAAATGGCTACATGAAAGCAGATCACTTCCCCACCCCACACCCTACAAGTTTATTTACAATTACATTAGTTCAGTACAGTCTTCAGAGATTAGAAAGCTTTCCATCTACAATATTCAGGTGCTGCACTTTCAACCATGACAGAAAATTGTGGCCCACATTTATGAGATACAAATTACATTTCTGGATAATAGACATGCATGTTTCACTTGTAATGGAAGCCTTCCTGGGCATGTGAACAAGGATTTACATACTACAACAAAATGGTGCAGTGTGGAATACTCCTGCTCACTGTTCCATTCAGTCTTGCCTTCTTTCAGGATGAGTCATTCCAGCTCCCCCCCCCCCACTTTCTGTTTCCTCAATCAACTGCAGCCAACATGTCCATATTGGATTGTTTTACGAGTTAGGGATGCTATGAAATTTCCCTCCCTTTGTTTCCCGACCACTGTAAACCTCAGGGCTCCCCAGAGAATGGATGTTAAGTATGGGAGTTCCCCTCTCCCTTCTGGTGGCTCACTGATAAGAATTAATGACCATTTGTTAGATTTATAGTCCTTTTATTACAGTATTCTGTTACAAGCACAAACAGGCAACCCTCCGCAATAATAATAATAATAAATTTTTATTTATACCCTGCTCTTCCTGGTTCAGAATACCGGGCTCAGGGCAGCTAACAACAAATTTAAAACACTTAATTGATGCAACAAAAAAACAGCATAAAATACAGTATAAAACATGAATAATAATAAATTCAGAATTCAAAAATCAATTTAGGGGGGAAATCCATCCAATAAACATTAGATGATCACCAGGGCTAGCTGGCTAAATTAGGGTATCAGTTGCCTACTCTGAATCATCCTTGCGACTTCCACAGCAAGGAGTGCGCCAAAAGGAAGTCCCTCCCCTTCTCTGTCTCCTTTGTTCTCTGATACGTTTGGACCATCTAGTCCGAGGGGAAGGGGCTTGCCCCACACTCTCGACTGACGTATCACCCAGCTGCCCCCCTCCTTCCAGTTCTCTCGTCCTTGTCTCAAAACTGGGTAGCTCCAAGCTGTTTGTCTGCTTTGTGTAAGTCTGACCTTCTCTCTCTGCTTCTGGGAGCGCTGGAGGCAAGGGTGGGGGCGTGAATATTCCCCCTCCTCCTCTGAACTGAGCTGGTCTGCCTGCGACTGCATTCCCCAACCTTCGTCTTCAGCGTATTCCTTGACAATAGAGTTCCTAGAACCATAGAATTGTAGAGTTGGAAAGAACCTGATTGTCTAGTCCAGCTCCCTGAATGCAGGAATATGCAGCCGTCTCATATGGGGATCAAACCTGCAACCTCGACATGATCAGCATCAGGTTCTAACCAGTAACCCTGTTTTGGCTACATAGCCATCAGAAATGAGTGCACGAGTTCATTGTTGGGCTGGCATATATCAGGAAAGGTGCTCAAACAGGTGCCTGGTTCCTAAGTCGTTTGGGATCTTGTAAGCCAACATCAATACCTTAAAGCGGGCTCAGAAGTGGACAGGCAGTTGCTGTGGATCACAGGCGGCCACAGCCTCTGAACTGTCTTCAAGGGCAGCCCCACAGAAAGTGCATTGCAGTAATCTAGCCTTGAGGCTTCAAGAGCACAAGTCACTGTGTGGCAAGGCTATCCTGATCCAGGAAGGACTGTAGCTCTTGAGCAAGCTGGCGATGGAAATGGGAACTCCTTTTGGGCCTCCAGCTGGATCCAGGATCATGTCCCAAGCTACAAAGCTGTCCTTTCAAGGAGAGAGCAAACCTGTTTAATATAGGCCTGGTCCCCACATCCTAGACTTGGGAACCACCCATTCAAAGCACCCTTGTTTTAACAGGATTCAGTTTCAGTTTATTAATCCAGCCCTTTCCTGCCTTCAGACACAGGTCCAGTAGCAACACTGATCCACATATCCTGTGTTTCCATTTGTAGTCTGTGTTGCAGGAATTTATGTATAGGTTGGGGGGAGGGTTGCCCCTCTAGCAGATATCATGCACATGCAGCCCACTACCAAAATCAGCACAATCACTTTTGTGACTTTTGTGATTTGTCCCCACAAAACACTTCATCACAGTTTCTTCCTATCTGTTCAAAGGGCCTCTGCTGCACTATACCAAACGTAACAATTCATTGATAAATGTATCTATGTACTGGCTCACTGGGAAAACTACAGAAATCCATATAGACATGTGAACTCAGCTACTCAGCAGCAGCGGCGTAGCGTGGGTTATCAGCACCCGGGGCAAGGCAAGTAATTTGCGCCCCCTAACCCGGGGCAAGGCAATTAATTTACGCCCCCTAACCCGGGGCAAGGCACGTGCCTCTTTTCTTTCCTTTTCCCCCTTTCTCCAAGGCTTTTCGCTTTCTCTCCTTAATTGATTCCTCCTCCACACCGCAGCGTTTCCTGGCTGCTTCCCCCCCGGGCTTCCCCTCTCTCTCCTCCTCGCTCTGCTTGCCTTGCCCTGCCTGAGGGCGCCCTGAGGAGACTCCGCTCTCCTTTTTGACCAGGCGAGGTGGAAAAGTCTTGCCAGACTCCCTGCTCGGCTCGGCTCACTACCCAGGCGGCCAGTGGAGAGAGAGCCGCAATTACCATAAAGCTCCTCTCCCTCCGCTTCGCCAAGCTGTCAAAGCCCCGGCAGCAGCGGCAACAGCAGCAGCAGGCGCAGCCAGACCCCCGCCAGCCAGCCCGCCCGCCCGCCCGGCTTCCTCTCCTTTTTTTGCCCGCGGCAGAAGGCTTCGCTCTCCCCCTTCTGCGACCTCCTCGCCAAGCCGAGCGAGCGCAGGCTCCCTAACCCGTGGATTTTAGTAGGGGCAGAGAGCTGCTAGTGCGAGCGCGCCCCCCGCCCATGTTGCGCCCGGTGCGGCCGGCACCCCTGGCACCCCCCATGCTATGCCACTGCTCAGCAGCCCCTCTGCCTGAGTGATAATCCCTGGCATCCTGATACCTGAGTGCCAGACAGGTAGCCATTCCAGAAATAACAAACTCAGATGAAGACAAAAGGGTGTGCTTAACTTAGCTGGGAAACAGGGAGGTGCAAATATCTCTTTTGTTACACTTGTTGGGTGTTTGGTGGAGGGCAAGGAGAACCATGGTCCAGGATGCTCAGATTACTGCCACCAGACCTCCCCTTTCATGATGTAACCGTGATGTATGAGTGATGTAGTTTGGGCGGGTGTAACATGGGGATTAGCAGCTAATAAAAGTTTGGGGGCTCTTTTGTTTGGGGCTTCCATCTTGTTCCACCTTGTGACAGGTGGGAATCCTGTTGCGACAATCTTCAATAAAGACCAAGCCTACTGGCTGCTGTTTTGCTCTGGTATTCCTGGCTGGTGTCCTTGTTTTTTTGTCCAAGGGAGCCCTCAGATTTCTCCGTGAACGTTTGAGAAAGTAGGGCATGGAAGCTGGTGTTTATTTATCAGAATATTTGGAAAGCACTGTTCTATGAAGCCCAAGCTTTCAGTTATTTAGCAATATTACGGTATTTTGCCTGTGAATCGTCATCTTCAGATAGAAGGCAACTACCAATATTGACATGCAGGTTCCCTCCGGCTCCCTCGTTGTCAGTGTGTCTGGCAGCAGCGGTTTGATCCCACTTTGAAACGTTACCTTCAAGGAAGACTTCCAAAGGGGAAAACACAGGAGCTCGTGCTTTGAACAGATACGCCTGGGTCACAATCTGCCTCGGCTGTTGCCTGGGGCTGAGAAACAAGGTTGCACAGCAAGACAGAGGGAAAGAATTCAGGTAATGAGATGACCTCTTCCGAAAGGTGCTCCCCTGCTCAGTGCTGTTGATTTATTCAAGTAGATTGCGAGCTGGGGCTGGTTCCACACCCTGAGGCCAGCTCGCAAGAAAGAGGAGCATTGCTCCCAGTGATAATCAGCTTCTGTGGTTTCTCATTCATATGGCTTTTATAGGAGAATAAATACCATGTCTGGACCATAAAGAAGGCTGATCGCCGAAGAATTGATGCTTTTGAATTATGGTGCTGGAGGAGACTCTTGAAAGTCCCATGGACTGCAAGAAGAACAAACCTATCCTGAAGGAAATCAGCCCTGAGTGCTCACTGGAAGGACAGATCGTGAAGCTGAGGCTCCAATACTTTGGCCACCTCATGAGAAGAGAAGACTCCCTGGAAAAGACCCTGATGTTGGGAGAGATGGAGGGCACAATGAGAAGGGGAGGACAGAGGATGAGATGGTTGGATAGTGTTCTCGAAGCTACCAGCATGAGTTTGACCAAACTGCGGGAGGCAGTGGAAGACAGAAGTGCCTGACGTGCTCTGGTCCATGGGGTCACGAAGAGTCAGACACGACTAAATGACTAAACAAGAACAAATACCATGTCATGAACTCGTGTGTGTGTGTGTGTGTGTGTGTGTGTGTGTGTTTACAGCATTTAGAACCTCCATTCTGAAGACCCAAATGCTCTCAGAGTAGCTTGCGAAGGTCACTTCTAAGGCAGTTCCTGTTCTCGGGCTCACAGTCTAAAAAGACACCACACACGGCCAAGGGGTGTTAAAGAAGGATAGAACTTTCTTTATGTACGCAACAACAGCAGCAAGAATACTCATCGCAAAGCACTGGAAGACACAGGATTTGCCCACTCTGGAAGAATGGCAGACGCAACTGATAGACTACATGGAATTGGCTGAAATGACTGGCAGAATTCGAGACCTGGGAGAAGAGACGGTGGAAGAGGACTGGAAAAAATTCAAAGACTATCTACAAAAACACTATAAGCTGTATGAATGCTAAGAATGCACGATTGAAAATAACACGGTATCAGTAACTTAGGTGTACGATATTAGAAAATAAGTGATGTCTAAGAAAATGATGAAATTTGAAATAATATTATGCTCAAGCTGAGTAGTTTAATCTACGATAAAATTATTTAAATTTGGAACATAATATTTGAGATTTATAAAATAAGAATTGAAATAAGGTAATAAATTGCTGACCATAATTACATGACTGAGAACACAGGGAAGGGCGATGTGAGGAAGTCCAAAGATTACGAAAATATGATTTATGAATAACTGTATTTTACTTGTATTCCTTTTTTATTCTTTGTTTATTTCATAATTTTGCTTTGACTTTTCTTTTTGTTTGTTGTATGGTGATGGTACTTTATATGTTTGGTGGTTTGTTTGTTGTTTAAAAATTGCAATAAATATATTTTAAAAAAATAAATAAAAAGACACCACACACAAGGAAAAATGGAATCGGAGGGAGGAGGGGAAAGCAAGCTCAAGCAAGAGTTCTTAAAGCTACAACCGATGTCGGCGGTGGTTCTGGATGTGTTGTAGGATATTGGCCACGAGAGGAGCATACTAGCCACCAGAGGAGATTCAGGAGCAAGCAGAGATGCTGGAAGGACAGGCCAACTCCTGCTACACAGTTCTTATGACAAGTATGATGAGTAATATATTTGCTCTCCACTGTTCAAGACCCCCAATAACAAAGTATTTCCAGAGAGGCAGGATGTGGATCGGTAAACAAACACTTCTCTATTTTGTGTGTTTCTCCTAATTGGCAGAGTTCCTGCGTCTGTCAGCCTCTTAAAACAACTTCTTAGCATGCGTGTCTTGCAACTGTCTCAACCAATTATAAGAAAATAGCTAACGGACTTAGGAATACTTATGAGTATTCAAAGTTGATTTCCAAGTTATAAGCATGCAAACAAGAACATTGTGATTGTCCTTGTTTTACAGAGTCAAAAATATGTGTTATTTGCTGTATGTGGGTTGAAAATTAAGATATAATGGAGAGCTATAAATATACAACTGTGCTTTATTATATTATATTATTTTTCCTATTTCTCTCTTTTCTCTGTTTCTCTTTCTTTCTTTCTTTCTTTCTTTCTTTCTTTCTTTCTTTCCTTTTTCTTCTTTGTATTTTTTTAAGACTAGTTGGGTTTTTATTGTAACCTATGTTGAAAAGTCCTAACAAAAATTGATATTAAAAATGTGTGTGTGTGTGTTCTTTTCTTTGCCGACACATTTGAAAAAGTCACTCGATATCTACAAATTCATAATGTCCCAATTCAGAAAAAAGTAGCCATCCTTGAAAGATATCATCCTCTGTTTAGAATCCTGAATGGGGCATTGTGATGTTCAGCCTGCAAGGATACACACACACACAAATAATCTCCTCTGTCACAAATAAAAGAAAGAATGAGATGCCAGCAGAGCCTTAGAATTCTAAAAGCCACATATTTTAGTATATATCCATTCAAAAGTGTAACTTGCCTTAAGGGGCTTTTGTTGGCAGGATATTTAATTACGAGTACTTAGAGGTGGTCAAAGATTTAGAATGGGGGACCCTAGAGACTATAGTTCTATAAAACAAAGGTAAAGGTAAGCATTTGCATTTGAAGTGTAAAGATTTAAGACAGCTAGAAGAGGGAACTGCAAGTCCAAGCAATTAAGGAAATGAAATAAAGTGTGAATAAAGATTTCACCGAGGAAAGGAACCCATGGTCCAAGGTAAAAGATAGGCCATTAGATTGCTAAAGAGGAAGGCAAGTTATCGAAATAAGTTAAGCAGTGATTGTAGAGCAGTAATAGCAGGAGAGTCACTGTTCCAATGTTCCAAGGTTGTTGGGTGCAAGAGTGGGGGTAGGGAATCCTGCAGGTCCAAAGATATACAGTGGTACCTCGGGTTAAGTACTTAATTCATTCCGGAGCTCCGTTCTTAACCTGAAACTGTTCTTAACCTGAAGCACCACGTTAGCTAATGGGGCCTCCCGCTGCCGCCGCACTGCTGGAGCACAATTTCTGTTCTCATCTTGAAGCAAAGTTCTTAACCCGAGGTACTATTTCTGGGTTAGTGGAGTCTGTAACCTGAAGCGTATGTAACCTGAAGCGTATGTAACCCGAGGTACCACTGTATCTAGGTCTGTTTGGATTACAGTGGGGCTGCCTATGGAGAGTGTTTAGAAACTTCAGCAGGTCTAAGATGCTGGGGCCAGATTGTTGACCAGAGTCAGTTACAGAGAGAACAGAAACTCATTCTTACAACATCTCCACTAGTTTCTAAGCAGAGTTAAAAATGCTGGTTATGACCTACAAAGCCCTATATAGTTTGGGTCCAGGCTACCTGAAGAAACGTATCTCCTTGAATGAGCCTGCCTGGCCTTTGAGAACTTCTGGTGAGTCCCTTGCCTTGGCCCCACCACCTTCACAGGCATTGTGATGTAGTGATAGGTGTTATTTTTAAAAAAGGTGAAGGATCCCTGGACGGTTAAGTCCAGCCAAAGGTGACTATGGGGTTGTGGCGCTCATCTCACTTTCAGGCCGATGGAGCTGGCGTTTGCCCACAGACAGATTTTTGGGTCATGTGGCCAGCATGATTAAACCACTTCTGGTGCAATAGAACACCATGATGTAAGAGTGCACGGAAACGCTGTTTACCTTCCCGCCGCAGCGGTACCTATTTATCTACTTGCACTTTGATGTGCTTTCGAACTGCTAGGTTGGCAGGAGCTGGGACAGAGCAACACGAGCTCACTCCGTCATGAAGATTCAAACCACTGACCTTCCGATCGACAAGCCCAGGAGGCTCAGTGGTTTAGACCAAGTGTAGGTGTTGCTGTATCCAACTGTCAGTCATGCTGCTGTTCCGGACCGTTCTTGATGGCAACAAAGCTGTTCAGAATCCACTTTGGCCTGTCCTCTTCTCTGAAATAACCTGATAGGCACATTAGGTGAGGACAGAAGAGAAGGCCTTCTTGGTGGTTGCCCCCAAATTGTGGAACTTACTACCACAAAAGGCTAAACCTTCCCCCTCTCTGCTTTTCTTTCATCAGCAGAGAAGTACTATTTTGTTGTTTTTCCAACTATCTGGCTATTGTGTGTGCACACTGCGTCATGTGATTGATTATGTGGGGCAGGGCTTTTATTCAAGTTAGCACATGCATAGAGTCCTACATACCTGAAAAGTTATTTTTTTTTAAGTGTGTGTGTGTTTGTTTAGTCCAGGGAAGCTGAAAGGTGTCTTTTAAAAGTAAATTCAATGAATAGCTTTAGCATCCTACAGCTGAAATTCTTCTATTTATTCAGTATTCAGATGGCTGAATTCCAACCTTCTATTATGAGATGCAATTATAAAAGCCCGTGTGCTTGTTGCTTGTGCAGTTTAATGCATCTGGGGGCATTAAAATGCATGAAAGCAAAGCTATTAAAGAAAGCTTGTATTTAAGATTCCGCTAATAAAGACACCAAAATATGTCCCCAAATCAAGAGTGACTTCTTTATTATGGCACTTGGAGCTCATCAGATCCATAATGCATGAGCAAAGGCCCCCATCTTCTCTGGGCATGTCCAAGTAGACTTGGCCCTCCTAGCAGATATAAAGGAGAAACACAGAGCAGTCTCGGCTCAGTTTCTTTAAAGTGCTCGTTACAGTTCTGTTACTTCCACTGGAGGCTAAGCTAGCTATCTGGGCAAAGGCTCTCTTCCTGCACATGGAGGGAGGGCAAACAACATTGGAGGCCTTTGGGTCAGACTGTTGCTATAGGTAAGCTGAAATTTGGTTTGAAACTCACTCCATTTTGAAATGGAAGCAGTGCGGCTCAGCTGAAAGACTTCTTTTCATTCATTCTGATGAGCATTTACACTAACTTGCTGCGCCTATGAAAACTGGAAGCTTACACAAACACACAGATGGTTGCTATTCTTTATCACAGACACTCACAGTAAGTACTCACCGGTAAGAATGAGTGAATCTGTCCATTTCAGTTTGTCATTCTACCAATCTTATATTTCGTTCTCCACATTTTCATTTCAGTTTACTATTTCAGTTTACCTCATGTAAATCAGCATTTAAGTGAGAATTTCTCCTGATACACATTTTTTTGCATGCCTACATAGATGTTTTTGTAGAGTAGATTTCCCCCAATATAATGCATTTCTGTATATTATTTTTTACCAACCTATGTATTTAATGCATATTTTACTCTGGTATATTCACTGTGTACACATTACTTGACTGGAGACCTGCACTGTAATGTTCAAATGCAAATTTTGAACACTATGTTTTGATTCACATATCGATCTAGAAAACACAAATTAGGCAAGTTTGTATTTCAAGGCAAACTGGATGAAATTTCTCCCACAACCTTAATCTCCAGCAAGAGCGGCTATTCTGAGCATCTCGACCTGCTATCCATCCATCCATCCATCCATCCATCCATCCATCCATCCACGCCTCAGTCAAGTTCTCAGTGGCTCAGTGCCCCAGCAGTGCCTCACAGTGCCAACACATATCTTGAGTCTCCCACACTGAGTGGCTAGATTGTTGAGCCACCATTTTGAGGTCTCATACTTCTCTGGAGTAACTGTGTCAAGGGCCATGGAATGGTGGTTCACAGTGACCTACAATGGGTAAACTAGATAAATTAATAGGAGGCCCACCAGGACTTGCTATCAAAGGTGGATCTAAGGGAGCATGACCAATTAGGTCACACCAGGCACCGAGCTTCTGGGGCACCACAGCAGGCACCGAAACTATGAAGTCCAATGGAAGGCAAGGGGGGGCACCATATTTTGGTGTTGCATAGAGCACCACTGAAATTTGAGATGTCAAGTCCACCACTGCTGCTATCCCAAAGGTCCCCTTCCAATCTGAAGCCAATGTATCGTCTGAAGGTACACAAAGCTGCCATCTTCCTAAAACTAAATGGGTCTTTGTCTGGTCAGTGCTGGAAGGCAAATTACCTGGGAAACCCATGGGTTCCATGACGGAATGTCAGGGAATGGTCTAAATCAGAGGATTGGGAAGTGCATTCTCAGGCAGATCAGCTCCTCTTTGAAGATGAGGAGGAGAAGGAAGATTCACACACACACACACACACACACACACACTGTTTCCAGCAGTTTCAGAAGCAGAGGGACACACAGACACTGAGCAGCATAGACAGGAGTTGCCTAGCTATGAGATAATGGAAAGAGAAATAGAAGGGAGGGAACAGCCAGCAGAGATGTCATTAGACAGTATGGGGAACCCTCCCTCCCCAAGAACTAGGAGGTCCATCTGTATTAGAGAACAAAGAATGCAGAGAGGAGGAAGAAGAACTTCCCTTTGGTACCCAGGATGTTGCTAGGGATGGAAGGGGGGGGGGATTCAGAGTAGCCAACTGCTCTCCTTGTGAAGAGATGTGGATTTGTGCTTGCAACCAGATGACTGAATAAAAAGGACTATAAAATATAAACTGCTCGTTAATTCTTATCTGTGAAGTTACCGAAGGGAGGGGAGGACTCTCCACGCCTGACATGGAATAAATATGGGCCATTAAATGTAAGCACATTAAATGAATGCCTGGTAGTCTTTGTTGGAATCCACACACATATGAAAATAATTTTTAAAAAAGTTTTGAAAAATATATTGAATTTGCCATAACTCACCATCGCTATCTAGTGTCAAATTTGTATATTGTGCTTTGCAACACACTTAAAACGTTTCATTTGCAGCTGAATAGCTGAGTCCTTTAACTGTGCTCTCATCAACCATGAGCGTCACATTTTCACCGCGTCACAGATGCCTTACTCATTTAAGCAAAATAATCATCTTATTGGACTCGTTCATGCACGATAGAATCCCCCTCAGTAAAATCTTATTGAAAGATAGTTTTCATGAAGTAATTCCGAAAAGCATGTGCCTTGGTGGCCTGCCAGAATGAGTTTGGGGACCTCGCTTTCAAGTGGTTCTCCTCCTATTTCCAGTCAAGCATAAAACTGTCATCACCTTGCACTGTGGGTACTTCAAGAGGAAATATTAGTCTTTACACATGTTGCATCTTCATTGCTGGGAAACGGAATAGCTTCAGCAGCAACAGTAAAGGGTCGGTCGTGCTTTGCTTAGCTATCAGACAAGATTATACTTTTCGATACCAGTGCAGTTCTAAGTGGAGTGTCTGGCGATATAAAACGAACAGAGATATTTGACCTCCAAAAATCTACCATGGATTTTCAGAAATACACTGTTCTACGATTTTTGTTGTATTATGTGTAACTGTTGTAAACTGCTCTGAATTATTTTTTTATGAAGAGCAGTATATAAACATATTTCTAAATAAATAAAATATATTCAAAACGTGTTCAAGACTAGGAAAGAATGGCTGTTCCAGAAATACCTTGTCATAAGGAGTCTCAAGCACAGTGGCCGGCAATGCCTGCTATTCGTTAAAATGCCTCACTTGTCTTCCCCTTTTAATAAAGTTGCCCTAAAATCTATAACACCTCTGAACCAGCGTAGTAAATAAAAAGAAGCTCAATACTTAACTACATCAAACCAAATCATAAGACGCTGCACTGAAGGATATAAATGTGTGCAGTGGTCAGAAACAGGCTGGCTCAAAATGTTGCTGAACTACAGGAGAACAGTAGCTCTCAATTAGTTTTGGCCTGTTTTTGTTTTTTAAAGCTGAAATCTAAAATTTCAGGGCTCACCTTAAAAACAGGAAGAAATCAATTTCCCTCCCCAGCAGGACTCAGAATGGAAGTTGGCTTCTTCTTCTTTATATATATATATATACAGCTTAAACTGTTTGCCTACAGTTTCCGTTTATTTCCTATCTTAACAAGAACCCATTGTTCCTTTGCTTTCCCCTGGCTCATTTATCATTTGGGAAAGAAAGCCTTATTTAATGTATGGTTTAGGTTGAACGTTGATGTCCTACTGCCTTGACTTTGCTTTTCCGTCTGTGTTGCCATGATACTCTAAATTTGTGCTTTTCTATTTAGATGCAAGTTACATTGATTGGGGGGGGGGCTCTTTTTCCCCTTTTAAAAATGGTTATTTCCCACTTCCTGTTTAGCCAAGAGTTTGACCTTGGCTTGTGACTACTCGCGAGGAGAGAGCTTAATCACATTTCTGGGTTGAGACAACATGCTAAGTCAAACTTTGGCTTAGGTAAGTATGGTTTGGGTATACAGTCATCCCTTGGAAGTCGAATGGAATCCGTTCTGGAAATTTGTTCGACTTCTAAAACGTTAGAAAACCAAAGCACAGCTTCTGATTGGCTTCAGGAAGCTCCTGCAGCCAATCGGAAGCTGGGGAAGCCCCATCAGATGTTTGGCTTCCAAAAATAGTTCGCAAACCGAAACAGTCTCTTCCGGGTTTGTGGAGTTTGGGAGCCAAAACAGTCAAGAACTAAGCTGTTCAAAAACCAAGGTATGACTCTCTCTCTCTCTCTCTCTATATATATATATATACACACAGAGAGAGAGAGAGAGAGAGCAAGAGAGAGAGAGAGAGAGAGAGCAGAGATCAGCAAACTTTTTCAGCAGGGGGCCGGTTCACTGTCCCTCAGACCTTGTGGGGGGCCAGACTATATTTTTTGGGGGTGGGGAATAAACGAATTCCTATGCCCCACAAATAACCCAGAGATGCATTTTAAATAAAAGGACACATTCTACTCATGTAAAAATACGCTGATTCCCAGACCATCCGCGAGCCGGATTTAGAAGGTGATTGGGCCAGATTTGACCCCCGGGCCTTAGTTTGCCTACCCATGATATAAAGTCTGGAGAGGAGGAAAGTGGATATGAACTCCCTTCCAGAATCGTGCACATTCACACAGCACTAGTAAACTATAGTTTAGTTTGTTGTGTGAAACAGACCACTGTGCACAATCACCACTACCCATTTAGTAATAAGTTCTTAGAGAAAGTGTGGAGCTATAAAGACGGACCATTTTATATTACATCACTGGGCAAACTGGTGGGATACAAACTAAATCTTGGGGAAACCAGTGTTCTTTGCATCAATGTAAATCTGTAATGTTTGAAATTCAGGGAGACTTCAAGTGCATTGATGAGATTAGCTACTCATTTTTATCTTCTTTTTCAGTACTCTGATTAAATGCATTTATGATGTTCAAAGTTATTCACATTGTTTGTTCCATAAAGAGAGCAAATTGCTTTGAACATCACAAAGGCATTATAATTAGATTACTTTAAAGAAAACCTAAAAATTAATAACTAATCTTTTCCACAACCACCATGCTCCCTGGCAGGTTCTGCAGTGAGGGTTGAAATTGCACCAAAGGGCAAGATACTTGAAAATGTGGAATTGCTAGAAAAGCAAATGTTGTTTGCAAGACATATCTGTAATAAAATATAGTTCAGTGCCCACTCCCAAATGCAAACCAAGGGAATTTATCTGATTTTAAGACAAAACAGAGCGAGAAGTTCTTTAACTGTATTGCACTTGTTGTGGGAGGAATAACTTATATATAGAAAAAACCCTATTCATAAGTGGCTTGCTTTGCACATCACGTAACCATAGTCAAGTTTAACTAGGGTTTAAAGGTGAAAACACAGCATGCTGGTACACGGGACAGAAATCACAGGCGCTTAGATCCTACCCCTCTTCTGTTGCTGCTGTCATGCTGCTAGGAGCTAAACTGTGGACTCAGCTACATTAGTAGAAAAATGACGGTTTGAATGTGTTATAAAAATGCAACACCATATGGTGCCAGAGAGCAGAAAAAAATTATACACAATTTTTCATAGGGTTTTTCTTCTTTTGTTAAAGGATTGCCATATTTCAAAAAAACTTTTTTTAAGTCTTTGAACTAATTCAAAGCATCAATAATTCAAAAGCATCAATTCTTCGGCGATCAGCCTTCTTTATGGTCCAGCTCTCACTTCCATACATCACTACTGGGAAAACCATAGCTTTTACTATACGGACCTTTGTTGGTAAGGGGATGTCTCTGCTTTTTAAGATGCTTTAACTGTGGTTTGTAGTGGCCCATGGGCTGCTGGGCTGGCACAATGCATTTTCCACTACAGTAGTACCTCTGGTTACGAACTTAATTCGTTCCAGACATCTGTTCTTAACCTGACAACGTTCTTAACCTGAGGTACCACTTTAGCTAATGGGGCCTCCTGCTGCCACTGCACTGCCACCATGTGATTTCTGTTCTCATCCTGAGGTAAAGTTCTTAACCTGAGGTACTACTTCCGGGTTAGTGGAGTCTGTAACCCGAAGTGTTTGTAACCCGAGGTGTTTGTAACCCAAGGTACCACTGTAAAAGCAAAACAATGCCCTGCCCTCCACAATGATGCCCCTCCCCAGATTTGGGCCCCTGCCCTCTCCTAAGCCCTGTCATCATGCCTGCCCTGCTCCCACAATGTGGCCGCAAGGGCACATCAAGGGCACTGTGGCAGTGGCAGCAGCGAAGCCCCAGTGGGTCTGGCAGCAGCACAGTGGCTCAGTTGGGGAAGGGGTCAAATGTGCCCCCTTAGGCAAATGGTTGCACTTTGGCTCATTGATGGGCTGTCCCTGGCTGCCTGTGCACACAATATCTATCATCTGTCTATCTATCTATCTGTCTATCTATCTATCTATCTATGCAATGGGTGCAAGGCAGCAGCGAAGAGGCAGGAGAGACAGAGTGAGACCCCAGAAACGATTTGGTGAGTAATTATATTGTCCATGTGATTTCCTGTATCAGGGCTGCATGCCCTCCAACATCCCATTGATCAAAATCAGGATGTTTGTGTCTGGGTCCCAAGCTCTCACAGGAGCCAGCTGACTCAAGAGTGTGAGACAAAAAGAAACCTGAGCATCTTTTGGTCCATTGCTCTCATGGGCACCAGCTGAAATGAGCATCTTTTGGTCCAGTGCTGACTCACACCAGAGAGCCGGATTAAAAGAGGGGGGGGGCATTCCAGGATCCAGTCAGAAGCTGGGGTGGCTTTTGTAATTCTGGGATGTCGTGCTCCAATCGGGACAGTTGAGAGCTATGGGGCTTGCCCCAGTTTTGAGGGGCCCACCAGCAAATTGCCCTCATGTGAGTACTACATATGTTCACCCAAGTGGACATACCTGTTGATGGCCACCTGGAGATGTCAGGAATTGAACCTGAAACCTTGGGCATGCAATGTGGACATTCTACCTTTGCCCATAGCATGTACTGTTCCACATTAGATTTAGGCCTTAATGTTTAAAGATGGGTGATCATTGACAGAAGAATCAGTATAATTGGAGGGGGGATTATCCTTGCCCAAAACATGTCAGGGAAACTTTGAGGAAACTTGATTTGAAAAACAACAACACACACCACCCAAATCAATATTACCATGTGATTTTAAAACAGATTACATTTCAAGTTCCTCTTGCTGCAGCAGCAGTCTTTGCTAAAATGCTCGTGGCGTTTTATAGGCAGCCGTACCAAGAGCTGACCAATACTTCAAGGCCTATAAAAATGCCCAAGAATTTGCCAAGAGGGGGTGAGAAAGAATATTATTTACTACCTTAATGCAGCATAAAGACAAGACTTAAAACTACAAGATATGGTTCAAGGTAAATCTCAGAAGCACATTGTAGTCCCATAAAAATTTTTTTTTACTAACGCTCACAATTGTTAGACATATTCCAAACAATTTCTGCAGATGATAATATTTCTCAGAGCTGACAAATGCTCCAGAGTGTGAATATCTGTCTATGTAACAATTTTCATTGGTGGCCTTACCTGGAAGTTGTCCCCAGGGCTGTTGAGCCAAAGATGGAGCAGACTTCTTTTAGGTTGTTCCAGAGGGCAAGACTAGCACCAACAGGCAGAAATGGCCAGGAAGTAGGTTTTATCTCAACCCTGAAAGAAACTTCCTAATAGTAAGGTAAAAGGTAAAGGACCCCTGGACGGTTAAGTCCAGTCAAAGGCCACTATGGGGTGTGGCGCTCATCTCACTTTCAGGCCAAGGGAGCTGGCATTTGTCCACAGACAGCTTTCCAGGTCGTGTGGCCAGCATGACTAAACTGGTGCAATAAGACACCATGATGGAAACCAGAGTGCATGGAAACGGCGTTTACCTTCCTGCCGCAGCGGTACCTATTTATCTACTTGCAATGGTGTGCTTTTGAACTGCTAGGTTGGCAGGAGCAGGGACCAAGCAACGGGAGCTCACCCTGTCGTGGGGATGCGAACCACCAACCTTCCGATCAGCAAGCCCAAGAGGCTCAGTGATTTAGACCACAGCATCACCCATATCCTAATAGTATGGGTTGTTCGACAATGGGGGCTCTCCTTCCCTGGTGGTCTTCAAACTGAGATTGGACAGCCATCTTTTTGGGATCCTGCAGTTGCATCTCACGTTGCAAATCCTGCAATGGCCGGAAGGTGGGACTTTGTTGTTGTTTAGTCGTTTAGTCGTGTCCAACTCTTCATGACCCCATGGACCAGAGCACGCCAGGCACTTCTGTCTTCCACTGCCTCCCGCAGTTTGGTCAAACTCATGCTGGTAGCTTCGAGAACCCTGTCCAACCATCTCATCCTCTGTCGTCCCCTTCTCCTTGTGCCCTCCACCTTCCCCAACATCAGGGTCTTTTCCTGGAAGTCTTCTCTTCTCATGAGGTGGCCAAAGTATTGGAGCCTCAGCTTCAGGATCTGTCCTCCTAGTGAGCACTCAGGGCTGATTTCCTTCAGAATGGATAAATTTGATCTTCTTGCAGCCCATGGGACTCTCAAGAGTCTCCTCCAGCACCATAATTCAAAAGCATCAATTCTTCGGCCATCAGCCTTTTTATGGTCCAGCTTTCACTTCCATACATCACTACTGGGAAAACCATAGCTTTTACTATACTTTTTATATACGGACCTTTGCTGGCAAGGTGATGGCTTTGCTTTTTAAGGTGGGACTAGATAACTACTAAGGTCCCTTTCAGCTCTGGGATTCTATTTCAGAGCAGATCTGACCAATTCCAGGGCTGCATACTGCAGGCCAGCCAGTCATATGGGCTGAGGTTGCATACCCCTAGTTCCTTCTGAGGCTGAAGGATTCTGGCTCACAGGCTAAGTTACAGCCACACTCACCCCTTAAAAGTCCTACTAAATCCTTGGCAGTGCTATGCAAATCCCTATCTTACTTCAATATTAAATAGTTTCCTTAGATACATTCTGATACCAAAGAATTCAATTATTCAGACATAGCCCATCAGGAGTAAAAGACTGGTACTGATGATCTGGAAAAGTAAAACTGCAGCTCCCTTTAATGACTGGATTGAAGATATGTACAAATTCGCTACACAATTAACAAGTGGTGTGGAAATGTAGACTTGCCATTTAACAAGATTTGGAATTCATTTTTATAAATGTCATATTAGGTTAAGTCCTAGTTAACTACAATAACAACCCCCCCTTTTTTGTAATGTACACAATATCTTTTTTCTGTTTTGTTTTCTGCATCAGTACTATTTCTTGTTTCTTCCTTTTGTGTGTGTCTTATCTTAGTTTGTGCACTTGTAGTTTTGTACTTTTTTTTTTGAATAAGGAATATACAATAAAATAACAATGGGTTAGCCTGGGATCATTAGGAATGGACAATTGTGACCCTCCATAGTTTGTAGGACTCCCAACTCTCACCAGCCCCGGCTACGTCAGCCAATGAGGAAAGATGATGGGAGTTGTAGTCAAAAAAAATCTGAAGGGCTATAGATTTCTCCAGCCCTGGCCTACACCGTGTCTTTGCTGCAAAGGTAGCTGTACTGAAGTAAATGCTATGCTGATTGAAAGAGATGCCTCGCAGCTCTGTGCTCCATGGTACATTGGTCTGATACAGAGTATGGATGAGGAGCTCTTTCTAACTCGTACACTGGAAGGAAGGAAGAATCAGGGAGAGATGTATATGCCTGTTGGATGGGCTCATAGAAAACTAAGAACTGTGAAATGCTGTCAGGGTGATGCATTGGTTGGAGTGTTGCATATGGTTGTGGAAAATCCAAGCTCAGTTCCTCACTCAGGTGTGAAGCTTTGTGAAATTTACTCTCTTAGCCTAGTGTGTATTGAAGTGGGGAGAATAAAATGTTGATCTGGGTTCCTTGGAAGATAGAAATGCAAATGCACAGAGAGAGTGCTGAGTTTTTGGACTGCTCTTTGCAGATGCCCGTGGTGATGATGATGATGATGATGATGATGACGACGACTGTGCGTCTAACCTGCTCTTCGGTTCAAATAAATTCTCCAAGCAGATAGCCAAAGAAAGAGAAATCCAATATGCAATATTAAAGCTGAAAATTAATACAATAATTAATTGCTTGGCTGCGTTGCTCACCCAATAAGGAGTCTAAGGGGTGGAGCTTGCATGCCTTGTGCCGATCAAATCGGCTGCATTGCCTGGGGACTCGCCTTTGCTCAGCGCTTCCCAGCAGAGAGGTGATGGTGGTTTTCCTTGAGGCTTCGTTTGGCTGCTGGCTGGGCTTTCTGCTTTTGGCTCAGAGGGGTTCAGAAGTTGAACATACCTGTGCTGAGTGCTCGGATCGGAATCAGATGGATACATCATCAACGGCCCACTCATCCTTGCCGGGGAAAGGTCTGTCTGCAGTGGGGGCACATGGTGGGGGAAAAGGAAAGGAGCTGGTTGAGTACAATGGCAGGCGGCGATCTCGTGGGGGGGGGCTTTTGGATTTGTTTTGGAGGCTCCTTCAGTTGACTGTTATGGGGAAAAGGGGAGCTGGTTGACTAAAATCAGTTGACAGCTATGGTCAGAGTGTACAATACTGAGCAAGGTGGTCCAGTCTTTTGAGGGTATAATGTAGCTTCCTAGGTGGGACTGATAGCAAAGTTTTATGAGGAAAATTTATCTAGCTGTTAAAGTACTCAGGGATGCCTACAGCTTCTGTCTCCTGGCAAAATAGGATATATTCAGAAGATTCAGAATACCAATCTAAGTAGCAAATGTAAATTGGATAGGAACAGAAACTGGGCTCCACAGGGGAAGATTAAAACCTTGGCCAATGCCGACATCACACACAGACTGGCTGTGTTCTGCCCAGAGGGCGACATAATGTACCAATGGCTGATGCTATTATTCTCTGTGTTAATGAGCAAGGAGCATTGATAATCTGCACAAGCTTGGGGGGAACAAACCCACTTGAAATATTTGAAGGCTTGCCACATAATGTCAACATGACGGCAAATGCATTCGGTGAATATTCATCAAAAGAGAGGCTTCCATAAGAAAATGTCACTTGCTAGTCAAAAAAATTGGAAGTGCAAAAAGAAGCTGCCTCAAAATAAAGGGATTTACCTCAAATTCTGAGAGACAGGACATGCAAGCAGGGAGGACGCCCTTAAATACCTAGCAAATCACCTGCTCTTCTAACTTCATTTCTCTGCAGAATAACTATCAGGTGTTCGTGTGTCCTAGGAGTTCGGAATCCTACTAATCACAGGGGCTCTGTTAGCATTTCACTCCTCCGTTGCTGGTTGTGTGATTGTTATATCGCATGTCAGTGTTTACTTTCTAGGCTTGGAAAGTGTGAGAACGAAAGTCAGTCTTATCTCCCTCCCGCCGTACTGTACTTTTGTACTTCTTTGCTCTCTCTCTTGTAGAAGGAGTTAGAGGACGCCATGATTGCTTTGTCCTGTATATATGAATACTTAGAGCGTGCACACCAAAGTTCCACTTCGTTTCTGCTATACTCTGCTGAGTGAGGGTGCACATAGTCTTCTGATATGTGTTGCTGGTGCATACTGGGACTGAAGATTTAAGGATGTCCTGGGCTGCGCTGCATCAGGAAGACACCCGGAAAGGTTTGTCTCATTCTGGGGGCTATGTGTGCCCCCCAGGTGTGTTCCAACAGGCTCAAGGGGGTTTCCAGGATGTGCTTCCTGCCCCCTCATCATTTTCTGCACCCTCCACAAGTTGGAGTGAGACCTTCTGAAGTGGTCAGCCTACTCTAGCCCTGTAGGTTCTCCACACATTGCAGAACCCTGGAAACAGAAATGAACAAGAGAATCAACAAGGGTTAAAAGCTATTATTATTGTTGTAGTTGTAGTAGTAGTAGTAGTTGTTGTTGTTGTTGTTGTTGTTACCCTGCCCATCTGGCTGGTTTTCCCCAGCCACTCTGGGTGGCTCCCAACAGAATATTAAAAACATGATAAAACATCAAACATTAGAAACCTCCATAAACAGGGCTGCCTTCTATGTCTTCTAAAAGTCAGATAGTCATTTATTTCTTTGACATCTGATGGGAGGGCATTCCACAGGGCGGGCACCACTACCGACAAGGCCCTCTGCCTGGTTCCCTGTAACCTCACTTTTTGCAGTGAAGGAACTGCCAAAAGGCTCTCGGAGATGGACCTCAGTGTCCGGGCTGAACGATGGGAGTGGAGAGGCTCTTTTAGGCATACTGGGCCAAGGCCGTTTAGTGCTTTAAAGGTCACCACCAAAACTTTGCATTATGCTTGGAAACATACTGGGAACCAATGTAGGTCTTTCAGGACTGGTGTTATATGGTTTCAGCGGCCGCTCTCAGTCACCAGTCTAGCTGCCGCATTATCCAACGCAGGATAAGTTTCCTGTTTTGAGGTAATCACCTGTGATGGGATGATGAGCTGCTTGTGCGTAAAATGCAAGTCCCTCAGAGTTTGATCAGGTTTTCAAACCTCTGCCTGTGACGGAGCCCCTCCGGCATGGCTGCGTCAATCGCTAGTAGAATCCGAAAGTGGTTGTTTTCGGAAACGTTTCCAACATAAGAGCTCTTTCACGGAAACACGTCTTCTGGACTCTCTGCGTGACAGTTTCCGGCGAGGAGTGGGTGTCCCTATAGGAGGTCCTGAAACCTCTCCACTGTTTTCGCTGGAAACGTCTCTGAGCCATCCCTCCGACTCACTTTCCCTGGAAGTTCCTGCTCGCCCCCTACTGGTTCCCTCTTCAGCTGCTACGTCTCTTTCAACCTCAGGGAGCCTTTGCACCTCCTGTCCTTCCGATGGCAGTTCCCTGACATCCACCTCCCCTCCAGGGCCCCCTTCACCCCCTCCCGTCTCCTCCCCTCCGGGCTGGGAGGAAGTAAAACCCCTGAAAGAACCTTCATCATCGTCCGAAGTTTCGAACACTTCCCTCCACCTGCTACTGTCCCTCGTCTCTCGATACTCCTCGTCATCGGAGTCTATTCCCTCTTCCAAATCCGACTCCGCGAATCCTTCCATTTCCTGTTCCTCGTCGGTGGTGCCAAAGTACTCCCTCCTAAACCTTTCTACCGGCTGTGGTTTCCTAGGGAATCTTCGGTGGAACGTTTCTGTTAAAACCTCGTCATTGACCTCCCCTGCAGTCACCCAGGTGTTTTCCGACTCCGGTTCCCCTTCCCACGCCACCAAATACTCTACCTGATTTCCCTTCCACCTGGAATCGAGAATTTCCGCTACATGGTTGCTGCGTTCCCTTTCTTCCAAGGCTGGTCCCCTGGCGTGCTCCCCTGCACGCCCCCCCCCCCTGTATGGTGACAGTAACGACCTGTGGAACACTGGGTGCAATTTCATGTGGTTGGGTAACCGGAGTTTGAAAGCCACTGGGTTGACCTGCTGAATGACCTCGAAGGGTCCCAATCTTTTGGGCCTCAATTTCTTACAGCCCCCTTTGAACGGCAACCCTTGGGTTGACTGCCACACCTGATCGCCCACCCTTATGGTTTCACCTTCCCTCCTGTTCTTGTCTGCCTGCTTCTTATATTGTGCCTTGGCCCTTTCTAAGTTGAGCTGGAGCTGCTGATGGATCGCTTCCATCTCTTCTACAAACTGCTCGGCCGCTGGGACGCTCCATCTCTCCCCTCCCTCCCCTGGAAAAGCCCTGGGGTGACACCCGTAATTAGCCAAAAGGGGCTCATCCCTGTGGACACATTCTCCGCATTATTGTAGGCAAATTCTGCCAGCGCCAACTTTTCGGCCCAATCGTTCTCTCTGTCATTGACATAACACCTCAGATATTGTTGGAGTATGCCATTTGCTCTTTCCGCCTGCCCGTTGGTTTCTGGGTGCCGGGCAGTCGAAAAATTGACTTCCACATGCAGCAAGCTCATGAGCTTCCTCCAGAACCTGGAAGTAAATTGTTTGCCGCGGTCTGAGATCACCCTCAAGGGGGCGCCGTGCAACCTAAAGATGTGTTCTACAAACAACTTCGCTGTTTCTTCCGCTGTGACTGCATGTGAGCATGCCACAAAGTGGCACATCTTAGTTAACAGGTCTACTACTACCATGATGGCTGTTTTCCCCTTGGATTTGGGCAGATCCGTCATAAAATCTATTGATACCGCTTCCCAAGGCCGTTCTGGTGTGGGTAATGGTTCTAATAACCCTGCCGGTGCCCTTCTTTCCCCTTTGGCTCGCTGACATTGGTCACACCCTCTTACATACTCCTTTACATCTTCCCTCACCTTGGGCCACCAAAATTCCCGGGTCACCAACCACATGGTCTTGTGTTGCCCAAAATGTCCCGCCGTGGGGCTATCGTGCAACTGCTTGAGTATTCTTCCCCTCAATTCACCTTCGGGTATATACAGTGCCCCTTTGTAATACAATGCCCCATTTCTTTCCTCAAAACCTCCGGGGCTCTCGCCCTCCCCCCTGAGACCTCTGAGCTTATCCTGGGCATATTCATCATTTTCCGTTTCCTGTACCAGTTCACGTTGCCCCACCATCACCGCCCCACACACCCAGCGGTCCTCAGGGATGACGTGTCTCTCTTCGATTGCCCCCTCCCCCTCCAAATACTCTGGTTTGCGTGAGAGGGCATCCGCCCTGACGTTTTCTGGGCCTGGCACATAACAAATTTCAAAGTGGAATTTGGAAAATTCCTGGGCCCATCTGACTTGTCGTTGGTTGAGTACTCGAGCTGTTCTCCAATACTCTAAATTCTTGTGGTCGGTGCACACTTGCACCTTGTGTTGTGCCCCAATCAATAAATGTCTCCACCTCCGGAACGCTTCGTGGATGGCGAGTAGTTCCCTGTCATACACCGTGTAGTTCCTCTCGGATTTATTCAGCTTCCTCGAGAAGAAGGCACAAGGTCTCCACTCCAACGTACTCCTCCCGGGTTGAAGAAGTACTGCTCCGATAGCCCGGTCGGACGCATCGGTTTCCACTCTCATGGGTTTTCGTAAGTCCACATGCAGAAGTTGTTCTTCCGAGGCGAAAGCCCTTTTTAGTTCTTCAAATGCTCGCTCCGCCTCCGCCGTCCAAACAAATTTCTTCTTGCTGCTGAGGCAGTCAGTGATGGGCGCCGTCAAATGTGCAAAGTTCTTGATGAACTTCCTATAAAAGTTCCCAAACCCCAGGAATCTTTGCACATCCTTCTTGGTCTTCGGTGTCTTCCATTCCAGTACCGCTTGGACCTTGCCTGGGTCCATGGCCAATCCCTTGTCTGACAAGCGGTACCCCAGGAATTCCACCTCCTTGGTATGAAACTGGCACTTCTCCAGTTTCACCCACAGCTGGTTGGCTTGCAGCTTGCCCAACACTTCTCGAACGTCCTTCACGTGCTGCTCCTCATCCTCCGAATACACCAACACGTCGTCTAAAAAGGCCACACAATTCCTGTAGAGCAAAGGTCCCAGGACGTGGTTCATAAAAGCTTGAAAGCACGCCGAGCCTGCTTGTAGACCGAAGGGCATAACGAGGTATTCAAAGGCCCCCAAAGGGGTGAACATGGTGGTCTTCCATTCATCCCCCTTCCTTATGCGTATCAGATTGTACGCCCCCCGCAGGTCCAGCTTTGTAAAAATTTTCCCCTTCCTCACCCGTGTCAAAAGGTCATCAATCCGGGGCATCGGAAAAGCCAGGGGTTCCGACACGGCATTGAGGGCCCTAAAGTCCACAACCAATCTCGGCTTATCGGTGTGTTTTTTGTCCACAAAAAACACTGGGCTGCCCCCCACCGCTCGTGACTCTCTGATGAAACCTCGCTTCAGGTTCTTGTCAATGAACTCCCTCAACTCCTGCATCTCCCTGTCAGACATGGCGTACAGCTTGCCCACTGGGAGTTGAGCCCCAGGGAGTAGGTTGATTTGACAGTCAAAGGGTCTATGCGGCGGCAGCTTGTCTGCTTCCCTTTCGCTGAATACGTTGCTCAGATCTGCGTATTGTGGGGGCACTTTCCCTTTATCCATTACTTCCATCCCGGCTAGGGTGACGCCAGCTCCTCCCGGAACCTTCCCCTGCTTGCAGTGTTCTAGGCAATACGCTGACCCAAATGAGACCACCCTCTGATGCCAGCCCACTAGCGGGTCATGTAGCGCCAGCCAGCTCATCCCCAAAATGATGGGCGCTCCTCCCAAGGTGGCCACATTAAATGCTATTGGTTCAGTGTGCCTTGCCACCCTCATTATCATTGGGACCGTCTGTTGGCTAACTTCTCCTCCCAACAGCTCTCTGCCGTCAATCGTGGTCACCTGCAAGGGGTTACTTAAAGGGATGGTCTGTATCTGGTGCTCAGCTGCAAACTCCTTACTCATAAAATTACAGGAGCTGCCTGAATCCAAAAGCGCCTTGACCTGTAGTGGGTGTCCATTTTGCAGCTCTAGTGACACTTCTATCACTAAAGCAGGTCTGGGTGGTTCTGGCGTGGGCACTTTCACTGCTCTTTGGCCTGGCTGCTGTGCCCCAACGGTGGCAGCCAGGCGTTGGCTTTTACTTGCTCCTTGCTTTCTTCCTCCCTCTCCCCAACAGCTCCTGCCATCCCTTGCCATTCCTTTCTTTGTGGGCAGACTCTGGCAAAGTGCCCTGGCTGTTGGCAGAGATAACATTTCTTGGCGCTCTTTCCCTCCTTTTTCCGCCCTTCACTGGGATTTGAAACTGCGCGCGCCCGCGCTGTTCCAACTTCCATCGGCTCTGCCGGCGGGAAAGGTGGCTCTGGAATGTCTGGAATGCGCAGTTCCCTCCAACGTTCTCCTTTCCCTTCCCGCCTTTCCAAAGCCCTCGCTTCCTGGCGCGCTCCTATGGCCAGCGCTGATTTGGTCAGCTGATCCATAGACTCGGCCCTTGGCCCCCGGGACAATTCATCTTTAACGGCCGAAGAAAGCCCCTCTTCGAAAAGCATCTGGATGGGTTCCGCCGATAGGTCCCACCCCAATTTGTGAATCAACATAGTAAACTCAGTCCAGTACTCACGGACAGATCGGCTCCCCTGTTTGCAAGCCATTAACTGCCTTCGCACCACTCCCTGCTCAATGTCGCTGGAAAACATCAGGTCCATGGCACGAAAAAACTTCCTCGTGTCCTTTAGGATCTCATTATTCACTGCCATCAGGGGTCGAACCCAATCCTTCGCCCCCCCTTCGAGATGGCCAATTACAAAAGCCACTCGCGATTCCTCGTCGGGGAAGTCATCATACTGCAGGTTGAGAGCGTATTGCATCTCAGTTCTAAAGGCATGATAGTTTCTGGGATCCCCCCCGAATTTCTGCACCAATCCTGGCACCTTTCTGGCGATCGAGGTGGTTTTCTCCTTTCCCTTTTCTGCATCCTGAGCCCTCCTCTCCTCAAGCCTCGCCGTTTGCATGGCAAGCTGGATCTCCAACGCCCTGTACCTTTCTTCCAGGCTTGGACCTCCTCCAGCTGCTCCTGCTCCTCCGGTTCCGGCTGGGTCGCTCATGATGCCGCTGCTTGCACAAGCTGGCTTTCAGGGACTTTCGGATTGCTGTGATGGGATGATGAGCTGCTTGTGCGTAAAATGCAAGTCCCTCAGAGTTTGATCAGGTTTTCAAACCTCTGCCTGTGACGGAGCCCCTCCGGCATGGCTGCGTCAATCGCTAGTAGAATCCGAAAGTGGTTGTTTTCGGAAACGTTTCCAACATAAGAGCTCTTTCACGGAAACACGTCTTCTGGACTCTCTGCGTGACAGTTTCCGGCGAGGAGTGGGTGTCCCTATAGGAGGTCCTGAAACCTCTCCACTGTTTTCGCTGGAAACGTCTCTGAGCCATCCCTCCGACTCACTTTCCCTGGAAGTTCCTGCTCGCCCCCTACTGGTTCCCTCTTCAGCTGCTACGTCTCTTTCAACCTCAGGGAGCCTTTGCACCTCCTGTCCTTCCGATGGCAGTTCCCTGACATCCCCCGAGGGATGGACCATTAGGACTGCAATGGGTCAAAGGAACTCACCATAGAAAGCAAAGAGGTGAGGCCCCTTTTGCTCGACAGATAAAGCCAAGAGTTTAGAGAAGAGGGGGAAGGAGCAATGTGGGACAGAAACTTAGAGAGCAGGGGTTATGTGACAAGAAGAAAGCAGGAGGCAGAGAAATAATGGAGACCTGCTGGAACCCAAGACTGCTCCTATGGTAGGAGCAAGACTCTCTCGGGATGTGAGCATAGCTCAGGTTGTATATGTGTGTAAATAAACCATATATCTGAAAGATGCCACAGTATCATTTTGCAAAAAGGAAGCACAGACTTGAGTAATTGTTGCCTGAAAGAGATCAGAGATTGGGGTGGCTTGTAACAATGTTGTTGTTTAGTCGTTTAGTCGTGTCCAGCTCTTTGTGACCCCATGGACCAGAGCACGCCAGGCACTCCTGTCTTCCACTGCCTCCCGCAGTTTGGTCAAACTCATGCTGGTATCTTGGAGAACGCTATCCAACCATCTCGTCCTCTGTCGTCCTCTTCTCCTTGTGCCCTCCATCTTTCCCAACATCAGGATCTTCTCATGAGGTGGCCAAAGTACTAGAGCCTCAGCTTCAGGATCTGTCCTTCCAGTGAGCACTCAGGGGGGATGGAAATTAGCCCTGAGTGCTCACTGGAAGGACAGATCCTGAAGCTGAGGCTCCAATACTTGTAACAATATGTTACCCAAATTATAAATGCTCGGTGGACAGTCTTGCTAATATGTTAAAAAAATATGTTTAAAAATATATGCTAATATGTTAAAAAAGAGAAATAATCCTTAATGTGTGGTTTTTGGTGTGTGTGTGTGTGTGTTTAGTATCCCTTACAATCATCTTGATTAATTCATCCCTATTCCTTAAGTAATGGCACTTTATAGGAGAGCAAAGACTCTTGTTGTCACTATTTGCTAGTAACGAACAGGCTGATCAACATGCTAATTACAGGGGTTCTTTTTTAACAGTCTTTTTTTATTATTCTCAAATGAATAATGTGCAGCAGCTGTGACATTGAACAAGGGTGCTATAATTGCAATAACCAAAGCAAGAGAGAAATTGTTTAACAGTCTCATAAAACGCGTAGCCTCCTTCCAGGACAGATTTTTCTTACCCTGCCTGTGATTTAGGAGCCGTCCGCCAGCGTTCGGATTCTCATTTGTGCTATTGGACTGAGCAGGTGGTATCGACACAGGTTTGGAACTCGGGGGTGCCATATTCAACAGTTAGGGCTTCCTAGCACCATCTGCCCAACATTACAGAAGCGTCCCCAAAATTGGTCCTGCCGTCCTCCTTCCTGTACCTGCCTGATTTGTCAAAGAGTAGCATTGGCTTTTGTGTTCCTTCAGCTGATGTTTTCCATCTGAGTCACAGTAAGGCATAGGGGTGTGTGGTTGCTTTGAAATGATCACAAATTCAATATATGGCAGAAGTCTACTCTCCAAGAGACAAAAGTGATATCTAAAGGGGAAAGGATTGCTTTATGGGAGTTGGAACTTAAGAGGTTAAGTTGTTCCCATGATGCCTCAGCATTCTGACGTCAGGAATGGAAGCTGGGAGGAGCTTTCCTGTCTGTTTCTCTCTAGTCGTTGAGAGAGAGAGGGTGTTTGCCATGTCTGCGAGAAGTCCTGGAAATATCTGAGAAAATGATGCAATAAAAGAGCTGTAAATGGACATTACTGTGCTCTGTGTGTTTGTGGGAAACTAAGTGACAAGTTGCTGCTGTGTTTTACTCTGCTGGGCGTGACGGAGAAGAAGGAGCAGAATCGCGCAGAGGAAGTGTGCCGGACCTGCCGAAGCTGCCATAAAGAGCTAATTGCCGATAGTAAATCAATTAGCACGTCACGGACTAATCAAAATACCTACAGGTTATGGACCCATAAATTACCGCTTGTAAACTTGTCACTAGAGGCTGCTGGAATGCTTTGAAGTTGCGTTCGGATGGCAGTGGAGTTGGCGAAAGCGGAGGTCTGTGTCTAAGGCAAGCAAGCAGGCTGAAAGACGCTGTGCTGAATGCAGAAGTGCTGAGAACAGCGGAAATCGTTTCTCCACGCAGCAGGAGCCGGAAGAGCTGGAGTTTTTGTGAGTACAGCTTGGGGCCCCTGGGGAAAAACAGGAAACCATGGCAGAAGGCCACGATTCCTATTCCGTACCTTTCGAAAAATTGGACGGAAAGAATTGGCAAGAATATAGCAGGAGGCTGAAGGCATGGCTGGTGGCGAAGGGTCTGTGGGAGGCCGTGCAGGGACCGCCACTTCCTACGCCAGGGGCTGGAGCTACAGCAGCTGAGATAGCAGACGCCCGAAATTCCCAGAGGAGGAACCAGAGGGCCCTGGGAGCGATCGTGCTTAGCCTGGATGGTTCGCAGCTACCTTTGGTTGAGGGCCTGGAAAATGCTTGTGAGGCTTATCAGGCGTTGGAACGGGTGCACCATAGAACCACGGCTGGGGCAAAGATCCACACCACCAGACGCTTGTTTGAGATGAAGTTACGTCCTGGGGATAGTATCAGGAAGCATGTAACTGATATGCTAGCTGTGTTTAACCAGCTGAGACTGTTGGGTGTCGATTTTCCAGAGGAGCAGAAAGTGTACATTTTGCTCAGTTCTCTGGACAAGAGTTATGACAATCTGTGTCTAACTCTGGAGTCTCAGGATCCGCAACAGCTGACGCTGCATTACGTGGCGGGACGCTTGCAGGACGAAGAAGAGAAACGCAAGAAAGAGGGCAGAGCTGGCACAGGGAGCTCGGGGTGCAGAGGCGGAGCCAAGCCCGCGGAATGCACGGTACAGGCGTTTTCCGTTCGTCGGTGTTACATTTGTAATTCTACAGACCATCTGCGTCGAAATTGCCCCCACCGGAGCAGAGAGGCAAGGCAGGATGTTTTCAAGGACAACTCTCATGGGAATCAGTCGGGTTTCCATGGCAACAAGTCTGGGAAAACAGCCAGGCGTGGGACTGAGGCTAGTGTACGTGCCAGGTGCCAGGAAGAGACGTATGAGATCACGGCGAGTCTGGCGTTGTTTGAAAACAGCTGTGAGAAAGGCTCAAAGTTTCGTTTCGTTATAGACTCTGCAGCTAATCGCAACTTGATTCCAGAGACCCCTGCTGTCGAGATGTGGAATTGCAAGGCAATTCCGGCCGGGAAAACTGTGCTGTTTGCAAATGGACAGAAAAAATGTATGACTAACGTTGTAAATCTGCATTTTCGTATTTTACAGGAAACGCTGGAGTGTTGTACCGTTCCTGGGATGAACCACTGTCTTTTATCTGTGCCGTATCTACTGAAATTGGGATTTACGGTTTGTTTTCAGGGTGATGTGTGCACAATCTCCAAAGGAGGGAGGATGCTTGCCAAGGTTAAAAAGGGGCAGAATGATCTTTTCATTCTTGAAACGTCTCTGGAGGGCGAGGGGAAGGTTGAGAAAGCACAAGCACTGCGTGCTACAATTCCCAATCATGATGCATGTGTACACGCTTGGCATGCTAGGACAGCTCATGGCTCTGTAGAAGAACTACAGACGCTACCCGAGGTCGCTAACGGTTGCCACATAGTAGAATGTGGATGTGCGATGGATTGTGAAGCATGCAGACATGCAAAGGTAAAAGGGTGCAGTTACCCAAAAGTGGATAGGGTAACCGAAAAACCTTTTGAGCTAGTTCACATAGATCTGTTTGGTCCTATAAAAGAACCAAGTCTGGGAGGGTCAAGGTTTCTGCTCTCGATGCAGGATAATTTTACGCAGAATTCCTGGACCCATGGTCTCAAATCCAGGGATGATGCAGCACAGCTGATCAAAAGGTGGATTGAGGAGGTGGAACAAAGGTTTGCCACCAAAGTGCAAGCTGTCACAAGTGACAGAGGTGCTCAATTTACAGGTTCTGCTTCGCAGAAGTTCTTTCGCAAGAAAGGGATACGTCACACAGTGACTTCACCCAATCAGAGGGGGGAGGCAGAGCTCCGATGTGAGGCTCTGGTCCAGACTGCAAAGGTGTTGCTGAAAGATTCTGGGTTGCCACCAAAGTTTTGGCTGGAGGCAATCAGGTATGTGAGCTTCACCTGGAATCGGACCTACAATTCAGTGGTAGGTGACACACCGTTTGGGCTGTTGCATGGCAGGAAACCCCAGATTCATTTTTTGCGCAAGTTTGGGTCGGAAGCATCTGTGCCAGTGGCTAAAGTTTTGCAGGGGCCAGATGGATCCAAGTTCCGGAAAATGATCTTCTGTGGGTATGAGCCAACAGCGCATGCATGGAGGTTCGCGTTTCCATCAGGTGATCAGAGTAAACTGCTGATCAGCAAACACGCTGAGTTCTATGAGCAGGATGAAAAGTCAAAGGCTGCTGTCAAGCGTGATGTTCTCTCAGAGTGTCTCTCTGATTCAGAACAGGAAGGTTCTGAGGGGGAGGAAGAAGCGGCTGAGTCTGCTGATGACGATCAGGTCACTGATCAAGGTCTGGAGCAGGGTGGGGCATCTCCACAAGTTGTTAAAAGGGAGGCCAAGAGTGAGCCCAGTTCTCCTGTGAGTATAATGGAGAGGATTCGAAAACGCTTTAAGTCAGAGGGGGAATCCCATGATGCTGAGGACACAGTTCCTAGTGGCAGTGAGTTAGAGGTAACATCTGAGTTTGTGCCCAGGCGATCCAGTCGCACAACGAAGGGTGTTCCACCGGAAAGATACCAAGCCACGGGTGCGTTGGTAAGTTTCGCACAGTGTGAACCTGAGAGTTACGTGGATGTTCCACAGGTATTGTCAGAATGTGTGGCAGAGGGGGTATGGGAGTTGGAACTTAAGAGGTTAAGTTGTTCCCATGATGCCTCAGCATTCTGACGTCAGGAATGGAAGCTGGGAGGAGCTTTCCTGTCTGTTTCTCTCTAGTCGTTGAGAGAGAGAGGGTGTTTGCCATGTCTGCGAGAAGTCCTGGAAATATCTGAGAAAATGATGCAATAAAAGAGCTGTAAATGGACATTACTGTGCTCTGTGTGTTTGTGGGAAACTAAGTGACAAGTTGCTGCTGTGTTTTACTCTGCTGGGCGTGACGGAGAAGAAGGAGCAGAATCGCGCAGAGGAAGTGTGCCGGACCTGCCGAAGCTGCCATAAAGAGCTAATTGCCGATAGTAAATCAATTAGCACGTCACGGACTAATCAAAATACCTACATGCTTGAGAGAATAGGTGATTTGATTGTTGTTGTTTTGCTCATTGCAATGCATTCGTCCACCCGACTGCCCCAGACAAAAACACAGTGTTTTATTTGTTTTTTGCTCAAAAAACCAGTTTAATAATGGGATATTTTGACACTTCTCATATACTCAACTCTCTTTTTTATAATAATATTTTATTCTTTTTCCAATGTGGAAAGTTGCATATGTTACTCAACATTTACATTCCAGTTCACCAGAACTAGTGACTTTCCACTCACTCAACAAAGATGTTTCAAACTCAAATTGCATACATTTGCATTTTAAGGTTCTTTCTTATCTGCTTTCAGCCTAACATGTTTCTTAATATATTCTTCTATTTTCTTACACTTCAAACCCCAAAACGTAAAAATGCTATCACCGCATTCAACCTTCTCCTAGGCCAAGCGTTCAGAGAAGGAGAAGGAAATGACGACTATAGTAGGGTTACCAGAAGTCCCCGGATTTGCAAATCTGTCCACAGACAAATTCTGTCCCCGGAATGTCCCCAGATTTGCAAATCTGTCCCCAGGAAATGTGGCAGCGGCAGCCTTAGCAGCCCAGAGCCAGCCTGGTAGCACAGTTGGCTCTGGCTGGCTTCAGGAGCAGCTCACTGCCGTGGCAATCGCCATTTTTCCTCACAGGAAGTCACAACACATCATATGGGGACTTCCAGTGAGGCAAAATGGCGGGCACCACAGCAGTGAGCAGCTCCTGAAGCCAGCCAGAGCCAACTGCGCTACCAGGCTTGTCTGGGCTGCTGGCTGCTGCCGCCACTGCCGAAAGGGAACCGGGGACGTCCAGCAGTACAGATCTCCTGCCCCCTTTCCCCTTTGTTTTGACTGATCGGGGGAGGCTCGGGAGTTGCGAGCGGCCAACCAATGCCCAGTTTTTTAAAAACTCTGCACATTTATGTTTCACAGGGTGCACCTTTATACAATATGCATGTATGCTTGGGCCCAGGGTATTTTGCCTCACCATCCCCACTACTGACTCCCTGTTGCTGCTCAGCTTCAAAAAAATAAATAAATAAAATTGTGCGCAGATTCATTGAAACAAATCTGGTAACCATATACTATAGAGTACAGTGGTACCTTGGGTTAAGTGCTTAATTCCGGAGGTCCGTTCTTAACCTGAAACTGTACTTAACCTGAAGCACCACTTTAGCTAATGGGGCCTGCTGCTGCTGCTGCCACACCGCCAGAGCACAATTTCTGTTCTCATCCTGAAGCAAAGTTCTTAACCCGAGGTACTATTTCTGGGTTAGCGGAGTTTGTAACCTGAAGCATATGTAACCCGAGGTACCACTGTACTAAGGAACTTCACCATGGTCCCTCATTGCTCCTAACTTGCACAAACCCACACACACAAACCCAAACACACTCACAGTAGGTAAAATGGGGAATGCCTTTGTGGAATTGCCTTCCCAAGAGAACTCTGCTTCATACTTTTCTTATTAAAATTTAGGTGCCAGGCAATAATAATAATAATAATAATAATAATAATAATAATAATAATAATATATTTGTACCCCGCCCATCTGGCTGAGTTTCCCTAGCCACCATGGGCGGCTTCCAACAAAGATTAAAAATACATTAAAATGTCACACATTAAAAAACTTCCCTGAACAGGGCTGCCTTCAGATGTCTTCTAAATGTTAGGTAGTTGTTTATCTCTTTGACAGCTTTCTGAGCTATTAGGGTGTAGCTACTTTGTTTTCCTCTGTTAAAAACTTTTGTACAGCATGTTTTATTTGTGGTTCGATCTGATGCTTCCACAATTTCTTTGCGTCTGCAGCTGTTTTTATTTGCTGTTCTATTTTAAAGTGGTTTCCATCTCTTTTTTAATGTTCAGAAACATAGGACGCTGTCTTGTCCTGAGTCGGACTATTGATCCTTTTGGCTGAGTGGCCAATTGATCTAGCTAGCTCGGTGGTGTCTGCACTAAGTGGAAGCGTCTCTGTACGATTTCAGACAGGATACGGTCCTAGCCCTCCATTTCATGGATTGAAGCTGAATGCAAGACAAATGCTCTACCAATGAACTGTATCGCTTCCCCATTTATTGTGAGCTCCTGGGTTTTCTTCTTCTTCTTTATACAGTGGTACCTCAGGTTACATACGCTTCAGGTTACAGACACTTCAGGTTACAGACTTCGCTAACCCAGAAATATTACCTCGGGTTAAGAACTTTGCTTCAGGATGAGAACAGAAATTGTGCTCCGGCAGCAGCAGGAGGCCCCATTAGCTAAAGTGGTGCTTCAGTTTCAGGTTAAGAATGGACCTCTGGAACGAATTAAGTACTTAACCGGAGGTACCACTGTAAGTAGGATTTTTTACAAGAACAAAAAATCAGTTTTCATATATAGAGTCATAATAATAATAATAATAATAATAATAATAATAATAATAATAATAATATATTTATACCCCGCCCATCTGGCTGGGTTTCCCCAGCCACTCTGGGCGGCTCCCAACAGAATATTAAAAACACAATAAAACATCAAACATTAAAAACTTCCCTAAATAAGGGTTGCCTTCAGGTGTCTTCTAAAAGTCAGATAGTTGTTTGTTTCCTTGACATCTGATGGGAGGGCATTCCACAGGGCGGGCGCCACTACCGAGAAGGCCCTCTGCCTGGTTTCCTGTAACCTCACTTCTTGCAGCGAGGGAACCGCCAAAAGGCCCTCGGAGCTGGACCTCAGTGTTCGGGCTGAATGATGGGGGTGGAGCATAAATGGGTCTACTCTGAGTAGGACTTTGTTGAATTCCACCCACATTAATCTACATAAATGCAGGGCTTTTTTTTTTTCAACCAGAGCTTACAGGAGCTCAGCTCCATCACCTCTCAGGTGGGCACCATTGCCATTCTAAGAGTTGTAGCTCAACAACATCTGGAGGGCTGAAGTTTCCCTACAGCTGTGTAAAGGTTAACCCTATTCAAGCTTTCATTGATGGTCTCCATGGAGAACAGGGTCAATCACCCTTCACCATTCCTGCTTTGGGTGGGGAGGTCTGAAGGGAAATTGGAAACTGGGACCCAGTTACAGTCCACTCCACAACCAGGATATATGATCACAAAGAAGACTTAAAACCCCCACCTCCATCATTCTGCCCAGACACTGAGGTCCAGCACCGAGGGCTTTCTGGCGGTTCCCTCGCTGCAAGAAACCAAGTTACAGGGAACCAGGCAGAGGGCCTTCTCAGTAGTGGCACCCGTCCTGTGGAACGCCCTCCCACCAGATGTCAAAGAGAAAAACAACTACCAAACTTTTAGAAGACATCTGAAGGCTGCCTTGTTTAGGGAAGTGTTTAAAGTTTAATAGGCTATTGTATTTTAGTGTTCTGTTGGAAGCCGCCCAGAGTGGCTGGGGAAACCCAGTCAGATGGGTGGGGTATAAATATTATTATTATTATTATTATTATTATTATTATTATTATTATTATTCCCACAAGGTGGGATTCAAGGGATCGGGGGATATGTCACAAGGACACAAATATTGCATAGTATGTGTGTGTATTCTAAAAATGGCAGCTGATATAATCTCTCTCTACAAACAGCTTGCTAATATGGGAGCCAAGTCTTTGAAATTTTGACACCTACCCTTTGGAATTTCACCCCAACTCCTATTATATATAAGACGGGCACCCTCTCTGTTGTCTTTCCAGCATCTACTGAAGTCCTTCCACTTCCAACAAGCCTTTTAAGTACAGCTCTTTCCCAGTCTGCACTTGTATTGGACGTGTTTTTAGATGTTTTCCTTCTTTTATCATTCGTGTGCCTGCCAGCCTGGGCTCCACTGGGAGGAAGGGGGCAGAACATAAATGTAAGAATGGAAGAAAGAACTGTGGTTAACAGCGCAAGTCTCTTCAAAAGTAAGTTACATTGATTTCAGTGGGGCTTGCTCACAAGTAAGTGGGTACAGGATTGCAGCTTAAATTTCCCCCTTCTAAAATTAAGAAAGCATCTTTCATCTTAGCACTGTAGCAGATCTGAAATGCTTTTATAGATGAGAATACCTGGAACATTTAATGGCAGAAATACTATTTCACTGGCAGTCACAGATCCATACTTGTGATGGAAAGGTTTTCACTCCTTAGAGATAACTTGCTGTCCAAAGCCATAAGAACATTATTTAGGCGCATTAAATCTAAAACCTTCACACACTTGCCTCTAATGTTTCTTAGGAATGACAATGTGAACATTTTCAAGGGCACAGACCACAGGGATTATTTATATACAGTGTGGGCCAAGTTAAGGTAAGCATTGACATAATATTTATAATCTCAAAGGTTACTAAATCAGAAATACTGAAGAATTCCATTAGCAAGGCAAGCTGCATCAATGGGAGCTTGTGATTTATTCAAGTTATAAATTGCTCTAGAAATGGTTATGGTCTCCTTCAAGCTGTCCAAATACACCTGAAGATTCATTAGTTTGGCAGGGTAATTTTAGCTTATTGGGATGATTATAAGAGGAGGTGGTGCTGAACTAGGTAAGGACTCAGAAAGCTTTTTCACCTTGAGGACCACATTTCTCCTGGGCAGGCTTCGAGGAACCGCATGTTAACAATATGTGGAGCATTATCGTATGTGGTGGTCATGTGGGATGGTAAAAGCTTTCTGGGAAATGATATATAATGAAAAAAAATGTTTAAAATTGTTATGTACTGAAGTTTTCACCCTGGGCCAGCAGGGGGATACTGTAGAGAGTTTTAACTCAGGTCCACATATGCAAATAAGGAATTGAAAGTGACCTTCAGTGATTGGATAGTTACAGAAAGTTGTTACTGTTGCATTGTATATATATATATATAATAAGCAGGCTGGCTGAACCCTTCAGTTCAGTTCTGTTCTGGCCTGTGAATAAACAAAAGCTGTTTGAAGAATAGTTGTGTCACCTGATATGTTCACCCACAACTTAACAAAAATAACTTTCATTAAAAAAGCAGGGGCTTTTTTGTTAAGCATTATAGACACGAAACTACCAAAAGAAAATAAAATGCTGTTTATGTAAGGTAAAGGTAAAGGACCCCAGGATGGTTAAGTCCAGTCAACGGTGACTATGGGGTTGCGACGCTCATCTCGCTTTCAGGTTGAGGGAACCGGCATTTGTCCACAGACAGTTGTCCAGGTCATGTGGCCAGCATGACTAAACCGCTACTGGTGCACAGAGAAAGCATGCTTTCGAACTGCTAAGTTGGCAGGAGCTGGGACAGAGCAACGGGAGCTCACCCCATAGTGGGGATTTGAACCGCCGACCTTCCAATCAGCAAGCCCAAGTGGCTCAGTGGTTTAGACCACAGCGCCACCTGCGTCCCTGCTGTTTATGTATGCAAAGTCAGCAGCAAGGATGCTTCTTGCCCAGAGATGGGAAGAAGAAGAAGGACCGACCAGAGAAGAGTGGCAGACCAAGCTGATGGAATATGCAGAAATGGCAAGACTGACGGGAAAGATCAGGAAGACCAAGTATTTTTAAAAGACTGGAATAACCTTCTAACGTATTTGAGAGATGACTGTAAACAGTTGAAATCAGTGGCAGGAATACAATGACACTTGTAATGTAACTTGGATTTTGGATACTATGATTATATAAAGGTAAAGGTAAAGGGACCCCTGACCATTAGGTCCAGTCATGACCAATTCTGGGGTTGTGGCGCTCATCTTGCTTTATTGGCTGAGGGAGTCGGCGTACAGCTTCCAGGTCATGTGGCCAGCATGACTAAGCCGCTTCTGGGAAACCAGAGCAGCACACGGAAATGCCGTTTACCTTCTCGCCAGAGCGGTACCTATTTATCTACTTGCACTTTGACATGCTTTCGAACTGCTAGGTTGGCAGGAGCAGGGACCCCATCGCGGGAATTTGAACCGCTGACCTTCTGATCAGCAAGCCTAGGCTCTGTGGTTTAACCCACAGCGCCACCCGGGTCCCGTTATTATATACATTACAGTATTAATGATTATATACATTATAGTAAAAGATGCAGGAATAAAATTTAGAATTGGAACCCATGGAGGAAGGGAAGGAAGGAGTTCTCAAGGTTCTAAAGAACCCTTTCCTTTTTTAATATGTGAAAATGTTATGTTTTATGTAAAACTAATACAAATTTATATACGTTTTAAAAGTAATAATGGGTAGAGCGAAGTGGGTGAGGCCAGAGGCAGAAGTGGGTGGACCAATGAATGTTTCTGCAGTAGGCTATATTCCAGCGTCACAAAAGCTAGAGGTTTCAACACACACACTAACAATTCTCTCTCATCTTCCAGGCAGGCAAGAAAGAGTTCAGTGACACATTCCAGCCAGGCAGTGATAGATGTACTAGGAAACTAATGTATCTTAAATTTAAGGGCCCCTCTGGGATTCGAGACCCCAGAATTGACTTTAGTTCACATTGCTTTTTTTAAAAAAATGGGCTGAGTAGACCCAGTTTGAATCACATGACTCAAATTGATTAATTTTTTTGTCGCATATTTTCCAACAATCCCAAAGAGTCAGTAGCACAGATGTTGTAAAGGAAGAAGATAACAGTGGTCACCTAGGCCTCACTGCTGGTTGCGAAGGGGCCCCCATAACAGTTCAAGCCCTCAAAATGTAGGTCCACCACTGCAGCGAGGTAAAACCTTTGGGGGACAACATGGAACAAGACTAGTGATGGTCCTAGTCTTTGAACTTTCTGTTAAAGTCTACCATACCCAAATGTTGGCAATTACCATTAATTGCTAGATACCTAAATGATCACTATCCTACCCCTTCTCTGTGTCCTGCTTAGTGTGAAGACTTAGTGAATGATGGCAAGAAATAGGTCCTACACCAATATTGTGAAGTACTTTGGCTGAAGCACAAATAGTCTTCTCTTTGACTATCTCCAGCCTATTGATAAAGACATTTTTATTCCAGCACCTTTGGCCTGCTAAGCATCTGCTGTTTTCAATAAGGATTATGTTTTAATCTCTGAGATCTGCATTCATTGTATTTTTAATATTCTGTTTTTAACGATTCAGTCCTATGCATGTCCATTCTGAAATAAGCCCCACTGAGTTCAATGAGTTCTGCACCCTGGTGTGTATAGGATTACACCGCATAAATGTGCTTTTATTTTAATGTATTTAATGGTTAACCTGCAATCCAGATTGGAAATGTGTACCAGGAGTGATGGGTGCCACTGTGGGTTAAACCACAGAGCCTAGGACTTGCCGATCAGAAGGTTGGCGGTTCAAATCCCCGCGACGGGGTGAACTTGCATTGCTCAGTCCCTGCTCCTGCCAACATAGCAGTTTGAAACCATGTCAAAGTGCAAGTAGATAAATAGGTACCACTCCAGCGGGAAGGTAAACGGCATTTCCATGTGCTGCTTTGGTTCTCCAGAAGCGGCTTAGTCATGCTGGCCACTTGACCCAGAAGCTGTACGCCGGCTCCCTTGGCCAATAAAGTGAGATGAGTGCCACAACCCCAGAGTTGGCCATGACTGGACCTAATGGTCAGGGGTCCCTTTACCTTTACCTTTACCAGGAGTGCAGAAAGGGGGGGGGCTATTTCTCTTTTCCCCTGCTGACTGTTTTTCTTTGTCCAGGCAGGCGCATTATGTGACCCATGAGAGCAGCAAAATAACCAGACTATACAACAGTGATGGGATAAAATCACACCAATTCTTTATAGGGAACAGCTTCCCTGTTTAGGGAAGCTTTTAATGTTTAATAGATTATTGTATTTTAGTGTTTTGTTGGAAGCCGCCCAGAGTGGCTGGGGAAACCCAGCTAGATGGGGGGGTCAAATAATTATTTATTTATTTATTAATTATTATTATTATTATTATTATTATTATTATTATTATTATTATTAAAGCCATAATTTCACTGTGGGAAAGGCAAAACAACAACAACAAAACCCCAACCAAGTGCAAATCAGGTTGAGAGAAAGTAAATCCTTTCCGGCCCTGTGAACCAGTGACCCAAAATTGCTCAATCAAGGCTCTAACCCAAGGGTGGGCAGGCAGGAAGCTCCCAAAGCAAAATGGCTGTAAGCTCCGGGGGAAGCTGTCTTATATAGGCTTTTCCCTCCCCACTGTAGCAAGGGCTCATGGGACAGCTTTTCTCCATGGAGCCCATCACACAGAGAAGACACTGGGCAAAGTTTTGCCCAGTATTTTGCTGCAATCTATGGGCTAACAAGCCACCAGGAAAGGCACCCCGTGCTTATTGGGCCCGGAATTGGGCTTAAAAAAATGAACCACTTCTGAGCTGCTTTTCAGTCCAGGTATGAATTACATGAGTACAGAGAAAAAGGACTGTGGCTGCTTGCACTTTGTCCTCTGTGCATTCCCGTTGCCTTCTTAGCTCACGCCGTGCATTTGATGACATTTGATGGCTTTGAAATGACATCTTCGTGAAAGGTCTGTTGCTCTCTTAGGAGTCAGAGCAACCTGAAGCTGCAAGCCAAATAAGTCGTTCTCACGCAAGAGTGGAACTCATGCACACAGTGGAAGTTTCCTTTGAAATTGTCCCTGCAGCAGCTCCCACTCCTGAAGATGAAAGCCGATCTGCTCTCCCATCTCGTTGGTTGATCCTGTGGGAATGGGAGGTTCTGCAAATAGATCCACAAAGGAAAGTTTACCCAACACCCTCGTTCATGTGCAATTGCCCTCTTTGAATCGCAGCTATTTGTGGGTTGTTGTTCTTTTTCCAGTATTTCTTCCACATTCCTGTGAGCCCTTGTAGGACAGAAGCATTATTAATTTTTAAAAATAGCCTATGGTGCTTTTGCTACTTAATTATGTTATCAAAATTAAAAATTAACTATGCTTGTCAAATAAATTGCAGTTGGAACATTCTGTTACCCCTTTTCCCTTTATGTTTATATCTCTCCTTACCTCTCAGCTCTTGGCTTTGCCATGGTCTTGAATTCAATGCATTTCTTGTTATTTTAATCCATGATAAACCACAAAAGCACAATAAATGAAATAAAGCACAAAGGGGCCAAGCTAACATTCAAAGCAATTTGAATGGCTTTCTTTCAAAGTAAGAAGTGGGTATTTAGGGTGATCTGCATTAGGACCCTGGTGGAGCTTTAAAACACAGAGAGAGAGACACACACAGCACAGTTCAGGTTCAGGAAGTCCACACACAAACATATATACACACAAACCCCAATTGCTCAGTCCAGACACTGAGGTCCTCCTCTGAGGGTATTCTGGTGGTTCCCTCACTGCAAGAAGTGAAGTAACAAGGAACCAGACAGAGGGCCTTCTCAGTAGTGGTGCCCTCCCTGTGGAACACCTTCCCTTCAGATGTCAAGGAGATAAATAACTACACAACTAATAATAATAATAATAATAATAATTATTATTATTATTATTATTATTATTATTATTATTATTATTATTATTATTTATACCCTGCTCATCTGGCTGTGTTTCCGCAGCCACTCTGGATGGCTTCCAACAAAATATTAAAATACAATAATTCATCAAATATTAAAAGCTTCCCTAAACAGGGCTGCCTTCAGATGTCTTCCAACATATTGTGTCATTTTCTTTGACTTGTTTGTCTTTTGTACGTATTAATTCAGGGAGCTGAACTTACTGAATATTTCCATTCAGTTGCTTGAATCTAGGATTTGCTTCACTGAGTTAATGCCTATAAAGATCTATGTATATCAAGTTTGCATTTTTAGGAATGGGTGTGCAGTTGAGTCCAAAGGCAGTATCTTGTCAAGTTGAACAGACTCCCTTGGGAGGTGGTGGACTCTCATTCATTGGAGGTTTTTAAAGCAGAGGTTGGGTGGCCATCTGTCATGGATGCTTTAGTTAAGATTCCTGCATTTCAGGGGGTTGGACTAGATGACCCTAGGACCCCTTCCAACTCTACAATTCTATGATTCTATCTCAAACTTTTCAGAGGATTGCTTTTCAAACCACAAAAGGTCAGGTTTTCATTTTGTTTTAATTGTTGCATTAGGACAACAGAGCACATTAAGCCAATGAATCGCACGGACCTAAAATTCTGCTGTGCACCTGAATCTGCCCCACAAAATATTGACAATCTGGACACAGCCTTAGTTGCTTTTGCTGCAACAGACTGACGAGTCTCCTTCCTTCTAAGATTTTACCCAGTCATGCAGGTATTGATTATTTTATTGTTATTATTATTTATTAAAATTGTATGCCGCCCTTCGTCTGTAGCTATCGGGGTGATTCACCAATAAAAATACAAGATGACTGTGGGGCTACCTTTGAAGGTGACCTGGAAACTACAACTAATCCAGAAACGCGGCAGCTAGACTGGTGAGTGGGAGCGGCCGCCAAGGCCATATAACACCGGTCTTGAAAGACCTACATTGACTCCCAGTATGTTTCCGAGCACAATTCAAAGTGTTGGTGTTGACCCTTAAGGCCCTAAACAGCCTCCGTCCAGTATACTTGAAGGAGCGTCTCCACCCCCATCGTTCTGCCCGGACACTGAGGTCCAGCGCCGAGGGTCTTCTGGCGGTTCCCTCACTGCGAGAAGCCAAGTTACAGGGAACCAGGCAGAGGGCCTTCTCGGTAGTGGTGCCCGCCCTGTGGAACGCCCTCCCACCAGATGTCAAAGAGAACAACAACTACCAGACTTTTAGAAGACATCTGAAGGCAGCCCTGTTTAGGGAAGCTTTTAATGTTTGATGTATTACAGTATTTTAATATTTTCTTGGAAGCCGCCCAGAGTGGCTGGGGAAGCCCAGCCCCAGATGGGCGGGGTATAAATAAATAAATAAATTATTATTATTATTATCATTATTATTATTACACTTAGAAATGCCAATAAATACTTTGTAAACCTTTTACATTCTTTATTCTGGGAAAACTGTTTCTGCTTTTGGATCCTTTAGTTACATCTTGTCTCATATTCAGAGTCGATGGCTGAAAATTCACTGTCTCCCCTTGGAATTTAAGCATGAAGATTAAATAGCTCCATTTATTCTCCACTTCTGAGTGGAATATGCCTGCTTGCATACCAATCAGTCATTGCAAGTTCAGATCCAGAAGGAAAGTAGCACTCTGTCATAATTTAGGCTAGCAGAAAATCTCTTCTGGCTGAGTGGGTACTCCCCTCTTCAAAATAACAACAGTATTGCTGCTAGCGAGTGCTATGTGGCAGGGATGATATCGCAATAAAGATCCATTGAAATGAAGCTTTCGATACTTTGAAGTGCACTAGGGGTGAACTGGGTCTTCGGCGATGCTTCTCAGATGCTAATCAGAAGGCGCACGAGCAAAATTGCAGGGCATCTAATGACTAGAGCTAACCTCTTCAAACTAGAGAAGTATGTATTTACATGTACAGTATAGCTGTTAATCTTCCCCATAGATGCAGAAGATTTTATAACAAGCACAGCTACTGTGCTCCCCTTCCCAGGGATGAAAAGAGATATTATCTTAACTGTGCTTGCAGAACCCTTGTAGAGAAATGATTTCTGCCTGTGCCTCTTGAAAACAAACAACATGGAATAGCGGAGATACTCCACACAACCTTTGAATATCATTCCCAACAGATGTCAAGGCAATAAGCACAATAAGCAACGATCCTGCTTTTAAAAGGCATCTGAAGGCAGCCCTGTTTATGGAAGTTTTTAATCCCTAATGCTGTATTGTGTTTTTAATATTCGGTTGGGAGCCGCCCAGTGTGGCTGGGGAAACCCAGCCAGATGGGCACGGTATAAATAATAAATTGTTGCTGCTGCTGCTGCTGTTGTTGTTGTTGTTGTTACAGTGGTACCTCAGCTTAAGAACTTAATTTGTTCTGGTGGTCCATTCTTAACCTGAAACTGTTCTTAACCTGAGGTACTATTTCTGAGTCTGTAACCTGAAGCGTCTGCAACCTCAAGTGTCTGTAACCTGAGGTACCACTGTATTATTATTATTATTAACTTTCTGTGGATTTGGTATTATAATGAGGATCTTTTATGCCAGGAGCAAGAAATCTGTGGCCCTACAGATGTTGTTGCGTACGCTGTCCTGTCAGGGGTCTTTCTCCAGGCTCCCTGCCATTGGACATATGGTGGCAAGTGGATAAGGGAGAGGAGGATACACTAGACTGAGGTTTCTTCCACTCATTTATGCACCACCAAACTATCTAAAATGGACTACTCTGTTTGGATGGTGTCAGGGAACTGACATCGGAGCGAGAGGCGAAAGGGAGGCTCCCAGATGATGCTGGCGAAGGACCCAGCAGCAGGGGGAGAAACAGCTCAGTAGAGGGGGAAGCCAATCAGCGCAACACCAGGGATAAAGGGGGGCAGACGGGGGAATTGGAGAGAGGGCTCCAGGACTCTTCACTGGACATCAGTGAGGAGAGCCCAGGTCCTCCGCTACCCATGCCTTCCCTGCGCAGAAGACTCCCGCGCAGTGAGAGGAGGAGGAGACTGGGTGTCAAACAACTTTTATGTTGGAAGAGGTTCAAGAAACGCCCACTGACGGATTCTGCCAGTGACTGAGGCAGCCACGATGAGAAAGGGCTGTGCAGTCAGAAAGGTTTAACAAGGCAAATTAACCGAGAAAGGCACCAGTTTACGCACGAGTAACTCATACCTTTTACAGATGGGCACCATCTTTCTTTTCCACTCCAGTTGTACATAGGTAGTTAGCAACAGACACAAAGATCCTTTCTGTTCCTACTGCAAAGGAGAAATGTTGCACCAAGAAAATTGGAATTTTCCTGCAGGGTGAGATGGGGAAATGTTTCACTTTTGGAAACAAACACTCTGTTATGTACTGAAGTTCTCACCCTGGGCCAGCAGGGGGATACTGTAGATAGTTTTCACTCAGGTCCACGTCAGTTATTTTAGGCAGGAAACCCTGGGTTGTTGTTGCTACAATGTTGACAGCCGGCTGCCTATAAAAGCAGGCCGGCTGAGCTGTTTGCTGTTCAGTTCTGTTCCAGCTTACAAAAATAAAGAGCTGCTTTGGAGAAATCGCTGTGTCGTCTGCCATGTCTACCCACTATTCAACACACTCTACCTACTTAAAGCTGGCAATCCACTCCCTAGTCCTAAGGGGGACAGACTAACATGTTCAGTGGTGAGAGAATAATCTCAGTAGGGAGAGAATAATCATAAGAGACCATGGGTACACATAGTCAGATGTTATTGTTCTCCCTGGGATTGTATCTATTATTATTATTATTAATAATAATATACCGCCTTATACCCGGGGGTCTCAGGGCAGGTCACAGAATAAAATCAAGATATAAAGCCACAAAATACCTAATAAAAATAAAAACAACCCAATAGCCCCCCCCCCCAAAACACACATTTTTAAAGGGCGTAGGATGTCAATCAGATCAACCAAAGGCCTGGTTAAAAAGGAACATTTTTGCCTGGCACCTAAAGGTGTATAATGAAGGCGCCAGGCGAACTTCCCTGGAGAGAGCATTCCACAGACAGGGAGCCACTGCAGAGAAGGCCCGTTCTCATGTTGCCACCCTCTGGACCTCTTTTGGAGGGGGCACATGAAGGAGGGTCTCAGAAGATGATCTTGGGGTCCAGGTAGGTTCATATTTTAAAAGGCGGTCCTTGAGGTATTGTGGTCCTGAGCCATTTAAGGCTTTATAGGTCAAAACCACCACTTTGAATTGGGCCCAGAAACTAAAGGCAGCCAGGATTGGTGTAATATGCTCAAACCGTCTTGCTCCGGTGAGCAACCTGGCCGCTGAATTCTGCACCAGCTGAAGTTTCCGAACCATCTTCAGAGGCAGCCCTACGTATAACGCAATGCCGTAATCTAACCTTGAGGTTACCAGAGCATAGACAACAGTACAGTGGTAACTCAGTTTACGAACTTAATCCGTTCCTGAAATCTGTTCTTAAACCAAATCCTTTCTTAAACCAAGGCACGCTTTCCCTAATGAGGCCTCCCACTGCTGGTTCCCTTCCACTGTTTGGCTTCCGTTCGTAGATTGAGGTATAGTTCGCTAACCGGAACACTACTTCTGGTTTTGTGGATTTCTTATACCGAATAGTTCGTAAACAGGGCTGTTCTTAAACCGAGGTACCACTGGAGTTAGACAGGGGTGTAGCTGGGCCACCAGTCGAAGCTGATAGAAGGCACTCTGGGCCACTGAGGCCACCTGAGCTTCGAGTGACAGCAAAGGATCCAGGAGTATCCCCAGCCTACGAACCTGCTCCTTTAGGGGAAGTGTAACCCGGGTGGCACTGTGGGTTAAGCCACAGAGCCTAGGACTTGCCGATCAGAAGGTCGGCGGTTCGAATCCCCACGACAGGGTGAGCTCCCATTGCTCGGTCCCGGCTCCTGCCAACCTAGCAGTTCGAAAGCACATCAAAATGCAAGCAGATAAATAGGTACCATGGGCTCCAGCGGGAAGGTAAACGGCGTTTCCGTGCGCTGCTCTGGTTTGCCAGAAGCGGCTAAGTCATGCTGACCACATGACCTGGAAGCTGTACGCCAGCTCCCTTGGCCAATAAAGCGAGATGAGCGCCGCAACCCCAGAATCGGCCACGACTGGACCTAATAGTCAGGGGTCCCTTTACCTTTACCTTTTAACGCCATCACGAGCAGGCAACCTCCCACCCATCTTGTCTGGGGAACCACCCACTAACAGTACCTCAGTCTTATCTGGGTTGAGCTTCATTTTGTTGGCTCTCATCCAATCTAGTAAGAGGAAAACATCTCTGAAGTGAGCCATGATCCGAATCTCTCCATGGCTATAATATCACGAGGCGGAGGGCAAATACCATTCCTTCTATTTCCAATATAACATAAATACAGTGGTAATAATAATAATAATAATAATAATAATAATAATAATAATAATAATTTATTATTTATACCCCGCACATCTGGCTGGGCATCTCCAGCCACTCTGGGCGGCTTCCAAAAGAATATTAAAATGCTATAATACATCAAACATTAAAAGCTTCCCGAAACAGGGCTGCCTTCAGATGTCTTCTAAAAGCCTGGTAGTTGTTGTTCTCTTTGACATCTGGTGGGAGGGTGTTCCACAGGGAAGGCGCCACTACCGAGAAGGCCCTTTGCCTGGTTCCCTGTAACTTGGCTTCTTGCAGTGAGGGAACTGCCAGAAGGCCCTCGGTGCTGGACCTCAGTGTCCGGGTAGAACGATGGGGGTGGAGACGCTCCTTCAGATATACTGGACCAAGGCCGTTTAGGGCTTTAAAGGTCAGCACCAACACTTAATTGTGCTCGGAAACGTACTGGGAGCCAATGTAGGTCTTTCAAGACCGGTGTTATGTGGTCTCTGCGGCCACTCCCAGTCACCAGTCTAGCTGCCGCGTTCTGGATTAGTTGTAGTTTCCGGGTCACCTTCAAAGGTAGCCCCACGTAGAGCGCATTGCAGTAATCCAAACGGGAAATAACCAGAGCATGCACCACTCTGGCGAGACAGTCCGCAGGCAGATAGGGTCTCAGCCTGCGTACCAGATGGAGCTGGTAAACAGCTGCCCTGGATACAGATTTGACCTGTGCCTCCATGGACAGCTGTGAGTCCAAAATGACTCCCAGGCTGCGCACCTGGTCCTTCAGGGGCACAGTTACCCCATTCAGGACCAGGGAATCCTCCACACCTGCCCGCCTCCTGTCCCCCCAAAACAGTACTTCTGTCTTGTCAGGATTCAACCTCAATCTGTTAACCGCCATCCAACCTCCAACCGCCTCCAGGCACTCACACAGGACCTTCACTGCCTTCACTGGTTCTGATTTGAAAGAGAGGTAGAGCTGGGTATCATCCGCGTACTGATGAACACCCAGCCCAAATCCCCTGATGATCTCTCCCAGCGGCTTCATGTAGATGTTGAAAAGCATGGGGGAGAGGACAGAAGCCTGAGGCACCCCACAAGTGAGGGCCCAGGGGTCTGAGCACTCATCCCCCACCACCACTTTCTGAACATGGCCCAGGAGGAAGGAGCAGAACCACTGTATAACAGTGCCCCCAACTCCCAGCCCCTCTAGACAGTCCAGAAGGATGTTATGGTCAATGGTATCAAACGCCGCTGAGAGATCCAGCAGAACTAGGAAACAGCTCTCACCTTTGTCCCTAGCCCGCCGGAGATCATCAACCAGTGCGACCAAGGCAGTTTCAGCCCCATGATGAGGCCTGAATCCCGACTGGAAGGGATCCAAATGGTCCGCTTCTTCCAGGTGTGCCTGGAGTTGTTCAGCAACCACTCGCTCAATCACCTTGCCCAAGAATGGAAGATTTGAGACTGGGCGATAGTTGGCCATCGTGGCCGCATCTAAAGATGGTTTTTTAAGAAGCGGTTTAATAACCGCCTCTTTCAGTGAGTCTGGGAAGGCTCCCTCACGGAGGGAAGCATTCACCACCCCACGAAGCCCATTGCCCAGTCCTTCCCGGCTAGCTTTTATAAGCCAGGATGGGCAAGGATCAAGGAGACAAGTGGTTGGTTTCACTCGTCCAAGCAGCCTGTCCACATCCTCGGGGGTAACAGATTGGAATTGATCCCACACAACTTGACTAGACAGGACTCTAGCACTCTCCCGCCCCGGCCCTGCTCCCACGGAGGAGTCTACCTCTTCTCAAATCTGAGCGACTTTATCTGCAAAAAACTTTGCAAAGTCATTGCAGGAGATCATGTTGCCCCTACTGGGCCTTGATGGAGCAGGTGGTTCTGCTAAATTGCGAACCACCTGAAAGAGTCTCCTGCTGCTGTTTTCCGCAGATACAATAGAGGCGGTGAAGAAAGTCTTCTTCGCCGTCGCTATCGCCACTTGGTAGGCTCGACATTGAGCTCTAACCCGTGCCCGTTCAGATTCAGAATGGGTTATCCACCACCGGCGCTCTAGCCGTCTCAACGATTGTTTCATTGCCCTCCGATCCATGGAAAACCACTGGGCTGTCCGGGCTCCATGCAATCGGAGAGGGCGCTTTGTTTTTTGTTTTGTTTTGTTTTTAATAATTTTTTTATTGCTTTTTTTCCAAGGTCAGGATACATCGTCAATAACACAACAAAAGCGATTTTACAGAAAAAAGAAGAAACTACAAAAGAAAATTCACTTTTTCAAATCTATTTTCCCAATCAACTGGACTTCCCCACGTCCTCCATCCCCTGCTTTCTTTACAATGAAAATAAACAGCAAATTAATACCTTATTTTATGTGTTTTTGTACTTTCAATTAGTTATAAGATCTATAATTTATACTTTTCAAAGTCATAACTTAATTTCCATCATTTACAAATCTCAATACCGAAGCATGTTTTTCCCGAAAACTTAGCAAATTCTCAACATTCATATAACTTATAGTGTTTTTGTAGATAGTCCTTAAATTTTTTCCAATCCTCTTCCACTCCCAGATCTCGGATTCTGCCGGTCATTTCGGCTAATTCCATGTAGTCCATCAGCTGCGAATGCCATTCTTCCAGCGTGGGTAACTCCTGTGCCTTCCAATATTTGGCTATAAGGATTCTTGCTGCTGTAGTTGCATATAAAAAGAAGGTTCTATCTTTTTTTTGACACTCTCTGGCCTACAATGCCCAGGAGGAAGGCCTCTGGTTTCTTATGAAAGGTGTACTTAAACACCTTTTTCAACTCATTGTAAATCATTTCCCAGAAAGCCTTCACCCTCGGGCATGTCCACCAGAGGTGAAAGAATGTTCCTTCAGCCTCCTTACATTTCCAACATTTATTGTCAGACAGATGATATATCTTTGCAAGTTTGACTGGGGTCATGTACCACCTGTATACCATTTTCATAATATTTTCTTTTAAGGCACTACATGCCGTGAATTCCATAACCTTTCCCAGTCTTCAGACATAGTGTTGTACCCAATGTATTGTGCCCATTTTATCATAGCTGATTTAACTGTCTCATCTTGAGTATTCCATTTAAGCAACAAGTTATACATTCTTGAAAGCACTTTCATCTTAGGTTCAAGTAGTTCTGTCTCTAATTTTGATTTTTCCACCTGGAAACCATTTTTTTTGTCCTTTTTAAAGATCTCTGAAATTTGGGCATAGTGAAACCAGTCTCGCACCTTTCCTTTCAATTTTTCGAAACTCTGCAACCTCCAGGTATCACCAACTCTTTCTATTATCTCGCAGTATTTTACCCAGCCACTCTCCATGTTACGTAGTTTTATGGCCTTAGCCTCCGTCGGTGATAACCACCTCGGGGTCTTACTTTCGAGTAAGTCCTTATATTTAGTCCAGACAATGAATAGAGCTTTCCTGACAATATGGTTTTTAAACAATTTATGAAACTTTATCTTGTCGTACCACAGGTATGCATGCCACCCAAAAGCATTGTTAAACCCTTCCAGATCTAGGACATCAGTGTTTTCTAACAAAAACCAATCCTTCATCCAGCAGAAGGATGCAGCTTCATAATACAATCTTAAGTCCGGCAGGGCAAACCCCCCTCTTTCCTTTGCATCTGTTAATATTTTAAATTTTATTCGGGGCTTTTTGCCCTGCCAGACAAACTTCGCAATGTCCCTCTGCCACTTTCCAAAACATTCCACTCTGTCCACGATCTGAAGGGTTTGAAACAGAAACAACATTCTTGGCAATACATTCATCTTGACTGCTGCAATTCTTCCCAACAAGGAAAGTTTCAATCTTGACCAAATTTCTAAGTCCTTTTTAATTTCCGACCAACATTTTTCATAATTATCTTTGAACAAATTCAGATTTCTCCCAGTCAAGTTGACCCCCAGGTATTTCACTTTTGTAACCACATTTAATTCTGTTTCCTTCTGAAACCCATCTATTTCTGAAGGTGTCAAGTTTTTTGCCAAAACCTTAGTTTTTTGTTTGTTTAACTTGAATCCTGCCACCCGACCAAACTCAGAGATTAGTTCTAAAGCTCTTTTTGTGCTAGCTTCTGGCTCCTGTAATGTCAAAACCAAATCATCTGCAAAAGCCTTCAGTTTATATTGTTTTTCTCCGACCTGTATTCCTTCTACCCGCTGGTCCTTCCTAATCAAATTCAGCAACACCTCCAGGACAGAAATAAATAAGAGGGGTGATAGGGGGCACCCTTGTCGTGTCCCTTTTTCAATTTTAAACTCCTCTGTCACCACATTGTTTACTATCAATTTAGCTTTCTGTTCTGAATAAATTGCTTCGATACCATTTTGAAACGCCCCTCCCACTCCCATCCCTTCCAAATTTTTCTTCATAAATTTCCAAGATATATTGTCAAAGGCCTTCTCGGCATCTATGAAGATCAAAACTGCTTTCGTATTCAAATTTGTCTGTAATAACTCCAAAACATCGATAATATTCCTGGTGTTGTCAGACAAATGCCTACCAGGGAGAAAGCCTGCTTGGTCTTTATGAATTACTTCATTTAAAACTTTTTTCAGTCTGTTTTCCAAAATATCAGCAAAAATTTTGTAATCCACGTTTAGGAGTGAGATGGGACGGTAGTTCTTAAGTTGAGTCTTTTCAGATTCCAATTTTGGTATCAAAGTAATGAATGCCTCTTTCCACGATTCTGGTGCCCCCTTCCCTTCCATAATTTGGTTACATACCTCCATTAGTGGCTGAACCAGGTATTCTTTCAATGTCTTATAATATTTGGAGGTAAGTCCGTCTGGACCTGGGGATTTGCCTAATTGCATGTTCTGAATGGCACTTTCAATTTCCTGTTGTGTTATTTTATAGTTCAGGGCTGTTTGTTTCTCTTGTGTTAACTTTTGCAGGCCATAACTCTTTAGAAATTTGTTTATCTCAGTCTCTACTTGGGGTCCTTGAGTAAACAGTTTTTTAAAATATTTCTGGAAACACTTTCTAATTTCTTCTGGTTTCTGAATACATTCTCCTTCAACCTCCAGGTTGGTAACAAAGTTCAATTTTTGTCTCTTTTTCAGCTGCCATGCCAGCAGCTTCCCACATTTATTTGCCGATTCAAATGATCTTTGTTTCATCTGTTTAATTTTCCATTCAGTTTCTTGATTTATCAATTTCGCATATTGTGCTTGGTGGAATTTTATTTCTCTTAAAATTTCTTTTGATTTTGGGTTTAGTCTCAACTTTTTCTCTCCGCCTCTTATCTTCTCCACAATCTTGTCCTTTTTACCATTCCAGAGTTTTTTCTTAATAGTGTTCTGTTGTATCAGAAACCCTCTCATAACAGCTTTACTCGCGTCCCAGATTATTTTCTTTTCCACCGAAGTGTTCAAATTTATTTCAAAATAGTCTTTCAACGTTTTTTGGGCCTTCTTCACGATCTCCTGATCTCTAAGCAAGTAGTCATTCATTCTCCATCTGAAGGATCCAGCTGGTGTAAGTCTCAGGTCTATTTTCAGAGGGCGCTTTGGAGCCAAACAGTCAATAGCCCTGGTTAACTCCACATTCCAGCGGGCCACCAGGGAATCAGCTGAAAGGCCATCAACATGGGATAAAACATCCCCTACCGCTCTCTGGAAACCATTTGGATCCATTAAGTGGCGGGGGTGGACCATCTGAATCGGTCCCGCCTCCCTGCAGAGGGGAAGGGTCGCGGAGAAGTCCAGTTGCACCAGGAAGTGATCTGACCATGGCACTTCTTTGGTTTCACTTTTACTTAGTGTCAGATCACCAACATCCATAGAGGTGAACACCAGGTCTAAGGCATGCCCGTGGCTATGAGTTGGGCCAGACTTATTCAGGGACAGCCCCATGGAGGCCATGCTTTCCACGAAGTCCCGAGCGGCCCCTTGTAAGGTCGTGTCGGCATGGATGTTAAAATCCCCTAGGACAACCAAAGTAGTTGTCTCCAGGAGGACATCCGCCACGGCCTGAAGCAGCTCGGCCAGGGAATCCTTGGTGCAGCGGGGAGGTCGGTACACCAATAGGAATCCTGTACTGCCCCTATTGCCCAACTTCCAGAACATGCACTCAGAGAACTGGGTCTTTCCAATAGGACGCCTGGTGCAAACTAATGACTTCCTAAAAAATCACTGCAACCCCCCCCCCCTCCCCGCCCACAAGGCCTGGGTTGCTGTGTGTAAGGGAAACCTGGTGGACAAGCAGCGGCAAGGACAGGCCCATCTGCTTCATCCAACCAGGTCTCTGTCACACATGCCAGGTCAAATCCTCCATCCACAATCAGGTCGTGGATGGCAGTGGTTTTATTCATCATTGACCTGGTATTGCACAGCAACACTTTCAGGTCATGTGGGTTTCCCTTGTTGATTCCAGTATCCTTCCGGTCAGGACCAGACCTGGAGGCAGGGATAGTCGTCAGACAACGACTAAGCCTGCTTCCTCGGTAATGACATAGTCTGGTCTTAGCGTAACTCCTCCTCCTACCCATGATCACTGAGATCGGTTGTCCGAGTGCACCCCCCCCCCCCCTGTGGAACCTGCCCCAGCCATTTTGTTTGCTGGGACCCACTCCCAGGCAGCCCTGACCCCTCCCCTTAAAATCAAATTAAAGCCTATACAAAAAACAAACTAACAGAACAATAAAACTATAAAAACAAAAAACAAAGTTACAAACACAACATAATTAAATTAAACAAATCCTCCCACCCAACTAAACACCCACCCCACCCCACACACCCGAGGACTCCCTGGAGCCCCATAAGCTGCGGAGGTGAGTATGGGGCCTGCCCCCAGGCCCAAGGTGGAAAAAGGGCTTCAAGGGGGAGCGGTCCTCCCCACAAGCTCACGGCAAAGCGGCAGCAGCAATGTCCCGAGGCCTCCTTGGAGCCTTATATGCTGAGGTGGAGTATGGGACCCGCCCCCAGGCCCAAGGTGGAAAAAGGGCTTCAGGGGGGTACCTCGGGTTAAGAACTTAATTTGTTCCGGAGGTCCGTTCTTAACCTGAAACTGTTCTTAACCTGAAGCACCACTTTAGCTAATGGGGCCTCCCGTTGCCGCCGGAGCACTATTTCTCTTCTTATCCTGAAGCAAAGTTCTTAACCTGAGGTACTATTTCTGGGTTAGCAGAGTCCATAATCTGAAGCGTCTGTAACCCGAGGTACCACTGTAGTCCTATGCAAGCACAAGAGGGATGTATCAGCAAGCAGAAATGCAAAACATATTGGGAGGGGCGAATGGAGACTGCAAAAAACAAAACAAAAAACCCCCCAATAATTGGGGAATGCAAAACAGGCTAATAAGGACTCAATTGCCATGGAATGCTGATTGACTGGGAGTAAAACTGGGTTTGTGCAATGGCTAGAATCCTGAACAGGGAGATTTCCACACTGCAACTCGTTCCTTTGCATGGCCCACTTGTCATTTGACTAATGCACTAATCACAGGTTTCCCTGGGCAGCGGATAATCTGGGTAGAAAGCCTTTCCTAGGTTTGTCAGTTTCCCAGTGATTTGCTCATCTGACTGTTAGGAACCAATTTTTGCCCCTGGGTCTTTCTGTAATGGAGTTGTGTGCTAAAGTTAATAGATTATTTTTACCTGATAGCTCCTAGTTAAAAAGGATTGCCTTTGGCCCAGCTTAATCATGACGAGTCTAATAAATGTTGCTCTTTTGAGCCTCTTTCTGCGAGCCTAAGTCTAAGTGACTTGAGTAATAAAGCAGCCCGGTGTTTGTCAAAAAGTCAATATTTTTGGAATATATTAGCACTAATTGCTTTAGGGTTATCTTGCTAGAAGTACATACCAATCGACCTAAATGCCATAAGCATATGGAAATAGCTCCTGTGTGATATTTGATTTTTTGTGTGTGTGCAGGCCAAAAATATATGGTACAGCTGAGGTGGCTGTTGCTCTTCTGGGCCTTACACCAATCTACCTGTTTGGGATTCTGTACTCTACCAGAAGCAACATCAAAAGGATAATAGCGGCAGGAGAAGTTGAAAAAGAGGTAATATAGCAAACTGGCTCCACCTGCCATGTTCTTAGCAATTCTTCCATCATTTGTCAGTCATGATATTATTCCTGATGGTGCCCCCAAATTAGGCATACGAGGAAGGCACCACTTATATAAACACAATATATAAAATATAAACACAATAAAATATATATAAAATATAAACACAATATATAAAATAATAATAGAAACAATAACCCAATAATACCCCCCAAAAAAGAGCCACATTTTAAAAGAGTATAGGATGTTGATGAGGTCAACTAAAGGCCTGGCTAAAAAGGAACGTTTTTGCCTGGCATCTAAAGATGTATAATGAAGGCGCCAGGCAAACTTCCCTGGGGAGAGCGTTCAATAGACAGGGACCAACTGCAGAGAAGGCCCCATTCTTGTGTTGCCACCTTCTGGACCTCTTGAGGTGGAGGCACACGAAGGAGGGCCTCAGAAGATGATCTCAGGATCTGGGTAGGAAAGAGGTGGTCCTTGAGGTATTGCGGTCCTTAGCCATTTAATATACAGTGGTGCCTCGCAAGACAAAAAGAATCCGTTCTGTGAGTCTCTTCGTCTAGCGGTTTTTTCGTCTTGCGAAGCAAGCCCATTGACGGATTAGCGGATTAGCGCTATTAGCGCTATTAGCGCTATTAGCGGCTTTTAGCGGCTTAGCGGCTTAGAAAAAGGGGGGAAAGGGGGGGGAAACCCCGCAGGAACTCGCAAGACATTTTCGTCTTGCAAAGCAAGCCCATAGGAGATTCGTTTTGTGAAGCACCTCCAAAACGGAAAACTCTTTCGTCTAGCGAGTTTTCCGTCTTGCGAGGCATTCGTCTTGCGGGGCACCACTGTACCATCCCAGTGGTCACAACCTCAAGCAACAGACTACCATCAGACAGCAGTTTGAATTTCCTGCCAAATCAAACAGCAGGGGCCTGACAATGTGAGTGGCAGGAGTGGATTTAGGGCTGTCCAAGTGCACAAACACTGGGTGCTGAGCAGGGGGGGGGCGCCTTCTCAAAGCCCAGTGAGAGAGACATCGGGTTTGGGGAAGGAGGCACGAGTCTCTGACAGGGCCCTAGAGTCCCATCACTTCCTTCCCAAAGCCTAGTTAGTGCTTTCCCAGCTTTGGGAAGGAGATAAGAGCCTGCCAGAGCCTTGTACCTCCTTGCCTGCACCTTTCTTACCTGACTTTGGGAAATGCAGCATGAGGGCTGGAAGGCGGGTGTGAATTAGGATACCGTATTACCCGTCAGCCTCGGTGAGTGGGAAGGATGGAGGAATTGTTTTCCAGTTTGGATCGAAACTATAGCCAGAAATGAACTTCAGAGCTTTAATGCTCACCTCTTATTTGACTCTATATCTATATATCTCCTGGTACTTATCTTTCAAGGAAGGCTATAAAGGAAGACCTCCAGTAATGGAGGCAGTATGCCTTTGAATACCAGTTGCAGAGGAAAATATTGTTGCACTCCCGCCCTGCCTGTGGGCTTCTCATAAGTCTCTTGATGGCCATTGTGTGAACAGAATACTCAGTTAGACAGGGCTTTTACCTAATGGTAGGACTCATCCCAGTAATAACTTCTTGGTCAGTCCAAAATACAGTGGTACCTTGGATTACATACGCTTCAGGTTACAGACTCCGCTAACCCAGAAATAGTACCTCGGGTTAAGAACTTTGCTTCAGGATGAGAACAGAAATCGTGCGGCAGCAGTGCGGCAGCAGCGGGAGGCCCCATTAGCTAAAGTGGTACCTCATGTTAAGAACCTTTTCAAGTTAAGAACGGACCTCTGGAACGAATTAAGTTCTTAACCCGAGGTACCACTGTATTATATAAATTATGAAGCATGGCTGAATCAACCTTTTCAAAGCATTTGAAGATAAACACTTGGAGCTGCCTCAGACATTAGATAGCTGTAGAGACCGTCTTTAGGTGGATAACTAGCATCTGTTGTCATTATTGTCATTATTACTAACGTTATTATCATTATTAAGCAGAGTGAAGAGGCAGATGTCATGCCAGCTGTTCTTCCTGAGTTCCCCCACCCCAGCCATTCCTCTCTGATAGAGCTGTGTGTGCTTCGTGACCTCTAAGCTAGCCTCCTGCCCTCAGAGTTGGTGGGGGATGCTGTTCCATTACCAATGTTGAATTAAATGCCCTCCACGCGTCCTTTTTATTGTGCATTCATGACAATTGTGCCCATGATGGTGTCACAGTCTGGGTTACAGGCAGTCTGAGTCCCGGCTCAGTACGTCGGGGCCAGGGTAGAGGTCAGGAAGCAGCAGTCCAGGGTCAGCAGTCCAGGGGTCAGGAAGCCAAGAGTCCACGAATCAGGAAACCAGGAGTCAGGAAGCCAAGAGTCTGAGGATCAGGATACCAGGAGTCAGGAAGCCAAAGGTCCAAGAGTCAAGGTACCAGGAGTCAGGAATCCAAAGCTCAGCTAGGTGGGTAGCATGTTGCTGTGGCGAAGATCCAGAAGGAACTGCTGGTCTTATATACTTCTCCCGGCCCTTGCCACCAGGTGCTACGAGTCTTCTGTCAAGCCTCACCTGTGCGGCCACACCTTGCCCTTCCAGGCCAAACTCAGGAAGGCCCCAGTCCTGTGAGGCCCTACCAGTCACAGGGCCTGGCTCCTGCACACACTCCTGACAGATGGTATCCAGGCTTTCAATACAAATCAATACCGAGATGAAGGTCTACCAGGCTTGTGTGGTGAGACATGGGCAACTTACGCCTCTGAAGATGGTTAGGAAACTTCAGCTGGCGGAGAATTCAGCGGCCATTTGCAGGTTGCAAGACAGGTTGAACATATTACATCGATCCTGGTCTGACTGCACTGGCTACCAATTCGTTTCCGGGCCCAATTCAAAGTGCTGGTTTTGACCTATAAAGTCTTAAATGGCTCACAAGACCTCAAGGACCGCCTCTTTCCATATGAACCTACTCGGACCCTGAGATCATCTTCTGAGGCCCTCCTTTGTGGGCCTCAGAGAGGTCCAGAGGGTGGCAACATGAGAATGGGCCTTCTCTGCAGTGGCTCCCTGTCTGTGGAACACTCTCTCCAGGGAAGTTCACCTGGCGCCTTCATTATACACCTTTAGGCACCAGGCAAAAATGTTCATTTTTAACCATGCCTTGCGTTGACCTGATTGACATCCTGTACCCTTTTAAAATGTGGTTCTTTTTTGGGCGGTGTTGTTGGGTTATTATTTTGATTTTGATTTTATATACAGTGGTACCTCGGGTTACAGACGCTTCAGGTTACAGAAGCTTCAGGTTACAGACGCTTCAGGTTACAGACTCTGCTAACCCAGAAATAGTACCTCAGGTTAAGAACTGTGCTTCAGGATGAGAATAGAAATCGTGCAGTGGCAGCGCAGCAGCAGCGGGAGGCCCCATTAGCTAAAGTGGTACCTCAGGTTAAGAACAGTTTCAGGTTAAGAACAGACCTCCAGAACGAATTAAGTTCTTAACCTGAGGTACCACTGTATTGTGATCTGTTTTGTGAACTGCCCTGAGACCTCTGGGTATAGGGATGTATCTAATTTCTAATAATAATAATAATAATAATAATAATAATAATAATAATAATACATCCTCCAGGAGCAACACCTCAATGCCTTCCATGTGCACTGTGTCAGGAATAGTTTGGGCATCACATGGCAGGACAGAGTCTCAAACAATGATGTGCTCTCCCAAGCCCACATTCCCAACATGTTCACATTCCTGTCCCAGCAACCTCTATGATGGCTTGGTCAAGTACACAGATGGCAGCAGGATCTCCAAGGTGAGCTGGCTTCAGGCACCAGGCCAAGTCTGTGTTCCAAAGATGTCTGCAAACAAGACATGAAGGCTGGTGAAATTAACCCCGCTATGCAGAAATCCCTTGCAGATGACCACAGTGCCTGGAGACAATCGGTCAGGTTGTTTATACACAACAGCCAGAGGAAGAATGACAGCTGGGAGGAACACAGAAAAAAGAAGTGCCTTGGTGCATCTGCGGCAGCACAACCAGACACCTTCCTCTGCCCCAGCTGCAATGAAACATGTCTCTCCTGTAGCAATCTCTACAGCCACAGCAGGTGCTGTAACTCTCCAAAGGTTTGAGTGCACTTTTCCATTGTCTCCTGAGACGAACAGATGCCAACCAACCAATATCAGTGTCAGTACCTGCTGTAACTTCCTGCTGAGACCCTGTAACTTTTTATACCACAAATGTTCCAGGGTTTGGTTTGGTTTTTCTCCTGTAGAGGAAGCATGCCCCAGTCCAGATGGCAGTAATCTGATAACGTTGGGGAAGCATCACAGAACAACTTAACAAGAGAGATGATGTGTGCTGGTCCAGCATAAATCCACTATTGTGTCAATGACATGTTGCAGAATGCATCTGCAAACCACACCAATCTGGAGGGCTCCATAGATTCAACTCCCAGCAGAGTCAGCTTCTATATGTCAAATAGTTGGAAGCATATCCCCCCCCCCCCGCCCCGCTTTGCCTCAGGCAGCAAAATTTCTTGAGCCAGCCCTGATTATTATTGATGCTTCTGGAACAATGTCGAAAGGACGAACAAGCACACATCTATTTTTGCTGGTGTCTGTTAATTACTGAAGCACTAAAGAAATGAACTTTACGGAGAAAATCAGGAGGGATGGAAGAGTTTGCCAACTGCCCGGGGCACAAGCAGTTTAGTCATCTTTCTGAAGCTTCTTCTACCTGTCCTTGGGGAGGATTTTCAAGCCATCTTTGGCAGCACCTATGAAGAAAATAAGTCAAATGACTAGAATAACCCCTCATAGCCATATACAGCTCTATTATATATTTTTAAAAGCCATTGTGCAATGGGGAAGATGATTGTACATTATAAAATAGAGAGAGAGAGAACTTTCCTTTGACTAAGCACAGTGCTTATTTGATGTCACAGATAAGTACATTTTATAGCCTGGCCTGAAGATGCTTTGGGATTTCCTGGTTACAGGCAGGAGATCAATAATTTTAATTTATTAGGGATATTAGAAGTCCACTCAAGGTCATTACTCATTCACTGTCTTTCTTTTACTTGATTAATTGGTCAATGAAGCCATCTAAATTAAATATTATAGTAACTCACACGGCGGGTTTTGTCTTTTTCGAAGATTGCCCTGATCCAGAGAAGCCAAAAGGCTGCTATGGAGTCAGAGGGGAAGTTCCAAATTCAGTACAGTGGTACCTCTGGTTGCGGACGGGATCTGTTCCGGAGGTCTGGCCAGATCCCAAGGTTTTCGCAACCGGAAGACCGCTTCTGCGCATGCATGCACGGCAAAACCCGATAAAACACTTGTGGATTTGTCACTTTCACATCCCGAAGTTCATGTAACCAGAGGGTTCTGTAAACTGAGGTACTACTGTATCCAGTTATACACCTGCCAATCTTCTGAACCATGGGTGTACTGTCTAAGATGTGATCAGTCATTTCTGAAAGTGTAAATCTGTTGCTGGGAAACCAGAGTCCCAGCATCCCATTCTTTCCTTCCTACCCACCAAATAGTGTGTGTGTGTGTGTGTGTGTGTGTGTGTGTGTGTGATATATAGATATAGATATAAATTTTATTAAATTTTCTGTTTTACAATTTATAATATTAATTTAAACAACCTTAAAATACCAATGACTCCCTTTCCATGGTTCATTTTGCACAACATTAATCCCTGCATATTTTATATAAGCTGAACCATTCAGTATCCCAATGTTACATCCATCAAAACTTATTTACACTGTTGAATTTATTTTAATGCCACCTACGTTTTCAAGTATACACAATTCCCCCCCCCCACACACATACTCAATAAACGGTTTCCAATCTTCTTTAAACGTATGTTCTTCTTGTTCTTTTATTCTATATGTTAGGTCCGCAAGCTGCGCATATTCCATCAGCTTAAGTTGCCATTCTTCTTTAGCTGAGACCTTGCTCGTTTTCCATTTTTGGGCTAACGAAACACGGGCCACAGTGGTGGCATACATAAATAACCTTTTTGACACCCGGGAATTTCCATCTGAATTATCCCAACACAAAGGACTCCGGGTTTTTTGAAAAACAAAAACAAATAGTTGACCATTGCTATAAGCCCAGGAAACCCTCTAGATGTTCTAGGCTACTACCTCCATAGTCATTGGTCATGCTGGTTGGGGCTGATGGGAACTGGAGTCCAACAGCATCTAGAGAGCATCGCATTGACTACCCCGTTATAGGTTTTGACAATGCTAGATTAATTAAGAGAACGTGTTTATACATATCAGACTGGCCGAAAGACATATTTATAAAGCTGTTGTCTTACTTGTCTGTCTTTGGCATGCTGCAGTAGGCTTGAGTTAACTGCTCAGTGCTTCCTGATTCCTTTTTCAGCTGCTTCCCACTGGGAGATCGTCTGAGTCTCTCTATTTCTACTTACTTTCACTCCTCCTAATACAGTCCTGGGTAGTGGATCTTCTGGGCAGTGATATTTTTCTAGAAAAGGTGGTGCCATAGCTCACCATGAATGAATGCCTTGTTCTCTTATAATGTCAAAGGTGCCCATCTGAGAGGTGCAGGAACTGAGTTCCGTTGAGGTCTGGCTGAAAAAAAGCCCTGCTTCTGGGTTTGCTGCCTAGATCCCTTGATTAATAGGGATTTACTTTTTAATAAACCAAAGCATTAAAAAAAACAAACCCAAAGCATTTCTGACATAACATCTAGAGATTCATTGCCTGGAACTTCAGATAGACAGCAAATCCATCAGGACTGCTCAAAAGGGGCAGCAGTGACAAAAAGCTAAGGTTTAATTAGTCCTTAATAAAATAATTGCACTGTTTGCTTAATTGGAAACCTGATCTATAACCTTATTACATGGAAATATACAGAAACAAGTTTAGTACCATTGGAGCCAACAGGAAGGCATCAGCAGTCAAGTCTTTTATCTTAACAAGAATGCAGATTGAGTTGCAAGTCTTTTAAACTCTATTATTTATGATTAAATATTTAAACTGTGGCCCATCAGCAGCTCCCTCAGAAGAAGTGACCTTGAGGTCAATGAAGTTGGATATTGCATTCTAATAACAAATTTTCTCTTGCCTATCTGTTTATCATGGTTGGGCCTAAGATAGTCAAAAGAAGCCCTTATCATGCCATGCATTCAAGCAGCCCCCCTCCCCAAGTCCATCCCTTTCTTCCTGTGAATCTTGCTCCAGAGATCTATTGCCTCATCTTAAAGGCATTGCTTTCATCATTGATGGCTACGTTGCAGAGGGTATCAAAATGGAAAACCAGCCACTGTCCAGGCATCTCCACACTAGCCTGGTGGAAGGCTTCAACCCAACAGCCAAGAATTCAAAGCAGTTTTCAACCAAAATTTGACCTTTTCTGGATCCTTTATTCAGGCCTGTTGCCTCCTGACCCAAATCTGCCCTCAAGATTCTTCAGTAGGTCAGCTGACTGGGTCATGTGAGATTCTGCCCAGTGGAACAATCAAGGCAGGAAATTGGAGTAGAAGTCTTGGGTCCCACTCAACAGAATCAGCAGGAGGACTCTACAAACACAGCAGGGCTGTGTTACAGTGTTTTGAAGCATGTGAAGAAATATGCATTACCATCTAAAGTTGCCGGGGGGGGGGGGGGTTCTAGTAAGACCATTAAAACCAGAGTCTAAAATGACCTTACTACACCAGTGTTCCTGTAAGCCAACTTACTACCTGTTGAATGGCATGTTATACCGCCTCTGCTGGTATGTCCCACAGAGAAACTTACGGTCTTCAAATAAAAACATCCTGAAGGTCCCAGGCCACAGAGAGGTTAGGCTGGCCTCAACTAGAGCCAGGGCTTTGTCGGCGGTTGCTCCAATCTGGTGGAACGCTCTGTCACAAGAGACTAGGGCCCTGCGGGACTTGACATCTTTCCGCAGGGCCTGCAAGATGGAGCTGTTCTGCCAGGCCTTTGGTCGGGGTTCAGTCTGACTCCCTCTCCCCTTTCATAAGAACTTGCATGCAAGTGGCCTCCCAATTTTTCTCATAGGCCCATATAAGTTCAGCACAAACAGTTGGGCCTGGTGAGCATTTAAGGTCCCCAACCCTAATCTGCAGGTTGCCATCTGATTGGATTTTATTATGATCCTGATCTGATTTGAGGATGTATTTTAATTGATTGTCTGATTTTATGTTAATGTGTTATACATTTGATGTTAGCCGCTCTGAGCCTGGCTTCGGCTGGGGAGGGCGGGATATAAATAAATAAATTGTTGTTGTTGTTGTTGTTGTTGTTGTTATTATTATTATTATTATTATTATTATTATTATTATCAGTAGGACATCTCCACAGATAACTGCATCAAGCTCTTCTCAAGTGGTTGACACCAGCTCACAGATCCTCCATGTTTCTGAAGGAAATCGTGCAATAATGCTCCTTCCTAAGTATTTTTAGCCTGCGGTCTGTAAGATACACAAACGCTTCTGAGATAGAGGTGGTCTTCACTGGGAGTTATTGGTGAAGCATATCAACATTTTACCTGTTTGTAAGGAAACTGCTCCATCATTGCTTTACCAAGTGCCTCTTTCGGGTCGAACAGCCAATTATTTCCACCACCTGTCGTTCTCCAGAGTGGAGATGTTACTACCTATCTTTGAAAGCTAACGTGATTAATGAGCCAGGCTTTAAAAACAGTATCCGTGTAATAGATGGAAAATAAATGGATCTCAGAAAATCCACTGAAGTGGTGAAGATGGGCACTTCCATGGCCTTAATCTCCTCTAGCCGTATAGTATTAAATGAATACTGGAGCTATTTCAACATCAGAAAGGTCAGTGCACTGTTTTGATAAATTAGACCTTTTCACTAGCCACAAAGGTTGCCTTGAATTACAAAGGCATTGTTTTTACAAGAGCTTTTGTTTTTAAGCAATGGGCCAAGTTCATCCCTGGGGTACCTTTAATGTACCAGAAATGCTATAACTGCCCTTGATGGTAAATATTTTGCTTTTTCACATTTACTTATTACGTACAACCCATGTTTTCCTTTCTCTGTGAAATCTCACCTCACGTGGTCCTTACTGTTGTGTCCTTTCCGACTCCTTATTTTACTAAAGGAAGGATCAATAACAATCCCACTTCAATATCCCAACTAATTTCTCTTGTAACTGCTATTTCCATCAATATTGGTTGTATTGCCTCTGTTCTTTTGGCATCGTCTCTGCAAGATTTTATGCTGCTGCTGTAATTCTTCATTTAGTTCAATTCTGAAGAAGTGAGATCCTGCAAAACATCTACTCTAATAACATCCTAGAGTGAGAAGCCAGAAAAATACAAAAGAAGTTCAATTCAGGGTCTATCTGTATGGTTAACTAATAACCCTACCACAAATACATTTCCTAGGCATTCTTCTAGCAACTTTCATACATGGTAGAGAAAACAGATGTGGAAGGAGCAGTCATAAATGTATGAAAATGTCATGTAAACCTAGGGTGGAGAGGTTAAATATAAGGTGTTTTAGACAAATGTTACGGCTCTGGTCTTTTGTTACCTCTAGGACCCAATGTTTCTTCATTCCTTCGTGATGGGACAACATGTTGTAATCAAGTTTGACCTTTGTTTCAACCCTGCCCACATAGACCTTCCCACTGTGTCAATTTCACAGGCACAGTTGAAGGAACAGGTTACCCGAGCCTGACTGTGCAGTCACCCGAACTGGGCCCCAAATTTTCCAAATTCTTTCTTCAAGGATCCATTAGCTAAAATCCATTAGCTTGAGCTGTATAACACAAACCAGAGCAAGGATGACAGGATGGCCTTCTCCTTTATCAGTCCATGAAGGCTTAATGGATGGCCTTGTCAGTTCCGAGTAGAGACAGGATGGCGGATCTGGGTCTTATAGGTTGTAAATATCCTGACCACGCTGACGCACAGACCTTGCAAGACAGGCCTGTCAGCCCCCGTGTCCAAGGATGGCACCAGGAGTACCCCTATAGTTGGGTGACCTTTACCCCAAGATAAGAGTACAGAAACAGGAATTTTTACTCATGTTCAAGGATGCAAACTTACGTGTACAAACTCATGAGGCTGGATTCCTGGGGAGGGGGAAAGGGGACCTGAAGGGGATATAAGCTGTATGTAACTGCTCTTTAGGTGTGCTCGCAGTGACTGATCATGCAGTGCCTTTCTCCTATCCTAGGGAGCAGAAATAAACTCTTTCTCTGAACCACCCCTCGGTGTCCATTGACTCCTTCCTCCCTCCCGGGAGCAATGCGCATCCAACCAATGGGAAGGGTCTGAAAGGCTACACCATCTTATCAAACCTGGCCTTTTGATGTGTAGTTTCTCCAAGTCTCCAGTTTTCCATCTTGTAATCTGCAGCTTCACCTACTTAACCATACTTCCAAAATCCCATGCTGCATCTCTGCCAGGAAAAGAGAGACCTTTTCATTTGACTCATCTATTGTTTCCTAGAGTGTATATTTGCCACAGAGAAGGAAGTACCGTACTTGCTTATTATATTATGAGCTGTCTGTATAGATGACTTAGTAGCTGAAAATAGCAATTGTTTTGTTAATTGGTTGCAAGGCTACATTCTGTGTGTTCTTATTGGCATGTTCTGTTATGGGTAGAATTTGAACCATTATACAGCCGTACCTCAGAAGTCGAACGGAATCTGTTCCAGAAATCCATTCAACTTCCAAAACATTCAGAAACCAAGGCACAGCTTCCGATTCGCTCGCAGGAAGCTCCTGCAGCCAATCGGAAGCCATGGAAGCCGCGTCAGACGTTTGGGTTCCAAAGAATGTTCGCAAACTGGAACACTCACTTTCGACTCGCAAGTCGTTCATCAACCAAGGTACAAATGTATCTCCCCCACATTGATGCCTTGAGCGTCTTGAATTTAGTACTGAACAAGAACATGTTAATCCTATAAGGCAGTTCATGCCCTCCAACATTTCTCCAATGAAAATAGTGATGTCCTATTCCATTATTATTATTATTATTATTATTATTATTATTATTATTATTACTGTTACCCTGCCCATCTGACTGAGTTGCCCCAGCCACTCTGGGCAGCTACCAGAATATATAAAAACATAACAAAACATTAAACATTAAAAGCTTCCCTATACAGGGCTGCCTTCAAATGTCTTCTAAAGGTTGTATAGTTGCTTATCTCCTTGACTCAGAGGTTGCATAACTCCATATCCTCCAACATTTCTCTGATGAAAATAAGGACATCGTACGGAAAAGTGGGACATTCTGGGATCAAATCAGAAACCAGAATGGTTTCTGTAAATCCAGGATTGTCCCTGGAAAATAGGCACATTTGGAAGGTCTGGAAGTTGGGTACAGGGAGATTGGGATCGGCCAGAGTTTGACTTAGGAATCAGTGAGTGAATCCAATGTCACTAGGACTCACATAGAAGAAAAGCCACAGAACAAATCTTCTAATGCTACCATCCTATATGCACGTTTACCTGTACATCCCACTGTACATAATAAGACTTAATTCTAAATAGGCATGCACAGGATTGCATTGCTAGCCACACACACACACCCAAAAAACCCTGTGCTGGCACACCTTGAGATAATGAATTCACTTCTGGGAGTTCAGGTTAATTAGCATGATGATTAAGTTATCTCTGCATGCTGGATCTGGTTTGGAAGCCCTTCCACAGAGCCTTTAGACAGCAGGCAATTTGGACTTTGCTGCAGGAAGATTTTCATGGTGGAGCTTGTGGATATTCCTTTTGATATTCATCTTTGACACATATACCCCGCTTCTCACCTTTATATCCATTTTAAGCTCCCATCCACTCTTACCGTGGTTCTCCCTAGGTGAACACTTTTCAAGCAAGTGCTTGGAATTGATTTGATAAAACACACCTACAGTGTAAGTTTCAATTTATGTTTATTCAATTATTTCCTGTAGGGAAACTTAAACTAGGCTGGACAGTAGAGGCCCTATAATATCACCATCATCATGGTTACTGCTACTTTCTTGTCAGCAAGTGAACAAGCAAAAAATCCCATCCAACCAAAATCAGCTGCCATTACGTCCAACTGAGCTCAACAGTTTCATTGAGCTCTACTGATTTCATGCATAACTCACTTTAGTTATAGTGAAACTAAGTCTCCTGCAGAGGCACCATCGTGGCCAAGATGGGGGGGAGCATGCATTGCACGTGTGTGACATCATGTGAACAACGCACAACATACATGCAATGTTGTAGCATTGGGAGAAGGCCAAGCATGGAGTCCAGTGCAGTGTGGCTTCCTCTCTCATGCTCAGGAGAAGCAAGCCATTGAACTTCACTGCTCTCAGCCTCCTCCGCCCCCTCAACAGCCATGGAATTCTACTTAATAGTGATCCAGAGCAGAGCGCCAATGTATAGTTTGGTAAAGGGACCCCTGACCATTAAGTCCAGTCGTGGACGACTCTGGGGTTGCAGTGTTCATCTCGCTTTACTGGCCGAGGGAGCCGGCGTTTGTCCACAGACAGCTTCCAGGTCATGTAGCCAGCATGACTAAGCCGCTTCTGGCAAACCAGAGCAGTGCATGGAAACGCTGTTTACCTTCCCGCCGGAGCAGTACCTATTTATCTACTTGCACTTTGACGTGCTTTCGAACTGCTAGGTTGGCAGGAGCTGGGACTCAGCAACAGGAGCTCACCCCGTCGCAGGGATTCGAACCGCCGACCTTCTGATCAGCAAGCCCTAGGCTCTGTGGTTTAGACCACAGCACCACCCGCGTCCCTTCCAATGTATAGTTAACAGAATAAAAAAACATAAACACATTGCGGGATTAAAAAAAAAGACCAGAGACAATTAAATTTCATCCAGCAGAGCTTTACTGCTACTGAAGGCAAAAGAGCATAATGGTCACAAATCCAATATATTCAGGATTGGCCCTGTCCATAAGAAATCCAATTGCAGCAGACTTAACTTAAACTTACAATAACTTATAATAAGATTAGAACACCACACCAGAAGGAAGATAGAGAGAGAAAGTGAAAACCCAGGCTCCTTCAGGCCTGTTATTATAGTCAGCATGACCTGGGCAGAAGAGATAACAGAATCAGTTTAAACCAGCTGCACTCAGCTTCTCTGAAGGAATAACCCAAACATCATGAACCTTCTGCTTGTTTCTTTCTCACAGAGAAGCTTCCAGAACCCTCTTGAATTGATCGGAATAGGAAAGATCTCTACACATCAGACCAATATTTTCTGCACTAAGAAATGCAAACTGACATCAAGGAGGCCTGCCCCCTGCTAGCAAATATTGAGGGTGCCAAAGAACCCTCCACCCCTAGGAGTTGGCATGCCTGGTCTCTTGCGTTGTTGCCATCCAAAGCCCAGCAGGTGAAGGTAAGAGCACGTGAACAAAACTGTAAATGAGCTCATGATACACAGGGCCAGCTCAGCCATTAGGCAGTGTGAAGCTACTGCCTTAGGTGGCAGAAATCCACGAGGAGGCACCCTTTGGGCACCCTGCCTGCCTTGCCAGCAGAGAAGCAGCATTGGCATCAGCACTGATTTCCAGTGAGTTCACGCTGGCTTCTCACAAGATCTCATTGAAATCGTGTGAGACATTCTGGAGCGCGTGAGATCTTGCATGATTTTGGCGAGACCTCACCTGGAATCAGTGGTGGTGATCAGTGGCGTAGCGTGGGGGGTGCAGGGGGGGCGGCCGCACCGGGCGCAACATCTGGGGGTTAGGGGGCGCGAATTACTTGCCTTGCCCCGGGTGCTGAAAACCCACGCTACGCCACTGGTGGTGGTGGTTGGGTGAGCAGCGCAGACATTGGTGGCCGTGGCAGGGCTGGGTAGCACTTCTCATTTCACCTCAAGCAACGAAACAGAGTAGCCCACCCCTACTTACAATACATGCCACAGAGACTCCTGTGACATTTTCGACTCAACTGCCTTTAAACACACACACACACACACACACACACACACACACACACACAAATTCAACTCTGATGGTTGTTTTATGTTTAGAAACAGCTGGAGAATGTAAGCAGTAAGAGGCTGGGATGATGCTAAAGTTACATCTGCATTTCAAGAGATAATAAAGTTTGAATCTGGAGCATCCATCGGACGGAATGATTTGATGCTTTCTAAGGCTGGTTAAGCAAATGCTACCCTGTTTTGCTATAATGTGTAGGCATTCATTCAAGAGAGAGAAAATGCATGAGATGTTGAGGCTCTTGCACCTATTAGCTCTGCTGGAATTCGTCCTGCTTTTCTTTCGTTCTTTCTTTCTTTCATGAGGATGACAAAAGAGCCAGAGCTCATTACATTCCCAGCTCATAATACCGGCTAAAATTTAACAATACAAAATCTGCAGTAGATGTCTCACAGAATCTCTGCTCCATAGGTTAGTTAATAATAATAATAAAAAGCATGCAAATGAGTACATATGAACTAGTTTCAAAGGAAAATTAAAGGGAATGATGGGGATGAAGAGCCTGCAGGGAGTTACCATTATTCTTACAAAACTAGCTGGGTGTTACCTTTCTAAAGACTTTGCTGGGAAAATATCAAAGATGCCCCTCGGAAGCACAAACGATACCTGTAAATAATAACAGCCTCTATCGCTGTTCCAGCTGTTAGGGAATGAGCATGCATATAAGGGAAGAAATGTTTTGAAAAGTTCTGAAGATGGCAAGCCATCTGGCTTGACTGGGAAGCAGAAAAATGTTCTACTCCCTACATCTCCATGTTAAAGAGATAAAAGGTTAAACATCCCTACTGTCAAACAAGACATATATGTGTCCCCAGTGTGGGGAAGGCTACCTAGTGACCCTTCAAATATTGCTGAACTATAACTCCCTTACTTTAATCAGCAATTATTCCTTTTTTTGGTAGCCTCTACTTTAAAAAGATAAGGGACACGGGTGGTGCTGTGGGTTAAACCACGGAGCCTAGGACTTGCCAATCAGAAGGTCAGCAGTTCGAATCCCCGCGACAGGGTGAGCTCCCATTGCTCGGTCCCTGCTCCTGCCAACCTAGCGTTTGAAAGCACGTCAAAGTGCAAGTAGATAAATAGGTACCACTCTGGCGGGAAGGTAAATGGCGTTTCCATGCACTGCTCTGGTTCGCCAGAAGCGGCTTAGTCATGCTGGCCACATGACCCGGAAGCTGTACACCGGCTCCCTTAAAGCGAGATGAGCGCCACAACCCCAGAGTCATCCGCAACTGGACCTAACAGTCAGGAATCCCTTTACCTTTACTAATTTAAACAGATAGTGTGGATCCCCCCTCAATATAAACTGTCCTGTGTACATATCACACAGTCCCACTGAACAAGTGCAGAGAAGCTGGAATTTGGCGCAAAATTCAGCTTCTTGAAAATACCAGTTTCCGTTTTAAAGGAAATTACAGCGGGTGGCCCTGTGGTCTAAACCACAAAACCTAGGGCTTGACAATCAGAAGGTCGGCAGTTTGAATCCTTGCAACGGGGTGAGCTCCCGTTGCTCAGTCCCTGCTCCTGCCAACCTAGCACTTCGAAAGCACATCAAAGTGCAAGTAGATAAATAGGTACCGCTCTGGCGGGAAGGTAAACGGTGTTTCCTGCGCTGCTCTGATTCGCCAGAAGCGGCTTAGTCATGTTGGCCACATGACCCAGAAGCTGTACGCCGGCTCCCTCGGCCAATAAAGCGAGATGAGCACCACAACCCCAGAGTCATCCGCGACTGGACTTAACTGTCAGGGTTCCCTTTACTTTTTACAGTGTCTATCAAGAAATATTGTGCAGGCAATACTCATTCAAATTTCAGGAGTCAAAGGAAAGCCTTGTGCAAGATTTCCAGTGCTTGGGAAGAAGTTGCTTGACGGCATGACCCTATCCATGTCTGCTCAAAGAATAAGTTCCAGCATGTTCAATGGGCTTACTTCCATGCAAATGAGCACAGGATTGCCGCCTCAGTGTAACAGTGCATTAGCAAGGCAATCTGCTCCTAACAGCTGTTGTAGTGCATATAGTTTGAGCAGCGAGCTATTTCCTTGAAGACAAATGAATTAATCATGTGTGGTGTTTCTCCTCTTCACTCCATGGCCTGTAGGTTTTCCCTTACCGGCTAGTGTCAATATTGATAAATGGAGTCCATTGTGAGCTTTCATTACTAAGCAGCGCTCCTAATGTTCTGGGCGAGGTCCCTTCGCTCAACTCTTTATCCAGTCACTGTTGGTTTTTTGAAGAGCTGGTGGTAGCTGCCGCTGGCTACTAATTCCCATCCATCTTTATCAGTGACACTCACTCTTTGGGCTCTCCATAGCCCATTAGTAAAGCTGGAGAGTCTATTATAACCTAGGCCCACTAAACAATGAATCATTGGCTGCTGCGCATATTATACCTAGAGGAGTTTTACTGCATGTAGGTGGTGTCTGTTCTGCAGTGTTTAAAGGGGAGATGTTTGTTTGTAAGCATATGAGAAACAGAAGCCAAACATGTGTTTCCTGACTGTTTGCATATGCACACCTCACCTCCAGGAATCAGTGCCAGATTGACATATGGGCTGAGCATGCTTGCAGCCCAATGCCTCATCATCTATGAGGGCCTTGGCTTCTTGCCATTTTTTTAAAGGCAGATTTTGCTATCTAGACCCAGCTGCTTAGTAACATTAAAGACATGACATATAAGTCTATGGCTGTACAATCGTTACACCAGTGCATGCTTACTGCTTAGTAAAGCAGACCTTCCAAGTGTCCCTGTTTTCCAGGGACACTCCTGGATTTACAGACGTTGTCTTGGTTTCTGATTTGATCCTGGAATGTCCCGCTCTTCCTTCAGACTTCCCTATTTTCATCCGAGAAATGTTGGACGGTATGGTAGAATGTCCTTATTTTCATTGGAGAAATGTCGGAGGGTAAAAGGTAAGGTAAGGCAAAGGACCCCTGGATGGTTAAGTCCAGTCAAAGGAGACTATGGGGTGCAGCGCTCATCTCGCTTTCAGGCCGAGGGAGCCGGCATTTGTCCACAGACAGCTTTCTAGGTCATATGGCCAGCATGACCAAATCGCTTCTGGTGCAACGGGACACCATGACGGAAACCAGAGCACACGGAAATGTTGTTTACCTTCCTGCAGCAGCGGTACCTATTTATCTACTTGCAATGGTGTGCTTTCGAACTGTTAGGTTGGCAGGAGCTGGGACAAAGCAACGGGAGCTCACTCCATCGTAGGAATTTGAACTGCCGACCTTCTAATCAGCAAGCCCAAGAAGCTCAGAGGTTTAGACCACAGCGCTAACCATGTCCTTATTTTCACTGGAGAAATGTTGGAGGCTATGGAGTTGTGTGACCCTCCCCCCAGCCAAGGTGATATGTAACTATACAACCTTCAGAAGTCATCTGAAGGCAGGCCTGTATAGTGAAGTTTTTTAATGTTTAAGGTTTTATTATTATTTTTTATATGTTGGAAGCCACCCAAAGTGGCTGGGGCAAACCAGTCAGATGGGTGGGGTGTTGTGGTGGTGGTGGTAGTGGAATAAGATGCCCATATTTTCATTAGAGAAATGTTAGAGGGTATGGTAAAGTTTGTGGATGCTTTAAAGCTACTCAGAATCAAATGATAAAGTCGGCTATGAAGCAATACAGTAGACCCTCTGGATACAAATTTAATTCGTTCCGGGGGTCCATGCACACCCTGAAAAATCCATATCCATGTGGCGCAATACAGTGGTACCTCGGGTTACATACGCTTCAGGTTACATACGCTTCAGGTTACAGACTCCACTAACCCAGAAATAGTGCTTCAGGTTAAGAACTTTGCTTCAGGATGAGAACAGAAATTGTGCTCCAGTGGCGCGGTGGCAGCAGGAGGCCCCATTAGCTAAAGTGGTGCTTCAGGTTAAGAACAGTTTCAGATTAAGTACGGACCTCCGGAACGAATTAAGTACTTAACCCGAGGTACCACTGTGGAGCGCTTCTGCGCATGCATGAGCAGCGAAACCCAGAAAAATACTTCCAGGTTTGCCGCTTTTGCAACCCGGAGTTTACATTACTCGAGAGTAGTCTAACCCGAGGGTCTACTCTACAGTGCTCAGACCACTGCCTATTATTATAGCATGCGCTTTTAGAACAGGTGAGGATTCTTTTACATCATTGTGAATCGCAATAATATTTCATGCTGAGTTTGTGTGAGAGTAACAAAGTGTTGTTGGTAAAGGAAAGTGATTATAGAATAGGAAGTAAATACTCATACGTTTAAAACCACTCAAGTCACATGGCTTTGTACAGCAGGCAGAAACAGCCCTGCTTAATCCCTCAGATACAGAACATTCATATTTAATGCACACTTCAGTATATGACTTTACTTGGCTGGAAAAATGCATTGCAAAGTTCAGAGAAGTGTGAATTTTGAAGGGTGATGTGTTTCAGCTTGCCTATTGTTTCAGAAAGTGCAAATAAAGTACGTTTGTCCATAATTGTGAACAGAATTGGGGTTTCCCCCCACATCCCCAGCAACAAGATTAACAACACAGAACAGTTATGAATTCACTGAGCTTTGATTATTCAGGCCTTTGATTGTTGCATTGTTGTGCAACCTCCCGGTGCCAGAGAGGAAGTTTCCGGAAGTCAGTGGGTCAGTGGGGCTGGCATTCTGATTCGACAAGGTGGTGCCTTCATCAAGAGCAATGGAAATGGGAGATAAAACAAGGGACGAGTTTGGTTGTGGGCTTCCTTTTGAGCAAGCAATGTACATGCTCCCGTGCATTGAGTTATCAGAGGAAGATTGCTTCATTGCAAATGTGAAGGGGTCCTTGGGCAAGCGCTCTGAAGCAATGGTGGCAGATTGCATTTGGGTCAAACGATTGGGAAATGTGACAGGCAGCAAAAATGCCTCAAGCAAAAACACTCAGTCCTTTTACACACGCATATACCCTCCCAACTATCCTTCAGTATCCAGGATACATCTCGTCATTTGTTTCCTTTTCATCAGGGTGAAAAGCCTATCCATGATGAAAGCTGATTAATTTCAATAAATAATCTCTCTACGAGGACTTTCTCCTGCTTCTCCTATCACACTCCTAACACCAGGAGAAACCTTCCCGATTCATGTGGTATTAAAATTAATCATTCATTTTCCTCAAGGCATATAGCCAGGCAGCTCTGTTTATTTCATAGATTGATTAATTAAATTTATATACCACCCTTCAACAAAAGATCCCAGGGCAGTTCACAGGGGAAAAAATGCAAGATACAACACAAGTAAATAATTAAACACAAGGAACAGAATGATAACACATAGTTGTTGTTTATTCACAAAAATATTAATCTAGTGTTATTATCTGAAGTCCATAAAATGGCAAGGTTCCCGCCACTAACCCAAGCTGGAAACTGCCCTGAGCACTGCCACCTCAATATGGCCTTGTGCACATCTGCAAATACGCATTCAGGAGAGCATGGAGACAATGAGGCTCACCAGCTCAGCTGCTGAGGAGCAAGAGACATGGTGCAATGGTGGCAGGCTTTTTCAAAGTAAAAGCCAGCTGTTGCTCATTCCTCTTACATAGCCAGCAAGTTTCTCTCTCAGCTGAGTGGCTGTGTGGTACTACCACTGCCACATGCATTGCCATTGGGGGTGCTCACCTGACATCAACGCCATAATCCATAAACGCCATCCAAGAAAGGAATTTTCCTGCATTGGCAGGTTTTGCCTTTCCCATAGCAAAATGTCACAACTTGGGCGGTTTCAGGCCCTGGGCGGAATCCTTTAGTCTATCTTTCCTAAATGGGGGGGGGGGCGTGAAGCTGTGACCCACGCTTCCCTTGTGGTGGCAATCCCAGGGTTCCCCTTAAAGGGGTCTTCAGAGGAGGCGACGGCGGCAAAATGGGGGGTGGGCTCTCTGCTTGAACATATGTTCTCCAGAGCCAGCCCAATCCCCACACATTCTGGATAAACCTGATGTCCCCCAGATCCCCGGCTGGGGACTGGGAAGGATAAACGCCCAATGCCTGAGCCAAGGTCTCCCTACATCTGAAATTTAATAAAGTTGTGGCCAATTTTAATCCCATAGCACATTGTCTTGAGTCATTATTCCACTTGGGAGGTCACCTGGGGTTGGGGGGACTCCGCCTGTCCACGCAAATGCACCCCATTGCTTCTTATGCCCTGTAAAGAGCAGAACACAAAGGTATCTGCCTCTTGCACGCTTTATTTAATCATCATCACCACCAGTATCATCCTTTCAAGAGGTTTCAGGCAAGAAAGGTCACTGCGTCCTCCTCTGAGGCCATGTGTCTTTCCATTTTCTTCATCTCTCATTTCTCTTTAGCTGTCACATGGAAAGCCTGGGGATTTGTAGAAAGCAGCTCAGCCTGCCCTGGCATATAGATGCCTGGTGTGAAAAGGTTCACCTACCGATTGTCAGCTTTTCATGCAGTTGTTAAAAACAAAGGAGCTGCAAGTCCAGAGAAAAGAGTGGAATCTGTTTTGGAAGATGGATGAAGAATGCTATGCATTATAATTGTTACCATATTATATTTACTTCATTATTTCAATGGTAAATAAAGTATATGGGAAAAACAATGTGTAAAAAAATAATCTCTGTGTGTGGGTGTGTAATAAGAGATGTTAAGGCTTACTATATGCAGAAACAGTTCATGTTTAACCTAATTATAAACACACTATCCAACCAACTCATAATACACAAATTTAGTGATGCAATGGGTATAACAAAAATAATAAATACATGTACAATATGATTTGATGAATGTGGCTTCTTGCTCCATTATTTTTTCCTTGTTAATACGGAATTTTTACAAAATTATTCCTATGACCCTCATCCCCCAACTCTTTTGCATCTCATCTATTTATAGACATAGCTTAAATCCTACACATGCATAACTCAAAATAACATATAATCTTCTATTAAAATCTAGGGTGTTTTCCCCCCAATAGCCTGAATTGCTGGAACCCAACTGTTCAAAATCTTGTTATCAAACACAAGGTTTTTTGGTCTTTCTAAATTCTGCCAAATAAGCATTTTTTCTTCTTCCAAACTGAGTCAGAGTCCTTAGTCCTGCCATTACAAAGGAGACCAAGAATCTAGCCTTATTGTCTTTGAAATGTCACTCGAATTCCCTCTGTGTCTTTCTTTCTCTGCTGAAAAAATAAGGTTAATAAGACCTCTCCATTTCTGAAACATGCTTTGAGATCGTCAGATGAAAGGCACCGTATAAGTACAAAGCTGAGTTGTAAACAAGTCATGTACTGTTTGCTATCACTGTGATCATTCAGCAGCGGTGTCTTTTGTATCCCCCCCCCCCACCTCAGGATTAATAAAGAGTCAGAGCACTTCACCATGTACCCTTTATTCTGCGACATTACAGAGGTGGTGTCTAGGGGACGCAGGGCCATAAGAAGCAATCAACTAAATACTAAAGAAATCTGGAGCGGGGGAGAAATCTTGTGGCACCCGCTTTGTGACTGAGCGGTAGCCTTAATTATTAGCAGCCTGGATTGTGTGGTGCAACTAAGCAGAGTGCAACATACAGGAGATATCCAAGTACAATAAACACCTAGACTACAGCCCGGCACAATGTGGAACTACTCCAATGGTGACAGATGTTGGAGAAGGAGTGGCTGTTGCCCACACAGATGCAGATTTGTGGCATGTGGGCGCAGTGGAAATGGGACAAAATGGGCAACCTTGTTGGGCGACATCAGGCCACAACTTTATTGATTACACAACAGGTTGTCACGGTCCGGTTTACGGGCGGTCAAAGTCCTGGCGGGGGATGTTGGGAACAGGGGCAAGATGGCAGGGTGGGAGCAAGAACAGGAGTCCGGAAGCCAGGAGTCAGAAAGCCAAGGGTCCGAGGGTCAGAGAGCCAGGAGTCAAGAAGCCAAGGATCAGGAGACCAAGAGTCAAGGAGTCAAGGGTCCGAGGATCAGGAAACAAGGAGCCAAGAAGCCAAGGGTCCGAGGATCAGGAAACAAGTAGCCAAGAAGCCAAGGGTCCGAGGATCAGGAAACAAGGAGTCAAGAAGCCAAAGGCAGGTCAGCCAAAGGGAAATGCTGACCTTATATCCCTTCCCGGCTCTTGTCACCGGGTGCTGTGAGTTACCTATTCGGCCTCACCTGTGCGGGCACACCTTGCCTCTTCCGAACAAACTTAGGAAAGCCCCAGTCCTGGGAAGCCCTACCGGTCACAGGGCCTGTCTCCTGCACGCACTCCTAACACAGGTAATGACAAGCGTGAGCAGCAGTAAATCACACCGAGTGAGTTGTACTTAACTCTCTATTAGAGAAACCGGATCTACACAGGAGTCTCAGGCCTAATGAGCACAGCAACTCATCTCTGTCAGGTCTTGCCCCATGAAGCAGTTGCCGCACAAGGTCCCCGCCTCTCCACAGTTGCCTGTGTCTCCTCTTCTCCATGTGCTTTCCCCAAGCAATCAGAGACTGTGCCTGCATGCCTGCCTTTGCTCCTCCTGCTTCAGACCTCTCCTGGTCCAGGGGGGAGGGGAGTTCAGATCCCATCCAGTGACATTTCTACCAGACTAAGTTGTGATAGAGGGCTAAAGATGCCTAATAGAATGAAGCACTCATTGAGGGAAGGGCAGAATAGCTCTCAAACCAGAGCCAGTTGAAGTTGGGAGGGAAAATTCCTATCCGGCCCAGTCAACCAGGGACCCAGGAGCCCAGGGTGGAGGGTGGGAAAGCTCACGTTCAAAATGACCCCCATTTCTTTTGAATGTACCTGACCCCTTCTACTGTCTCGCAAGATCCTATGAGATGATGAGAATTCCCACGGGATCTTGCAAGAGTGTTGTGGAATGTTGAATCCCTTCCTCCACCTCCCCTTGCACCACTGTGTTGCTGGCCAAAGGTGTCCCACCACCACTGTCCTGGGTCTACGAGTCCTGGGTCTCGTAAGTCTTCTTCCTCTGTGTCATCCCTGGGGATCCTTGGGCTGGTGCCTCCCAGCACTCTTCATCATCCATCCAGTCCCTGACACCACGTCTCACCCCTTCCCCTCTCCTTCTTGGTAACACCAACAAACTATGGCATTGAGAAGCCAGGAGAACAACAGAGTCCCAGTTGCTACTGGGGATATCCCAACTACATAACAGCAGGGCCATTTAGGTTTGATGAGGCCCTAAGCTGCTGAAGGTAATGGGGCCCTTTCCAGCTGTCCTATGTCAACAACAAATTGTCGCTGTTTTTTGTGTTGGATATATGCTATATATTAAAGCCAGTGTGGTGTAGTGGTTAAGAGCGGTAGACTCGGAATCTGGTGAACCGGGTTCACATCTCTGCTCCTCCACATGCAACTGCTGGGTGACCTTGGGCTAGTCACACTTCTTTGAAGTCTCTCAGCCCCACTCACCTCACAAAGTGTTTGTTGTGGGGGAGGAAGGGAAGGAGATTGTTAGCCGCTTTGAGACTCCTTTGGGTAGTGATAAAGAGGGATATCAAATCCAAACTCCTCTCCTCCTCCTCCTCCTCCTCCTCCTTCTTCTATATGGTAATTTGTGGACCTAATAGGTATCTAAAGCCATTTGCACATGCTGCTACGCAACCAGTCCATGCAGAATGTAGGCACCCTATATATAGAAATGAGCAAACCAGTGATATTTTAGGGAGCAGGCTAGCAGGCGGGGCCCATTACTTACATCATGTTGCTGCATGTAGGTTTTATTTTATTTGTGTTTTATCTTATATTTTGGAAATGTACATCCAGGGTTTTTTGCTTCAAATTTTGTGCGGGCCCCCAAGAGAGTGGGGCCCTAAGCTATAGCTTGTTTAGCTTATACGTCAATCCTGCACTGCATAAAAGCACGGCAAATTTCCAGCATACAGGACCGGCCCTAACAATTGACAGTGTGTAATAGTCACTTCAGCCACCTGATTTGGGGTGTTGTCTATATGCAGTAAATTATTAGTTACTCTATTTTTGTTTGGTTTTTACTTTCAAGAGAGAAAGACACCTGCAGGATTTTCCGCCTCAGGTGCCAAAATAACTTGACCAGCGTTGGGTGCTGTGCTCCATGATGGAAGGAAGAAACAATTTGCTGCTTTGGCTCAGACAGCAAAATATCTTAGACTGGCCTTGCTGCTGCTCATGGGAATCTCACTAACTGGAGTGAGGCAATCACATGAAAGGGTGAAGGAAATGCCAGTGTCTTCCTCAGTCTGACTTTAATATGGGTTTAGAAGCATACAAGAAGGAAGCTTTTATAAGAGAAACTGGATACTAAATATATATGTATTGTTTTGCAGGATATTTTGGGGGTGAGGGAAATAATTCATAAGCTTCAAAATGACTCTAATTCTCAGAAGCCATGAGTCAAATGTATAGTTTTGTAAGCTTTGGATGTAGGTATTGGAACACAGTGGACAGAAGAAGCCCATGAGAATTCCGATCAATATTTTCAACAGAATCGAAGGCCACGCGTCTTAAAAATAAATATAAATCCCCTCTGTAGTGCCTCAGAAACCTCAGCCCATGTTTGTAGAATTTCTAGAGTAGCTTTCAAAACGTCCATTTCTTCAGCACAGGAGTTAAAGAATTACTCTCATCCTTCCAAGGGACTGAGGCACGCACAGCTAACTAGTAAGAGAATATGCCTTCTCCAGTTCATATCTTATTAGCGGGGTTTGAGAAGGAGCTGTAGGGGTTTGAGAAATCTGCAGCAAGAGACTGAGGTGATTTGGTGAGGTAAAAGCAATCTGAGACAGAGGGAGGGAGAAAGCTGTCCACAGAGGAGCCATGGGAAGGCAATGGAAGAGTAAGCAACAGTGTTTTGATTTTTACCTTCACCCACCTCGCAACCTGCAGTGGATCTCTGCAGCTGACTAAGCAGCGATAAGCTGGAGGCCTCTAGCTGCATCCAACCAAGTCACAAGCCTGAGAGGCGGATGACCTAATTTCCTACTGATTGTCAGTTTGAGGGGAAAGACTCTGGGTATTATCTGTTGTATAAGGTTTATACTGCTGAGATCAGTTAACTTAACAATGTTCATAGAAGGAAAGTTTCTCATTTGCTCCTCATCCCACCTGCCAATCACTGCACAGCCGCTTGCAACCCCAAACAAAGAGAATATTGCAGTAGTTTTCCTAATATAATGCTAGAAGTTCTGTTTTGTAATACAGTGGTGCCTCGCAAGACGAAAAGAATCCGTTCTGTGATTCTCTTCGTCTAGCGGTTTTTTCGACTTGCGAAGCAAGCCCATTGACGGATTAGCGGATTAGCGCTATTAGCGGCTTTTAGCGGCTTTTAGAGGCTTTTAGAGGCTTATCTGCTGATCGGATCAGCTGATAAGCGGCTTAGCGGCTTAGAAAAGGGGGGGGAAGGAAAAAAACCCAGCAGGAACTCGCAATACATTATCGTCTTGCGAAGCAAGCCCATAGGAGATTCGTTTTGCGAAGCACCTCCAAAACGGAAAACTCTTTTGTCTAGCGAGTTTTCCGTCTTGCGAGGCATTCGTCTTGCGGGGCACCACTGTATTCTTATCACATTGCAGTACCTGTTCCATTATGGAATTGTGGCTTTCCGTCCAATAGACCGGCATGTCAAGCTAAATTGCATCCCCACCAGTGAGTAGTAGTAGTAGTAGTAGTAGTAGTAATAATAATAATAATAATAATAATAATAATAATAATAATAATAATTTATTTATACCCCACCCATCCAGCTGGGTTTCCCCAGCCAATCTGCGGCCTGCCCACTCTGGGTGGATCCCAACAGATTAAAAAGGTAAACGAACCCCTGAGCGTTAGGTCCAGTCGTGGCCGACTCTGGGGTTGCAGCGCTCATCTCGCTTTATTGGGCGAGGGAGCCGGCGTACAGCTTCCGGGTCATGTGGCCAGCATGACTAAGCTGCTTCTGGCGAACCAGAGCAGCGCACGGAAACGCTGTTTACCTTCCTGCCGGAGTGGTACCTATTTATCTACTTGCACTTTGACGTGCTTTCGAACTGCTAGGTTGGCAGGAGCTGGGACCGAGCAATGGGAGCTCACCCCGTCAAAGGGATTTGAACTGTTGACTTTCTGATCGGCAAGTCCTAGGCTCTGTGGTTTAACCCACAGCACCACCCGCGTCCCTCCCAACAGATTAAAAACAGAATAAAACACCAAACATTAAAAACTTCCCTGAGCAGGGCTACCTTCAGAAAATTGGTTTTCCTTCATTTGCAAGGAATCGTACAAAACAAATTGGCACTAATAAAGAAAAGTTCCAGGGTGGCAATAGAAATCAAACTAAAAAATGCTTTTGCAGTTCATCAAAACTATCCAGCAATATCAAGTTATAGGAAAACTGGTGCTATTAACAATAATCCTTCTAGTTGGTTAATTGGTTCGGCAACTTCCATGCACATGACATGTATGCTAATTATTTCCCCCAAGAATTAAATGAACACTAATCGGAGGCAGCTGCAGGAGAGCTATGAGATTCAGGTGAGGGTCAGAAGCCTTGTCAATCCCAGCAGGTATGACGACCTGGCCTGGCCACCATTCTCCTAAAAAGGAGAAGCCTAGCATGGAAGATTTGTGTATAGTACACAGATCTGAAAGGACCACAAACCACCCAAAAGGTTTGGTAAAACAGTCATAGCAGATACAGCTGTTGTTACTAACTCAGAGAAGGTTTGGGAGCCTTCAAGCTTCGAAGAGGTCCAAAGTCTAACCTCAGAGGATGCTGGTCCATGGTTAAATGCCATGAAGGCTGAACTTGATTCCTTAGAGAGGAACAAGACATGGGAACTAGTTCCGGGCCTGCCCAGGCCACAAAAGGTTTACAAAGTTCAGTTATTGCAAAAGTTTTTCAGTGTTAATTTCATGCATTTTTTAAACTCACCATGGTATTTAACGATAATATCTTATGCCCTTTAGAGGAGAAATTGTGAATTGTAGAATTTTAAATATCTAACATCCTTGGCTTCACTCAATTTTGCTTATAACACTCTTCCATTTTCTTCTAGTTATAAGGGTGGGGGATGGGGCCCCTGCCTCACAAGTGGAGTAGCCTAAGGCCTCTCTTCATCTAAAGCCCTAAACGGCCTCGGCCCAGTATACCGGAAGGAGCGTCTCCACCCCCATCGTTCTGCCCGGACGCTGAGCTCCAGCGCCGAGGGCCTTCTGGCGGTTTCCAAAGCTACAGGGAACCAGGCAGAGGGCCTTCTTGGTAGTGGCGCCCGCCCTGTGGAACGCCATCCCATCAGATGTCAAAGAGATAAACAACTACCTGACATTCAGAAGACATCTTAAGGCAGCCCTGGTCAGGGAAGTTTTTAATGTGTGACATCTTAGTGTATTTTTGGTCTTTGTGGAAGCCGCCCAGAGTGGCTGGGGAAACCCAGACAGATGGGCGGGGTACAAATAATAAATTATTATTATTATTATTATTATTATTATTATTATTATTATTATCCGGCCCTGCTTGTAACCTCACATCTCTCAGTGTGGACACAACAACAAACAGTCTTCTCCTTCTCTGATCACTCTTCCTTGTCCCACCACCACTTCCTGGGCTCTGAGCATCCTTCCTTTGCAAGTTCCCCAGCTGGTTCCTCCCACCATTCCTCTGTGTCCAACCAGTCCATGACATGCTGCATTGGTGCCAATTTCCAGTGAAATCTCAACTAAACCCACCACCCCACAAGAGATGCTTTGGTGGGGGCTTCTCAACACAGCAGGGCAATGGTAGGGAGAGACTTCCTATTTAACCTCAGGCGGCAAAACAGGATGTGCTGTCCCTGCTTGAGACTAGCCAGTCATTTCCTGGGTCCAAAGAAGACCTCTTTATAAACAGCCATAATGTGACCCCCTTAAGAGGATCGGGGCAGGAATGCCAGTTCTTTGGAGAAAATCCATGCAATTGGCTGATATCATGTGGTTGGATAATTCAATTCTACCTGCAGCGGGGTGTAAAATTGCCCTGGTTACATTGCAGGGTTAGGTCAGTGAGCAAATCTCACCATTATTTATGTGCAAATGAGATTTCTCAAAACCTTGCTTTGCCTTCCTAAATAAAATTTAAAGAGATATGTGCTAAAGCACCTGTATGGACATGCCACAGAGGAGAGGGCCAGTGCGTCTTAAAATACAGGTAGAAATTAGGGCTGGGGGAGGAAACAATGTTTATGTTCCGTTGTGAAAGATCTTCAAATTTCATCTCTTTGCTGCCCTCTAGTGATTTGACTTTTTGATCGGTTCCTGTATTTCACAATCTTTTGAGATGGATTTTCTGAGATAGAGCTGGTGGTACAATAACAATAAAATAACAATAAAGGGGGGGATTACCTACCCCAGGAGGAGGCCATCACCCCTGTAGCTGATTTTAGCAGACCTCCTAATTCAAAGAACAGTGGGACAGCCCAAACCAGTGGCTCATACAACAAGCAGCCTCGTGAAGCCAGGTAATTCTGCTGCATCTTAATATCAGGAGTGATGAATGAGCTGACACATCAGATGCAACGACACACCTGAATTTACCTGTCTCCACTGCAGGCTGATTGGAAGAAGGCAAGGCGAGGAGTAAATCAGGCAAGGATGAGGCATCCTGAGACGCGGGTGGGTACATGAGGCTTACCGAAGCATTCCATACAATTTAATTTACATATTCCATGTAGCATATTAGACTCACTGTTTGCTATAGTGCTCGCATGTAGAAAAAAAGAGACACTTCTGTATTGTTATATGAACTTTTAGCAAGTCTCAAACAATGGCAGCCGGGAGCAACTGATGTGTTTGACTACAAAGGGGATTTCAAATCTTTAAGTAGATATTGTGGAGTTACAAAGTTCAGCACGTTGCAAGCAATAGTATCTCCCACTGAAACCACTGGGACTTCATTTCTGCTGAAGTGTGTGCTATGTTTTTGTGTCCTCAATAAAAAAACAAACTCCTTGCTGACTGTTTTATTACAAAGCTTGAAATGCATATAATAGATTTCGTGCATTGTTATGTTCATAGCTTTAATTGCTTTTAGCAGCTTCACGTCTTATTTGTATAATAACTTTCCCCCACGCAGTGTCCTGTTCATGCATTAACCTGTGTCTTGTAAAACAAGCTGCTTACATTTGATTCCTCTTATGCAAACAAGCATTTTCAAACACAAAATAGTTTATAGCTTTGTTTTCCTTTCTCTCTCTAGATAAAATGAAAGCATGCCTCCAGTTATATGGCGACACATCGCTACTTGTCAGTGGGTGCATGCAGACACGCGGTCTACTCAGCTTCCTTCTCTCCTTTGGCTATGAGAGGAGACATGTTGATTGGGGGCCTGTACATATTCAGTAAATAAGTAAAAATGAATGAAAAGGTGTTATGTACTGAGCTGAGTCCTAGAACAATAGGATCCAGAATGCAGCAGTCTGATTGGTCCGCAGGAGCCACTCAATCCAGCACCGGGTGGAAGTGAATCAGCGACCTGATTGGCCTGCAGGAGCAGCCAATCAGGCTCCTGGATTAAGTGAGTCAGCAACCCAATTGGCCTAAAGCAGCCAATCAGGCTTCTGGAGGAGGTGAATCCGCAACCTGATTGGCCTACAGGAGCAGCCCGGAATTAGCTAATCACGTGGGGCCCATTGTGTAAATAATATATATATAGAGAGAGAGAGAGAGAGATTTTGGGGAAAGTTTCATTCATTGCTACTATGAGCTGAATAAAGAGCATGAAATTCACACTCGAATCCGAGTATTTCAAAAGTGCTTTGAATTCCACAGATTCATAGAATTGGAGGCGGCTTTGCAAGTCATTTCATCTGTTTTCCTGCCCCGTGAAGCCAGAGCATTCCCAACAGATACCTCTATACAAGGGAGAGACACAAAAGTTGTTGAGCTATTTGGGGGTGGGGGAGGCAAAGTTGCCACACGCCAGGGTTTTCCCGGGCATTTTACCAATTTTTGGAAATTCTGACCAGACGCTGTTTCCAGCAGACAAATCCCAGATATGTCCAGGAAATTCTGGGTATATGGCAGCCCTAAAAGTGGTCAATTACTAGCAAGACATTTCTCTTTCTGTAACTGAAGTCCATTAAATCGAGTTCTGCTTGGAGAGGAGCATTCCCATAATTTAGTAAATTAAACACACACATACACCACACACACAGTTTGATGGTGTGTTTATAGTAGCGTCCTAATGCTACCTTGCCAATTACATGCCTCCACCAATTCATCAAGTAATTCATTATTTGTTCTTTTTACAGCATCAGTCAATCATATCCCCGTCGAATCCTCAAGCTGACTTACAACCAAGCAGCCTAATGATTGTAATGTCACAATTAAGCTTGAGTTAATTAATCTCCCAATTAAGCTGATGATAGTTTGCAGCCCCAATTTATAGAGGGGCTTGAAAAGACATGGTCCCACCCCAAAGGATGGGGATATTCATAATGAATCTGCTGGATCATAAAACTGTTCATCTTTTCCCTCTTTGTTAGATCAATATTTATTTCGCGGTTAATAAAAGTCTTTGTAATATTGCACAAAGAATCATGGCAGCTATAGAGCACACCAGGGGGAAAGTGCTGAGCTTCCCAAATAGATTTTTTTTTTTGTGACATCCAAATGTTTTAGGAGTGATTATATACCTTCCTATTTTAATACAGATAATGTTATAATTCTTGAAAATATTACACCATCTGGCATTGTTTAGATGTAAGGATTCAACTTTTCCCAGTTTTTCAAAAGTGCCTCAAACACTAGACAAATTCAAATGAAACCCTTTTCCTGTCTTGGACAAGGATTTAATCCTATTGAACGCAATGCAGCTTGCTTTTGAGTAGACATGTTGAGGGTTGCAGTATATCCCACTTAGACTGCAACACGGGGAAATATTTTTTCCCCTATTATGTTTTTACTGTAATTTTACTGGTGTTAGCCGCCCTGAGCCCAGCTCTGGCCAGGAAGGGAGGGGTATAAATAATAATAATAATAATAATAATAATAATAATAATAATAATAATAATCCTAAGAAAAATTAACTTAAGGTTTACATAAGGAATGTTTACTGCCCCCTCCTTCTTGCTGGAGAGCCAAATTTGCTGGGAGATAGAGCTGCCCACCTGTCAATCACCTGGTGTCACTTTGACATCAGCTGATGCTTTGAAACCCTGGTTTTCATGTCCTGAAAGCTCATTGTGGCTCTGTTTAAAAGCCCCTTGAGCAACAGCCCCACACTGCTTTTAAATCTCCAAATCCCAGAGGTTCAAAGAACAGAACAGGGCTGTTTGCCAAAGGGCTTTTAAACAGCCCCATCTTGGAGCAGCCAGTTTTTGGAGGTTCTGTCTCCACTTTAACAGCAGTTTCAGTGGAGACCACTTCTCCCTCCTGGGCCAAGGCATAGTCTCTCCACCCATCAGCTGCTCCAGCAAGCAAATAATCAGAAGATCACTTTAAGTGTTCAAGTGTTGATTTGAAGCCCCTGCTTACCTGCCCCAGGTACAATGGGTGGGCATGGCTTGCCCAAGACTGCCTTGCAGGACAAATGGGGAGGCCCTGCACTACATTCTATCCAAGTTGTTCAGGAGACTTTTTAGGGGCACAGGTGGCTGCAGGGGAAATGTGAAGACAGGGAACTTTCCTTCCACAAACTTCCTTAGGGTTGCAATCCTATGTCCACTTACTTGGGAGCACAGACGATCCGAGCAGCTGATTCTGTCCTGCTTCAGTCTTGTTAGCACTCAATCCAAGCTCTGTTCCACCCCATATTGTGTAGATATTTTAAAAGAACACACCCAAAACCCACGTTTAAAATTCTACACATTTTTGCACATTTTCTATGCACTTTTTTACTGTAAAATATGTAGTTTTCAAAACTTTCCCCCCATAAAATGCACACTTTTAATGCAACTTTACATAAAAATCGATTGTTCGCACTTTTATGCACCAAAACTGCGCTGCCAAATCCAGAGACTTGTGTGATTCTATGGGAAGTTGCATTCCGGTCCACAAAAAAAGTTTCGGAACAATGGATCAGGTTGGTCTGCTGCAAAAAATTCAGATCAAGCACCTTCTTCCCTTAGCCTGGGACTAGCAAGGGTTTGCTTTTGCACAGACACGTATAGGATCGTGCTGCAAGTTCTGTTTATTAGGATCTAAGTCCATATCAACATATTCATGTCAAACTGGCATTGTGAGGGGATTGAAAGGGGAATGGATCACTCAGAAGCCCCCTCCCCCCCCCAAAAAAAATTGTGCCAATGTGGACAGCTGGTCTACACATTTCATCAGGTCGTCTGAAATGGTTTCAGCTGGGAAAAAAATAGGCAATGACTTGTTGTGTTGATCACCTCTATCACATTAATAGTTTTGTGACACTGTCAGACATTTCTGCAAGCCAATGGTGTTTTTGGTATCTTTTAATCTCTCCATATGATACAGCTGATCCATGCAAGGAAGTTTTTATCTTGCTCAATATTGTCTGTGCCTACCGTCCTCTGCATGTTGCTTCAGAGGTAAAAATGCATAGGGCAATTGATTTTTAATTCCTCTGATGTGATAGATCTCTGAGGGACTCATTCTAGTTGCAATTTGACTCTTAGGACAGAAGTCTCAGGCATTAAAAAGATTAAAGAAGTCAAATTTATCACAACTACTATTCCAGATGGGAGTAAATTGGCAGAATCTCCTGGTTGGCTGCCCGTAGTCTTCATTTCCCTGCAATCAGCGCCTTCAAACCCTTGGTAACAATGGCAGGCGAATTTCTCTGCCATTATTCGAAGGTCAACAGGCGATGCTTCCCCTCTTACGGTAAAGCCCAGGCCGCCTGACGCTTCTATTTGGAAGTTCTGAGGATTTAAATGGAGGTAATCTAAGGCTTTCCAGTTCCTTCGAACACACCTCCCGTTGTTGTGACAAAGATGCCAGCTGCACACCTCGGCCGCTTTGGTTACATTGATGATGTAGAAGCCCAACTCGGAAGCAACGAATTGTTTCACCTTTGTGCAGTTGACCTGGACGGAGCAAGAAGAAAAATAAGAGGTTGCAAATTGCGTGAAGGCATGCCCTTCTCAATTCACATCAATTCAGCATAGTAAAATGGTGCCTATATTGCATGACACCTCAAAAGCCCATGAGATCAGTAGAAACTTTTCGATTTCTAACAATGCCTTTCCAGATGAATTTGACGTTTCTCCTGCCAATCGGATGCTCGTACATAAGGAAGAGCAAGTGTCCTGATTCCTTAGCCGCTGAGGAGAAAAAATGATTTTGGCAGGCAAGGCTTGGTATTAAAGGGTGAGGAAAGCTGCAACTACTGAAATTTCCTATTCTAGGCAATTTTGAAGATACAGAAGATGGAAGTCTAGCTATGTTCATTGTGAAGATTATGAATAGTGCAGAAAAAAACACAGTGGAGGGTGGGTGAGGACGGGACATAAAAGGAAAGTATAATTTCTCTTTAGACAAAAATCACAACTGATTTGGTTTGATTATGTCATATCTGTTTTGCTGTTCAGTACTGTTCAATACTTAAGGTTTTGTTTTGTTTTTTACTATCTTGTGTTGTTGTTTTTTACTTTTTGTACCCCTGCAACACTAAGGAATGACAAGCTACACTTGTTTAAATTATCTCATCTACTCAGGTATAAAAACGATAGGAGCCTTATGCTATACAGTAGTACCTCGGGTTAAGAACTTAATTCGTTCTGGAGGTCTGTTCTCATCCTGAAGCAAAGTTCTTAACCCGAGGTACTATTTCTGAGTTAGCGGAGTCTGTAACCTGAAGCATCTGTAACATGAGGTATCACTGTAAGCTCAGGTCTTAAGATATTGAGCCTTAGAATTGGCAGGGGGATCCTATTGTGGTGCCACCACTAATTGCTGACCAGATGGCATTGATCACTGATGCCAACTATAGTAAGGTTACCAGACTTCCCTGTTTCCCAGGGACAGTCCCCAGATTTACAATCAGTCCCTGACAAAATCTATCTCCTTCAACTGAAGTTGAAAAGCGTCCCCAGATTCATTGAAAAAAATCTGGTAACCTTCAACTATAGGGAGTCCTTGGGGCACAAGCAGCCACATTTTTTTTTTGTTGTGGGTGCTCAGCACCCAGGGTTAAGGTAAAGGGACCCCTGACTATTAGGTCCAGTCGTGACCAACTCTGGGGTTGCGGCGCTCATCTCGCTTTATTGGCCGAGGGAGCCGGCGTACAGCTTCCGGGTCATGTGGCCAACATGACTAAGCCGCTTCTGGCGAACCAGAGCAGCGCACAGAAACACTGTTTACCTTCCCGCTGGAGTGGTACCTATTTATCTACTTGCACTTTGATGTGCTTTCGAACTGCTAGGTTGGCAGGAGCAGGGACCGAGCATTGGGAGCTCACTCCGTCGCGGTTATTCGAACCGCCGATCTTCTGATCGGCAAGTCCTAGGCTCAGTGGTTTAACCCACAGCACCACCCATGTCCCATCAGCACCCACACTATGGGGCCTCCAATATGGCTTCCAGGGTCACCAAGCACTGCTGTGGTGCGCATGATGTCATGACATCACAGCGCAATGTGATGTCATGATGTCACATCATGCGCCACTGGGCACCCACAACCTGGGGCTCAAGTAGGCGCCCTGACATTGATTGACCCACAACAGGGCCTTCTTGGTAGTGGGCCCCACTTACAGAATGCTGGGAAGGTGATTGTAACATTTAGGCAGAAATCAAAAACCCTAGAGTTTGTTGGCTGACAGAGATTGTTTCTGACAACTTTGAAATTATTACTTGTGAGGTAATTTTTGTTGGGGGGGTTGTGTGTATTTTTACAAGGTACTGCTTTGATTGCTTTGTTGTTTGCTATTCTAGGCTTCTTTGGAAGAGTGGGATGAAAATCTAACAACAACAGCAACAACAACACTGCCTCTGGATGCTAGCAGGACCAGTAGTTAAGGGTGATGAGGGCTGTGGTCCAACAACAGCTGAAGACCCAACTTTGAGATACACTGCTCTAGATATTGCTGGACTACAAGGCCCATAATCCATGGCCATTGGCCATGCTGGTGGGTGATGGAGCCCAACAACATCTGGTGGACCATAGGCTGCCTACCTCTGTTCTAGAAGATAGGGCCGGAAGAATCAATCCAAGCTAAGTAAACTAAAGGAATTAGATAACAGATGATATATGGAAGTAAGGGAAGTGGGGGCAATTAATAGTTGAAGTGGAGAATAAGGCAGGAAGCAATTAAAGTCTATATAGTCGTACCTTGGTTCTCAAACACTTTGGTTCTCAAACTCCGAAAACCTGGAAGTAAATGTTCTGGTTTTTGAACGATTTTTGAAAGTTTTGAACGTCCAATGCGGTTGTTATTATTGTTTCTGGGGCGCCTGCACCAATCAGAAGGTGTGCCTTGGTTTTTGAACATTTTGGAAGTCAAATGGACTTCCAGAATGGATTAGGTTTGGCGCTTTTGTTTTTGCTATTTATTTTGCGTTTTTGTTTTTGAGGCTTTTTCGGTTAATTTGTTTTTGTGACTGTGTGGAACCCAGTTCAGCTACTGATTGATTGATTGATTGATTGATTGATTGATTGAGTGAGTGAGTGAGTGACTGTGGAAATGGATAAAAGCCCCCCATCCAAACAATGACTATCATCAGTGCAGGGGAAAATAAAAATAAAATTTTTATCATCTACAATACTGTCTTATTTATTTTATAGTGCAGTGCATTGCTTATTGCTTTCATTTTATGGATCAATGGTCTCGTTAGATAGTAAAATTCATGTTAAATTGCTGTTTTAGGGGTTGTTTTTAAAAGTCTGGAACGGATTAATTCATTTTGCAGTACTTTCTATTGGAAAGTGCACTTTGGTTTTGGAACGGACTTCTGGAATAGGTTAAGTTTGAGAAGCAAGGTACCACTGTATTGCAGATGACCTGCCTTGTTGACTATAAGAAGAAAGTCATCTTCTCTTACTTCAAGTATCTGTCCATCTGGGCAAAAAGACATGTCAATTGGTAAACAGAAACTGTTATTCAAAACTTAGATCCAGCTCCTAGACTCAGCCACTCTCTCCTTCCTATTGGTGACCCATGAACACATCCTAGCCAAGAGGAAATTCCTTATGCTATTGAACAGCTAGCTATGGATGAGTTGTCAGATAAACTGCACCTCAAAAGATAAATGAAATAAAATCGAATGGCATACAATAGAAATTCTGTCCACTAGATTAAATAATATCCTCAAGGAAGAATCAAGGCATGGGTTTACCTCAGATGACGTTAAATTCATGTCTCCCCAAATAACAATTCCCGCAGCTCCCAAGGCAGCGCTTTCTCCAATGGTGCTAACAAGATCTTGCTATATTGGAAACAGAAGGAAACATCATCAGTGTCTATTACTGTTTATTCTCAACAAATTTTGCTCAAGATGGGAAAACAGGTAGTTAAAAAACTGATAAATGGGCCAGGTGGACAAGGGGCTACTCTTCAAGGAACTAGTCTACAGCCTAGTAGTAGGTTTACTTGTCTCTTTCAAAAATCAAAGAAAATAATAATCGAAGTATTATGAGCTAACGCATAGGCCTTCTTTTTTAGAATTGTAAAACTGGAATAATGACTTAGTTGGATGCCCCCTTGTATTTCTGTTTTCTGGGGTCACATTTCCCATGATGCAGCAGGAGGCCTGTTGTTGTATTGGAAGGTCTTGGGGCAAACTGCAACACTCAAAATCTTCACTCCTTCCTGGAATTACCTTAAATATAGCAAACGAAAGCCTATAATAGGCTCTTCTCATCTATTACCCCAGCGTAGTGAAAACCCCGGTTTAAAAATCAATTTGTAACAATCTAAATACTCTGGAGAAGAGTGCAAAATGAAGTTTGTTAACACAGTAAACTCAAATAAATGATTATATGCTCAAGTCTAATGCACTAAGCCTTTCTGTGAAATGTGAAATAATGCTTAGCATTTACCGTATTTTTTGCACCATAACACTCACTTTTTTCCTCCTAGAAAGTAAGGGGAAATGTCTGTGCGTGTTATGGAGGGAATGCCTATGGGTGGCATGCCTACGGATTTTCCTCCTCTAAAAACTACGTGCGTGTTATGGTCGGGTGCGTGTTATAGAGCGAAAAATACGGTATATATTGGTTTTTTCCTGAACATATAAAGCAGTTCACAGACATTATCTAAAGGCGTTTTTTCCGTTTGTTTGTTCTACAAAAGCCAAAATTATTATTATACCCCTATTAAAGATGCATGGCTATGGTGGAAAAATAATTTGTTGCTTAAGTCCATCTCTTGAGTTCTTGGCCGAGGTAAAATGTGAAGAAGGTTTTCCTAGTTCAGGACTCATTATACTAAACAGGTAAAGGACCCCTGGATGGTTAAGTCCAGTCAAAGGCGACTATGAGGTTGCACCACTGAGCCTCTTGGGCTTGCCGATCGGAAGGTCAGCGGTTCGAATCCCTGTGACGGAGTGAGCTCCCGTTGCTCTGCCCAAGCTCCTGCCAATCTAGCAGTCCGAAAGCACGCCAGCGAAAGTAGATAAATAGGTACCACTGCAGCGGGAAGGTAAACGGTGTTTCCGTGCGCTCTGGTTCCCGTCACGGTGTTCCATTGCGCCAGAAGCTGTTTAGTCATGCTGGCCACGTGACCCGGAAAGCTGTCTGCAGACAAATGCCGGCTTCCTCGGCCTGAAAGCAAGATGAGTGCTGCAACCCCATAATCGCTTTTGACTAGATTTTGACTGGTAAAGGGGTCCTTTACCTTTTTATTTTACCTTATACTAAACCTAGTATAAGGTCTAACATAGCAGTTGCTACTTTCCCCCCAAATAGCTTACCTTGGAAAGAAATAGCAAAGGTTCGTCCCTATAGTCTAGTCGGGTATATACAAAGACTGGGAGAGCATAACCATGTGATGTCATCATGGAAATCCTCATAGATTCGTTCACCCTAAACTGTGAAAAGCGTAAGATATTTTCACTGTTTCCAAGGCATTTCTTAATGCCAATGGAAGGATACAGGGCTGTGCTGCTGTTCCACAGCCATGACAGTTCATTGTTCCTCAAAACCTCATTTTCTGGACAGGAACCACTATAGTTCTGGTCATGGAAATTGTAATTGTGGCAGTCAGGATACAAGTAGTATCCCCACAGACCCTTGGGCCTACTTTTAATCCCCAGCTCAATTGTCTCTTTCATGAAAGCCTTAGCACATTGCTCAAAGGAAAGCTTAGCTAGACGCTCAACGGCGTTTGCCGAAACATTTTCGTGCATTTCAGAAATTAGTTTTCTCGACTGCCTCCTGTAAATATCCTTTGTATTCCAGTTGCGGTCCCATTGCGGCCTCCAGTGTTCCCAGTCTATGACTGCTAGCCCAGTGAAATCTTTATCAGGAATGTAGTAGTCAATGTCTTGGAGAGCTTTTTCCAGGTGCATTTGCAAGCTGAAATTCTGAGGGAGGCCGCCATTGACAGGGATTTCCTGTGGAGTGTACCATGGATAATATCCTAGCCTGTTGACATAAAATATCGTCACGTTCTGCCCTCTCGCTTTGGCAAACGGGCTTCCAGTCACGTGGAACATTTCCAGGTTAATTGTTACGTTGTATCGGATGGAGCAATGATCCGTCGGTGCATTCCAGGCCGCTACAAAAGGCTTCCTTCGGAAAACAGGGAGTTGAGCTGGCTTCATGGCAAAAGTAGAACTCCACACAAAGGTCATATGTATCCAAGTTGTGAAGTGGACCTGCTGGGTAATAGATAGCAATATTTGGGTTTTCAATATGGCTGTCGTTATAGGAGAAGCTTTTGCAAGCACATCTCCCAACTTTACCAAGTGCAAAGTAAAATAAAATGAGAATTAACAATAACAATAACAATAAAGAACTACAAAAACTATCTAAAACAGTAAACCTATCTAAAGCTGAATATAACACCTAAGCCAGAGGTGATCTTTGGCTCCCACAGTTTCAGAAACTTTCAGGAGAGTATCATGGCTGATTTGATTGACACCCTATGCTCTTTTAAAATGTGATGGGGTTTTTGGGAGTGTTATTGTGTTGTTTTTATTTTGATTATATATTTTGTGGTTTTATATTCTGATTTTGTTCTGTGAACCGCCCTGAGACCTCCAGGTATACCACGGTATATAAATTCAATTAATAATAATAGTAATAATTTTATAAAGAAAATGGGCCATTGGCATACCCTCCAACATTTCTCTGATGAAAATAGAGACCTCCCCTCCAATATTTCTCCAACAGAAATAGGGATGTCCTAAGGAAAAACGGGACATTCCAGGATCAAATCAGAAACCAGGATGGCTTCTGTAAACCTGCCACTGTCCCTGGAAAATAGAATACCCTCCAACATTTATCTGAGGGAAATAGGGATGTCATATTCTGTTGTTGTTGTTATACCCTGTCCATCTGACCGGGTTGCCCCAGCCACTCTGGGCAGCTTCCAACATATATGAAAACATGTTTTTAAAACACAAATAAACAAAATGATTTCTGCCGTGATAACTAGGCACAGGTCTAAGCAAGGTTTTGTGGTGGGGGTTGACCTGCCGCTTTCCCTGGGAAAACCCACTGTTTACCACGGAACTGGTGTCAACCTGCAGAAAACCCAATTATTGTTCCAATTCAGCAGTAAAAAGCGGATTTCCCCAGTGAAGGTGGTAGGACAAAACAAAAAACCCAAACCCTTCTTGGACCCATGCCTGAAAGTCACAAATCCGGGCCTAGAAATTGCGGCACTTTACTCCACACCAAGTTGTAGCTGTTCAATTTTGCCACTGGATGTCACTGCCAGACTATTTCATCTGCCATTTAAATAAAACAAAGCTATTTAAGGACAAGTGTTTGGACTTAGATGAATGGGTTTCTGTTAATTTGGGTTCTTACTAAACAGTAATAACATACCAAAGTGGCATGGGAATGCCTCTGTTTAAAAATATATGGCTTTTTTAACACTGGGTTTTGAAACAGAAAACAAACATTTTCAGAACTGCCCCTGGCGAACGACTATGACCTCTGCTGTTATGTCAGGGTGGAGTAGCTACAAGCAAACATAACATCATCTGAGCTTTATAAATAGATCAAATTTTTTACCCAGCTGTCAAAAGGAATTGATCTACAACACCCAAAGGAAAATGTAATAATTTAAAGCGATGTCATTTGCCATCTGTGGGATCATAGTGCAACCTTCCTCCCATTATAAGCTCATAGTCAACTCCATATCTTCTGCTTTTTGCTCCGACTGCTATCAACCCCCTTACATCCATTTCCCCAGATTTCATCACAGGTGATCGATTGCACGGGATAAACTGTAGCTAACTGCAGAGATTTGCTTTGGTCATCCATGGCACTGGGTGGTAATGAATTCTGCTTTGATAGAATAGCGGCTGTAAGATCTCCTAGATCAAATCCAGCGAGAAAAATATACTTTTAAAAGGTGGAGGAGTTCTGAGGAGTTCCTGGGACTGTTGAGTGCTGCCTCCTTAAGAAGCAAACCCAGGAATCCTCATGATGAGACAGGCATTGGGTGTGAAAGGGAAGGAATCATTTTTCACTTCTCCAACAGAAGGCTAGATAAAAATCTCCTCAAAGGCCACAGCAATCCTAAATTTAACTGGATTGTTAACCATGGACAATTCTCTGTTAAGCTGCCATAGTTTTGTATGCTTTTATAAAACTATACTGTGGAACCTCGGTTTTCAAGTGTCTTGGAAGCCAAACGATTCAGAACCAGAACGCCGAAAAACCGGAAGTAATTGCTTCCATTTTCGAATGTGCCTTGCAAGTCTTCATTTTTTCAATGGATTTTTCCAACCGCCCATTGATCCTCAGTTTTTGGAAATTTCAGAAGTCGAACGGTCTTCCAGAATGGATTACATTCAAAAACCAAGGTTCCACTGTAAATTGCTTGAGATGTTTTCTGTAGTAAGTGACAAAAACAGTGGTACCTTGGTTGTCAAACGGCTTTGCTCCCGAACAAATCGGCTTCCGAACACCACAAACCCGGAAGTAAGTGTTCCAGTTTGCAAACTTTTTTGGAAGCCGAACGTTCGCTGTGGCTTCTGCAGCTTCCGGTTAAGTGCAGGAAGTTCCTGCAGTCAATTGGAAGCCGTGCCTTGGCTTTCAAATGGCAAATAACAATAACAGTAGTTGTTGTTTTCTCCACTCATAAGTTTTCTAACCTGGTCTTTTCACTGGTATAATGCAGTTCCTAACAGGAAGGAGAAATTGTGTGGCGGCTGTGTATGAATTGTCCTAAAAACAGAAGACCCTCCCCCCAACTATGCTTTTAAGTGTTGTTTAAATTGGTCTTCGAGCAACAGGTTTAAATCTCTCACACACTTTGGGGATTTGTTATTATTCTTTAATCATTTAGTCATGTCTGACTCTTTGCGACCCCATGGACCAGAGCACACCAGGCACTCCTGTCTTCTACTGCCTCCCGCAGTTTGGTCAAATTCATGTTAGTGGCTTCAAGAACACTGTCCATCCATCTCGTCCTCTTTCATCCCCTTCTCCTTGTGCCCTCAATCTTTCTGCATGCACACGAAAGCTCATACCAACAACAAACTTAGTTGGTCTCTAAGGTGCTACTGGAAGGATTTTTTTGTTTGTTTGTTTTGTTCCAACATCAGGGCCTTTTTCAGGGAGTCTTCTCTTCTTGTGAGGAGATAGGAGGCTTCTCATGGGGATAGGAAGCGCCAAGTTGCACCCTACGTTGGCTCATCTCCTGGCTCCCTGGCCTCGTCGCAACTGGTCCTGCAGCAGAAGTGAGCTTGAAGGAGGGGCAACCAGGGCCAAGGTGTGATGGCACTCATGAACCCCTGGAGACTGGACCAGGAGAGAGGCGGAGACCTTTTGAGAGACAGTGATCAATCACAGACCACTGAATACATAACAGACAGCACTGTTTCAGGGCTGGGAAGGGCAGCCATACTTTCGCTGCCACTCCAGGAAACTTTGTGAGGACCCCAACCTCATGATATAACACCCCCGGGACACTCTGGACAGTCCTAGCTGCCCCATTGCAAGAAAGGGGCTGGGCAGAGGAGGCCAACCATGGGGAGGAAGTCAAGATTGGAGCCTTCTCTGCCCCTCAAGATTGGGGTGGGGAGCTCAGCCCCATCTCAATAGTCATGTGGGGGGCTGAAGACACCTCAACTTTATAGAGTTGGGGATATAGAGCCTATGTTGGGGATGAGATCCTGATTTATAAAAAAATGGTGGAATGTTATTGATAGCTTTTACCTATGAGCATAACAAAGGATCTTGCCTGAATCATCATGTGCTGCTTCGTTTTCCTATCCAAATGTTCCTGTTCATAGCCTGGAGCAATGCGGCTTCCTATTATCAGTCATCAGTGGTTCACTGCATAACCTTGAGGTGAGTAACTTCTCCCTGTTGTGCTCAAGCCTCAGGGCGCAAGACATTCACTGCAGTGCTATGCCATTAGGGCATTTTGTCGTTATCTGCTCATCACTTCATTGCATGTGCAGAAAGCTCACGGCATCGCTATGCATTATTCACAGCTAGAAGTAGTTGCAAGAACATTTGTCTTAGCAAGAGGAAGTAATATTAATGTAGCCCAGCATAATGGGGGGGGGATGGCAGGTCAGTGTTTGAAAAGAATCTGTTGGAACAGGAGGAAAGAGTTTGGATTTGATATCCCGCTTTATCACTACCCGAAGGAGTCTCCTTTCCCTTTCCACCCACAACAAACACTCTGTGAGGTGAGTGGGGCTGAGAGACTTCAGAGAAGTGTGACTAGCCCAAGGTCACCCAGCAGCTGCATGTGGAGGAGCGGAGACGCGAACCCAGTTCACCAGATTACGAGTCTACCGCTCTTAACCACTACACCACACTATGCAAGTCTGCTTAGCATTTTGTGACTGGGGAAAAATTATAATCATTCCAAAATATGTATGAGAGATTTCCCCCCCCAAAAAAAAAAATCTCTCAAAGGTTAGGTACCAGCTGAACAACTAGACAAATCCAGAGTTATACACTTGAAGTTGATGAAATTATTCAGTAGTTTAATTGGCAGTGATAAAGGTAAAGGGACCCCTGACCATTAGGTCCAGTTGTGACTGAACCTGGGGTTGCGGCGCTCATCTCGCTTTATTGGCCGAGGGAGCCAGTGTACAGCTTCCAGGTCATGTGGCCAGCATGACTAAGCCACTTCTGGCAAACCAGAGCAGCGCAGGAAACACCATTTACCTTCCCGCTGGAATGGTACCTATTTATCTACTTGCACTTTGACGTGCTTTTGAACTGCTAGGTTGGCAGGAGCAGGGACCGAGCAACGGGAGCTCACCCCGTCACAGGGATTTGAACCACTGACCTTCTGATCGGCAAGTCCTAGGCTCTGTGGTTTAACCCACAGCGCCACCCGCGTCCCTAATTGGCAGTGATAGGGAATCTCAATTTAACATAGGTGCTGATTTAATTTCTGCTACTACATACAGTAAAAGAGAGTGTCAGTAAATCGTGCAGTTTTGCATATGTGTGTGTACAGTGGTGCCCCGCAAGACGAAATTAATTCGTTCCGCAATTTTTGTCGTCTAGCGAATTTTTCGTCTTGCGAATCACGAAATCCCATAGGAATGCATTGAAAATCAATTAATGCGTTCCTATGGTCAAAAAAAGTCCAAACAAAGCCAAATTTGGTACAACAACAGTTTATTAACTGCTCTTTAAAGTAACACATACTGTAAAGAGCAGTTCAAAAATTTAAGGGAAAATAAATTAACTTTATAAACAAAACATGTCTTTGTTTTTAGACAAAGAAAAAAAAGTCGCGAGACGTTTTCGTCTTGCGAAGCAAGCCCATAGGGAAATTCGTCTTGCGAGGCAAATCGAAAAAGGAAAAACCTTTCGTCTAGCGAGTTTTTTGTCTTGCGCGGCATTCGTCTTGCGAGGTACCACTGTATGTGTATTTGGTCTTTTCCATGGGAATGGAAACTGGAACACAGCTGAAACTAAGAAGTATTTTCCAAATTCAATGTGGCTTAGAGGTTAATCTAAGTGACAGGAGGAACTAAGCAGAGCAAAGACTAATCTTCTGCTTAGGGGTGAGGTCTCTAAGGGAATAAGGAATAAGGGCAGAGAGACATTCCAGAGTGTAATAAATGGAGAAGGGGGGTGAACTACAATTAAAAGTACAGATCAAGAAGGAAATAATAACTGTGTGTGTTAGGTGGGCCTATACTAGCCAAGAAAAACATTGCTAAAGAAGTAGGAGTTCAATAGAAATTAAAGCTACCTATGCATACTTGCTTGGGAGGAAGTCCCATTGAGCTCAATACTTCTGAGTAAACCAAAAACACAGCTAACCTTTGAGATTTGCATTTCTATGAATTTTGCAATGCAATTCCCCAGCCAAGTAATGTGTACAAATGGGTTAAAATGTGCATGCATATAAATGCATAGGTGAGTGAAAAGAACATGCACAAACGCATTATATTAGGGGAAATTGCTTTGCAAAAATATGTAGATTTGTCAAAACTGGGTACCTAAATGTTTTTATGAGAAATTCGTACTAAAATGCTGATGTGTTTTCATAAAGGTTTTTATTTTTATTTATTTTTTAATTGTCAATTGCTACAAAAAGGTGAAAAACTGTGGAGGGGGGGACTGGATTTAAGATGGGGGAAACTGGAAATTCTCAAAGTGAAATTGGCAGGTTCTACCATCCCCCATGGTGACTGAGTCAGAGGACATTCCCTGCCGCTGAGGAGCTACTGAGGCCCAATAAAGATAGAAAACCTCAGCTGCAAATGTGCATAAGTTAGGGTTGCCATATTTCAAAAAGTAAAAATTGAAGTTTTTAAGCTATTTTTAAAGGAAATTTGCCCCCCCCCAAAAAAAACCACTTCTGGTTTCCCCAGACATTTTAACCAACTTCTGAAAATTCCACCCAGACACTGTTCTTTGTGGACAAATCCTGGCAATATCCGGAAAATTCCAGACATAATGGCAGGCGTAGCATAAGTGCTTGCAAGGGGAATTTGAATGCGATTGCCAAATAACAAATGACCTTGCAGTGAAAATGGCATATGTATTATGCTGTTAACAGGAAATTTAAAAAGTACTGTTGCCACTTTAAATATAAAAAAGCAATTCCTGAATCTTATGCAAAAGGTATTGCCGTTTCTTGAAATATAGAGAGGTAATGTCTTGATCTTGTGCAATAAAAATATAAAGAGGTAATGACTTCATCTTATGCAATAAAGGCAAACACTCTTCCCTGAAGCCCATAGAAAGTAACTCAGTACAGATGGATAACAGCTTCATTCAGATGCACATTCAAATGGGCATCTAATGCACATCTAGTTTCTGCCTATGGATCTGAATCCAGCAGATGTTCTATGCATGGAATCCTTATTGCATCCTTATCTTGATTGGAGCGACCGTGTTTTATAGAAGCTTAGGTTGGTATGGTTGTTGCTTTTTCCCGAAGCCCCAAATTGTTTCCAGACTCTCATTCTCTGTATGCAAAACTATCATTTCCAATTTATTTTTAGCACAACCTGTATTTGCAAACACTCCCACTCTCTGAACCTGGCACAGATTGACAGGAAATGACTTTTCCTGTAATGTAAAGAGAAATGTGTTCCCTACATAAAAGCTGTATCTGATTTCCTAACGAATTGTGTTCTGCAAGTGTATCATTAAAAAAAATATGTTTAGAGTGCGATTGCTAATACAGTATGTGTAACCCTTTGGGAAGGTATCATTTTCAATCAGTTTCAGGTGCTGAGTCTTTTTATAAGGTACAGTCGTACCTTGGTTGTCGAACGGAATCCGTTCCGGAAGTCCGTTCGACTTCCAAAAACGTTCAACAACCAAGGTGCGGCTTCTGATTGGCTTCAGGAGCTTCTTATATGCAATCGGAAGTTGTGTCAGACATTTGGCTTCCAAAGAACATTCGCAAAACGGAACACTCACTTCCAGGTTTGCGGCGTTCGGGAGCCAAAATGTTCGACTCGCAAAGCGTTCGGGATCCAAGGTACCACTGTATTACTTTCTCATAGTAGAAACTGTGAACTTAATAACCTGGGAGCAGACTCCAATGAACTCCCTGGGACTTGCTTCTGAATGGACATGTATAGAATTGTACAATTAGCCAGTACAGTGGTACCTCAGGTTAAGAACTTAATTCCTTCTGGAGGTCCGTTCTTAACCTGAAACTGTTCTTAACCTGAGATACCACTTTAGCTAATGGGGCCTCCCACTGCCGCCGTGCGATTTCTGTTCTCACCCTGAAGCAAAGTTCTTAACCCGAGGTACTATTTCTGGGTTAGCGGAGTCTGTAACCTGAAGCGTCTGTAACCCGAGGTACAACTGTATTCTAAACTAAGCTACTTTTTGGAATATATTGTACTTGCACTGCAGAGATTTTGGCAATCAACTATAATTGCAGACAGTTTGTTATTTCTGTGAGGCAATGAAAATGTACCCCTTATTGCCAGGGGTGCCAACTTGAATAAAATATGGGGGGGCAGGTAAACCCCACCCCACATCATCAATCACATTATGTATACATTTTAATAGCAATGCCCATTAACTTGGGATAGGGTGGTTCTCAAATATTCTATTGGGGAGGTGAAGGAACCTCAGCCCCTAGGAGTTGGCTCCTATGCTTATTGAAATGATAGCCCCAGTTCACAGACCCCCCAACTCTCCATATCTTCCAGTGATAGTCCCTGATTTAAAGATGCTGTCCTAATTTCTGAATTGATCCCAGAATGTCCCGCTTTTCCTTAGGACATCTGTATTTTCACTGGAGAAATGTTCATTGGAGGGTTATGTGACCCCTGAACCAAGGAGATAAGTAACTATATAACCTTTAGAAGACATTTGAATAGAGAAATTTGTATAGAGAAATTTGTAAACATTTTATGTTTTTATAGGTGTTGGAAGCCACCCAGCCAAAGGGGCAGGGTATAAATAATAATTACCATTATCATTATTATTATTAAGTAGGACATCCTTATTTTCATCAGAGAAAAGGGTATAAATAATAAAATTATCATCATCATTATTATTAAGTAGGACATCCTTATTTTCATCGGAGAAATGTTGGAGGATATGAGTTCAGCTTCAGTAACAAACTATTCAAATGCATTGAATCAAGAAGGTAAACTTTGCTCAAGGCTAGACAATCATGCTTCAGGAGGAAATGCAATATTCACATGCCTAGTTGAAAGTTGGTCTTCTAGTGCAATTGCGAGAATATTAGGACTGGAAACAGGGTCCTGGGATCAAATCTTCACTCAGCCATCGATTGCATTGGGCAGCCCTCAGCAAACCTACTTCATCAGCCTATTCTATCCCATAGGGGTGTTATGAAGATAAATGGGAATTATCCCATGCAATTTAGACTGAGCAGCTTTAAGGAACAGCATCATTAAAATGTGGCAAATAAAATAGCCCATTTATCTGAATGTTTCCTTGTTGGCCATAGCAGCACACGGTCAATTCTGGAAATCAGGATCACAGCTATCTAAGGTTTGGGTAATTGGAATTCACATGTAGTTTGGGTTGTTAAGGGGGGAGAAATCAGACAAACATCCATCATAATCTGAATATGTATTCTATATAGAATTTAGTTCCATTTGTGCTACTGCAGTATATTTATTTATTTCGTTCATACCCCACCTTTCCTCCCAGGATCTCAAGATGGCATCTATTGTTCTCCCCCTCCTCATTTATTCTCAACAGCAACCTGTGAGGTTGGTTAGACTGAGAGGCAGTGACTGGCCCACCATCACCCATGGCTGAGTGGAGATTTGAATGCTGGTTTCCCAGGTCCCAGTCCAACAATCTATCGCCATCCCACCACACTGGCTCTCTAGGACTCCTGTATGTTTCAATTGGTTTTTCATTCTTCTAAATCTAAACAGATAAAGCATGTGCAAAATGGAATAAGAACAAACATTGCGGAATAAACGGCATAATGATCACCATTCCCTCAGAGAATGAATTCAGGTAGTGTGTGCTGGCTGGATTAGAGTAAAAACGGGGCCACCCAAAATGTGAAGGTATTAACCCCAAAATTTGCAGACATAAACTTTAAAAGTTTTAAAACAAACCTATGGGGCAAAAAAAAAGCTCTGTGGGAATTGAGCGTGCTCAATAGCTGTGAAATATTGAGTGCCAATTTGATAAGGGAAATGGAAATGTAGAATGGGAGCGGTAGTGGAACAACCTACTTGAAGGGAATGAGTAGTCTGTACCCTTTAATGAAGACTGTAACATTTTATTTTCTTTTTGAAGGTTGCACCTGTTTGGAAGGTTGCACCTGTTAAATTTGAATCTTAAAGTACAAAAGTTGCTATTTTGGTGTGCAAGCTTTGGAATAACACAGAGTTGTTCATAACGCAGAAATGAAAAATGAATTATTCTCAGCAATACAGTTATTCCCCAAGACTACTTACCACTGCCAACTTTAGGTCTCTTGCAGGTAGCATCTAAGAGCACTTTGCTGTATTGTTGGGATGTCACTAGGATCTAAGAATATAATTCCTGATGTATATTAAATTCCATGTTGTTCAAAATAACAGTTTGGATTAATTTTGCCCAAGGCAGAAATGGCACCAGCAAGTTTGGACTTCTAACAAATTTGTTTAGCTAAATTTGCAATGCACCATGATTTTTTAAAACCCCAAAAAACAATGGATACTAAAAGTCAACCCTAGACAGGTAAAATAAATAACAGAAATCTCAAGACTTCCAACTTGGATCTAAAAGAACAGGTCCGCATTTTAAATGAAAAATACAGTTATGATTACCTTCCGATTTGCCATCAGTCATGCCAGCTATCCCATGCAGAAGAGAGAAGTTGAATGTCAAACCTTTTTCTGTTTGCTTTCCACCAAACATGTCATTACAGAGGTGACTCAGGGCAAAGAGTAAAACTGGAGACTTTCGCTAAATCTCTATTTAACTGAAGTCAGTCCCACTTATGTGTCTTGGTTTAAACTGGCCATTACCGCCTTAAAATATTCATTACGATTCTATTATGAGCCATGACTCGTGTAGGCCAATCCTAAGCATGTCTATGCAGAAGTACAAGTCACCGAATTCAGTGGGACTTATAACATCAGTGAAACCACTGTCTACCTGAAGTTAATCAGGTCTCGGTTTGGTCAGTGCTACGCAGATGAGAGACAACTTGCATGCCGCCATGTGTTCCAGGATGGAAGAAAGGTTGGATATACGTGTAAGAAAAAAATACAATAATGCTGCTGCCAGATGAATTTTGAGATATCTTCCCCCTCTCCCAAATTCCAGGTGGAACAGTTGCATCAAAAAATCTAGGTGTCCTTCTGGATGGGGGTAGAAAAACTCACATAGGATAATGTGTAACTTGGATTCTACAAATCACCCAGTTTCGTCAGGGGTGAAATTAATCAAGGAGCATGTTGGGCAATACAGTGGAACCTCAGAAATTGAACGGAATCCGTTCCGGAAGTCCGTTCGACTTCCAAAATGTTTGGAAACCAAGGTGTGGCTTCTGATTGGCTGCAGGAACCAATCGGAAGCTGTGAAAGTCGCATGGGACATTCAGGTTCCGAAGAACATTCGCAAACCGGAACACTCACTCATCTTTTCTGCTACAATTTTCAACAGGAAACCATTATTAAAGTTGTCCCTAGGATAAACACTAGGAAAAAGCAATGAAGTTTCTACAAGAAGCAGAGACAGAGAGCTATCCCCCTTTTGACCCAGTGAATATGAGGAAATAAATAATTGTGACAAGGAGGAAGGGAAATATCGCAAGTTTTTGTTTGAGAATTATTTCCCGTTGACTCCAGGTATGATACATGAATTTAAATGCACGGGATGCTGCTCTTAGAGTTTAATGTGCTAAAGAATCAATAGTCAAATTAGGTAAATATGTTAATACCAAATTCAAATTTCAACTCTTATGAAATCTTAAAAATACAAGAGCCTTTACCACTTAGCTGAAGAGGATCTTAAATAATAAAAAGTATGATTCAGAGAGTCATGTAAACCTCATTGCTGCAATATGAATGAATGATGGGAAGATTTTCTGATTTTCTTCTTCTTCAATCTGGATAGAGCAAACACTGAACATGACAGAACATCAAACATACTGAAAAATCTTGTAAACAGGTCTTATGTAGGGGCAAGCACCAAACAATAAGCAGTCCAAGAAAATGTGCAGGTGAGAGATATGAGAAGTATAAGAGATTTGGTTCTACAAAATCATAGCACACTGGGAAATGAATACTGTGGATAATTCAAGTCCTTTAGTATTTCTTATCTTACTTCAGAATGATGAAAGTTAAAACTAGCAATGGCAACAATGGGGTTTTGGACATAATAAAAGAAAGCCGCAAAAAGTGGCACAACCCAAAATTGAGCAGGAAAAAGGTGTTTGCTATAAGGTCTGCATAAAGCATCATCATATCACTTTAAGCAATGATGGCTTCCTGCAAGGACTCCTGAGAATTGCAGTTTGTTAATGGCATAAACATTGTTGGGGAACCATTTTAACAATCAATCCCTCTTCCCAGGGAATTCTGGGAATTGTAGTTCTGTGAGGGGAATAGGGGTCTCCTGAGAATGTTCAGCTCCCTTAACTAGCTACAGTTCCCATGATGCTTTGGAGGAAGCCATGACTGTTAAAGTGGTATAAGAGTGATTTAAAGACATGGTGCAAATGGGGCCATAGAATATAGAACTTGAACTTTAAAGAGAGCATATACAGTGGTACCTCAGGTTAAGTACTTAATTCATTCCGGAGGTCCGTCCTTAACCTAAAACTGTTCTTAACCTGAAGCACCACTTTAGCTAATGGGGCCTCCTGCTGCTGCCGTGCCTCCAGAGCACGATTTCTGTTCTCATCCTGAAGCAAAGTTCTTAACCCAAGGTAATATTTCTGGGTTAGTGGAGTCTGTAACCTGAAGCGTATGTCACCCGAGGTACCACTGTAACTGAAAAAATTCCCACAGTATTGATGCCCATTCTCAAGAACAGAGGAATGCCACCTTATTCCAGAAGTCCTTTTAGATCTGATGAAGAATGTACTTCTTTATTTTGCTGCAGTAACCCACAATGTGAATCTTGCATTGTTCTTATGGGGGGAAAGTTGTCATGAATCAAGGGTAGCCAATTTGATACCCTGCAGATGTTGTTGGACTGAAATGCAACTTCTGTCATCCCTGAGCATTGGCCATGCTGGCTGGGGACTGTGTCAGAGTCACATTGTCTATGTCTGGCATAAATGGGCAAATGCAGGCAAAACTGGGATGTGCTGGTTTTTATGTTGGGTAGAACCAACATAAAATGTCTGGTGCCATTTTTCACATGCTGAGCTATGTTGAGTAGAGTATTTGGCATTATTTAATGGTGACGTTTCTAGGAAGCCAAGAAGCTAAGTGTTGTTTATGCCTTGCATTGAGGAGTGACAGCAACCTCTGCGCCATGAATGAGGCAGTGAATGAGATCTGGTTTGTTACCTGAGTGGAGACAGATACATGAGATAGATAATTCAGGAACTTTACAACAGAGTTAGTGTTAGTGTTACATGCAAACCAGATCAACACATCATTGATCAAGGCTTGTGTTTTCTTATAAAGGTGATGTTACCTTGAAAATGAAGACACACCACGGATGCACATTTCAGTGATGATACTACATGCAATTTTGAGACCTCTGCATTTAAGGTCGTATCTAAATTCAATAAATAATAATAATAATAAGTGTATCCTGAAGGCACAAACGATATAACCTGGGGTGGGTACCAGCTCTTCTGCTAAGACATACAGTATAAAACAATTATCCACCAAGCAACATAGGAACTGCTTTATACCAAGTCCATTGACCTCAGTATTGACTGGCAGTAGTCCTAACTGGGGATACTGGTGTCTGTGTTCCTTTTCTGCTGAGGTATATCCCTTTGGTAGGACAATCTCAAGCCCTCTGAGAACAGGAGAACTACCACTAATTTTGCATAACAGCTGAGATACATAAGCTTTGCATGTAGAAAGTTTTTTAAAAGGACTTCCTTAACAGATCTTTGGAAGATTTTGGTATCTCAAAGTGAGAAATAGCTTCAGCCTGTTCTTACAGAATCTGAGAGGATTATCCTCCTGGACCCAGTATAGCAGAGCTTTCCAAACCGTATGTTGCGACACGTCATTGTGTCGGCTGCAGTGTGTAGTTGTGTCATGCAAACACTCCCTGCGCTCCTCCCAGGGCTGGAAAGAGGTTAGTTTAAGCTCTGGTTTGCTAATAAAGCTGAATTATGGTGTCACAAAATGATGCATATCTAAAAAGTATGTCACCAGCAGTGCTTTTCTTCTGGGGGGGATGCAGGGGTATGCGTACCCCTAAACATTTTGTGAATCTTTGTACTTTTGTCCATTTTTTGTATTTATTTTCCCTGGTCTGACCTATAAAATGGTATTTTCTTTAAGTCAAAATGAGAGTACCCCTAAACACTTTTTTTTTAGAAAAGAAGCATTGGTCCCCAGCATGAAAAGTTCAGAGAGTTTTGCAGTATAGTATTCACTCAAGACAGTTCTGTTAATTGTATGGGATACTCAACTTGCTGATTTTAGAGTAAATGGTTTTATGAATATACTTGGGTTCTTGGGTAATTTGCTTTGTATTGGGGAATTCATCCGTCAATAAACGTCTGTCTGCTTTTGATTAAAATCTGACTAACACTCCACAGTAAGAGTTTGGTAATGAAATATTGAATATTAGACTGAATGAGGTTTGCACTGCTTTTTGTGGTGAGTAGGCAGTTCACAAAATAACCCCATCCACCCTTGGTAACACTGACAGATGAATTTCTCTTTCATAACCTCCATGTCCTCCTGCTTCAGATTTCCTTGTACAACTACTCTTCTCTCCGTTTCAGAGATATTGAGCCAAATCTTAAAACTGTCAGGAGACAAGTGCAGGTAGGCATCTGATTCACTGTTTTTACGAATGCATCTTCCATTCTTCTTACAGAGAACTTTGCTGCAGAGCTTGGCCGCAGAGGTCACATTCATGATGTAATGTCCGAAGAGACCATCAACGTACTTTTTCACAGTTAAGCAGCTGTCCTAAAGGAAAACAAAGACAGAGCAATCCTATAGATGTCTTCTCAGAAATAGGTCACACTGAGTGCAATGGATCTTATTCCCAGGTAAGTAGAACTATAGGATTCCACCTCTAAGCAGTTAGCACTACAGTCAAACCTCGGTTCCTGAACGCTTCTGTTATTGTACGTTTTGGCTCCTGGAAGCCAAAAACACAGAAGTAAGTGTTTCGGTTTCTGAACATCTTCTGGAACCTGAACTTCTGACGTGGCTTCCAGGCTTCCACTGAGTACAAGAAGCTCTTGCAACCAATGGGAAGCCGTGCCTCGGTTTTCAAATGTTTCAGGAGCCAAACGGGCTTCCAGAACGGATTTTGTTCGAGAACCGAGGTACCACTGTATTGTCTAAATGACTAGATATTTGTTCAAGGGGATGTAAAATGTGTTCAGTCATGAGTGATTATGAAGTTCTTTGAATCACAAAAATCTCAGCTTTGTTTGTTTATTCATAAATTTCTGGAGTACAGAGGACAATGACAACATGTGTGGGTAAGGAAAGTGTTTGGTCTGACATTTGCTAATCCCAGTACCAGGTTCTCCCCATCCTCCAGTCTCTTAAAGGCAAGTAGTAACTTCCTCTTTGCTTCCCCATTCAAAGTCTAGCATAAATAGGTTTGGTAGATCACAGATTTTTGAAGCCAAAATCGCACGTGCACAAAATGAGTACATTCATTAGAATATCTCTGTTAAAAAAAGGTAAAGGGATCCCTGACCATTAGGTCCAGTTGTGACCGACTCTGGGGTTGCGGCGCTCATCTCGCTTTATTGGCTGAGGGAGCCAGTGTACAGCTTCCGGGTCATGTGGCCAGCATGACAAAGCTGCTTCTGGCGAACCAGAGCAGCGCACGGAAGCGCCGTTTACCTTCCCACCGGAGCGGTACCTATTTATCTACTTGCACTTTGACGTGCTTTCGAACTGCTAGGTTGGCAGGAGCAGGGACCGAGCAACGGGAGCTCACCCCGTCGCGGGGATTCGAACCGCCAACCTTCTGATCAGCAAGTCCTAGGCTCTGTGATTTAACCCACAGCGCCACCCGCGTCCCAAGAATATCTCTATTACATGCTACCAAAAAAATAAAATTTGGGTTTGAGTTCTTCAGCACAAAATGTTGCACAGCCCGTGCATTCTACATTTGACACCCCAAGTGTTACTACAGGCTGGATCTAGACACATCAGAAAAGCGTTTCAGGAAAACGTGTTGTAAACCTCAAAGTGGGAAATCACACTGGCGAAAGACAGAACTCTACAGCGCCACCTGGCATCACAGTGTTATAACACATATAAAACGCTTTTTCTTTACTAATGTAGCTGAGCCCATATTCTTCCAAATGCATGCACACAAGAACCACATGCAAATCTCTAGGTTTACCTCTCAGTCAGATGAGCCACCGAGCTTGTCCTGTTCAGATGTATTCTAAATTTGATGTGTGAGAGTGCCTTACCCACTTACAGAAGAATGGCTGATATAATTATTGGACTTAGCTGAGATGGCTAAACCAACATTCTTAATTAAAGGAAAAACCATTAACAACATTTGTTAAGGATTGGAAATTCCTTATGGACTTTTGCATAAAAGAGAAAATGAACTTGTAATATCTGGATTTGAAGGTTGAAAAAAATACTAGCTTATAGAAGATAGAATAATTGCGTTCTAAAGAATGGATGTTATATGTAGCTGCAGAGAGCAGAAATCCTTTTATTCTACTCTTTCTTTAGTTTTTTTCTTTATTTTCCTTCTTTTTTTCTTTCTCCTTCTTTAGATTTCTCATTTTCTTGTATTTTCTTTGCTCTTTTTTAGATTAATTAGTCATTTTATCTCAGTATATTATAAAAAGATACTTTGTAATGGGTATGTATTTCTGTATATCTTTGGATCAGTACCAACAAATCAAATAAAGTAAATTTGATTTGGGGATTTGTATGAGCTACCAGGGGTCAGCAAACTTTGTGAGCAGGGGGCCAGTCCACTGTCCCTCAGACCTTGTGGGGGACCGGACTATGTTTTTGGAAGGGGAAAAAATGAATGAATTCCTAAGCCCCACAACTAACCCAGAGAGGCATTTTAAATAAAAGGACACATTCTACTCATGTAAAAACACCAGGCAGGCCCCACAAATAACCCAGAGATGTGTTTTGAATAAAGGGACATGTTCTACTCATGTAAAAACGCGTTGATTCCCGTGTGCCAAATTGAGAAAGCGATTGGGCCGGATGCGGCCCACAGGCCTTAGTTTGCCTACCCATGAGCTAAACCATTGGAGATCTTTTTTTCTGGGAAGGCCAGTATTGGAATGCATATTGCCATTCCCAGATCTGTGGTCCATAGAAATAGCAAGAACCTGCTATCTTTGCTGCCATCTTTTGAGGATTGGGGGTATGTTTAGGAGGAGGGGGTGTCCCAAGAATTCCTGCAAAACTCAGCTCATTTTCTTAACCCAAATTCACTTACATTAGAACTGGCATACTGCATGCTTCCCCACAGGACAACTCCTGCTGCCCCCAAGGCTGCACTCTCACCAATAGTGTTCACCAAGTCTTCCTGAAAAGTAAGCCACGGATATGCATAATATAATAGGGCTGCCATATTTTGACGAGCAAAAAAGAGGACTCTGAGACGGCTCTCATTCTAAATACCCCTATGACATGTAAGCTATAGTAAAAGGGTAAAGGGACCCCTGACCATTAGGTCCAGTCGTGGCCAACTCTGGGGTTGCGGTGCTCATCTCACTTTATTGGCCGAGGGAGCCGGCGTACAGCTTCCAGGTCATGTGGCTCACCCCGTCGCAGGGATTCGAACCACCGACCTTCTGATCGGCAAGTCCTAGGCTCTGTGGTTTAACCTACAGCGCCACCCGCGTCCCTATAGTAGCTGTGATATATTGCTGAGGGGGTCAGGAGAAGAAAAGAGGAAAGCAAGTCTTCAGCCACCCGTTATGTCTTCATCTCATCCAGAAAGTATAGCCAGAGACATTTTGCCATTTTTTTATAAAAAATCCACCAGGACAGAAATTTCACCCCTGAAAAAGAGAACATGTCCTGGAAAAAGAGGACACATGGCAACCCTAATAGAGCATGATGCACAGTCAAAGCATCATTGCCCATTTTGTATCCACCCATTTTTTCAGGGGGGGTTGGGGGGTCACCTCTCGTGAAACAAGTTTGGGTGGTTTTTGAAACACTACAGTAATACTCTGTAGTGCCTGTTTGCCAGAGATCTCAGTGAGTTGAATGCACACATCATAGGCAAGCACCACTATCAACTCTCTTTTTTAAAAAATAAGCAAACACTGTCTGCAGTAAAAGCAATGGTGGCGGTTTCAAGAGACACCCAAATGATCAGGTTAGAGCACAGTAAACATATAACCTTTGAAGCAAAGTGAACCATCTATTAAAGTCAAAAGTTCTGAATCCAGAAAGCTATACCCCATCCCCTGACAGCTCTATAATTCAGCACTGATCCTGTGATATCCCATCCCTGTACCAACCCTGAATTACAGATGACATAAAGTGTCCTGTTTTGAGAGGTTCTGTACACACCATACATTTAAAATAGATTGCTGCCCTCAAAGAATCCTGGGAACTGTAAATTTATCTCCTAGGTAAAGGTAAAGGGACCCCTGACCATTAGGTCCAGTCGTGACCGACTCTGGGGTTGCGGCGCTCATCTCGCTTTATTGGCCGAGGGAGCCGGCGTACAGCTTCCGGGTCATGTGGCCAGCATGACCAAGCTGCTTCTGGCGAACCAGAGCAGTGCATGTAAACGCCGTTTACCTTCCTGCAGGAGCGGTACTTATTTATCTACTTGCACTTTGACGTGCTTTCGAACTGCTAGGTGGGCAGGAGCTGGGACCGAGCAACGGGAGCTCACCCCGTCATGGGGATTCAAACCGCCAACCTTCTGATTGGCAAGTCCTAGGCTCTGTGGTTTAACCCACAGCGCCACCTGCATCCTTAGTTTATCTCCTACGGAGCTCCAATTTCTACCACCCTTATAATAAACTACAGTTCCCCAGATTTTTCAGAGGAAGTTGCATGCTTTAAGCGTATGGTGTGTACAGAGCTTGAATACAGAACTGAAATGTAGGGAATTTTGTATCCACCAGAACTGCCTTGAATATATACAAGTGATAGAAAGTTTAGACAACATAGCCCTGATCACTTGCTCCACCTTCCTCCTCCTACATGTAGACAGAGAGGAAGGGGCTCTTGATGCTAACTTCACCCCCCAACACCTCCATCAGCTTCAGTGTCAAACCTATGTGGGAGATCTGAAGTGGAAATCTCTGCATAATCGGGTGAACATACTCCCAGAACCAGCATTGGAAACCCAGGTGGATGCAGCCACAGCTATTGCCATCTATGGCTGGTTTGCCAACTGAAATCCTTCCTGGAGTTGCCTAGCCATGATGGTCTACACCCTAGTGATCCATGCGACGGTCACCTCCAGGCTTGACTACTGTAATTCGCTCTACGCGGGGCTACCCTTGAAGCTGTCCCAGAAACTCCAGCGGGTGCAGAATGCTGCAGCGAGGCTCCTCGTGGGGTCTCTGCCATGGGAACATATTCACCCAGTGCTTTTCCAACTGCAGTGGCTCCCAGTGGAGTACAGGTTCAGGTTTAAGGTGCTGGTTTTGACCTTTAAAGCCCTTCATGGCCTAGGACCCTCGTACCTACGGGACCGCCTCTCCCGGTATGCCCCACAGAGAGCCTCAAGGTCCATAAATAGCAACACCCTAGTGGTCCCAGGCCCTAAGGAAGTTAGATAAGCTTCAACCAGAGCCAGGGCCTTTTCAACACTGGCTCCAACCTGGTGGAACGCTCTGTCTCATGAGACCAGGGCCCTGCAGGATCTGATTTCTTTCTGCAGGGCCTGTAAGACAGAGTTGTTCCACCTGGCCTTTAGCTTGGAGCCAATTTGATTCCCTCCGCCTCTTTCTTTTTCCTTTCTCCTCCTGTGATGAGGCTGCATGTTAATATTTTAAAGTTTCAATATTTTAATGTTGTATTTTAATCTTGTTTTTAAGTTGTATTCATTCAACTTGTTTTTATTATTGCTTGTTAGCCACCCTGAGCCCAGCCTTGGCTGGGGAGGGCGGGGTATAAATAAAAATTAGTAGTAGTAGTAGTAGTAGTAGTAGTAACTTCTTTACTTGCTAGAATTGTCGTACCCATCTCAAACGGAATCCATTCCAGAAGTCCGCTCAAATTCCCAAAATGTTCAAAAACCAAGGTGTGGCTTCTGATTGGCTGCAGGAGCTTCCTGCACTCAATCAGAAGCTGCAGAAGCTACGTCGGATGTTCGGTTTCCGAAAAACGTTTGCAACCCGGAACACTCACATTCGGAAGCCAAAACATTCAAGTCGCTAGGCGTTCGAACAGCAAGGTATGACTGTAACGTGGTTTACATAAGGCTGCTCTTGAAGATGGTCTGGAAACTATAGCTGATTTGAAACATGTTCTGCAGGTTCTGAGTGACGGTGAAAATGGAAATATATATTGCCAGTTCTTTTTTAAAAAAAAAACTGCTGGGAAGGGGAAAGCTTGTTTTTCCAAATTTTCATTGCCACGTGAAAATGTTTCTGTTCTGTCGAGCATCTGTGGAGGGATGAGATCGGTACTGTTTGCAATCATTGTATATTTGATTTTAGACTTTTTATGGTTTTAGTATTTTGTATTTCATTAACTGTTGTGCACTCCCCAAGATGAGACACAGCCTGGAAACATTATAATAAAAATATGTTTTTAATTCTTTGCTTTCAATCGTCCTTATGTGCACATTTATGATGAATATTTTCTTTCTGCGTTAGTTAATGAGCTGTTTTTGTATTGTATTGTATTTTATGGTGCTGATCACTAATTACTGCTGAGTTTCAGTACTAGCTGAATCAGTGGTATGCTTTTCTGTTTGTTTGTTTTATCTGGTCTTGTCATTTTAACTGCTTCTGGCAATTTCACTCTGGCCTTTGTAATTCAGCAGGTGACCACAGTCAACCTGTGACATTTCTTTGACCCGAGAGAGCAAATAAAGCTGATGTATTATACACTGCATTTAACTGGATGCAGCTTCTGAGGCCTTGTTCTCACTGAGGTGATAGAAATCACACACTGTTCTCCCCTCCCATTCTCATACACCTCACACCAGCCTCTGTTTGTTGCCAGCCCTGTATTTTTCCTCACACCGGCCAACACAGAAAATAGAGTGGACTGCGAAAATGCAGCGCTATACATTACTTTACAAAGAATGCACATGATTGTATAAAAATAGTTCAATCTATCACTGCATAATTATTCTGGTTACAGTGGAAACAAACGTTTTGGGTTACAAACACTTCAGGTTACAAACGCCGCTAACCCGGAAGTAGTAGCTTGGGTTGCAAACTTTGTCCAGGACGAGAACGTAAATTGCATGCCGGCGGCGCGGTAGCAGTGGGAGGCCCCCACTAGCAAAAGTGCACCTCAGGTTAAGAATGGTTTCGGATTAAGAATGGACCTCCAGAATGAATTAAGTTCATAACCTGAGGTTCCACTGTATTTTAGATCAGTGCTTTTACATGAGACATTTAACAGTTTGCCAGTCAAGCTGAGATATATACATAAGCACCTTCCCATGGGGCACAGGTAACTTTAGTGATTTTTTGAGAGGAATGGGATTAACATGCCTGCCAGCCATAGTTCCCTGGTGTTACACGTACCGTCAAGAACCCAGGTTCAGTCAGGATTCCCAACAGCATGAAGATGTACCCACATAAAACCCCATCCTCACAGATGCTAAATGCAGAAACTTTGAGGCATGGTGACCAGTGAGTGCTTTGACGGGTGAGTCCCACTCCCCTCTCAATGAAGCCTTGGGGATAGGCTTAATATGCATTTCCCTAAGGCGAGGATGAGAAACTTTTATGTTGTTGGACTCCAGTTCCCATCAAGTCCAGTCCATGTGGCCAATGGTCAGGAATGATGGGAGTTGCAGGTATCTGTTGGGAATGGAAAGAAGCAGAAGGAGCATTTCATCATATGTGGTGGTCATGCAGAATAGTTAAGGAGTACAGTCGTACCTTGAAAGTCGAACGAAATCCGTTCCGGAAGTCCGTTCGACTTCCAAAACATTCAGAAACCAAAACATGGCTTCTGATTGGCTGCAGGAAGCTCCTGCAGCCAATCGGAAGCCCCGCCGGACATTCGGCTTCCAAAAATAGTTCGCAAACCGAACTATTGTGGCGTTGGGGAGCCGAAACATTCAAGAACTAAGCTGTTCGAAAACCAAGGTATGACTGTATTGGGAAATGATTTATAATGAAATGAAAAAATTGTTTAAAAGAACATCCCCCCCCCCCCAAAAAAAACAACCCAGAGGTATTTCTTTGGGGTGTGGTACAGACAGGGGGCAGAAAAAGCTGTTTCTGTATGCAACAACAGCAGCTTGGATTATGTTAGCTCAGAAATGGAAGGTGGGAGAAGGTCCAGAGGAGGAGGAACAACTGAAAATGATGGAATGTGCAGAGCTAGCAGGCCTAACCAGCAAGGTAAGAGAACAATAAGAATGGGTGTATAAAGAGGAATGGAGAATATTTGTGGAGTATTTGGAAAACAACTGTAAGCAAGTGAAAATTGTAAATTCAACAGTATAATGTAGATTAAGATATAATGGAAAGGGGGGAACTAGATGGAGGAAACAGAATAGTTAAGGAACCATGGAAGGAGAAGAAGGGAAGTCATTCAATGTATTGCTGTATATTTAATTGTGGGAAATGTATACCTGAAAAATTAATAAATATTTTTTTAAAAAAGGAATGATGGGAGTTGTATGTCTGGGACAGCTATAGGTTCCCTATCCCTGCCATAAAGAAACATCTTTGAGGACCTCTAACTGCTAGGCCCTGGTTCCCATACCACCTTTGCCGTCTCTTTTATGCATATTGCTGCTCATGTGAATGTTTGGCATCACTAGTGTACCCTCAGATTTAAGAGAAGTCTGCAATCCACCTTCCATAGCAGGGAGTCCTGGTTTCAAAGTACAGATTACTAGCAAAAGCTGTCCTGCGATCTTCCATAAGTCCCTTTCTCTAACAGTATGGTTTTCACCTCTGTACAATCCCGTCAATATGCAAGAATATCAGAAAGGGTAACACGTGTTGGTGGATCTGGGAGCTTATTAGATACCAGCATCCTTACCTCCGTCAACTCATGGAATGTATAGGCATAATATGGCCTAGCATACACAAAAACAGGCAAAGCATAGTCCTTCCGAGCGATCGAAGCAATGCGCATTGCTTCTTTAACCCGATGGTGTACAAATTTCAGAGCGTTTGGGCTGCATTTCAACATGTATTCCAGGTATATGGAAGGGTAAAGGGCAGTGCTTTCTTTCCACAGCCAAAGCAGATTATCATTCCGGAACGATTCAATGTCTGGACATTTGCCTGTGTACTTGTCTGGGTGGTTCTTGTAATCATAATTGTAGCAGTCTGGGTAGAGATAGTAACCCCAGAGCCCATTTGGCCTCATATCTTCAGCTAGGAAAAGGGTGCTGTTCATAAAACCCCTCCCTGCATTTTCAAAATCTTCCTTCGCAACTTTCTTGATCTTGTTCTCAGGCCATTCAGGATGCTGCTTTCTGACAAGTTCAAGAGACTTATTTCTGTAAATGGCTTTATGGCCCCAGTTTCTATCCCACTGGGGTCTCCAGTTTTCCCAGTCGATGACCCCGAGTCCCTGGAATTTCTTCATGGCGATGGAACGCTCAATGTCAGCCTTGGCTTTGATGAGATGTTTGATGAGGCTCTCGTTTTGCGGCACCCCGCCATTGATGGATTCGCCATTGTCTTCTACATGGGGATAGTACCCGAGATGAGTGTGATAGAATATTGTCACACTGGAGCCGCTCAAGGTCTCGTTTGGATTTGTCAGGATGTCGAAAACGTTGAGGTCCAAATCGACCTTGTAGCGCCGCTGACACTGCTCAGTAGGTGCATTCCAAACTACTAGAAATGGTTTGTTAGGGAACAGTGGTGCTCTCGCCTGCATGATTTCACTTCCGTTGTCGACCATCAGCAACACCCACAGTGCTAGGTATTCAATCCACAGGTGGCTCATAGTATGAGGGAACTTCATCAAAGGAAAAACTGAAAGAGATAAGAAAGAAACGGTAATGAACAGTGTCAACCAAGAGTCGGGAAGAACTTTGCCCCTCTAAGTGTTGGTGCTGGCCTTTAAAGCCCTAAATGGCCTTGGTCCTGTATACCTGAAGGAGCGTCTCCACCCCCATCATTCAGACACTGAGGTCCAGCTCCGAGGGCCTTCTGGCGGTTCCCTCATTGCGAGAAGTGAGGTTACAGGGAACCAGACAGAGGGCCTTCTCGGTAGTGGCGCCTGCCCTGTGGAACGCCCTCCCTTCAGATGTGAAGGAAATAAGCAGCTATCTTCTTTTTAAAAGACATCTGAAGGCAGCCTTGTTGAGGGAAGTTTTTAATATTTAATGCTGTATTGTTTTTAATACTTGATTGGAAGCCACCCAGAGTGGCTGGGGAAACTCAGCCAGATGGGTGAGGTATAAATAATAAATTATATTATTATTATTATTATTATTATTATTATTATTATTATTATTATTATCAGGTGGCAGAGGAGCCAAAGCCTTGCCATCTGCTTTTATTCAATATTCACAGAGAGAGGCTTGGGAATGTGGCCCCTCAGAATAATGGCGTTGCTCTGAGTGAAACCCCACCCCATCCATCTCTCCCACTTCCTCATGAGTCATTGCTATGGATGCTGGAAAGCAACTTCAGTCTTTGAGCTCTTTGCTCTACTACTTTCAAGGCCCGCAATGTTTTGGGAGAAGGGAGTGGGTCTGGAATGCTTTCTAAAGACACTGAGTCTGTCAGCTGTCACTCCACTAGTGCTGCTTCCTTTTCCTCTCCCATTATTTCCCAGCTTCCCCCCTCATCTGCCTCTGAGCTGTGACCTCCCTCAAACCCGTGTTGTAATTCTGAACTGTCTCCTTCTTCTCTGGAAGGGTCAGGCTGGGGAGGCGGTCTCCACCATTCCTCCTCTGCCCAGACCCTGACATGAATTGATCAATAGGTGTGGGGAACCTTTGTCCCTGCTGATGTTGCTAAACTACAACTCCCATCACCTATGGCCATTTCCCATGCTTGATGAGGCTGATGGGAGTTGTAGTTCATCAACATCTGGAGGGCCAAAGGTTCGCCATGCCTGAATTAAAAGTGGAAAAATATGTGCAGATTGATCCAATTGTCACCCTATCAGGGGTCTGCAACCTTTAAGACAAAAAGAGCCACTTGGACCCGTTTCCGAAGGAAAAAAAACTGGGAGCCGCAAAACCATTGTGACATTTAAAACAAATATATCTCTGGAGCTGCGATCTGACAGCGGGCGGGAAGGTGACGTCGGGACGGTGCGTGACTAACGCACGCACCGCCCCCATGCGACGTCACAGCCAGTACAGCGCCCGCCACAGTGGGGAGTGTCGGGGCGCACAATGCGCCTCCTCCCCTCGCTAGTATCCGCCCCAGAGCCGTGGCAAAGGTGTAAAAGAGCCACATGCGGCTCCGGAGCCGTGGGTTGCAGACCCCTGCCCTATATAAACTTGGAGTTAGTGAAATTAACTAAGTGGTGCATACATTTGAGTAGGCATGCATAGGATTGTAGTGTCAGTCATGATTTCTATCAATGCTGTCATTCTACTTGCCTAACGTCTCTCCTCTCCTCCTCTTGTGCACAGGGCATATGTTGGTGGGAGAGAAAGCCCTGTTTCACAAGCAGGACTTGTGGTAGCTCTCAATAGTCCCCCTACTTAGTTGAATCCAGCCCTATATTCCCTTACTCTGAGGTAAATGTAGGCCTTTGTTTGTGCAAACCAGTATTTTTGCATGAATTTAATCAGTCATTTGATGAAAGTTCAATTCCAAAAACAGAATTGCAATAGAGTTCCCTGCAAGGTTTCCAAACCAATCTTGAATAACATTCTAAAAGCACATCATAAAGGGATAAAATAACCATCACTAATAAGCAAATCCCTGCTATGTCGGTTTGATTACTATAAAAACATTAAATAAAACATACATTTCCCCCTCCTACTGGTTCTTATTAGTTTTTTATTATTATTACTAGCTGTTGAATGTATGTAATACACAACATATTGACAACGTAGAAATTGTTCCAGGAAGTGTTTTACAAGATGAAATTTATCACACAGCAGCAATATCTCAATGCTAAACATTTCCTTTGGCTCATCATTTTGCAACATTTTTTGATGTTGCTGTCATGCCACCATAATGCCTATATTTGTAGTGCTGTGTTATGTGGGTAAAATAGTTCAAATCCCTTCATTCAAAGTGGGTGGATCAATGAATGGAAATTTTGCCTTTGTACAGTAGCCAGCCAGGGGCGGAGGAAGGGGTGTGTGGTAGGGGCGGTCCACCCTGGGTGTCACTACTGAGGGGGGTGACAAAATGCCGGGTGGCACTCACCGCGGGGCCTGCAGCGCGCCCGAGCCACCATCTCTCCTGGGAGTTATGCGGTGGCTTGGGCACCCGCAGGCTCCATGCTGCCCCAAACGGTCTGCCCACCGCCTCCCCCTCAGCTGTAGGGCAGCTGAGTGGGAGGAGGCAGGCAGACTCCTTGGAGGCCCCTTACTGGGAAATGACTTATCCCATCATCTTCCCCCAGGCCCCACTGAACAGCCAAGCCATTTACACTACACTATTGCTTCTGAGTCTGTTATATTTTTCATGGGCCCAACACTAACCCTATATGTAGGCAGAGCAGGAGACAGATTATTTGCTCATCACTTCCTCTGATGCTTCCAACAGGTTTGATGGTAACCATCCCTGGTCCTTCATTCCTTCTCAGATCCCTCTGTGTACTGAAGTTCCGTTCCATTATAATCCCACCATTCTATTTCTCCTTGGTTTCCATGCCTGTTGACATCTTCCAAGAAACAAGAATTTAAGGGTGTTGGTAATGTATTTTTCCGAACCCTCAAATGCAAGAAGGAATCTGGCAGGGGATAATTCCTATAGTTAGGAATTTCACTAGGTACCTCTTAGATTCCCCATTCCTATCATGCACATCCGTCAGCTGCCACAATACACTGTATTAAGCTACCAGGCCTCTGCATCTCGGGCCAAGTAGCTGCCAAATTACTCTACAATGTTGGCACAGCACTGGATTGTGTGGCGACAGTGATAGCAGTGAAGGCAACAACCACGGCAGCTGGGGTAAAAGGGATGGAGCATGAGGTCAGTTATATGAACAGCATGCCACATGGAAAGCTGAAAATATGGCCATGCCACATGCAGTGTGCTCCCCTTTTCTACCATCCTCCCACAGCTACACAATCCCCTCCATTGGATATTAGTGTTGGGAGGGGTGACCATGTTCATATGCTTGCTCCAGTGAGGCAGGTTGAAAGGCTGGTTCCTTGAACTTCAACATGGCCTTCCTACATGCCATAGTTCTCATGTCGCTAGTGTCCATGGGCTCCATTCGCACCCTGGCAGACTGCCTTATAGTGCTGAATATTCAGGTGGCCATATCAGGTTCTCCCCAACAGCCCAAAGCAGTTTCTCCACATCTGGAGGACCCTAGAAATGCTGAGAGTCCTTAAATCTGTCATTTTAGAATCATGCGAAAGGCTGGGCTGGATGAGTCCCTAGCTGGAATTAAGATTGCCAGAAGAAATATCAACAACCTCAGATATGCAGATGACACAACCTTGATGGCAGAAAGTGAGGAGGAATTAAAGAACCTTTTAATGAGGGTGAAAGAAGAGAGCACAAAATATGGTCTGAAGCTCAACATCAAAAAAACTAAGATCATGGCCACTGGGCCCATCACCTCCTGGCAAAAAGAAGGGGGGGGGATGGAGGCAGTGAGAGATTTTACTTTCTTGGGCTCCATGATCACTGAAGATGGTGACAGCAGCCACAAAATTAAAAGACACCTGCTTCTTGGGAGAAAAGCAATGACAAACCTAGGCAGCATCTCAAAAAGCAGAGACATCACCTTGCCAACAAAGGTCCGTATAGTTAAAGCTGTGGTTTTCCCAGTAGTGATGTATGGAAATGAGAGCTGGAGCATAAAGAAGGCTGATTGCCGAAGAATGGATGCTTTTGAATTATGGTGCTGGAGGAGACTCTTGAGAGTCCCATAGACTGCAAGAAGATCAAACCTATCCATTCTGAAGGAAATCAGCCCCGAATGCTCACTGGAAGGACAGATCCTGAAGCTGAGGCTCCAATACTTTGGCCACCTCATGAGAAGAGAAGACTCCCTGGAAAAGACCCTGATGTTGGGAAAGATGGAGGGCACAAGGAGAAGGGGACGACAGAGGACAAGATGGTTGGATAGTGTTCTCGAAGCTACCAGCATGAGTTTGACCAAACTGCAGGAGGCAGTGGAAGACAGGAGTGCCTGGCGTGCTCTGGTCCATGGGGTCATGAAGAGTCGGAAACGACTAAATGACTAAACAACAAATGTGAATCACCTGGTAGGCGGGGTGTGGGACCTGATAGAGGGGATCGTGAACAAGCTGTTACAGCTGCTATTGTTAGCTATCCAAGTTTCTTCCTCCATCACCACTTTCTTTCTTTGTTTGTTTTTAAGCTCTCTTCCCCCACAAAGGCAATGTTCCCCAAGCAAGCCTTGAGACCTTCCCTTGGGGAAACCATGGTCTCTACCATCTCCAAAGTTATGAAGCCACCTGGGTGTGCCAATGAAACTGTTAATGAAGCTTCATGAGATTAGGCTACGAGTAGGCAACCTTTCTATTGCTTTTAATTGATCAGGATTTCCCACGGAAATTGACATCATTACACCAGCTCAAATCTTCACTGGAGGGCACAATAAGTCTTCGGAAGATGCCATAAAATATTCCATATTCTGTTTCAAGAATAATGAGAAATCGTATCACTGAGATTTCCCTACTGTTGCAATATGTAAAAAGCACATTTTGAACCATGCAAAGCTGAATTTTAGGGAAATTAATAATCTGTGGTATCCAAATCCCATTATAAATAAATTGCTTATTATTGTGTATTGTACAAAAAAGGGGCACTGGTGTCTTTCGTTACTGCTGCCACTGCTTTTTCTTCTATGGCTATCTTGCATAGTTTTAATCCCAAACTCTGTAATGAGCATAGGCGCTAATGATTCAGTTTGCTACCTCATTATCAGCTTGGTACAGATTCTCCGACATTTCTCAGTCAATACCACATTGTCATGCTTAGTTAAACATCCAAAGGATGCACATCTCTTTCCTAGTCATAGGAGAGTCCCAAAAAGAAAAGCATGCAGAAATTTTTCTGCTCCATATTTTAAACACAAAAAGGTCCCCTGAAAATGAACGAGTTAAAGGTTTGTGTCCAAGCTTGCCGAAACCAATGGGAACATTTCAAAGGGACCCTTGATTCACAAAATTAACTCTAGTCAGCAAATTGATGTGGTCTGCCAAACAATACGTCAACTTGCTTTATCTTCCCCTGTCAATTCCTCAAATGAAATGAAGAGAAAGATTTACTTGGTTTTACTCTCGCAAAGGGAATGGTTTAAACGTATTAAAGAATCATTTCCTGTCCATGAATGCTTATGCCATAATAAATGTCTTTAAGGTCCCACATGACACTTGGCTGCATTATTTGAAATGTTTCCTTCCTTCTGGAAACATGGAAATGTTTTTTTTTTTCAAATACAGCACATAATTACGTGGATAAGTAACGTGGATATGAATTTATAGCTTATACACATTCCTATTAACAGTTAATTCGTTCTATGAGTTGCCCAAACAATATCACAGGTATTATTAGCCTACTGCTATATTTGGTGTTTTATGCTGAAAATTTTGGTTTGTATTTTTACGGACACGGCTGGTATTCTCACTTTGTGGAGGATATCCAAGGCGGTCAGAAGCACCACATCCATGATGGTCAGAAGTAACATGAGAAATATTTCAGTTTCCATTCCCCACCTCTTCCAGGTCTCAGAGGTCAGTTACGGACACTACGCTCGAGTGTCCTCAAAGTCCTGGAGCTGGAAATTGCAGGAGGAACTTGCTCACAAATGCCGTTTTTTTAAAGGGTTTTATCAGCACTCATGTAGAGAAACAAAGAAGCCCTCAGCCTGGAATAAAGCATCTCCAAAATGAGCATTTATTTAGCACACATTGATGGATACCTTTTCTGTCCAGCAGTAGAGAAAAGTGAGGGATGTATCTTGCCCAAGAATACAGTGGTACCTCGGGTTAAGAATTTAATTCATTCTGGAGGTCTGTTCTTAACCTGAAACTGTTCTTAACCTGAGGCACCACTTTAGCTAATGGAGCCATTTAGCCTAGGTTTCAAGAAGAAGAGTTTGGATTTGATATCCCACCTTTCACTCCCCTTCAGGAGTCTCAAAGCGGCTAACATTCTCCTTCCCCTTCCTCCCCCACAACAAACACTCTGTGAGGTAAGTGGGGCTGAGAGACTTCAAAGAAGTGTGACTGGCCCAAGGTCACCCAGCAGCTGCATGTGGAGGAGCGGAGTTGCGAACCCGGTTCACCAGATTACGAGACTACCGCTCTCAACCACTACACCACACTGGCTCTCAAGAAAATCACCCTATCTTACAGATGCTTAGTCAAAAGTAAGCCCCACTAAATTTTGTAGGTTCAACTCACATTAGTTAGTGGGACACTGAGCGTATATTTATGGTTGAAGACATAAAGCACCATCTACAAAGAATATATATTTGCCAAGGCGCCAGTACTTGGGACTACTGAAGAACACAATTCTCCATTCATTTCAGTGAGGCTTGTAGCTGAGATGTCCGCAGCACATCTTGCCTGCTCATTTAAAGGATCCTTTCATTCATATTGTAAGTATTCAAGATCCAATTTTGCTTTGTCGTTTAATGAATGACTCCCTACCCACATCCCGTTTGAATCTAGATTTACAGCAAATTCTGATCTTTCCCTGAATATCTGATAAGTAGGAAGTTTCAACGGCTTTTTGAAATCAGTGCATGCTGTGTCATTTTTAAACCTGGACCCAATTATTAATGCTTCAACCATTATATTAAAAATCCTAGAAACATATATCTACAATTCAAAATCTCTGAACATTTTCAAATTAGATAAACCTAACCCTATGCCTCTAATTCAGAGCACTGTGGGGTGTACTTATATCTTGAAACATTTAAATTAGAAACAACTGGCATTATTTAGCACTGAAGTTTATGTCCAGTGAGGTTTCCTTCAGTTTTTCATAATCCACATTTTTTTTATTTATTTGCAAACATTTCTTTGCTGCCAATATAAAAAAAACATTTCATGGCACACACTTTTTTTTTTAAAAAAAAATCCATATTATGAGATAAGGTATTAGACAAATGAGTAGAATCGTATACTAGCAAAGCTGGACTTGCAGTCAAATTGTAAGGCTGGGGGTTAAAATTCCATTAGTAAATAGGAGTTTTCAGGAGTTTTAAGCCATTAGCCTCTAAGCACACCCAAAAACTCTGTGCTGTTTATACATATTTATTGACGAAGACAGTGGTACTTACGTCTAGAGAGCCAATCAGGAGAAGAAAACTTGGCAGAACGACATACAGTAGTTGCTGCATTTTATATTAAAGCCTCGTCGTCCTCCTATTGGGCATGCTGTTAACTAATGAGATACTAACACGATCTGGAGAGGTTGGGGCAATTTCATCTACTAGGCCTTGAATAATTGCACAAAATGCAAGATTGTTCTGTTCCAATTAGCACGGTCCTTGATGTTGCTGTTTTCAAATGCTGAACCGTATAATGAAGAAGAGAGCACTGGAACACAGCAGATTGGCTAAAGAATGGAAATCAAAGTCATGTGTTTCCCACTTTCAGAGGTAAGTTCAGCATCACCAGGCACCAGAGGGGGTCGAGAGAGAGGTCTTGTTTCCTTCTTCCCTCCCACCTACACTAGTGGCCAAAACTGTGGAAACATTTTGGAAAAAGTATTTCTGAGGTTTGATGGTTCATAGCACCAGTTTTGGCGGGAGTAATAGCACAAAGTGCAAGTAGATAAATAGGTACCGCTCCGGCGGGAAGGTAAATGGCGTTTCCGTGCACTGCTCTGATTCACCAGAAGCGGCTTAGTCATGCTGGCCACATGACCTGGAAGCTGTACGCCGGCTCCCTCGGCCAATAAAGAGAGATGAGCGCCGCAACCCCAGAGTCATCTATGACTGGACCTAATGGTCAGGGATCCCTTTACCGTTACCTTTTACCATAAAATTATATATCAATGGAAAGGTAATTTAATGAAGAATGTAATGCAATAACCTTTATGGATTATTTATTACGACAGCAGACTAAAGAAACTTGTTAGAAGCAACTCAGCAATAAAACCCAATTGTGGATCGAGGGCCCGACCCCGCTATGTGAAATAAATACACAAGGACACGTGATATAAGGTTAATGGGCAAGAAAAGGCCACAACTTTATTGATTACAGCAGTGAAAAGGTATTGGCTTAGGCATTGGATGACTATAGGTGGTGGGTTTATTCAACAGTAGGTGGAGCCTGTTGATGCTCACCCCCTGATGTCACCGAGGGTCGTGCCATGGCCTCCCGCCAAGCAGGCATCGGACAGAATACACAACCGCCAGATTGATTTAACGGAATAACCCACAGTAGATAGCATAGGCGATGGCCACACCTAGCCCTTGACACAGCACAACACATGAATCCAATGCCTAACCTACCCACCAATACCACAAAAGTTGTGACGATTGCTACGAGGTAAGCAAAAAAACCAAAAGGCCTAATGCCAAATGGAAAAATTCCTACCAGGCCCCCCAGCCAACCAGGGCGACCAACCTAAGGTCCATAGCAAGGCCAAAAACCTATACCCTGAGCTAAATGGGAGTGGAGGGTGGGTGACTCGCTGAGGGACAACGACGAATGAGGAGGAGGCGGAGCTGGCACCACAGCATTAAGCTGCTACACACGCCCCCGGAGGCACCTGGTTAGCCACCTCCGGTGGGCGTGGGCGCCAGCCAGGTAGGAGGGGTGGGGGCTAATGCCCCCTACCAGGGGCGGAGCTCGGTCTCCTGCCCACATAAAGGGAAGTCTTCTGTTAGTTCTCTTTCTGCACAAAACTGCTCCATTATGGGGAAGCCTTGCTCCTCTTTTCTCTTGCTTTCTGAGAAGTCTTGCTTGTAGGTTTTTCCCTGCTTTTGCACACACTGTACGAACCTGCTCTTCATGCCTAGCTGACCACATCTACAGAACTTGATTGTTACATTGTTTCATGCTATGATCAATCATTAGTAACAGACATCCTAAGCTCATGGAAAACAAACTGTACCTGCTCTTCATGCCTAGCTGACCACATCTACAGAACTTGATTGTTATATTGTTTCATGTTATGATCAATCATTAGTAATTGTTTGTGCCATATTAATCTCTAGTTACAATTTAATTAGGAGGCTTCATGCCTGTCTAGTTCTAGCTCCGATTCTCAGCCTTTAATGTATCAGTGATAAATGATCATATGTAAATCCCACCTCTCACATGTAATCCCCACCTTGTACTTATGCTAACCAATCACAAGTTTCTGTGTGTATGTACCAACCAATCAGCCACAGGCCCACCTGTGGCAATGCTTGCAATATTCAATAAAATAGGCTCCCAGGGCCCGCCCTGACAGACGCCTCATGTTACACCTGCCTCTCTCGTCTCCCGTGATTTTTCATTCCTACACCCACAACCACTCCCCTCTCTTCCAGGGAGGAGAGTCTTTAATAGAGGCAATAATTCAATCTTAGTTTCACATTATTATAGCTGCAGAACTAAAAAAACTTGGTTCCCTCCTTGGGAAGGCGCTCAGAAGGCTTGCGGATAGCTGCCTGAAGCCCGGGGAGTGCAGTGGGAGTTGGCGCTGCGCTTCCCGGGCTTCAGGCTGCATGCTGCTATCCGCAAGCCTTCAGAGTTCTCCGAAGGCTTCTGGATAGCTGCCTGTTGCCTGGAGAGCGAGGGGGTCGGTGCACACCGACCCCTCTCGCTCTCCAGGCTTCAGCGAAAGCCTGCATTCGCTCCATAGGACACACACACGTTTCCCCTTCATTTCTGGAGGAGAAAAAGTGCATCCTATAGAGAGAAAAATACGGTAAGTGACATGGTGAGAATTTCTGTATATGTCATTTTTTCTGTGTGTTTCATGTTTATTCTTTAGGACCGTTGTTGTCATAAGTTATTGCATTACATTCTTCATTAAATCATCTTTCCATTGATATATAATTTTATGGTATTACTAAAAAAAAAAAAGTGGAGTTATGAGCCATCAGACCTCAGAAATACACTTTTCCCAAAAGGTTTCCACAATTTTGACCACTAGTGTAACAGCTGCTATCAAGACAACAGCCGTCGCCATGAAAGCAAACTGGCCTTCACAGTATGCCAAGGCCAGCACTAGCAGACACAGGGGCTGGGGGACTAAGAGAGAGGACTTACCATCCTTGCCGTTCTGCAGCCCATCTAGTGCTGCTTTCTCTTCTCCTGGTGGCCAACCAGATGTCTATGGGAATCTCGTGAGAAGGACCTGAGTGCAACAGCATTCTCCTCACTTGTAACTCCCAGTAACTAAGTGGAATTCAGAGGCACACTGTCTCCAACTGTGGAGGGAGAACAAGGCTAGTAGACACCAATACATTCATACCTCGGAAGTCAAATGGAATCCATTTTGGAAGTCCATTCAACTTCCAAAACATTTGGAAACCAAGGCACAGCTTCCAATTGGCTGCAGGAAGCTCCTGCAGCCAATCAAAAGCCGCAGAAGCCATGTCAGATGTTCGGGTTCCAAAGAACGTTTGCAAACCGGAACACTCACTTCTGGGTTTGCGGCGTTCGGGAGCTAAAACATTCAATTCACAAGGCATTCAGGATCCAAGGTATATCTGTAGTCTTATTCTCCATTACTTTATCTAGGAACTACAGTTCCCATGTGGCATTGTCCCAGCACATCAAAGCCTAAATTACATTATGGGAATGAGCCTGCAGATGTGCCCCATTTTAAACAAATAATATCTAGTTTAGAACTCTAGAACCTTATTACAATTCCTTTCCATTTTAGCTTGTTTTTGAAAGTTTTATTTATCATACATGACACTTTTATTTAGTTTATGTAATCAATGGATAGGGTGGATCTACACAACGGGGGGGGGGGGGCGCTATAAATAAGCCATAAATTACATTTTTATAAGAAAAGAAAAAAATGCTATGTAAAATCGCATAGAAAGGTTTTGTGCTCTACGGCGCTCTCTGGTGTTGCATGTTTATAACACATTTAAAACGCTGTTTTTGGACTAATGTAGCTGAGGCCATAGACCACTTGCTTTATCTCAAAATGGTTTGCAATTAAGAGGGCCAAAACTCTAAAGCATACATTAAAGCACAACACAGACCTACAAATAACAAATATCCAGACTATTAGAATATTAAAGCACTGTAAATCCTGAGCAACACGAGGCAACAATTAACAGTTGGGAAATGCCTGGTCCAAAAGAAGTAGCATTTTTCATAAGTTTCTGAAACCCAGAAAGATTGCAGGATTGAGCAGAGAGGAGCTGGAGGTCTCCGTTCAAGGAAAGTGTACAGAGTTAATGGACCTAACTTAGTAGTGTTTTCATTAATTTCCGTGAGTAAAACTTTGTACCAAGAATCATTCCATCCTTTTAAAAATACACATGAATGATATTCCAGCTGCACACAAAACAAAACAAACAAATGTACACATAAAACTAGTATGTGTAAAGACCTAGGAGAGGGGAAGGATTTTAATGCCCAATGTTGTTGTTTCCATCTGTTATGTACATAAACAAATGATCAATACTCTATGGCCTATCTGCATCTCAGGTTAAGTTCTGGATTTTTAATATAGATATTTTTAGATAAATGAATTAGCCAAGTTGCTGTTTCAAAATACTGTAACATTTAAAAATATTATGTCAGGATGAGAAGAAAGGGTAGAACGGTTGTCAGGATCAAATGCCTGTTTCGTCCTTTATACGTTGTTGTTCTTGTTACACTTGAAATGTTCTTTCTTACCTGGAAAAAATGAAATAGAAACAATTATTTAAAAACTGAATAAATAAGTCACCACCATGTTAATACTTCATTCACAAACCATGAAATGGGAGAGGCTTTTGACATTTTTCAGGGGACAGACTTGGGGTGAATGCCAAAATAATGATTCAAGGGTGCATTAGGAACGCTCCTCTGGGACTCCGCCTGCAGCTGCCATTTTCCCCCCAGAAGTCACTTGGGAATGACATTCCATGAGCACATAGCATCATTCTTAGGACGTGTGTGTGTGTATAAATGTGGGCGATGAGAAAATAAAAGATGGTCTGAGGGCACCTTTGAATGCCTGCACTCAACCCAAATTGGAAGCGGAAAGTTCCCACAGTTGGAAAAATATATACTAATAAAGTTGTATTCGACGAATGAAAGTATATGATGTTTGACATGATTGAGAATTGTGGACTCAGGAACGGAGAATTATAAAGCATCAAAATCGAGATGTGGAAAATATGGAAACAACAAGGAGAGGCAGGACTGAGATGTGGAGATATGCTTCAAAGATCCAGACCATGGAGAGCTCCACAAAATTAATAAATTTGGACTATAATTTGGTCTTTTTATTTTAGTTTTTATTTTAATTGGAGTATTATGATTGGCTATATTAACTGGATGTTTTTTATTGGAAAATCAATAAAAATGATTTTTTTTAAAAAAGGAAGTGGAAAGTTCCCCTAGAAATTAAGGACACCTAAGTCAAAACTATTTTACAGCTGCCATACTCCATATTATAAAAAAGGCTTGTGACTTCTAAAGTAGCTTAAAGAGATTCTAAATTGACGAAAACATCTAAATACACAAACATGTTTTGCTATGGAGTTAAACCATTAGAACCAGAGTGACTGCGGCAATGCAGTCAGATGGGTGGCATATACTACATTATTATTATTATTATTATTATTATTATTATTATTATTATTATTATTATTCAGACCCAGGGTCCAAATTTGGCACTCCAGTCCTCTCTGTCCAGCCCTCCCGAGTCTCCCTAGGCCACACCTTCGCTGACTCAGTTGTGCACCCTCAGGTGCTTTTGTCTGTATGTGATCATTCATCTTTTTGGGATAGGGGACCGAGATAGATGCCTGCATGTAGAAACATCTGGCTTTGCAGGGCCAGGATGCAACCCACAATACAAAGGTACAGATTACATTCATTGCCCTGCTCACCTTTACCTCAGGCTCCACCCAAGTGGCGCTGTGGGTTAAACCACAGAGCCTAGGGCTTGCTGATCAGAAGGTCGCGGTTCGAATCCCCGCAACGGGGTGAGCTCCCATTGCTCGGTCCCAGCTCCTGTCCACCTAGCAGTTCGAAAGCACGTCAAAGTGCAAGTAGATAAATAGGTACCGCTCTGGCAGGAAGGTAAACGGCATTTCCGTGTGCTGCTCTGGTTCGCCAGAAGCGGCTCAGTCATGTTGGCCACATGACCCGGAAGCTGTATGTCGGCTCCCTCGGCCAATAAAGCGAGATGAGCGCCGCAACCCCAGAGTCGGTCATGACTAGCCCTAATGGTCAGGGGTCCCTTTACCTTTACCTTATGTCCATCACTGACATGCGGCCCTCGTAAGATTTCCCATGGGGGAATGTGGCCCTCGGGCTGAAAAGGGGGTTCTCCATTCCTGCTTCATAAAGCAATTTTCAGTTTGCAAAAACATTTGAAAGAGTACGGTCAATTCCAGTGTTTGGCCTCACATTTAGATGCGTAGCATGTGTGTTTTTTCAGGAACACAACGAGGCAGTCATCGTAGTTTAAATTTTAATTGTAGCTAAGCTAAATGAAGTGCACTGAGTCATTTAAACTATCATAGAATATGCAATTATATTTTCCACAACAGACAGGAATCCTGTCTTTTCCACATAGGAAAGGAATGTTGCTTGGTAAGATTCGTGTTAAGACTGGGTTGACTGTTTTGACAGCGCGGCCAGATTAAAGTACAGACAACACTCTATATAGGCAATGTTCCTTGCAACAGAAAAGCTCAGGTGGATTAATAAAAGAGATCGTCTCAGGGATGAAGCAGTTTCATACCTGTCAGTCTATGGTCATGACCCATACATTATGTAATAGTATCAGAGGTTTCAAATTTCAGTGGTACCTCCCTATGCCCTTCTTTATTCAGTGTGAGGTAAACAGATAACACTATCAGAATGGAAAAATCTGTCCATTTCAGTCCTCTAAGTTTCTCATTTTTTCCAGTCTTAAATTCAGATCTCCACAGTGTGCAATAAATAAAGAAAAATCCCTCTGAAAATCAGCATTTTGGTGTGAATTTCTCCTAACAAACACATTTTGTTTGCAGTTTTGACTAGTATACCAAGCAATTTCCCTGAATATAATGCATTTCGGTATGTTATTTCTCACTGTGAGTTTTTGTACACAATGTTGTACAACTGCGTTACAAAATTCAGAGAAGTGCGAATTTCAGTTTGCATATTCATTCAAGAAGTATACATCAGGTAGTTTCTCGTTTAAATGCAAAAAAGAGAGAAAATCTTCTCCATCCTTATTTATGAATGATGTATCATACACATTATTCATAAACATTATATTCAGATGACAGAATAATCATGCTTATCCACCCTCATACTGATATCTGATTGCTGATAAGAATAAAATTATTCACTTCCCTAAATACCAAGGAGTGTCCTTATGCTCTAACAATCTTCAGTGCCAAGTCAACCACAGGGAGGATTCCAAACAATACAAAGCTGGTTGCAAAATATAATAAACATCAGTCTTGAAGGAAATGAAGCAGCCCTGTTTAGGGAAGTTTTTAATGTTTGATGTTTTTCATATATTCCGTTGGGAGCCGCCCTGAGTGGTTGGGGAAACCCAGCCAGATGGGTGGGGTATAAATAATAAATTATCAGTGGCATAGCGTGGGTTGTCAGCACCCGGGGCAAGGCAAGTAATTTGCGCCCCCTAACCCGTGGATTTGCGCCCCCTAACCCTAACCCCCAGATGTTGCACCCAGTGCGGCCGGCCCCCCCTGCACCCCCCACGCTACGCCACTGTAAATTATTTTTATAATTATTATAAATGTTCTCTTCAGTTTGGAGAGCAAAAATGTATTGTGAGTGAGGCACCCCCTACTAATTGTGTGAGGTTCCACAGGATGACTGACGTGTTCAAATAAGTGGGGGGAGTGGTAATAGCAAAACTGAAACAACATCAGTTGTTTTGACTCAGCCCTGCTTTTTACAAAATGGTGGCCATCTTGTATCTTTCGGCTAGGAAGCCTGACATCACACACATATTTCTACTTTTTGTTTTAGAATGCTGTTTGCCTACAATTAGCGGCAGTATGAGTAGTTTTCCTACACAGGGCACAATACTTGAGGGGGTCACAAAATGAAGAAGATCCATAATTGAGAAGATCCATTTTGGGGTGCCAAATTTTGGCCTTGCACAGGGCGCCATATTACAAAAGATTACCAAAGCATGCATTTGGATGCTTTGTAAAACGTCATGATCAAAAAAATTTACGGTGGTTCGTGAGATCAAGGAACAGGTTTCAATCTATGTTTGGATATAACTGGACACCATCTTGAAGCAAGTGACCCTTTCAAAACTGCACTATATGGTTGGTGTTTTTTATTTTTTGTTTTTGTATATAATTTTTTAATTAAATTTTCTGTTTTGCAATTTAAAGTACTCATTTTTACATCCTTAAGATATCAGTGACTTCCCTTCTTCTCTTTCCATGGTTCATTTGACATATCAAAAATCCCTGCATATTTTACAAAAACTATTTTTTTAAAATAGTATTTATCAAAGTTTTAAGTTTACAAAAAGACAAAAGAAAAAAAACCAAATTGAACAATAACAAAACCAACACATCACAATAAAAAATAAAAAATAGAGACAATTAAAAACAAATGAAAAAAGATGAAAAAACAAATCGAACCTTCCCATAGCTTATCTTTCATTTGCTTGTTTCCCTGACCTCCTCACACCTCCCTTTTTTGTATTCTAAGTCAATTATCCATTTCAGCAAATCCTTTCCCTCTCTTCAAAATTTTTATCCTGAAAATTTATCTTGATCTTGATATAAATTTACTTTCCCTCTTTTCACCAATTAACAGTCTATTTTTCTTAAATCTTTGATACATCTTTGCTAAAATCACCTAGATTCCTTCCAATATTTTACAAAAACTATACCATTCAGTATTCCATTATTACATCCATCAAAACGTATTTACACTGCTGAATTTATCTTAATGCTGCCAACGTTTACAGCTGTACAGTTATTTCCCATATATTCAATAAACGTTTTCCAATCTTCTCTAAAAGTATGTTTTTCTTGTTCTCGTATTCTATATGTTAGGTCTGCAAGCTGCGCATATTCTGTCAACTTAAGTTGCCATTCTTCTTTGGTTGGGACCTCTCTTGTTCTCCATTTTGGGGCTAACGAAACATGGGCCGCAGTAGTGGCATACACGAATAACCTTTTTTGACACCTGGGAATTTCAGTCTGAATTATCCCCAACAGAAAGGACTCTGGTTTTTCTGGGAAAGTACTTTTAAACATTTTTTTTCCATTTCATTATGGATCATTTATTTAAAAATGGGGGGGGGGGGTTTGAATCCAGGTCTCCCCAGTCCAAGTCCAGCCCACTCTAACCACGTTATCCAATTGGTTTCAATGCTAGCATCAACAAATGGGTGTCAGCAACAGAGCTATCCCAAGACATATTGTTTCCTGAGGTAAAGAAACAAGATGGCGGCACCGCCCCATTCCACATACAGAAACCAACTGGACTGAACATTTAATCTTATTTCAATACTGGCGATGGTGCAGCAATGTCCACCACACCTGAAACGCAGGGCAGGCTGCAGAGCACACAGAGTTCTGGCCTCAATCAGGTGAGGAGGTGGGGCTGCCATCACTGCTCCTCTGGTATATGCCTCCTGAGGCAGTTAACTCACTCTGCTTCGTGATAGGGTCAGCCCTGTTCACATGATAGGGTCCTGCCCATCCTCATCCTAAGACATCTTAAAGTAGTCGTCAAGGCCTTTAAATATTTTTTTAAGGCCACAATCCTATATCCACTTGCCTGGGGCTAAACACTATGGAGTCCAGTGGGACTTACTTCCGAACAGACATGCATAGGCTTGCAAAGTTAACGCCCAATAAAATTCAAAAGGGGAACCCATTTGATTGATTAACATAACTGGAGAAAGAGAACATAATGCATATGTTTGGGGAATACAGTCATACCTCCTGTTACGTTTGCTTCAGGTGGTTACTTCTGGGTTTCATCGCTCACGCATGTGCAGACGTGCAAAATGACATCATGCACATGCGCAGAAGCAGCGAATCGTGACCCGCAGACGCGGGTTGCGTTCTGCTCATGTTGCAAATGGGGCTCCGGAACAGATCCTGTTCGCAACCAGAGGTACCACTGTACTCGCTTTGGTCAAGCAAATGGGGGAGAAAATCACCGTATTGGCCTGAATATAAGCCTCACTTCCCCCCCAAAATTCAAAACATGAAAAGTTAAAATGCGGCTTATGTTCGCGACCTTACGATATGCAGCCAGGAGCACGAGGCAAACAGCGCCAGGAGTGCAGCAAAGCGGCACCTGCCCCGGATGTAGTCCCTCGTCCTCTCCCCCAAGGCCAGGAATTGAGAGAGTGAGGAAGGGGAAAAGCCACCAGCAAGGCAGCATGCCCCCCCCCATATGCAGCCAGGAGCAGCGAGGAATGGAGCAGCTTGTATTCGGGTATTTTTTCTTTTTTCTCCCCCTCCCTCCAATTTTAAAAGTGTCGCTTATATTTGGGTGCAGCTTATATTCGGGCCAATACGGTACCTGAAATTTGTTGGCAATCATTGCACATGATGTGTTTTAATTGTGTACAGACAACATCACTTAAATCTTGTTATTGTCTTTTGACGTTTTAAACAGACTTAAAATAGTTTATAGCTCTCAGAATAGACCTTTCCAGGGAGGCTGGATTCATTAAGATGCCATTTTGCTTGTTTTTTCAGACTATGCCTGCATTTTAAATCGAGGAAGTGGCACCATCTGCTGGATGATAATGAAAGCTTTGTTCCTCTTTTTGGAAAAAGCCAGTCATTGTACTTTTCTTCACCCATTTACCGACTTCAAGGCGGTTGAGAGTTCAAAGAAATGAGAACACGTACCGTTCAAACTCCAGCCTAAAAAAAAAAAATTGAAGTTTTATCGTAGGCTCCGCTGTGTAGCAACACAAAATTCGTTCTATCACTAGGTAGGCATGAAGAGCAAGTCAATCCAATTCACATTTACAGGCAAATTTACCTATGTTGCTCTTTCTGAAACAATATGTGAACTGAAGCATAGCCATTCTTCAAAAATTTGCACTTCTCCGAATTTTGCAATGCACTTTTCCAGTCAACTAACGTGCACAAAAATGCATATACTGGGTGGTGCGTGTGAAAAATGATATGCCAGTGAAAATAACATACAAAAATGCATTATATGAGGGGAAATTGCTTTGCAAAAATGCAGGTGTTAGGCAGAATTGCACACAAAACTGTGTGTATTAGAAGAAATTTGCGCTAAAAGTGCTTGCGAATTTTCAAACCTGGTTCTAGCCCTGAAGGAGGGACATGACTTCCTTCCTGCAACAAGAAGTCCACACTGCAGCACAGAGGAAATGGGCTTATGAAAAACTGTGCCTATGGGGGTAGTAAACTGATATCATAGCGCCAGCAGTTTCAAAGTGTTTTATGGTCCTTCTGTCCTTCCATTAATACACTCGCAAAGTGGTTGTTAAAAGTTAAGGCGCATTTGCCATGATAAACTTGCAGAAAATGAGTCGATGCTCCGATTTATGGCTGCTTTCCGGAGAATGCTTGTGATGCGGTCCTGTCTACTCAGGGGTGAAACCTGCTAAGGTAAAGGTAAAGGGACCCCTGACCATTAGGTCCAGTCGTGACCGACTCTGGGGTTGCGGCGCTAATCTCACTTTATTGGCCAAGGGAGCCAGCGTACAGCTTCCAGGTCATGTGGCCAGCATGACTAAGCCGCTTCTGTCAAACCAGAGCAGTGCACGGAAACACCGTTTACCTTCCCACCGGAGCGGTACCTATTTATCTGCTTGCACTTTGATGTGCTTTCGAACTGCTAGGTTGGCAGGAGCAGGGACCGAGCAACGGGAGCTCACCCCATCGCGGGGATTCGAACTGCTGACCTTCTGATCAGCAAGTCCTAGGCTCTGTGGTTTAACCCACAGCGCCACCCGCTAGACGTTCTCAAAAGTGAGCATAAAACTACAGCTTCAAAGACTAACTGCATGTTGCACACAAACATCCACCACAGAGTCCCATTCTATTCTTCTTCTTCAAAAGAAGTTTTGAGAAGGCAGATTTTGAAGCAGAGCTGTGGTGCTTAACCGTTTCTTCACCTGCTCATTCTTCAACCCCAAATCCTCTCTTTCCCTCCTACTGCTTTGCCTCCTTCTTGACACGCAGAGAAGATAAGCTGCATGGTCTGGCGCCCATAACTAAAATGTCGGCGCCTCCGTACGACCGAGCTGTAATGGCTACTCCTCCAGCCATATCTTCAGAACCCCATCCAGGGTCTCATCTGATGGTGATTAACAACCTAAACCTTTGAATGAGACTTCAGGCACACTCTCCATTGCGCAGAGTACTCAGACAGCAGCAGAAGGAGCCAGAAATATATGCTACATTGCTACTTTATTTCTAACTACGCAAGACAGAAAAGAATATGCGTCTGCTCTCTGTGAGAGACAGAAAACAACAGAGCAAAGAAACAGGAAACCAGTAACTTCAACATCCATCTTCCGTGAGACTTCCAACAGTCTGGAATGTCAACAGAGTCTTGTAACTCCAAGAACTGCACAGTGGCATAACAGAAACCTAACGTAATGTGCCCAAGGCATTGTATGAGGTCAGACCCATTAGCAGGGCCCGCCCCAAAGGCGGGTTGAAGCAGCAGCCTTGGGTGGTGGAATCCCATGGGGCAGCACCCCCTGCAGGCACTCCAACCCTGCCACCACAGGGGTTGCACACTTGCAGCCGCAGTTTTCAGCAAGATCTCGTGAGATCTCGATGAACTCTTGCAAGATCTCACCAGAAACTGCTCTCTTGCTTGCTAGATTTCTAATTGCTTTCTAATTTAGGGATGGGCACACCCCTCAATTAATCCAGGTAGGGTACCAACGCTTCAAGTTGTGCTTTGATGTGCTTATTGATGCCCTCTGACACCACCCGAGCTTATGAGCAACTCAATCTTTCCTAGTGCCAAAGAAGAGTCAAAACAGACGGATGCGATTGAAGTATTTCTTGCCCAACCGCAAATATGAAGTAAGAGGAAACCTTCCACAAAACCCCTTTCTCATATTGTTTCCTGTCTGCGCTTGTCCTGAAAGAGGTCCGAGTTAGTCAGAAATTGATGAGTTTAAGAAGCATCTTCTGTGGAGTTTCTGTTCTGCTTAAATATTAAGTACTGGAAAGTACAGTTGAAAGGTAGTTATTTTAAGGGGGGTGGAGATCCCCACCCTCTTTAAAATGCATGTTCTCCACTTCCACTTCTGCTTTGGTCACTTCCAGAGGACCTGTCTGTTTGCATTGATCTTGATTTGTTTGCAGGCAGGTTTGATTCAGTCCATTTTCTTATCTCTCACTGCAAAAAAGAAGTAGTAGTACAGATGGGTGGGAACAGGTATATTGCATAATAGCACCAAGTCAACTTTTACTGCAATACCTGAATTTCCCTTATGTGATTTAACCCCACCTAAAAACGGTTATAGCTTGGAATTGCCCCTATGATTTAACACTAAAGTTCTTTGAAAATTGTCTCTTCTGGCACCTCACTGATACCTTTGTCTTTGCATCAGAAGTGGCTTGCTGGGTGGATGGATCACTGTTGCTTACCAGCTGGGAAAGGGTGAGGCGGCGAGGAGGTCAGTGTGGGGCAAATGCGCCAGCAGAGCCAATGTGTTTGCACTATGCTGACCTCCCCACTGCCTCACAGTAAGCAACAGCGACCCACTTGCCATGATGCTAGTGCAGCAGCTCTGCCCCAGCCAGCAAGCCATTTTGTACTCTCAACATCTCATCAATCATTAGAATTAAACAGAGGTGGGAGGGAGGAATTTGAGGCTCAATCTATTTTTTTGAGACAATTGCATTTGATTTTTGAGCTTAAGAAAATGCCCTGAATCATGGGAAGATCGGGTGTGCTGTAAACATACAGCAAAAATCGTGATCTACCGGTAGATCCCCAGCTGATCCTGGTAGATCACGGTATCCTTATCGTGTACAAAAAGTTATGGGGGGAAAGCTAAAAAAACTCTGTGCAATCCTCCCCCAAAAGCTCAACAATTAATAATAATAAATAATAATAATAATAATAATAATAATAATAATAATAATAATAATTTATTTATATCCTGCCCTCCCCAGCCAAAGCTGGGATCAGAGCAGCTGACAACAGTAAAATAATACAGCATTCTAAAATCAATTCATTATAAAATCAGTTCAAATCAAATTAATGGCAACCATTGGGCGAGAGTTCTGTGAAGAACAACTCTGGGGGCACTTCCCTCTGAAAAAAACCCTCAGCAATTCTGGGCAATCTACCCATCCCATGCACGTTCCTCCTCCCTCCAGTTTTTTTATACTGAGAGTAGATCACAGTCTCTTGGGAGTTGGATATGCATGACATACAGGATGGAATTCAACATAGCACTAGGCCAGTGATGGCCAAACTTGGGTCTCCAGCTGTTTTGGGACTACAACTCCCACCATCCCTAGCTAACAGGACCAGTGGTCAGGGATGATGGGAACGGTAGTCCCAAAACAGCTGGAGGGCCAAGTTTGGCCATCACTGCCCTAGGCATATTGTTTCATCAGTGCAAGCTTTTATTAGCACAATCTATGGAATGATCCTGATGAGGACAAAAAGCAGCATCCTGCTCAACTCCAGATGTTGCCAGACTCCAGCTCCAGTCAGCCTCTTCCAGCATGGCCGATGGTCAGGGATGATGGAAATTGTAATCCAACAACTTCTGAAGGGCCAGTTTCCACATCCCAAGGGAAGACTGCTTCCAAGCTGATCCACCCAGTTCTCAGAGGCTAGTATGGACCAGACTGAAGCACTTTACATATCTGAACTGAGAGGGTTGAATCCACACAAAACAGCCCATGCTCTGAATTAGAGATATTATAATAATATAATAATAATTTATTATTTATACCCCGCCACTCTGGGCGGCTTCCAACAAAATACAGTGGTACCTCAGGTTACATACGCTTCAGGTTACATACGCTTCAGGTTACAGACTCTGCTAACCCAGAAATAGTGCTTCAGGTTAAGAACTTTCCTTCAGAATGAGAACAGAAATTGTGCTCTGGCGGCGCGGCGGCAACGGGAGGCCCCATTAGCTAAAGTGGTGCTTCAGGTTAAGAACAGTTTCAGGTTAAGAACAGACCTCCAGAACGAATTAAGTACTTAACCCGAGTGACCACTGTATTAAAATACAGTAATGCATCAAACATTAAAAACTTCCCTAAACAGGGCTACCTTCAGATGTCTTCTAAAAGGCTGGTACAGTGGTGCCTCGCAAGACGAAATTACTTCGTTCCGCGAGTTTTTTCGTCTAGCGAATTTTTCGTCTTGCGAAGCACGGTGTCGGAAAAGTTTTGGGAAAGCTTCAAAAATCACCAAAAACCTCAAAAAAGGCTACCACACCGCGTTCTATGAGTTGCTCCTCAAAGTCAAGTTGCAACTGTATTAACGGTGTTAAGAAAAAGGAAACAAACTTGCAAAAAACGCAAGACGTTTTCGTCTTGCGAAGCAAGCCCATAGGGAAATTCGTCTTGCGAAGCAGCTCAAAAACCGCAAAACCCTTTCGTCTAGCGCGTTTTTCGTCTTGCGAGGCATTCGTCTTGCGGGGCACCACTGTAGTTTTTGTTCTCTTTGATATCTGGTGGGAGGGCGTTCCACAGGGTGGGCGCCACTACCGAGAAGGCCCTCTGCCTGGTTCCCTGTAACTTGGCTTCTCGCAGTGAGGGAACTGCCAGAAGGCCCTCAGTGCTGGACCTCAGTGTCCGGGCTGAACGATGGGGGTGGAGACGCTCCTTCAGATATGTTGGCATGGACTAGTTGCTTGATTCAACCCTTTCCAAAATGTGACTTAAGTGGAACTATAGTGGCCATGGAAAAGTATTCCCCAAATACCACAGTGCCAAAATAACACTGCAGGCAATCTCAATGTGTGCTACATTCCTGGTGGAGCCCATAAACAAAATGACTCATAAACAGAGAACGAGTCAAGCAGACCAGTCCACCCTACCAATCTCAAAGGGAAGAAATTATTGATGCTCTGTTTTATCACCGCCATTCAATAACTCTTAGGAGCTTTTTTGACTGAATCACACAATTTGGCAGTGCTGTTTTTCAGAAAAAAGAGGCACCAGAACTCACCATGAACACCTCCTTTGGTCTCTTATAATTCCAATGGCGCCCACCAGAGAGGTGCCAGAACTGAGTTCTGGTGAGTTCCAGCTGAAAAAAGCCCTACAGTTCAGTAATATACTATGGAATTATTGATTTCTCTACAACCAATAACATCCAATTGTTAGTATTTTAGTCTCCTCTCAATTCCTTCCATGTGGGAAATGTGTGCTATTTTTATTACTGCATCCGCCAAAGAGCAGAAAATCCTAAAGGAGAAACACAGCCGTGACACAGCGCCTAAAGACAGCCCAAACATCACATTGCAAAATTAGATGGCTCACATGCTAAGATGACCTCATGCTCTCATTAAAATAGCAGCATTGTCATGCAGAGGGCATTGACTAGGGAAGCAAAATGCTCAAATGATATAGTAATCAAATGGGGAGCAAATGATCACTTAGTGCAGTGCTTTCCAAACTTGGGTCTCCAGCTGTTTTTAGACTACAACTCCCATCATCCCTAGCTACTAGGACCAGTGGTCAGGGATGATGGGAATTGTAGTCCAAAAACAGCTGGAGACTCAAGTTTGGAAAGCATTGTGTTAGTGGCTCTTTCAGTAAAGATGCTATTGCCTGTAATAATTTAGAATAAATTGAGAAAATGCATTTGTTTGTTTGTTGTATTAGTGTATGGAAGGCTATGGAAGACAGGAGGGACGCGGGTGGCGCTGTGGGTTAAACCACAGAGCCTAGGACTTGCCGATCAGAAGGTCGGTGGTTCGAATCCCCGCAACGGGGTGAGCTTCCGTTGCTCGGTCCCAGCACACTGAGAGCCAGTGTGGTGTAGTGGTTAAGAGCGGTAGTCTCGTAATCTGGTGAACCGGGTTCGCATCTCCGCTCCTCCACATGCACCTGCTGGGTGACCATGGGCCAGTCACACTTCTTTGAAGTCTCTCAGCCCCACTCACCTCACAGAGTGTTTGTTGTGGGGGAGGAAGGGAAAGGAGAATGTTAGCCGCTTTGAGACTCCTTAAAGGGAGTGAAAGGCGGGATATCAAATCCAAACTCCTCCTCTTCTTCTTCTTCTTCTTCTTCTTCTTCTTCTTCTTCTTCTTCTTCTCCTGCCAACCTAGCAGTTCGAAAGCACATCAAAGTGCAAGTAGATAAATAGGTACCGCTTTGGCGGGGAGGTAAACGGCGTGTCCATGCGCTGCTCTGGTTCGCCAGAAGCGGCTTAGTCACGCTGCCCACATGACCTGGAAGCTGTACGCCAACTCCCTTGGCCAATAAAGCGAGATGAGTGCCGCAACCCCAGAGTCGGCCACGACTGGACCTAATGGTCAGGGGTCCCTTTACGGGGACCTTTATGGAAGACAGGAAGCAGCAACTAACTAAAAATAAGCAAAGAGGAATGCTTTCTCTGTACTAGATAGCAGCAGAGCCTGGGACAACTTTTGATGTTGATTTTTTGACCCTCCCAACAATACCCACCTGCACAAGGCCAGTAAAACACATCACTTCTAATTCCTTTCCTAGTTTGACTCCTCTGATAATGCATTTGCTCACTGGCCTAGATGGTTTCCCATTACAGTTTGTACCTTGCTCCATTTATTCCTACATGTTAAAATTAGTTCTTAAGCATTGTGTTTTTATGCCTAGCTTTTCAGTTCTCCGAACCTTTTGTTTCTCGAGGGAACGTTCCAAACGCCCTCGGTCTAAGAATACCTCCCTTATAATTTCACGGTGAGGATTCTTTGTTCTTTAGTTTTAGCAAATTGTCTCCTGTCTCAGAGTATTTATTTCACTGTGTTCTTGTATTGCAATCTGTATTCCTGGGTGCTCGCGATCACAGAATCACTTTACTCCTCCTCGCAAGAGTCCAAAATGGCGAGGCAAAAATTCAAATTAACTCTGTGATTTCCATTCTGAGCAAGTCAGTCAAGAACACATGTACTGACTGGTGAATCTGGAACCCGGCTGCAGACTTCCTGCACCCTCTGTACATGCTGCCGTCTAAATTGCGCTCTCTTACCACCAATCCCCACCCTCATTCAGCAACACTTTTGCACACAAAGTTTGTGTGCTCCCACTACTGCATAGAGACTGCAGTTTGGATTGTGCCCTAAATTATTAACCTCTTTGAATGCAATCACAGAGAATGAAGAAGCTCTAGGAAGCTCAAGAATAAGGGTGGGCAACCTCAGGTCTGCCGGCCAGATCTGGACCACCAAACTCCTCTGTCTGTTCCTTAGGATTCTCCCCAGTGCCCTGTTTTGCACCTTAACTGTTTTTGTCTGACTGGAATGTGTTATTCAACTCTGATAATGCTCTATATGAACCTACCCAGACCCTGAAATCATCTTCTGAGGCCCTTCGTCATGTGCTTCCTCTACAAGAGGTCTGAAAGGTGGCGACACGAGAACAGGCCTTTTCTAGAGTGGCTTCCCATTTGTGAAAGAGCCTATTGTTCAAAAGGGGAAATTTATATTTCTTCTGTCCACTTTTTTTAAAAGATATTTATTAAGGTTTTCAAAATATTACAAAATGAAAAAACAAAAAAATACAAAATAAAAATAGTTAAAAACAATTCAGTCTTTCAGTCACTTATCTTTCATTTGCTTATTTCCCGGACCTCCTCCCGCCTCCCTTTTCTGTATTCCAGTTCAATTTGTTAATTCAGCAAATCCCTCCCCTCTTTATTCATCCTAGTCTTCAATCTTAAAATATTGTAACATTAAATTTTTACCTATTAATAATCCATTTTCTCATATTCCCTTATAGCATTACAGCTAGAGACCACTTAGTTTCTATCCAACATCATTCTAACATTCATTAATTTTACAATATTTCTATAAATAGTCTTTAAACTTTTTCCAATCTTCTTCCACCAACTCTTCTCCCTGGTCTCGGATTCTGCCAGTCATTTCTGCCAGTTCCATATAGTCCATCACCTTCATCTGCCATTCTTCCAGAGTGGGTAAATCTTGTGTCTTTTCTGTCCACTTTTACCTCTGAATTCCCATACAGTCTTCAAGGGAAGGCCCACATAAAGTGCATTACAGTAGTCCAGCTTCACCAGAGAATGAGTAACCATGGCCAACCTATCCCTATCTGGAAACAGCCATGTTCTTATATTGAAATAAGTATTAATGTTCATGTGATAAACAAGTTCAGCATCTAGACCAGCTTCAGATGGTGAAATAAAATGCCACTAAATATCTAGAAATTTCTAAGTGCACCTCCAAGTCAGAATAAATTAAATGGCAAGGACCCAAAGGGATGTAGATCAGCTGCCTAAGTAACACGTGTGCTTGTAATGTGTCATCTATCAAGTGTTTACAACAGACGTGACAAGTTAATTAAAATTAGTAAGAAGGCATTGATGAAAATGCCAATTAGAATAGCTTGGCCTTGCTAATTTTCTTGTAGAAGTGTGCTTGCACACGAAAGCTCATACCAAGAACTAACTTAGTTGGTCTTTAAGGTGCTACTGGAAGGAATTTTTTTGTTTTGACTCAAGGACCTATTGATGGCATTTTACCATTGTACTGTTGAGAGTGTATTAACTTATGGTCTGTGTGTGTGCTTTGGGAGCTGCACGGTCAGGGAAAAAACAATGCTGTCCAGGGTTGTAAAGACTGCGGAGAGAATAATTGGGTGCACTCTTCCCACCTTGGATCAAATCTATGCTTCCAGGTGCCATAAGAAAGCTGTAGAGATAGCTCAGGATAGTGCACACCTGGGAAATGATCTCTTTCAGCTTCTGCCTTCTGGAAGACAGTACAGGGTTATAAAGACTAGGACTAGCCGCCTGAGAAACAGTTTCTACCAAATGCGATTTTGGTTTTAAATGCAGTGTAAGGAATCTCTATGGGAGTACAGTGGTACCTCGGGTTACATACACTTCAGGTTACATGCGCTTCAGGTTACAGACTCTGCTAACCCAGAAATAGTACCTCGGGTTAAGAACTTTAATTCAGGATAAGAACACTAATTGCAGCAGGGTGGCGGCGGGAGGCCCCATTAGCTAAAGTGGTGCTTCAGGTTAAGAAAAGTTTCAGGTTAAGAACGGACCTCCAGAATGCATTAAGTACTTAACCCGAGGTACCACTGTATATTGTATTTTAAAAATGGGTTATCAGAGTTTTTAGGGGGCTAACCAGGTTGGGATAGCTGGGATAACAGGCTTGTTGGTTTTGAATGTCCTGTGTATATGTGTGTGTATATATATATATATATATGCAGGTTTTGGTGTCTTCGGGTGTCTTCCCGTGTAAGAGTTGGGGTGTCTAGGTGACGTTTCAACGAGGTCTCACTCGTCATCTTCAGGCTGGTGCTTTCGGCTTCTTGTTACTGGAACAGAGGCTCTGTTCCAGTAACAAGAAGCCGAAAGCACCAGCCTGAAGATGACGAGTGAGACCTCGTCGAAACGTCGCCTAGACACCCCAACTCTTACACGGGAAGACACCCGAAGACACCAAAACCTGCATTCCTGTACCCGTGAAAATCTACGAAAGCATATATATATATATATATATATATATATATATATATATATATTCAATTTCGTTGCTCTGTATGGGACAATGACAATAAAGATTATCGTATTGTATTGTATCGTAAGTAGGTAAGATCGGCATACGCTTCTGAGGTGAAATAAAAGCCCTCTATTGGTCGGGAATTTCACAGTCAAATCAATATTCTTTTCTGACGGTGTCCTTCACTAGCATACCCTGAAGTCAGCAACAATTCCACCCCCATCTCCTGGTTCAATACCTTGGTAACATCCTCTGCTGAGGTGGGTAGAAAGCACACAGGAATGAAGAGCCTTCGTTCATTATCTGAGGAGACAGGGATACTAGCTTATGGATGAAATCAAAATTGAGTAACCAATATTAGGAGACTTGCTGTTCCATACCAATGCCTTTTTAGCTTGTTTGAGACTTGGAAAGTCATGCTGAAATCTCACCTTTTCTTCTTCTTCTTCTTCTTCTTCTTCTTCTTCTTCTTCTTCTTCTTCTTCTTCTTTTACTATTGTTAAGCTGTTCCTGAGACTTCTGGCTATTCAGTGCCCCTGGGTGGGCTGCGTAACTGCTGGCTGTCAGTCTTCAAAGCTTATTTTTGCTAACAGCATTCAGGGGGAATTCTGAGAGATTGATTCTGAAGAAGCGGGAGCTTCAGGGAGTCTATCATTAGGCAGACGGTTAGGCTGAAGGTCTCCATGCTGAAGAGGAACTTCCCCATAATAAATCTCTGCGGTTCTCATTAACCAGTGCTTTGCTCCGAAAAGAGGGTGGTGGTTAGTATTCTTTCAAGGTTGTAATACTGGTATATATAGCCCTAAAACAACTTGAGAGGTGGTTACCTGAGAGAATGCCTGTAGGGAGATTTGCTTGGGTATCAAAATGGGCAAAAGCAGAACCTCTATGTCCCTATTTTCCAAGGACAGTCCTGGATTTACAGAATCTGTCCCGGTTTCTGATTTGATCCCAGAATGTTCCACTTTTCATTGGAAAAATGTTGGAGGGTATGGCAGGATGTCCCTATTTTCATCGGAGAAATGTTGGAGGGTGTGGAATTATGCAAACCCCTGAACCAAGGAGATAAGTAACTATACAACCTTTAGAAGACATCTGAAGGCAGACCTGTTTAGGGAAGTTTTTTAAAAAATGTTTAATGTTTTATATATTTTATAAATGTTGGGAACTGCCCAGAGTGGCTGGGGCAACCCAGTCTGATGGGCAGGGTATAAATAATATAATTATTAAATGATTGTTATTAAATAGGACTTCCCTATTCTCATCAGAGAAATGTTGGAGGGTATGCAAAAGCCTTCTTAGTGGTGGCACCCCACTTTGGATCCCCCCTTCCTTTCTGAGTTATGACTAGCTCTGATGTTAATCTGTTTTCAGCCACAAGTGTAGATTTGCTATGTTTGCTGGAACTGATGGAAGTTGTAGTTCAGTAACATCCTATAGGCCAGGGGTCAGCAAACTTTTTCACTATATCTTATGGGGGGAAATGAACAAATTCCTATGCCTCACAAATAACCCAGATATGTGTTAAATAAAAATAAATAAAAGCAAACATTCTACTCATGTAAAAACACCAGGCAGGCCCCACAGATAACCCAGAGATGCATTTTAAATAAAAGGGCATAAAGATTTAGAAGGCAATTGGGCTGGATCCAGCCCCCAAGCCTTAGTTTGCCTACCCATGCTATAGGCCAAATACTCCCACACTGGGCCTAAAAGTGATGACATAATCATCTCGAAGCAATTCGAATGAACAATTCAACTTTAATACAGTTTCTAATGATGGAGCTTTTGTTAAAACAAAAGCACCAAGCACATTAAAAGTACCAACTCTGATTATTCAAATCAGTACCAGGAATGTTAAAGCAAAGCTATTTTTTTAAACGAAGTGAGGTTTCTCTGCAAGCTTTTCAGAATTCCCTGGGTGTATTTGGCACTGATATGTGTTGAATCTGGTCAGCTGTGAAAACAGACGGTAGTCAAAATTCTTTTTCTAACAAAAATGCTCTTTTCCAGTCGCGTTATGCCAACGTTTCTGATGTGCCAGGGTCTGAGAGTTGGCAGCCCGTCCAAATTCCAGCTGAGTTGCACAAAGCATGATGCAGCGGGATCTCCAGGTACGTAAGCCGACTTAACATTCAGCTGCAAAATTGTTCATTATTTGTATAAAGCTACAGTTGCCTGTAGGTCTATTAATCTGTCTCTGTTTTGTGATGTGAAAGATGAAGATCTGGGAAATGTATCAGCACTGCAGCTCGACCTAGACTCTGGATTCCATAACAATGCTACCAGCCATCACATACCCTCCAACATTTCTCTGATGAAAATAGGGACGTCCTGTTCAACAACAACACTATTTATACCCCATCCATCTGACTGGGGTACCCCAGCTACTCTGGGTGGCTTCCAACTGAATACACACACACACACACACACACACACACACACACACACGCATATATAAAAGGTAAAGGGACCCCTGATCATTAGGTCCAGTCGTGCCGACTCTGGGGTTGCGGCGCTCATCTCGCTTTATTGGCCAAGGGAGCTGGTGTACAGCTTCCGGGCCATGTGGCCAGCATGACTAAGCCGCTTCTGGCGAACCAGAGCAGCGCACGGAAACGCCGTTTACCTTCCCGCCGAAGCGGTACCTATTTATCTACTTGCACTCTGACGTGCTTTCGAACTGCTAGGTTGGCAGGAGCTGGGACCGAGCAACAGGAGCTCACCCCGTTGTGGGGATTCGAACCGCCGACCTTCTGATCAGCAAGTCCTAGGCTCTGTGGTTTAACCCACAGCGCCACCCGCGCCCCATATGCATATATACATACCTGTATATAATATATATAATATGAAACATTGAACATTAAAAACTTCCCAGTACAGGGCTGCCTTCAGGTGTCTTCTGAAATTCATATAGTTGTTTGTATGTATATATACCTTCCAACATATATAAAAACACAATGAAACATTTAAAAAACTGCCCTATACAGGGGCCTGCCTTCAGATGGCTCAGGGATCTGATAACTCCATTCCCTCCAATGTTTGTCTGGTGAAAATGGGAAAAGTGGGACATTCCGGGATCAAATCAGAAAACACGGCTGCTCCTCTAAATCCGGGATTGTCCCCGGAAAATCGGGACATTTGGAGGGTCTGCCATCAATCTGGCAGGTCTCTCCATAAACTTGGCTGTAGGAGTGAGATAAAACAAGGATAGCATGATTCTTCCAGCAATAGAGCCTTACTCATGAGAACGGAGTTTGAAGCACTGGAGAACATCTTTGTGCCTTGTTGACGTGCAATTGCCCCAACTCCACTGCTATCCCACCAAGCCAAGCTCTACTGGAGGCGGGGGGGCTTCACCCTTTACCCACATGGCGGTGGCCGTGGTGGAGAGCTCTATGTTGTTGGATAAGTAGACATGCCCCTGACTGATGTGTACAGCCTCCATCGCTATTTTTATCACGGCCTGCCAATTGTATGAACACCACCTCCCAAGTAGGAGGCTATGTTGTTCCACAACGGAAGTACTGTTCAAGCAGGACAAGGTGACCAACTGGCTGGTTCTTCTTCACCTTTTGTAATCATTATCATCATCAGTAATAGAGAAGTCATGTGCTAGCAGAGTAATCCTTGGCAACAGTGAGTTGCGATCCCTAAGCTGAACCAAGCTGACACGCATTCTTAGGTCTCAACGACTGAAAAGACATGTATGTGTGCTTTTAATAACGGGACACCATACATCATATAATCGCAATAGTCCCGCAGTTTCAAACAGAGCTACTGTATATCTATTTAACGTGAATCGCAGTCAAATATATGAAGAAGTTTCAGCCAACCATCTTCCTTTTATGTACGCTGCTTAGAAATATGATTAAGCAATATAGAAATGACTAAAATTAAACAACTAATATCTATATTACTGTGGCCAGGGGGCTATTGTCCCTGTGACACAACTTTTGCTGGTTGCATTAAACCATCTCTCTATTCCCCCTGCCCACTCTCTCATTTGTTTTATATTTGAATGACTTATATATTGCAGGCATTGCACAAAACAGGGAAAATCTAGATGATGTGATGCCCAAAACAGGACTCTGAGATCCGACCTGTTTAAGGTCATCCTCATATGCTCAGATAACATTGTAGTTCAAGCAGAAGAAACTACACTGCAGATTCACTTTTGTTTTGAATGCAGATCACAGGTAGTCTCTAAAATTTCCCTCGTCTCACTGGGATGTGTTATACTTTAGGATTTTTAAAAATCCATTTATTTTTAATAGTATGCAAGGGAATACCTGTATACTCCCCACAACCATAGGTATGTAATGAAGACTAATGATGTCAGAGGTGGCACTTCCTTTTTGCCCTCGTAACCTCTATTCAGATTCCTAAAACTCAGAGTGCATCCCTTTATGAAGAATACACTGCTTTATTCAGCTTACCCACTAGGAAATTTTATGTTACCCTTTCACTCTCTTTCTCCGCTTTGGATAAAGTTGGTATATCAACTGAAGAAACAATAATAACAAAGACATGACAAATCAGGACAACCTTTTAGAAGACATCTAAAGGCTCAAGAAAGTTTTCTAACGTTTTATTATGATGTTCTATAGTCTATACGTTGGACTATACAACGTATAGTGGCTTTACTATATGATTTATAATAAAACCATTTATTGGGCGGGTATAGGGCGGAATATAAATTGAATAAATGATTTGTTGGAAGCCGCCCAGAGTGGCTGGAGTTACCCAGTCAGATGGGTGGCATATAAATTAACTATTATTATTATTAATTATTATGGGGTTTTTCGGTTTTTCAATGCAATGAGATTTATTCATTTATTTGTAATATTGTTGCTGTTGTTGTGAGGTTTACTCATTTATTTACAATGTTGGTGTTGATGATACTCATTCATTTATTTAGAATATTGTTGTTGTTGTGAGATTTATTCATTTATTTACAATGTTGCCGTTGATGATATCCATTCATTTATTTAGAATATTGTTGTTGTGAGAGTTATTCATTTTTTTACAATGTTGCTGTTGATGCTATTCATTCATTTATTTAGAATATTGTTATTGTTGTTGTGAGATTTATTCATTTATTTACAGTGTTGTTGATTATGAGATTTATTCATTTATTTAGAATATTGTTATTGTGAGGTTTATTCATGTATTTACAATGTTGAGGGTGATTATATTTATTCATTTACTTAGAATGTTGTTGTTGTTGCGAGATTTATTCACTTATTTACAATGTTGTTGTTACTGTTATCATTATCATCCACAGTTTGCTCCCCATCCAGCAGAAGAACTTCCACCCATCCTCTTCCTCCCACCCTGGCCAACAACCCACGAGCCGCGGCCTCGCCTCTCCATCTCCCGGCCGCCGCCGCCGCCTCTTTCCCCGGCGAGAGTCAGGCTCGACCAGCCCGGCCGGTATTTAAGCGGCGCAGGCCGCGGGCCGCGCCACTAACCGGGCCGCGCGGAACAGCGGCGAGAAGCAGCAGAGCAGCCGCCGCCGCCGCCACTCAGTCCCCTCCTCCTTCTCCTCAGGCCGGCGGGGAAGAAGGAACAGGAAAGGGAGGGCGAGGAGGAAGGACGGGCCTCTCGCCTCCGCTTGCTTCCCTGGCCCGGCGGCCGAGTTCTTTCCCCTCACGCCGCCCGCTCTCTCGCCGCCTCGCCCCCCTGCTGCCATGTTGGATCGCTCGGCCCGAGCCGGGGCGAAGCGGGGCGTTTGAGGGGGGAAGGAGTGAAGCGAGAGGCCGAGGAGGAGGAGGAAGGGCTCCGGCCTAGAGCTCGCCCAGCCCCCTCAGCGCCGTCTCCGGTCGCCGCCCCGATGCTGCCGCCGCCGCCGCTGCCGCAGTAGCCAGCGGGGCGGAAGCGGCTGCCGCTGCTGGTCAAGAGCCGGGGGGACGCGGCCGCCGCCGCCACGAGAGCCCGGAGCCCCGAAGCAGAAGCGGCCGGCCGGCATCTCGGAGCGGCGCGATGAGCAACAACCAGCAGCCTCCGCCGCCGCGGCGGATCACCAATGTGGGCTCCATGCTGCTCACCCCGCAGGAGAACGAGAGCCTCTTCGGTTTCCTGGGCAAGAAATGCGTGGTGAGTGAGGAGAGGGCCGAGCCGGGCCTGGGGGAAAAAAAACAACAACCCGAAGTGGCCCGTGTTTACCACCCCGGGCTGGGCGTGGGGGGATGTGTACAGGACGCGTGTGCGTGTGAACGCGGCTTCAGGGAGGGCTTGGGGCTCCACGACGCTTGGCCAGCAGAGCCCCGTTGACCTCTGAGGGCCTTGCTGTGGGGAAAATATGCCTGCGACTTGGGGGGGGGGCTGCTGCATTTGGGTGGGAGCAAAGGGTTTAGAGTGGGGGGTGAGCCCCATAGGCATAGCCAGGATTTATTTTACAGGGGGCAAGTAACCAGAATTTTATGTTTGCGGGGCAGATAGCCAGGTGTTGGGGGGCAGATACCAAGGGTTTATATTGGAACAAGTAGTCAGGATTTAGGGGGGGCAGGTAGCCAGGGCTTGTTGGGGGAGAGCAGGTAGCCAGGGTTTATGGGGGGGCAGGTAGTCAGGATTTTGTTGGGATAAGTAATCAGGACTGATGTTGGAACAAGTATTCGGGATTTATGTTTTGGGGGGAGGGCAAGTAGCCAAGGTTTATGTTAGAGGGAGCTGGACACCCACCTGTCATCGTCCTCTGACTCTAGCAGATTCGGAATGAAATGTCTCAACGATTAAATTACTTTCTTTTGAACCCAAGTGCTCAGAAAAATCTGTCCAAATCTTTCTACATTTTCTACTTTTAGCCAAGTGTTTCTGTTTGTTTACTTGAATTGGGGGGGGGTGGCAGCTGCTGCTCTGGCCCCCCATCTACTCCCATGGGGATGGCTGCCCCTTTCCTCTTTTGGTCAAGATCGGGGGGGGGGGCAGATGCCTTGCTGGTCTTTCTGGGGTTGGGAGAACAGGAACGCCGCTTGCCAGGCCTTTCCCACATAACAGCTGCTTGCTTCCTTTTTTCTCAACCTGCCCTGCCCAGCTATCGGCTGTCGTAGTGGGAAATAAGCAAGGTGTGTGGGGTGGAGGTGTGTTCCTTTCCTTCCATTCGGGCGAGGCGTTCATCAGCATTTCCTCTTTTTGGTCCGGTGAGTGGGGGGAATGTGGGGCGCAGGTGAGTACAGCCGCAAGCAACACTGTGCCAGGAAAAATAGTCGGTGCTTTCACTGCCCCGCCTCTCTGTGTTCCCTTCCAGGTGCCCCCTTAGTTGGGTTGCACTTTGGCACTGCTCTGTGCTTGCAGGAGGAAATAGATCTGGCAGGGGACTCCAGGGACACGTCTTTCACAGGTGTACAGTCACAGCACTTTGCTTGTTTTGCACAGGTGTGAGCTGCAATGATACTGCTCGGCTGCTGTTAGCTGGTTCCTACTGGTTACTTGCTCTCCCACTTCCTCTATGCTTCTCTCTTGACAGGTATATTTTGAAAAGGGCAGTCCCAGTAATGCTCTGCGGTATGAGTGTGTCAGTCATAGAGCTGTTGCAACGCTTCGTGGAAAAGTTCAGCAGGTTAGAGCAGGCCTGAATCGGTCTGCCTGGATTGTACCTGTAGGATTTCGTGAACTTTCAGGAAACAAGGTGGTATGATCTGGGCCAGGCAAAACCAGAATGTACTCTGTTTTGTTTCCCTTTAAACAATAGGCTGACATGGCGGGTGCACCCATGTAAATACACTTCACTGAGGGATCTTTTAAAAAGACTGGAAATCCTTGGTAGATTTCTTTTTTTAGTCCTAATTATTAGTATCCTGTAGGTATTTGCAAGCTTAAGAATTCTGACATTTGCTTTTATTGTTATTGGGCACCCAACATTGTTACTAATACTGTTCAAAGCCTTTGCACTGAAACTTTTTGCTCTTTTTCCAATTTCTTAGACAAAGTAAATCCCAAGAAATACAGTATCATCCTGGCTTTGGCTTGTATTTTATTCTGTGAACTGCCTTGAGATCTTACGATGAAGGGCAGTAATACATCACCACCACCATTATGTAATGTTTGGGCCCATGTCATTGTCTGAATTAATCTATTTTTCTGGGCCATTGTTTTATTTTCTAAAACGTAAATATAAATAGTAAATCTTCTTGTGAGCGAGCTACTAAAGACTTGTTCTGATTTAATTGAGTTGTAATGTAAGCTTACCAGGAGAGAAACAGCACAGATAAAAAATTATAATAACTAGGTATATCACAGCAAGAAGTTAGGGCATTAGAACAGGGATTAACAACCCAGCACTGGATTGTAGAAAACCAACAAAAGTAAGACATGTTAGGGAGAGATAGAAGGTCCAGTAAAGATTGCAGTAATTTACTAGCATCTGTGGAAGGCTTGATTTATTTATTTTTTAGCTCTAGAATTACTTGGGTAGATGAGGCACACTACAGATCATTGCCTCCAGCTATGCCTCAGTGAAAACTGGCTTATATTATAGATCTATCTCAAATGTCAGTAGGAATCAGTGAATTCTGACCATACTCTTCCATTATTTCCCTTGCAGTAGGAAGTATTCAGAGTCTGAGGTTATTACTTATTTATTGAGACCATTTAGACTAATGGTAGTAAATGCTACTACAAGGGGGGGGACTACAGTTCCCATCATCTCCTCCTATTGGCCGTGCTTGGCTTGGGTTGATGGGAGCTGGAGTCTCAACATTACAGGTTCACCACAACGCCAGTAGTAAGTCACTTTAGGCACCCTTCTTCTGAACTACTGTAATTCTTCTTACTCTTCCCCCTGAGCCCTGCCTAATTGTCCACTCCGTCATAGTGACTCTAATGACTTTTGCACATAAAGGGCTTCTGCACGTAGGCAAAATATAATGCTAAAAGCAAAATGTAGTGCCAAAAGAGTGTCAATACTGTCAAAAGGATGCTGGCAGTGGCATGATGCTATTCCCTGGGGATGCTGAGACTTGCCAGGGAGGGTGTAAATTCGTTGAAGTACTATTTACCTTAACTGGGCTGAGTGGCTTAATGCCAGCTCCCTTGCCAGTTGGTGCAATGCAGGAGAGTGTGCCCCACCCTCAGTGTTAATAGTGCCATTAGCAACCCTCCCCCCTTTTTTTTGCACAGTCACTACATTAGATTGAGGACTAGGCAGCTGAAACAATTGCTAAGATTGAGCAGGCATTTTTCTGACTTTCAAAGTTATAAAATTTGGAACTTTTGGTAAAAGCATGCAGTAATTGTGTCATTAGATTCTAGTGGTAAAAGGATACCTGCAAGGGCTGCAGTGTTTAGCAAACTTAAATCTTTACCTTGGAGTAAACTCCATTGAATCCAATGGAGCTTACTTCTTAGTTAAGGATAGGGCTGTGCTTTTGATTGTCTAAAAACCATTGCACCGTCTTAAAAAAGTAGCCTGATTTAATCTGTCATATTTCTTAAAGTATCCATTTAATTTTAAAAAAAAATAATACAAGAAAATAGTGTAGGTGGTAGGCATATGTTAAAAGGATCCGCTCCTTCTCCCTTGGGAAGAAGAGCACAAGCTTCGTGTGCCAAGGGTTTCACATTCATTCCTGGCATCTCCAGGTAGATCTGGGAAAGACTGTTTGAAATCCTGAAAATCACTGCCAGCCTTTCTAGACGGTAAAGGTAAAGGGACCCCTGACCGTTAAGTCCAGTTGCGGATGACTGGGGTTGTGGCACTCATCTCGCTTTACAGGCTAAGGGAACCGGCGTTTGTCTGCAGACAGCTTCCAGGTCATATGGCCAGCATGACTTAAGCCGCTTCTGGCAAATCAGAGCAGCGCACAGAAACACCGTTTACCTTCCCGCCAGAGTGGTACCTATTTATCTACTTGCACTTTGACGTGCTAGGTTGGCAGGAGCTGGGACTGAACAACGAGAACTCACCCTGTCACGGGGATTCGAACCGCTGACCTGATCAGCAAGCCCCAGTCTCTGTGGTTTAACCCACAGCACCACCCGCATCCTGGTAGTACTAGACAGTACTGAGCTAGATTAACTACTGAACTGAATTGGTTTAAGGCAGCTTCAATTGCACACAAATAAATGCCTCTTCTGAGAATGTTCATGAGTTATCAAAAAGCCCAAAAGAAAATAAAAGCATGCTAAATAAAAAACCACCATGTTATTCATATAGTTTATAAATGATGGAAGTCTTAGTCAATTAGGTGTCAACACTGCAGGAAGCCTGAGTAAAATGTGTTGCTAACTGCAGCGAATAAATATTTAGGCTACCTGAAGACTCCTCACAAGCGTGTGAGCAATTTTAGAGCAAGTTAGCAGTTTGCTATGAAAATTAGGTGGTATACCCTTATAGTATTACAGGAGGTTGAATGTGTTTCAGATTAGGAGAAAATAAATAAAATACTAGGTGCCAGTTCTTCGGTGCTGCAAACATATTTCAATCTCTAGGCATCTGGGGGGCACAGTATTTGGGACATCCTATTGATGAGGTTGCTAAAATTTTCTTTGAAAGTGATTTATTTGCAGACTTCCCCATAGTGGCTGGGGAAACCCAGCCAGATGGGCAGGGTATAAATAATAAAATTATTATTATAATAATAAATAAATAAATATATAATAAAATTATTGTTTATATGTTGATGAGAATCTTACAATTCTGAAAAAGACAGAGTGAATTTTCTCTTCACCTTTCCAAGTGCAAACTGTTAGAACTGTAATGCATATGTAACCCTAAGTGTACATCAGGCAGTATTAGTCTAGTTTAGATCAGGTGTGGGGAACCTTTGGCCCTCCAGATGTTGAACAACTCCCATTAGCCCCAGCAAACTAGGCCAATGGCCAGGGATGGGAGCTGTAATTTCCACGTGGAGGGCCAAAGACTGCCCATACCTGGTCTAGATGGACAAATAGTCTGGCAACATCCTATGTTCCGAACGAGGAATATCACACAGAAATTGCCACTCCATCTTCTGCTTATGTAAGAAATATATATGGAGAAAAAAGACATTAGCCTGTTACTGCAGAAAGGCAGATTGATTCTCAAGCTCAATACTGCAATCTCTGAACACCTTTCACCATCGGTTCCCGCACCAGCTTCAGTCAGATGTCACTATTCCTATTTTGGTTTCATTTTTGTTAACTTGGGGCTCCTCCCATGCTGCTGCTCACACGAAAGCATGCTGCAGATATATTTACAACCATGCAATCAATTGTATGATTGTCTTGGTTTTATGAAAGCAAAAGCTAGTATCCTAGGTGGTTCACATTCCATTCTTTTCTTTTTTTTAAATTTCATTTATTGCTAGCCCAGTACATTGCTATAACCTATGCCATTTTTGTTTCGTAACTGAAACAGTTAAATGAGGCCCTGGTTCAGTATGTCCACTTCAGCTGTTGAAAGGCATCAGAAGGCTTTAGAAAAATAATATTGATTAGCTCACACTGCAGGTTGCATGAAATACATGTCTGCAGAATATGCATGCAATATGCTAGTTTGTCTAATGATCTTCAGAGAAACAGTGTCATACTATATAATACCTTCATTTGTCTAATATTGACAGATCTATCTGTGGCCTCCCCTGAGTCGCCTTAATCAGCCCTAGTTTCCAGTGGTAGCCAGGATTCATGACTTGCAACATTGTTTTGTAATTTTTTTGCATCTGTACTTGTTCCTTTTCCAGATGCTTAACTCTTCACACTTTCACTTTGTTCCTCGTCCTCCCCCTTACTTCTGGCATCCAGCTATGCTGCGGAAATACAATACAATCAATGATATCAGGATTCTGCTGTTACTGTTCCGTTGACTGGATTGTACTATGGAAAGTTGGTGTTTAAGACACACTTTCAGATAATACAAAAGTAGTAGGCATTGTTCATTCTTAGACGAGGAGGCTGCAGTTAAATTTTTGCCATTCTTTCCCAGTTTGTATTGGACACTCATTGGGGAAGGAAAAAGTGGGATTTGCATTGTCTTCAGTCATGGGATTTTTTTAAACAGTAGCAGCACACAGACCTGAGCACCAGGAAAGGTAGTGTGAGTTCTTGCCGTAACAGTTGAGCTGTACAAGTGCGTGTGTGGAATCCCCATTTTCTGTGAGAGGAAGGTGCTTGAAGCAGGGTTCATGTGGGATTCCTGCATTTTATTAAGTGTGTGCGAAAGTAGCAACAACTGTTATGTTTCATCTAGACTTTTATACGAGCAGCCTTGTGGAATTAAGGGCAGTACTTTCAGAAAACTGAGCACGAACATCATGTGGCCTTGGTGTTAAATAAGCCATTCCAGTAGGATTTTTAAAATACCTTTATGTTCTGGCTTTATGTATAAATTCGTGGTGGTTGTAGCTTAGCAAGGGGCTTCTATTATGTACTCCCTTTCAGTGTTCTCTAGTGTGTGGGTTTGCATTGCTTTCAGCATGCTTGCCATTTGCCGCCTCCTTCCCCTTCCATACTGTGAATAAAAGAGTGATGAGATGATTTTGTGCTGTTAAAAGATTGAACAGGTTGTCTCGTTTTTTGGAAGCCTAGAGAGAGGGCATGCAACTGCTTTTATTGCCGATCTTCATTTGTTAAAAAAGAATTATAATTTGAAATGTTTTTACCCTGCTCTTTAGCTGAAAAGGCCAGCTTACAGAGATCTTTGGTGAGACTGATATAATCAGTCCAAGGACTTAAGATACCAGGAGGCCTGGAAAACTCTTTATTTTGCTGTGCATTGCTTTGGCCCATGATAGGATTGCATTTTGAAATTGTTTGCAATTGGTATTAGTCCTCTGCATATTTTGTATGAGGCTTCCTGACAAAGGGCACTTGTGAACAACAAAGCTGGGGTATAGTTACCCTAGCACCCTGAAGGATTGGCCTGCAGGACGGCATTGTCTTGAGTATGGACAGTACAGGATTGTATGTAAAGCAGCTTCAAAACTTCATTGGGCTAATAATGCAACAATATATTTTTTTTAAAGAAAACAACAAAAAAGAAATACCCTTTGTAAAACATGATTTATTTAGAAGAGAAGTAAAGGTAACTGTCTGTGCTAGGTTTGGAATACCTGTCTGTTGATCAGTTAAACAATTGTGTTTGTCACAACTGGAAGCCACAATCTATTTCTCTCCTCCCTCCCTTCCTCCCCCTGCCCCCAGCAGTTGCCTACAATCCTGCCAGTATGGTTTTCTTCTCCCAAAGGTGAGAAAGTTAAAAGCTTTAAAGATGAATACTGGAAGTTGGGTGTAGGGTTCTGGAATAACTGCAAAGGGTCAAAGACTCCTCTGTCCTGTGTCTGTGGTCCTGATTGTCTACCAGTTTGATCATGGCCTGGCAATTCCGTAAAGCTGAGTGCCTTTATGTAAGTGGCAGCCCTAGTCTCTGTTTGACTTAAAAGCAAAGCCGGGAATAAAGCTTGTAATAAACCAGACATAGAATGGACTTGTTGTTTATAGTACTGCTTGTTTTTACTTTTACAAAGTTTTGCTGCTGCATTTTTCTTCGAGTTCTTAAAATAAGAAACTACTGTAGTCACTGTCTTGTATATAGTTTGCTGCATTGATTTGCCTAAAATTGCAAAGTTAAAAATAACTGATTACAGTTATTTAGAGTAACTTTATTGCATCACAATAAAGTGGATTTTTCTGTAAGCAAAGATGATGCATCTCAAGGTCTATCCCACCTTTTCTTGTTTTGTTTTTTGGTTAAATCTATTGTCCTTTTGTGTGTTCTGCTACAGCATTTGTAGCAGCCAGGTGCAGCTTGATGTAAATCATGAGCAATCTGAGGAGGAGGGGATCTTGTAGAACTCCAGCAGTTCTAAATTCACTTACCAGCAGGGATCCACAAGTTTTGCGTATTCTTAATAGTGAAGACAAAAGTTTCTGGATTCCATGACCTTGCCCCCCTTCCTTTACTACAGACCTATTCATTTCTACATGGAAGTGAATAACAATACGTAGTTGTGCTGTCCTTGTAGGGCCTCCGATATTCAGCAGAACCCTACTTGTGCCCACCCTCTCTAGCTGGGGAAGGGTAGCAAGGACTGTTTGGGGCAACATAGTGCTCTGAGTACCTTGACTGTCACAGCCTGGTTCCATCCATTCACTTTGGAGCTAGATAGAGATTAGGCTTTTGGGGGCAGTAGACAGCAAACACATGTGTTGAAACACCTACTGTCACCCACTGCCCAGATAACCAGCTCCAGCAGAGATGGGTGTGACTCTTCCCCCTAGTTGCATTGAGTTTTAGAACCATCCACAACTCAACACTGACTGTGGGGGTTGTGCTTGTCACTGCCGATAGATGTAGCGACTAGAACCGTACCGTATTTTGAATATGGTGTGGCATGATTTGATTAAAGGAATTACAATACTGACAGCTCTATTTTCAATCCCTTTCCTACTAATCCATGACATGGCATTCACCGCTTTCCGCAGCCGCCACATATTAAGTCTGCACTTACATTGCATTATCTGCCACAACCCCAAGATCCTTTCTGTCAAGTCAGCACCGCCTGAGAGCCCATCAACTTATGTGTGTGTTAGAATTTATTTTAGCCTGAAAGGTTGCACCACTTAATGCATGCTTACATTGAACCACTTTTGACCATTTATCCATTTTGGAGAGATCTGTTGGGAGCTTTTTGCTTTTACCAATCAATACAATAGGCAGTCCTCCATGGGCTAAATGCCAGAGGTAGTTGGGGGCAGAGGTAAAAGTGTGTGGAACTATAGATGTGGCCCTTAAACTTGTACTGTGGGCTGTGTCTCAGCTATGCAAAAGTAGTTGTCCTCCCCCCCCCCCCAATACTTACACACATCTCTCCATTCTCCTATCCAGGCAAGCAAGAAGCATTATCACAGTTCAGGAAACTCTTCCATTCATTTAAAAGCGCTTGAGGATAGAAAATGTGGAGCAGGGCTGTTGAGAGGCATGACCTGGAAAGAGTCCCAAGGAGCAGATAGAGAGGCCTGATGAACGGGAAGAACATCAGCTTGAGGTTCTTCTACGTGCTGGGGTATTATTGTGTTTCAGTATGTAAGGAATGGGGAGTACATTTTAAATATTTCTGAAAACTTGGAGCATAGCTCATGAAAAATATTAATTTGGGAGAGTCTCAAAATATTCTTAATTTAGGTTTTGGTCCACTCATTGAGCCAAATCAATTTGAAATTGCTTGCTGATGTTTTCAAGGTCAGAAAGATGTATTGCTGCAGAAACGGAGGATCTGCAATGCCTGTTCTGTGGTTAAAATTGCAAGGGCCAGAATCATCCTGTAGTATTGTGGCTTTGGGTGAAATACCACAAATTAACTTCCTTTTTCTTTGCAGCTTGGCAATAGCCTGTACTCATAGTGTGTGAGAGACTTTGCCACTTTGAGTGATTACTTCTGCTTTATCTACAAGGAACTTCCTTGGGCTTTAAGAGGAAGAGGGTTGTGGTCTGCAGGAATTGGTTTGCTGGTTTCTGTAACCTCAGCCACAACCTCTTCCTGAGGGGTGCGGGGAGGTGAAAAACTTATCAGAGTTGCCATTCCTTCCTCCCCACTTGGACATCGCATCCAAGACCCAGCATGAGGGTAGCGGGAAATCTAGAGAAGAAGTTATTCAAATAGTGGTGTATTCTAGTTCACTTTAAAATTCAGTAGGATCACATTTTTGTTTTGCGCACAACGAGGTTTTATGACAAAAGGCTTCTCCAGCTGTGCTAGCTAAAATCATCTAACTGGAAATGTTGATGAGCCTGTATACATGTAGATAATGTGCAATGCCAGCTGTCCATATGATTTTGTATTTCTTTAACACCAGTTCTGTTGAACACGTCTCTCTAAGACCTAGATAAAATTGGTCAAATGATGACTAATATTTTTAATTGTTAGGAAATGTAAGATGCTATTTTTTAATTGCTATGAAATGCCATACCCCAAAGCCCTGTCAAACTAGTGGTAGTTGTAACTCCAAGTGAAGATCAGTCACAAGACCATTCTCCCACTACAAAAAAAATGATAAATTTATTTTTGAATCGCTATAAACTTCATAAACCACTTTGAAGAAAGTTGGGACTTTATATAAAATTAGCCATACTAAGACTTGTATATCTTCATAAAGGTGTTAATTTGCTTAGTCTTTAATTCTTAAGGCTGAAAAGGCTTTTGATTGGGTAGAGAAATTATACTACACACATAAAAGACTTTTATTTATCAGTCACTGCTGAATATTTCCAGTCCGTGATCAAATATAATGTAATGATATGCAACATATACATATTAATTTTTTTAAAGTACTAGAAACAAATGTCCTGAGTCACTACTTGTTTTTGCTGTCTTTATTGAACCGCTAGCTTTTTATTATACAACACCTAAACGATATAGCAAAGAGCAGAATATTGATTATTTGATTCTATCAAATGCAGGGTAAGCTATAAAATCAGAGGTAGCCAATGCCTCCAGATACTAGAACTGCAACTGTCAGCAGCCCCATGCAGGTATGGGCAGGGGTGGTGGGATTATAATCCAACAACATATGGAAGACATCATGTTGCATACCTCTGGTTTAGGTGGTCCAAATTGGTAGACACTGTGGAGTTAGCATATTCTCAGACTTGTGCCTTTCAAAGTCAGTTAGGTCTTTCTAATACAGTATAAATAAAATCAGGTAGTTTTTGTCCAAAAACAGTATTTTATGGCTTGACTGCCTTTCTTTAAGGTACTGAAATATTTCCAACACAACACAGCACCTCGCTGATGCAAAGGTAGGAGTGCCCCTGTTTCCTGCAGTTTTTCCTTTAGTTATAGCCCCTAGCAACACAGCTTACACAATTCTGGCTTCCTGATCCACAGTGAGTGGCTTTTCATGAAGTTCTGCAACAGTGAGGAGGAGACAGAATAACCCTGTTAACACGAAGAGAGCTTTCGTTTGCACTTGTTTAGATTTAAATCAATAAATCTTGCTAGTTTACCAGGTGGCAACTGCTTTTCTATTAAAACAATGGTCAAAAGGATTCAAGAACTATCTTGTTCAAGTTAACTAGATTCTAACCCAAAGTACAAGAATGATGGGGAGGGGATTGGCAGATGGGCTACCTCTACATTCTTATGTTTGGGGTCACTTCTTCTGTGGCCACAGGTGGGGTGTGCATTGCTCCCCTGGCAGTTGTGCACTTCATCCACTGCCCCACAAATGCTCGCCCCATCCCAGAGGCTCACCTGTGGGCAAGTCCACCCCACTGTGACATGGGCCTGAGCAGGGTGAGCTCTACCTGTCTCTGCCTAGAGCCCTGTCTAAAGGCATCTCAAGGGCATTCCTCTGTGAAACAACTCCCAGGAATGCTTGTGGGTGGAATTGCAGGTATTGTTCCACTGCTTATATAAGAAATTGGCCTCGCAGAGGTAGCAGCCTTGGGTGGAGGGAAGGGTTTCTCAAGTGGTAAGTGTGGCTACCCTCCAATGAATGTAAGATAGTTAATGTGAGCTTCTGAGAAATGTCTTTTTAGAATGGTAATCCCCTCACCCCCAATTTTATCTCTGTACTAGACATTATTTTCTTCTGTTTAATTTTAAGCTGTTAGGTTAGTGTATCTGTATTGTTTTATACAACATTGTGTGGATAGGTGTGGTTTTTTGTATTAATAGCATTGCAATTATTTCTTGTTGTCTATTTTTATTTTTATTTTAACCGTTACACTTGTTCATTTGATGTGCTTCGGACTGCTTCGGCCACAATTTTGCGGAAAAGCGACGTACAAATTATGCCGGCTGCTTTGAAGTGCTGCATTAGAATCCATCTCTTAGAGTAGATCATTCAAAGGACCATGAATCTTTCAATATTAGGAAAGGATTGTCATTTAAGCAATGTTAGCAATAACCAACTTTGTATTAGGTAGTCGGAATTTGCAAGATACCTGTTCTTAAAGGCTGCCTTGGATTCATGTTGGCTGCTCCAGCCCTTGAGAGGGAAAGCCTGTTCTGAATAAATCTCAAATTTTGCCAGTCGTGCCTAGACTTCAATGAACCTTGAAAGGAGAGAGTGCAAATAGCATATGCTATCCAGTCTTGCAGAACCAGAGTTGCAATGAAGTCTGCAAACTGCAGTGTAGGTAAATGTTTGATATTTGCAGAAGGGTTATAAAAGTCCAGTTATCTGATCATCCCCGGCACCTGAGAAATTAGTCCCTGGTGCTGGGAGCAGGTTTTTTCCACCCTTCAGCACTATTGTTTGTGGGATCGGCTGCCACCATCCACTTCCACAGCTTCGTTTCCCTAGTTACTAATCGTAACTAAGCAACCACTTGGTGGTGGAAGGGCTCTCAAGTCCAAGGTTATAATCTCCAGGTAGGGTGGAGCCCTGACTTTAAGCCAGAGCTTTCAAAACTTTTTATGTTGGTGACATACTTTTTAGGCATGCATCAATTCGTGACACAGTAATTCAGTTTTACTAGCAAACCAGAGGTTAAACTAACCCCTCTCCACCCCAGGAGGCATGCGGGGACCATTTGTGTGACACACCTACACACTGCAGCCGACACACTAACCTGTCGCAACACAGTTTGGAAAGCTCTCCTCTGTGGGGAGAGAGAAGGAAGAAAGAAAAGAACAATTAGGATGCTAGCAAAGCATTTCCCCTTACTGTTGCTCTCAGGTGTGTCCCCTTGTTCTTCATTGGCTTCCAAATGTTGAAGATATTTTTGTGCCCCTGATAACGAATATATATATTTTTTAAACCCCACAAAGATAGATTTATTGTCTTAAGGGCTTGTAGCTCTTTGTAATGGTGTAGTCTGATCTTTCATTTTTATTGCTGTTATGTTGTTCCGTACAGAACTTTGTAAAATTTTATTTTCAGTAGTTTCCTGGTACCTTGCGCGGTGTACAGATAAAAGTAGTTCAACATGCAACTGGTCAAGATAAGAAAAAGTTTAGGGGAAACGGGTTCCAGAAGCTCATAAGAAAAGTCACTTCTGTACTGTATTATTTAACTTAACTTATATCCCTATGGCCAGCAAATGAGAAGCTAGATATTATCACATTTGCTGTTTTTTACTTCCTTTGAGCCTGTGATGATTATAAAACTAATGCAGCTTCCAGTTTTAAATGCATTACTGAATAATGGAGTCTGAACCATTGTTCCCAAGTTCTTTTTTACTCTTCCACAAAATACTTGGTTCACCGTCCTAAGGACTATGGAGGAACTTGATAACTTGCTGTCTAAACAAGAATTTCTTTTGTTGAATATTCTTGTTCAGTGTTGGACTATTCATCGTTGAATGAATTAAATCCTGTGTGTGCTAAGTTTCCGTGAAACCTTGCTACCCAGTAGTAGCAATCCAAGTGGGATTTTATAGTGCCTTTGAACAAACGTTGGCACTCTACTATTGTCAGGACTGTATCTGTTTAAAATAACGCTCAGGCAAAAGCAGCATCCTTACTGTATTTTTTATAGGTGATGTTTGGTTAGATTTCCAGCAGTGCTAACCAGAACAAGCACCATTTTTTATGAAGCTCTACACAGCTTCATAAACAATTACATGTTTGTACATATGAAGGTCGCATGATGATGATGAGCTCTCAAGTCTTAACAAAACTTTTCTTCTTTTTTAGACAATGTCTTCTGCAATTGTTCAGATTTACGCAGCAGATCGCAATGCTATGTGGTCGAAGAAGTGCTGCGGCGTAGCTTGCCTTGTAAAAGACAATCCACAAAGGTCTTATTTTATCAGAATATATGATATTAAGGTGAGATTCTCCTCCTTTTGCCATCTCTAAAATATGCTTGTGTTTGTCTTAATTTGTCAAAATGTGTTGAATAGCATGCCTCTGATTTATGTATTAACGAATTGTTAAACTGTAGAAACAGAAATGAATGTGTGATATGTTTCAGCTCTGTGGCGCATGTTGATCACACTTAAAAAGTAGGAACACATGGGTCTAAAGAAATAAATGTACTTGGGAGGAGAACCATGTGGAAAGCCAGAGCTTTGCTTCCTGATCTTGCTGCAGAAGTTCTCGTAGCTCAATTTGCAAGCTGTTGAGCTGTAGCCTGACAGTTTGGCAACAAGAACTGCTGAATAAAAGGTCAATCTGAAAATTAATATTTTAATGTATAGAACAACTTAAGCATATATCTAAATCCACGATATATAAATGATGGCAAAGTGCAGGTAGCCAAGAAGCAATGCAACTTGATGGCTTTGTCCTCAGCATAGTGTTGGCTCTTTGCTTTTCAAGAAGATGGCATGGAGTCCTCTCCTAAGAATAGTCAGCTGAGAGGAAGCAGGAAGTTTGCCAGCATGCAGAAGTCATATAAGTATGTGTCTGCAGTCACTTTTCTCAGTGTCTTTTTTCCCCCTTCCATTTTTCTTTAGGATGGAAAACAGTTGTGGGAACAAGAATTGTATAATAATTTTGTATATAATAGCCCTAGACCATATTTTCATACCTTTGCTGGAGACGTAAGTATTGTGCTGTATTTTGCATAGTTATCTCTATAACAACATTAAAAGGAATAAAATAGTCCTGTCAGTTTGTGCTGCCAGGTATATTTACACCTGCACAGTCTCTCTTTTATTCTCTAAATCAAGTAATATAAAGAACTGTGCAGCTTTCCTGATAATTGTATTAAGAAGTTAATGTCAAAAGAATTCATTATTTTTTACAGATTTGTTTTCCTTCATCTTATAACCATATGAGTAAAATTCAGGGGAACAGATAGGCACAGCTTATACATATTGAAGTCAGTAGCAGTTGTCAGCAACAAACTGAAATCCCCTTGGTACATCTAGTGTTTATTATTATTTATTACATTTGTTAGTTGCTCAGTACCTAATTTCTCAAAGCAATCTAAGATTTAAAAAAAACTAATTTAAGATTGCAAAAAAACTGCATGTCTTAATATAGTTTCTTAGAAAAGTTATGTTCATAAGAAAATAATTGTTTTTTCAGGCATGTCAGGTGGGTCTTAATTTTGCTAATGAAGAAGAAGCTAAAAAATTCCAGAAGACAGTGACGGACTTAATTGGACGACGGCAACGGAAATCTGGTAGATATATAGTTTTTCAACACATTTTTGCTTTGTGTAGAACTTAGAAGAAAACATTCTTAACGCAGAAACTGACCTTAGTTTCTAGCTTCTCTGGATTCAAGAAATAGGTTAGAGATTGAAGGGGAGGCATGCACACATAGTTGTTACCAATAAATATGTATAAACTGGACCTTTGTACAGTCTACAGTTAATGCTAGCAGGATGTCATAAAATAGAATTTGGGAACCTGTGGTTGTTGGTTTCCAGCTCCCATGAGTCCCACCCAACGTAGTCAGTGATCAGAGTTGTAGACCATTAACTGGAGGATCAGAGGTTCCTGTTACACAATAAGATTCAGCAGTGCCTAGTCTTTTACAATACAGCAGTGCTTCTCAAATTTGGTTCCCTAGCTGTTGTTGGACTTCAACTCCCATCATCCTTGGTCACTGGTCCTGCTAGCTAGGGATGATGGGAGTTGTAGGCCATCAACAGCTGGGGACCCAAATTTGAGAAACAGTATTGAAATCCCCAATACTATTTCTTCTTCTGATAGTGAACTTGAGTGGTGGGTGCCAATGGAAATGGAGCCAAAACAGGACAACTGGGAAATAAGAGGGGGAGTATCACCATAGTTGGGGGAATCCCAAGGATTGCTGAATTACAAATATTCTAAGGGGGAGGAAAACATGGGGGAAACCCCTTAAAAAAACAACAGCCCAATGAGCAGCACACACACTCAGCAGCTGCACAATGTTAAGTGTTAGTTATAAAAGAAAACAGGGGTTGGGAGGGAACGTCAAATGACCAGGTCATAAAATCCTGAACCGCAGAAGCATCCCTATTAAAGGTGAGAACGCACCGCAGCACTTCATTGTAAGTCCCAGCGGTATTGTTAATTCAATGAAGTGCTTATTGCTGTCGGCTGAATAAAACAGTATCTCAGTGACATTTTGCACATTATATATTTAGAAATACAGGCAACCTTCCCACAGTGTATCCAGTGGGGAGATAGGCAGTGTCGCAGATATGGTTCGCAGCGATTTTTGTGATGTTGGCAGGTGGTTAAAATTGCCACTCAGCAACTGGAATCCCTGCTGGCTCCCTGAGCTTCCAGTTTACATGTAATTTTTATCTGTGTTATAGTCAAGATATTGCTGGAGCTTGCAATTACCTGAATTTATCCAGTTCATAATATTGGGCTGCATTATTAAGTGCCATTTCCCACCGAAGTCCCCAAGTTTTGCTCTCTGGCTTAGAATGTAAAGCAGGCTTCTGCACATGCATGGAGAGTGCTCAGCGGACCAGGTAGCCAAAGCAAACTGCTATGGTGCATGTGTAGAATCTTTCCATGTTAATCCTTCCCTGCTTAATCTTGGTTCATAGAATAAGAAAAATATATATAACCAGGCCATTTGACTTAGCAGCCTTTTGTTTGGTGAATCCTGATGCAGGGAGCTCTTCACTTCTTATTCTGTGTCTCGGATACATGACTCAAATGTTTCTTTTAAAATCAGTGCATTGGTTTATCATCAGATTTTGTGTGTCTGGAGTTAGACTTCCCTTTGATTTCAGGGCTTCCCCCCTGCTGGTCAGAAATGGTTTCTCTGTTAAGCCACCAGATGGAGTCCTAAGACTATCCTATACCACTGGATGTAATTTTTGTTCTATAATAAATTGAGCGGCAATTTCACAAGGCAGACAAGAATGTATCGTTTTATTTGCAGTGGAATGTACAGTGCAGCTGGTTCTTTAACCCTGAAAGTTTGTTGACATGCAGACATTCTGGGAGCCTTGCTTGGAGTTAAATCCGAGAAATAGGACACTGCTTCCTGTGTCTTTTCCAAGCTGCTGTATTGCACTACGGCTTACGTCTCACAGAAAGCAGATAAGGAGGTAATGCCTGCATCTGGGCTGTAACTACTTCAGATTGCAGGTGGGGACTGCCATGTTGGATGCTTCTCTGTGCAAAAAACCCTCCAGACTCCCTAATGGTTGTAGAACGCGGGTAGGCAAACTAAGGCCCGGGGCCGGATCCGGCCCAATCACCTTCTAAATCTGGCCTGTGGACGGTCCGGGAATCAGCATGTTTTTACATGAGTAGAATGTGTCCTTTTATTTAAAATACATCTCTGGGTTATTTGTGGGGCATAGGAATTCATTCATTTCTTATTTTTTTCAAAATATAGTCCGGCCCCCCACAAGGTCTGAGGGACAGTGGACTGGCCCCCTGCTGAAAAGGTTTGCTGCCCCCTGTCTAGACAAACCTTCTAAATATGCTGGGGGGTTTTAAATAAAAAAAGTGCCAGAAGGTTTTTTTGTGTGGAAAGAGTATTCCATCGTGGGAGGTGGTTATAGCCCAGAAATAGCCTCATAGCCTGTTTTTTCAGTAACTAGGTCCAAAAATAGCTCCTTCTTCTCTGCTTGCTTACTTCCCTCTATGATGGGAACGTATAGGACCTGTATGCAACTTTTCACTTTAATTGGGCCCAGTAGATTTTTGAGCGAAAGGGTTCTGAAACAAGAATAAAACAGAAACTGGCATAGCTATTTCTCCCCTTTCACGTTGCTGTTGTGCTTGGGGGATGTCAGGAGCTTTTGTACAGAGTTCTAAATAGCACAAACCTTTTACCTCCAGAATACCTTATTAAATGTAAACAAGGAAGGACAGCCTTTCTTCTGTCTTAATTAAGTACTATACCCCAGCTTTAAGCATGAAAACTATTGAGGCAGCAAGAAATAAAAACAAGACAATAACAATGTGAATAAATGCATCAACTTTAAAAGCACACACAAACAATTTGGGTTTGTAGAATTGGTTGGAAATAACTGAATAAGGGACATAAATGTTTCAAGAAGTATGAAACAATGTTAGCATATCATTTTCTGAAAGTGAGGGATTTGAACTTAAGGCAGGAATGCATAGTTGCCAAACTGAAATGAAAACCAAACGGTTGTGAGCAATGACTTCTAGTTTGTTGCACAACTGATGCTTCTCTTTTCTATAGTTAAAAATTTGTGGAAGGATTGCTGTGTTTGCAGTGCTCAATTTGAACAAGTTTTTATTTTTATTTTTAAACAAAACCTCTTAAAATTTAGTTTATTCAAATTAGGTTTTCAGGTTTAATGCCTTTTATTTTTTAAAAAATGCACATGCACTATATCCTGTGGAAGCTTATCTTACCATTTTTGTTAGAGGAAAACAGATTGTGGTGGGTTGTATTCAGCAATTTTCAGCTATTCCACCCCTCAAAAAAGTAATCTGCTCTGGAAGATCCTCCCACCCTCTGGATCTAATGTTTGGGAGGGGGGCAGAAATCACTGATCTCCATATTCCAGTTATGGAGGTATTTTTAACAGCTGAGAATCATTATTGGCTACCAGTTACTACTTGTACATATTTGCTACACATTCAATATATGCATTTCTGTGCTGTAATGATACCAGTCTTAAATGTAAACACAACAACACATGCATTACTATGTTAGTATCATTGCTTTTGGGTCAGCTTGCTTTTTTCAGACTCTCAGCTTGGGTTTTTTTAATGCATCAATTGTATTTTAAAACTTTTCGATTAATCACAGACCGTCACAGATTTTACTCTTGCCTCCTTTAACACAGAAATGTGTAAGCTTTAGTAGGTCTAAAAATGCTGAGATGTTAAGTTAGATGATTAGGTAATTGTGGGTATAATTTTCAGGTCTAATTTTTTTGCTAGTGCCAGTTCAGTGACATTTTATATACTTGGTCATAATTATGTAAGATCAGGTTTTATTTTTGTCCACTTGAAATACTGAGAGAGCATATCTAAGATCAGACAGGGTGGTATTGGTGGATAAGCAATCAGTCTTAGATCACTGAGATTTTGAAAAAAGATTGAAGACATGTCTATGAAATAGCACTTTTAATTGTGATTTAAATAGAGAACCGGACTTTCTAAGCCTCTTTTCAAGCTGGAGCAATGGCAGCCCTGCTGAAAGAGTATTTGAAAGATTCAAGGTCATCCCCAGGCCATTTGAGGGAAATGTGAACTGTTTATTAAAATGAATGGAAGTTTAGTTAGCTTTTTTCTCTCCTGACAATAAACCTTCTAAAGTAGAGTTTGAAATAATAACAGGCAAACAATTCACGGATAAGAAGTCTCAGGAGAGTAAGAAAAATGTTCTAATATTCTATTTTGTGCATAAATAGTATAAAGTGGTTTTTTTCCTTCCTTTTCAACAGAGAAAAGGAGAGATCTACCAAATGGTAAGTGGTTGGTTTGTTTGTTTTTGCTTGCAGTAACCATGAAGTTGTTTGATTGTTTCAACGTTGCTCACTTACTCCTAGCTTATCACTCATGAATGTAATTGCCTATCTGAACATCAGTGCATCTTTTAAAATTGTTAGTGGACAGTTACGCTTTGATTAGCTGTGGGTTTGCTTAGTGGTACTTTAAAATTGCAATGTAAACAGTACAGTAGAAGGCGAAAGCAGGAAGGCCTGAGAATAAAGACCACTGACAACTGTGGATGTTGTAGTGGCAAACTCCTCTTCTTAGCAAATGCTGATTATGTGGGAATGACTTAGGAAGTCAGCTTTAAACCATTTGACATACTGACATTAGCTTTTCATCTGCAGAATTCACTCAGATGTTTTAGCTGCTAAGTCATGAGCCAGAATCATTTTAATTTTTGAGGGGGGATTAGAAATAGTGTTCTTCCTTTATTGGTACAAACCTCAACAGTTGTAGAATATTTGCACAAAGGTGCAATATATGATTTGTTTTAAAGTAGCTAAAAACCCACCCTATTGTTGAAGGGCTTGGTTAACATCGCAGAATAAAAATTGTAGGATTAAACAAATTGGCATTGCTGGTTATGTAAAATGCATTAGCCTGTAATTTCCTGGGATTTGTGTTTTTATTCATGTTGGTAATGGAAAAGTCTATTCAATGTTAAGGCAGTGAGCTGTAGATTTACTGACCTTCCATCATAATGGTTAGGATGAAAATGGGGATTTATCAGAATTAGTTTTAAAAGGGCTTGCCAGGAATCATGTGGCCCACTTTCATTTTAGCACATGAGCTGGAAGCTGATTTAGTCTGCAGGAAGCTGCCCTCCATCAGGCAGCAACTGAGGAATATAAAGGATTTCCACAAAACATTGCCATGTTTTGTACCACGTTCTCGGAAAACGCTTCTGAGGATGTGAAAGATGTCAACATTAGTGGATGCTTAAGACCACTATATTGTCAAGTTCTTCCAAATGACGAACTTTATAGGCCGCTTTCGTCTTCACTGATTGAGCTCTCGACAGCTGATGGGGAAGGTGCTTGTGTTATGATGGGGAAAATTTTGTTGGATATAAATATGGCAGTGTTAGAAGAAAATGGAAGTCCCTTAGAGTCATGTGTTCCTCGTGGACAACCCAAGCCTAATGAGAGTGGTAAGCATGCTTTTCATTGGCTGGTGGTACTTATTTCTGAGCAAACATGCTTTTGATGGCACTGCTAAAGGGGGAAAAACAGCATTAAAAATATATGTACAAACTGAGTGGTTTTTATGTAACATGGAAAAATATTATTTCTTCTACAATTCAAACTAGTAGGCATTATCCTCCATCTATATCATTGAAAATATAGACCTCATAATGAATATTTTGTAACAGTGGTTTTTATTTTTATTTCTGTTTAATTTTACTTGTGGAAACCATCAATTTTTAGCTGTCTCGATACAATACCAAAAAATCAAAATCTAATCTAATTTGCAGATTATGGTAACCAAGAATAGCAAAATTATTAGACTCTTATTTTATTGTGACATTTCCAAGAATTAGCTTGATTATATTTATATTGATTATATTGGCTCCTAGAAATAGGCAAACATCAGGTGTGCATGAAAGGTACACATAGATTTACTACCAACATGTATTCTAGTAGCAACTTTGCGGAATACAGTTAAGACAGCAGCTTGTTTTCTTAGCAACGCTCTAGAAAGGCATAACCCAATTCTCACCTCTATTACAGTTTCTTTAAAATATGTGGTCTCCTAAGACCTTCTGCTACACAGAGCTGCCTCACCATGGAAGATAACTTATGTACATGATTCAACTTGCACCATGAATTTTATAAGGATTTCTTGCACATAAGAAATAATTCTACTGGTAGGCTCACATATTTAGAAGAGTAAGAAATATTGAGTAAGAAATTACTCAATTTCTCAAGAAATTATAAGAGTAAGAAATTCTTCTCAAACATCTTGACACTTAAAATGTAGCCACTTATTTCTGTTGTAAAATGGTATAGAAAGATTTGTCTTAATATTTTAGAGCTAGAGCTGTCACCGTTAGAAATCTGTTAAGCAACAGTTTTTTAAATGAGATTGGGGGATGGGAATATTGGGTTGAGATGGTAGTGGGAGTACTATTGGGTTCAAAAAAGAATCTAGTGGGAAAATGTATTTACTTTTTCTACACTTAAATGAACCGTTTTGAGATAATAATAAATGATACTGATTGAAATCTTCCGGCCCTCTGTATTGTGTGAAAAAACAACAAAGATTTTCCTAGGTATCATTTTGCTTTTAAAACATTAATCTATCCTTACTCTGTAATACTTGGAGTCCAGGAAACATAAGACGGCAGACCCAATTAATTTGAATCTATTTGCACTCCTGCAGGTCCAAGTCTACCAATGGCAACTGTTGACATCAAAAATCCAGAAATCACCACTAACAGATTTTATGGCTCACAAGTCAACAACATTTCATATACCAAAGAGAAGAAAAAAGCAAAAGCAAAAAAGAAGAGGTTAACAAAGGCAGATATTGGAACTCCAAGCAACTTCCAGTAAGAGCACCGTTTCTTTTTTATAACTTTCTACAGATAGGCACAAAAATTCAATTACTACATTTGGGAAGAAAATCAGTTTGCGAGTAATACTAAATAGGTGCCCTTTTAAATATTTTCTCCATGGTAATTTGCCATTTTGGAAATGGCAGTATTCAGTTTAGTTAGTTTAAGATGGACCACCCTTTAGATTTTGTGTGTGTGTTTTTAAAGGCCCAGGGTGGCTTACACAATAAAACAACAATACAGTAAAACTCAGCATGTAAATGCTCCAAAAGCAGGAGGAGCAAAGTAGAATGATGAAATCCAGCAGAGCCAACAAAGCCATCAGTTAAAATTAGCAGCTGTGGCATGCTGGAAAGTGTGAGCGAGCATGTCTTAGTCTGATACTGAAACGTCACCTAGCAAGCCTACCTAGGGAAGGAGATCTATAGATCTCCCAAAGGGTAGGAGTACTCTTGAGGATGGCTTCTGAGCGTAGCTGGGCACTCGTGGTAGAAGGTGTGGTCCTTGAGATACATGGTCCCTAACCATTTAGGGCACTCTGAATTGGTCCCGAAATGAACCAACAGCCCAGTGTAGTTGCACGAACACCATGGTGTTCCCTCTAAGTAACCTAGCTATGTTTTCTCCTAACTAACTGGCACTTGTGAAAAGTATTGGCCTATGTGCAGGAATCTGATCTGGACATTTGGTTGTTTAAAGCATTTTTACCCTGATGAAAAGAGTTCGCTGAGTGACTTCCAAAGGAGAATTGCAAGACAGTCCCTTCCCTCAGCCACACAGATAACGACTTACATGTTGGGAGAGAGAAGGAAAAAGACACGCTCTGGCACTAGTTCTCAGTTGTGTATTTGGTTAGCTCCCAACAATCGAAACATCTTCTCTGAAGTGGATGTTGGTTGACCTTACAGGATGGGTCATCTACCTTCTCAAGCCTATAAAAAATCTCCCAATATCTCATTGGTCCCTCTATGGTCAGGATTAGCAAACACAGATAATTGTTGCCATTGAGGGTAAGATCTAGGTGTTTTTTAGCACTGGAAAATTAGAGGCACCAGGGCTTTTTCTCAGACAGAACTTGTCGGAACTCAGTTCTGTCATCTCTCAGGTGGGTGCCATTGCCATTCTAAGAGAGGCGTTCATAGTGAGTTTCAGCACCTCTTTTTCTAGAAAAATAACACCAAGAGTTATTTAGTGACTGCAGTTGATAGGTACCAGATCGATTTGTATTTGTGTGTGTTGGTGTTTCGATGTTGTATCTATGTATATATTGTAAATTGTATAATGTTTTCCCCCCGATGGTTAATATGACCGTGATGGTTGAAACAGCAATAAACAAACAAGCGCCAGATCATGTTTCATTGTACATGGACTTCAGATGTCCCAATAAAATACATACGGGTTAGGTTAAAGACCTTAACCAATCATAATACTAATAACAGAAGCAACTTTCATTATGTATTCCATCATGTATGCATGGTGTCTTAGCATTTGTTGTTGCATGCAAGCAGACTTTTTATACTGAGTAATTAAGTTTCCGCTGAGATCCTTTATTTAGATATCTCAGTCGGCAGACTTCCATGGCAATCAGCTTTTCTGTCACTATTAAGCTTATCCTGCAGTTACACAGGGCTGCACTGGGCACGTTCTTGATTTTCATGAGATGACAGTGAAATCCTACTGCTGTCCCAAGTGTGCATCTAGAACGTACCTCAGTCCGTTTTCACCATGCAGGGCAGTCACGAAAAAATGCTGAATATTCCTTGACATACACTTTGGTGTAGAAGGTGAAGCACCTTTCCATGTAGAAAGTTTGAAGCCCACTGTTATATTGTTGAGCATCCATGATTTCTAACAGTGCTGTACTACTGAATGGTAAAGGTAAATGGTAAAGGACATGGGGGTGGCGCTGTGGTCTAAACCACTGAGCCTCTTGGGCTTGCCAATCAGAAGGAGAGTGGTTTGAATCCCTGCGACCAGGTGAGCTCCCGTTGCTCTGTCCCAACTCTTGCCAACCTATCAGTTTAAAACACACCAGTGCACATAGATAAATAGGTACCTCTGCGGTGGGAAGGTAAACGGCATTTCTGTGCGCTCTGGTTTCCGTCACGGTGTTCCATTGCACCAGAAGCAGTTTATTCATTCTGGCCACATGACGCCTGAAAGCGAGATGAGCACAGCAACCCCATAGTTGCCTTTGACTGGGCTTAACCGCCCAGGGGTCCCTTACCTTTTATCTTTTACTACTGAATATGAATACGAAATAACACAGTAGTGAAACTTGTACCTGGCAAATGCAATTTAATGAAAACCCTTATTTAATAAACGCTGTCTCCATTATTATCTTCAGTACTGAAAATGAAAAATGGACTTAATCAGTATAGTATGGCCATTTTTTAGGCTTCAGGGACTCTGTTTTTGAAATGTGCTAAAACTCTTAGTTGAGATTGATACTGTTTAAAATTAAAATGCTATCAGTAGATCTCTTGGCATCGGCTATTTCAGAGAATATGTGCAGAATCTGTGGGATCATTTAGGCACAGAACGCAGCTGTGTCTCATCCGAACCATTTTCCATTTGTATAAGTTGATCAATTCTAATGCAATAGTTTATCACCGTGAAGATTACGTGTTGAAATATGTAATACTCCTTATATATTCTAATTTTGCGTTTCGGTTTTCCCCTCTAGGCACATTGGACATGTTGGCTGGGACCCAAACACAGGTTTTGATGTAAGCAAGAATGAGGGTGGTTAACTGTTCCAAAACTCCCAAGTGTTCTACAGTCTTACTATATTTATGTGGAAAAAAAATTGAAAGGAGGGCAATTGTAATTCATACTTTTTTTTGTCATGAAGGTTTTTAAATTTGCCATGCAAGCCGATTTAACTAAGAATGCTTTGAGCTTCATGCCTGAAAACAGAAATCTTCCCAGAAACTATGCTACATCGTTGCCACACAGCCCAAGGTTTTGTGTGGAGAAACTTTTCTAATAAAAGGATCTGTGTTTGCTGAACAAAACAAAAAAAAAGTAGCTTCTAACGGCTCTAATGTTTCCATTAGGTTAACAATTTGGATCCAGAGCTGAAAAACCTGTTTGACATGTGTGGAATTTCAGAGGCTCAGCTGAAAGACAAAGAAACATCCAAGGTTATATATGATTTTATTGAAAAAACAGGAGGTGTGGAAGCTGTTAAAAACGAGTTGCGCAGACAAGGTGAGTCCTCGTGCCATCCACTCATGCTTTGTAATGCCTACAAAAATGCAGGGTTTGAGTCAAACTTCACTGTAGCTCCAAGTTCTACCTTCTGCACTCTTCCTGAGGCCTGAGAGGATGGGCTGAGGAAAGGGGATCAGCTAAACTCTCTTCTCCCTGCTGCCCCAATCCGTGGGAGCATCCCGTGAGCAGAACTCGGGATACTCCTGTAGGTGGGACCACGGTATGAATCCAGTCCATTACATCAAGTTGAGATGTGCTTCTCCAGATTTTTTTAATGGATTTCTATTTGCACATTTTGTTAAACACACTTAATTTGAAATGGAATACGCTTCGCTTTGAGAAAATCTCCGTGGCCAACAAACTCTTCTCTTTTAAACACCGTCCTGTATCTAAACCAAAATGTTTAAAAATTGAGTCCCAAGCAGGGGGTATCCCAGGAGTGCATTACTCTGTAGAAATTGACTTCTCTGGGTTTGTTTGTTTTTGCAAGTAGCTGAAATGGCCAGCTATAATTGGAGAACCAAGAATTTCTGTCACGATTCAACACTTACATGGTACCACCCACTTACTACATAGGTGCATGTGCCTCTGTAGCATAATAATTATGGGGTAGACAGCAGATGCTAGAGACCAACAGTTTCATGGCAGTGGATTAAAGAAAGTAAACGAGACTAGGATGCTTCAGAGAAAGTTAATATATGTTACATTTATGATCTAGGTCCGCCACTCTGGAGTGGTATGTATGAATTCTAATCTTCAGAGTTCTTTGCATTGCAGTGGTGTGTGATACACAATACCTACGCATTTGAGTTATAAAATACCAGATTTAGGAATTGATACATCAATACATAATTTGTAACCATTTTATATAGTAAAAAGTTGTGGCTTTTTTCCCATTGGATATTACTGGTAAACAGTGCCCTGCAATTAATTTTTGTTAAAGTCACTAACCTGCTGCCCTTTGGTGCTTCAACCTATTGTATAATAAGCCTTATAAAATATATATATCCTTGTTTGAAGTGTGTGTGTATGTGCTTTAAGATCTTAATTTAGCAATTTTGAACAAAGGGCTTCCTTGTTCTAATAGCAAGAGACCCCGTACTTACAAGTGGTTTTCTTCAGCATGGCGAAGTAGAACACATTTTACCAATTACTACCTCTTAATTGGGTTTTGGGAATGAACTGCCCTGTACTTGCTCTGAACACAGAGGTGTTTGACCACTGGTAGGGATTGTGTACGGAGAAAGATTTGAGTCTTAAACTGCAATCCTATGCAAGTCTGCGCTCAGAAGTAAGCTCAGTTGAGTTCTGTGAGATGAATAGGTATGAGACTGCAGCCACAATCTTGCGAAGCACTGAGGCCATTCACTAGCAAGGTGATTTCTTCGATGGTGACTGCAAGTAGCAGGAAATAATATTAGAGAGACCTTAATAATATTGCATGGTGATGCGTATTCCAACCTTCCTCTTCCTCCTCTCACTGTTAAGGATGGGTGGAAGAGTCGAGCTGCCATTTTGAAATTGAATGATGGCCTATATGTATATGTCAAGATTAACTCAAATATGCTAGTGCTCAAGATCAGGGTGAGCTAAGGCCTTAGTTCATTTGGCTACTTAAAGTTCTTCCAAAATGAATGCCTTTACACATATACCTATGCCTCAGTGGCCTCCACATTGAGATGATTTGCTGGATTTGATGTGGGGCTATGGTAAAAAGTTATTCAGAACCTTCCATTGATTATTATATGGAAGTGGGGATTAGGCCTGCCATCTGTATTGGATTCCCTGTTGCAGTAAAAATGTGCCTAAATCAACAAAGCCATGTTTGATTTGCTTTATAATGACAAATGAGCTATCTTGGGCAAAACTATATGTTGCCCATTTTCTAGTGTATGAAAACGTTTTACTCATTTTTTTGTAACAGTTGGGTAACACAGCCAATTGGGAGCAATAGCTTTGTGTGAGGCGGAAAAATTTCAAATTTCAGTGATTCTAAAGCACAGAGTATTAACCTTTCTATGGAGAAAGTTGGTTCCTTTTGGAAATGCTTTGCTTCTGTGCTAAAATTATCCTCTTAAAGGCTGTGAGTATAAAACTTCAGTGTTATGAAAGCCATGCAGATAGACCATCACTTGTAAATATTGGCATTGACCTGTATAGACATTTGAGAACATGCATTCTTCCCCCCACCCCACTTTTTCCCTTTTGCTTGGTGTGCAGAGAGTGGCTTGTTGCAGTTGTGATGCTAGCTGGGTGAGAGACCAGATATGCTCAACTGGAAACAAAAAAAAATTTTTTTTTAACTGATAAAATGGTAGTACAGTGGTAACTCGGTTTTCGAACATAATCTGTTCTGGAAGACTGTTCAAGTTCCAAAACGTCCGAAAACTCAATACAGAAAACTACGGAATCCACGTGGCATGTTCAGCAACCGAGACGTGTTCAAAAACCTAAGCATTTACAGGTTTACAGCATTTGAAAACCGAAATGTTCATCAGCCTCTGTCCAGTATATCTGATGGAGCGTCTCCACCCCCCTCGTTCTGCCCAGACACTGAGGTCCAGCGCCGAGGGCCTTCTGGCGGTTCCCTTACTGCGAGAAGCCAAGTTACAGGGAACCAGGCAGAGGGCCTTCTCGGTAGTGGCACTCGCCCTGTGGAATGCCCTCCCATCAGATGTCAAAAGAGATAAACAACTCCCAAACATTTAGAAGGCATCTGAAGGCAGCCCTGTTTAGGGAAGCTTTTAATGTTTGATGCATTACGGTATTTTAATATTTTGTTGGAAGCTGCCCAGAGAAGCTGGGGAAGCCCAGCCATATGGGTGGGGTATAAATAAATTATGATGATGATGATGATGATGATGATGATGATGATTATCAACAGAGACATTTGAAAACCTAGGTACCACTGTGCTGTCACTGCAGAAATATAGCATTGTGAACTGCCCTTTATTGATGCATATGCATGTCCTGAACTTATCACATCTCTGATGGAGGACAGACTACAAACTGAGTGAGGTTCCTTGGGGAGAAGGCAAAGGAACTGAGCTCTTCTGTAAATCAAAATGGTCTTTTTGATGCAGCTGTTGGTCATTGGGGGAAGCTATCCCTCTGTAAGTGACTAAGCACTTGTTTGTTTTTTGTTCTCAGCTCCTCCACCACCTCCACCATCCAGGGGTGGCCCTCCCCCTCCTCCTCCTCCCCCACCACCACATAGCTCAGGGCCACCTCCCCCTCCTATTAGGGGAAGGGGAGCTCCTCCACCACCTCCTTCAAGAGCTCCGACCGCAGCGCCACCCCCTCCGCCTCCTTCCAGACCTGGCGGTGCAGTGCCGCCCCCGCCCCCCAACAGGATGTATCCTCCTCCTCCTCCGGTTCATTCTTCCTCGGCCCCCTCCGGCCCCCCTCCTCCCCCTCCACCACCTTCGGGTGGTTCTTGTGTGCCTCCTCCTCCTCCGCCTCCCCCACCCCCTCCCCCTCCTGGTCCTCCGCCGCCGCCCGGTGTCCCAGTCGAGGTTGACCATCAGCTTCCAGTTCCTGCAGGAAATAAAGCAGCTCTCTTAGATCAAATCAGAGAAGGGGCCCAGTTGAAAAAAGTAGAACAGAGCAGTCGTCCGGTCTCCAGCTTGGGAAGAGACGCGCTACTTGATCAGATACGGCAGGGTATACAGCTGAAGTCTGTGAGTATCATTGGGTTTTTTGGTTCTTTAGTTCTGGTTACTAGCAGAATTTTGTGTAGTGTGTATCATAGAATCGTGTTGGAAGGGATCCTAAGGATCATTCTGCCCAACCCCCTGCAATTCAGGAATCTCAACTAAAGCATCCATGACAGGTGGCCATCCAGCCTCTTCTTAAACGGCCTTGGTCCTGTATACCTGAAGGAGCGTCTTTACCCCCATCGTTCTGACACTGAGATCCAGCACCGAGGGCCTTCTGGTGGTTCCTTCACTGCGAGAAGTGAGGTTACAGAGAACCAGACAGAGGGCCTTCTTGGTAGTGGCGCCCACCCTGTGGAACACCCGCCCTTCAGATGTGAAGGAAATAAGCAGCTATCCTATCTTTAAAAGACATCTGAAGGCAGCCCTGTTTAAGGCAGTTTTTACTATTTAATGCTGTATTGTTTTTAACACTTGATTGGGAGCCACCCAGAGTGGCTGGGGAAACTCAGCCAGATGGGTGGGGTATAAATAATAAAATTTTATTTATTTATTTATTTATTTATTTATTTATTTATTTATTTATTTAACATCTCCAAGGAAGGAAAATCCACAACCTCTGTAATATACTAATATATGTTTGTCACAAGAATTTCATTAACTGTCTTTTCTGTGTCAAATGTGAATTCCTAAAAATGCCCTTGATTTTAAACCTTCGGCACTTTCTTCCACCTAAGTAGACTTTTGGTGATCGAGTAAAAGTACGAAGCGTAGAATAATCAGTCTGTCCTTGTTTCTGTTTACTTGAAGGTATGCTCTAGCCATTGGCTTCTCAGAAATTGAGTGCTAAATGTTCTAAGTTCTATGTACGCTTCTACATTTCTGTATTCAATCTCCTCCACCCCAGGTATCTGATGGGCAAGAGAGTGCACCGCCTACGCCTGCTCCCACCTCGGGTATTGTGGGAGCGCTAATGGAAGTTATGCAGAAAAGGAGCAAAGCCATTCATTCTTCAGGTAGCGCATTAACTCAGTCTTTGTACGGCCATGTGCAGTTAGTTTCTTTGAATTAATACCCACGTTTATAACATGGATTATAACATCTATTCTATCTGCTGATATAATAATATTTAACAGAAAGGGATTATAGGCTTATCAGCAGTGTGAAGTTTTAAGAAAAACCTGTATTGAAAAATAGCCTTGTAGCAACTGTAAAAATTATATTAATCAACAGTTTACTAATTTATACAATTCTACAACTGCTTGTCACAACCCACACAATGGATGTAATTTATGGAAGCTTGTTTCTGTTTCCATAAGCATCCCTTATTTAAAAAAAGAATAGGTTATTTGGTTATTCTCCTGTACCAGATAGATCGCTTATTTATTTGGAAGAAGTATATAGATAATAGTAGGAATATTACAGATATTTTGAAGCTGTCACTTAGGTCTCAATACTGTGCCACCATCAAGAAAATCATATTTTGGCCAGCTGTTATTACAAAAATCATGGGGTAGGCATAAATAATATGCACTCTACTCTGAAGGAAAGTAATATACAATCACTATGTGACTTAGGACCTGGGTACTTAAATAGTCACAATCTTCACATACATGCCCAGGCATATTATTATGACTGTTATTGTTATTATTTCTTACTGTGCAAATGCCATTCAATACCAGCTTAATGGGAGTTGGGGGCAGAAATGACAACACTAGCTTTTGCTGAATGTTTAGTTCTTGCAAAAATAACTTAATTTTTTTCTTATCATTAGATGAAGATGAGGATGAAGAAGATGAAGAAGATTTCGAGGATGATGATGAATGGGATGACTGATCAGTATATTATATATCATATATATTTTTAAGGTGAAATACTAAACTACTTTCTGTCTATGGATTCTGTAAAATTATCATGTAAATGTTCTACCAATTTGCTGTATATTTTTGTTGCCTTTTGCTTTTTTATTAATCTGTGCAATACCTCATTTAATCTGTAAAGGTTTGTCATAATCCTATACAAAGTTACTCCCGAAATTAATGTGTACAAGTTTACACCAGGTTGCTCAGTGTACATGTGAACACTTTCCATTCCATCAATAAGGGAGTTTTAATGTAATATGCGAGATTGACAAACACACCTTAAATGTATTTAGTTATAATGCAAGAAGGAAAACACTATTTTCATACCCTACTTTTTCTGTATCTAAATTTTCTTATTAAAACCTAGTATAGCACTACATTCTTTAAGCAATGCAGCTCCTAGTTTTAGCCCCTTCATCTTGGAAACTCTGCCACGTGGGTGAGGCTGATAAAACAATGAACCGTTGCAGTTCATACCGCTGCGATTTAAATTTAGCATTTAAGCTGACATAAAACAATCGTAAAATAATAATAACAATAATAAAGCAGTTGTGAAAATTTCCCCAGATTCTGGAGCACTGTGTTTCCTGCTGTCGGGCAGCGTTGACACCTTGAATGCTCAATTTAGGAACATCCCTGTTGGTTTCAGAGTGTGACATCTCTGATGTAAGCCACCTCTGATTTTTACCAGCTACCTTTCACAATGAAGAGGAGGAGTCTACATTTATGGCAACTGCTGCGGGCATTTATTTATTTTTATATGCTGTTTTTTACTGAAGGGCTGTGGTTATAAAGTTTGCTCTGAATAATAGCGGATTTAAATTAATTTTAAAATGTGTAGGGCATGAGAATACTAATAAATGAATTTAGGTGGTGTCACTCTGCAGTCTTTATGGATTACGGTATAAACCCAACACAGTTTAGGCACCAGATCTGTGATCTAGAAATTGAAAGCATTTATACAGGGATGGATGGATGGATGCCTTAAATATATACTTCTCCTGACTGTGACAGGCTTTCCTAAAGCGATGGGGAAAGTTTCTGGGGGAGAGAAGGGATATGAGCATGAATTCTTCACTGATGTTTCCTTTCAACTCCCTTTGGCTGGATAAGCTGAGACTGGGTGGGCTCTGTGCCTGTCAGCCTATTAATGTTCAGAGATCCACTCCTCGCATGCACCCCTATGGGTTTATTCAAGCATAATGGGTCAATGTTGCCCTGTTTCCTTTGGACGCTAAATCTCCAGGTAGAGCTCACTGAACTGCTTGCCTTTTGGGAGTGTCTCACTACTGCAAAGTTGGTTTAAACCACTGCTTTTTATACGCACTGAACTTGCATATTGCAGTTTGATTTGCCTCACGCTTAGAAATGACGCCAAGGGATGTGATGCTCCGTGCTTGGAAATCGCGTTCCGACATACGACGGGGAAAGTTGAGTTCTCATCTTAATTTTCGTATTTACTAATGGACTTAACGTTTGGATTATCGCCCTGTTTTATAGGCAGGGTGCTGCATTTAAGATAGGCATTGGCAGTGCTAACCCCATACTTGCAGCAAGGAAACACTGAAGTAGAAAACACTAGGAATAATCAACTTGCCTTGCTGATGCACAGTGTTTCAAGGGAGGAATATCTGGCGTACAATTAACACATGCTTCTTTCCCCTCTCCCCATCTTCTCTATTCATGGTATATTGGATGAAATTTGTATTTGCTGAAACCCAGTGTTGGCTTGATCTTGGCAGGCTGGACCTGCAATATGACCTGGCTTGGATATCTTAGTGCAGTTATAACGTATGTTTAGCATCCGGATTTTTAATACTCGAGGAAAACAGGATTTTAAAGGTTATGTTGATGAAGAGGGAGGTGTTGGAAGCAAAGCTACGTTATTCTGATGAGGGTAACTTTTGTTTTAAGCACACGGCTTGGGAAAGGAGAATTTTAAAGGTCTCCTCTTCTCCCTGCGGCTGTAGCCACAGCACTGCCTGCTTCTGGAAAGACTTTCAGCCACTGTTGCTGCTAGTATGGCTTGAGGACTGCGGGCAGGTTGGCTGAAGCCTGATTTGAATGCTCTGAAGTAGGATTAAGAATGTGCACATGAAAGGGAGTGTTAATGGCCTTCGGGACAGCGTTTAGTGCTGTCTCTCCAGCTCTGTAATCATAAAGGGCATTTTTCAAATAGATCTTGCTCAGGTGGCCTCCAAAGATGTTACTTATTAGCATGAACAAAGCACATGCTTCTAGAGTCGAGAGAACTTGGAAAGATTTAATATTATATGGCTGAGATATTTGTGTAATCCATTAATCACTTGCCCAACAGGCTTTCGTTTCGTTTCGTTTTCCTATAAAGTGTATCCACATTATTGCACAAAAGTTCAGATGTTTTGCTTTCAATAGCATATTGTACGGTCTTAATTTAAGGCATGACTGCAGTTACAGTTAGGCTACAAAGTCACAGCTGCATGTTTCTGCATTTTCCCATTTTCCCATGTGGGCTGGAGGCGACTTGTCATGTCATTGAATCACTACTGCTAACTGTTGTAACAAGGCAGCTTCATGCACCAGTTAAATTAACTGTCCTGGTAGCCTTGGCAATTAGCAAATGAGCCTGAGGCCTATATCTCAGCACTACGCATAGACAATATCAACTAGCCGCTTGTACTCTGAAAGCATCTCAATCGTTCAGTTTTCCGTTTCATCAAACTGAAATTCTTGGTATGTGAATTTTCTTTCTCTTTGGCTTTTTTTTTTAATGTACAGTGAATAGGATGTTGCACTGGTGGCAATTCATCATGGAGCATAATAAAATTAATTTGACTCAAAAACACGGTGTGGTGTGACTTTTTTTTCTTCTTGTCTGCTAACTCATGCACAGGTTATGCTTCAGCCAGGATAGCAAAATCCAACATTACCATAACAAGCTCAAATTGGAAAGTGGATTGTGTTCTTAAATAAGTTTCAGGAGGGAATCTAATGCCCTGGCCCATAGGTCAAATATGACAGCTAGCCTGCTGCTCCCATGGAAACAATGGCTGTTGTAAACCAACAGATTGCATAATGCATTAATATTACAAGGTCAGGCAATGTTGGAAGGGTCTGTGCATTAAAAGTCTTGTTGTCTTTGCAGTTGCTGTGTGTATTGCCTGCTCTCTTTTGCATAAAACTCAACATATTTTTTGGTGACCAAATTGCAAAGAATTTCACAAAGGAGACTTTATATCCACAAGCATCAAGTATTTTTATTGCCGTCACCGGTTTGTTGCTATATCTTAGAGAAATTCCTGGTTCTTCTTGCTAGTTGCATATCTGCACGTATAAGTATGTTGATCATATTAATAAAATCAGAGATTTAGTAGATCTCTTGGCTCTTTTGTTCTCAGTCCACAGTGGTGTTTATGACAGCGCCTTCACAACAAAGGTAAGGGACCCCTGGACAATTAAGTCCAGTCGAAGGTGACAATGGGGTGCAGCACTCATTTCGCTTTCAGGCCAAGGGAGCCAGCATTTGTCCGCACACAGCTTTCCGGGTCATGTGGCCAGCATGACTAGACCACTTCTGGTGCAACAGAACACTGATGGAATCCAGAGCGCATGGAAACACTGTTTACCTTCCCGCCGCAGCGGTACCTATTTATCTACTTGCACTGGCATGCTTTCAAACTGCAAAAACATCAAGATTACAATATTTTTGTATACCGGAAACATAAGTAGGCTGCACTTCTTTAAAATGTGAGTGTCTTAACTTGCTGCTGACACACTGCTTGCAAATAGCTTCTGCAATTTCCTGACAGTGCAAGCCATGTGAGATATAGCCTGTTCATCCCAAGTTTGAATAAATTGGGTTAAAACAAAGTTTGAATAAACTGATTTAAAACAAAACCCATGACGACTTTAAAATAATTTGGGAGAAGAAAAGAGCTGTATGTGAAAAATGCATCCTGGGTGACAGACGTTCTAGTTTCCCAAATGCCTGATTTCTTTGCAGTGTGCAGATTTCTTTCCTCCAACTTCTATTGAAGCACACTGCCTACTCAATTTTCCTGTTAGTTTTCCTGGAAATTGCCTTTATCAAGCTTCTGTTGCAGATCCTAAAAGTCCATGTGCTTTAGCAACTTGTGTCAGTAGTTTAGATTCAAGCTTGTCAGGGACATGATGTTCCTGACCAGGCTGGGCTCTCCTAGTTCCACTTCTGTCACTCTAATGTGCATTCTCTTCCCTTATCACATACCCCAATAAGCTCCGTGTACTTAATGTCTTCGCTGCAAGCCTGAGTGATGTTGCTGTGCCTGTTTATGGCTCTTCGCTGCCAAAAGATCAGCATAAAGTCCTGCAGTTCTCTGTTTCTGTGGAGCCTGTTCAAAGCTTTTGACACTCCTGAACTTCTCCAAGGCCAAAAATAACACTTTGTTGTGGTCTCCCTATAGTTAGCCTTGGGGCTTTTGAGGTTTGAAAAGGCAGGGAGCACGTTGTTTATGGGGTGGGTTTAGCACAGCAGCATGTCAGCTGAGTCCTGCTTTCTCTTTATCGGTTACACGTTTATCTTTTGTTTGGAAGAGGACCTGTTGTTGTGCACTGGCACAATTTCTCTGTTCTGGAGTTAAAGAAGCAAACTGCAACAGCCCTCATTTCTGGGACCAGAACTACACAAATCTGCACAGAACCATTTTCAGTGCATGAAAGTCCACCTAGTTCAGGGACCTCCAACTAGAGGTCCCCTTTATCTATTCTCTCTCTTTTGGTAGCTGTTTTTTTATTTATTCTCTCATTGTATTTGGGTAAGCATTGCAAGCAGGTGAAGGATTGGTTGGAGGACCTTGCGTGAGAGGTGGGGAAGGGGAAAGAAACCTCAGGATGAGAGGCTGTGAGAAGAGAGGAATGACCCCAGGTGAGAGCTGGGAGAGTTCTTTCTGTATGGCAGAGGTTTTCTTTTTTTAAAAAATGATATTTATTAAAGTTTCAAAGAGAAGATTACATAAATAAAAAGAGAAAAAAAGAAAAAGAAATAAAAAGGAAAAAAATACAAAATACAGAAAAAAGATAAAAAACACTTTAAAAAAAGACATCAATCTTTCCATGCCTTACATTTCATTTCCTTACTTCCCTGACCTCCTCACACCTCCCTTTTTTGTATTCCAGTTCTGTTAGTTAATTCAGCAATTCCTTTCCCTCTTTGTTTTTGTCTTAATCCTTTAACTTAATATATTATAGCTTTGAATTTTCACCTGTTAACAATCCATTTTTACATACACCTTTATAACATTACTGCTAAAACCACTTAACTTCATTCTGACATCATTCTAACATTCATTAATTTTGCAATATTTCTGTAAATAGTCTTTAAATTTCTTCCAATCTTCTTACACCGACCTGTATGGCAGAGGTTTTCAACCTTTTTGAGTTCATGGCTCCCTTGACCAACTGCATTCTTTCTGCGGCACCCCTGTGGGGCTCAGGAGCCCAGTTATGTCACCCCTTGCCTGACAGCTGGCAGCCTCTCACCCTTTTTTGAACACCCTTGTGGAGTGTTGCCTCAGCCTCCTTTCCCTCTCCTTGGGAGTCCTCTGGGCAGCCACTTCTGCTGCCCCTGGTCTCTGAGCTGCCCCCTCTGCCCCAAAGAGAGGTGCCTCCTCACACTGACCCACAGGGACCTGGGACTTGTCTGTCCATTCCCAACAGCAAGGGCTGGTGGACTGGCTGGCTTGCTTACTCCGAAGCCACCTCAACTTCTGGCAACCAGCACCCCCTGACCAGTGTGATAGGATATAGTAATGTTCATAACTGCACATACATAGATCAGCACAGGAAAGCCAACCTGGAACCATTTTGATTCCTAAACTGACCAAATCCTTTCTCTGCAAGGTTAAAAATGGAAAAGCCTCCCCATTGTCTCTTCCTTCACAAATCCTGTCTTAATCTGTGTTTGAATAAGGTGTGAGCCTGTGACCTGGCCCAGGAAATAAGTATTTTACCACTACAAAAGAATGGCCAGGCTCCCCAGAAATCCAATCAAGCAACTTGCCAGACAGGAGATAAACTGGGACAGGAGAAAAACAACATTTAAATTTCTGTAATGTAGGTGGGATGTATCTGAGGGGTGGTCTTAGGTTACACCCCTTCTGTGATGTATGCATAATGTTTCTGGGGGTGGTCTTGATCTAGAGCAGTGTTTCCCAACCAGTGTTCCGCGGCACACTAGTGTGCCGCGAGACGTTGCCTGCTGTGCCGTGGGAGGGAGGCGGGCGAGTCGGGCGGCAAGAGGCTAGGAAGCAAATGGATTGCGAAGTCTGCCAGGTTCAGATTCGGGTCTCGGCTGTTTCCGGCAAGTGCAGATTCGGGTCTCGGCTGTTTTCGGCAAGTGCAGATTCCGGACTCGGCTGTTTCCGCCGGCCCAACTCACCGATCCCGCGCCGTACGTAAGAATTCTCGAGGAAAGGCGCAGGCGCATTCCTCGGAGAGAGCGGCCGTTGGCGTCCAAGATGGCGGCTGTGCTGGCTGAGGGGAGCGCGGGCGGCGCCGAGTCCGAGGCAGCGGCTGTTCCGCCCATGGCGGGGCTGGAGATGGTCCAGCAGGGAGCCGAAGCCCGGGTCTACCGGGGCCTCTTCCTAGGCCGGCCAACTGTGGCGAAGCACCGCTTCCCGAAACGTTACCGGCACCCGCTGTTGGAGGAGCGCCTGAGCCGCAGGCGGACGGCGCAGGAGGCCCGCTCGCTGCTTCGCTGCCGGCGGGCAGGTGGGCGCGCCTCGAAACTGGACTGCGCGGGGCAGGGGCGCGGGCTGGGATTCCATCTCCTTTAAATTGCATGGCCGGCCCACCTCTTTGCAAGGAGTGCGGTTGGGAATTGCAAGCAAAGCAGCCACGCAGCTCGATTCCAGTCGTTAGTGACCGAAACTAATTCCCCCCCCCCCCCCCCGCTATAGGCAAGGAAGCTGAAGACTGGTTATGGAAGGCGGTGGGCCACAGGTGTTCTGGTTTGCGAACATTTTTCAGAAGCCAAACGTGCTCCATTTTGCGTGCCATGCTTCTGTTTTGCGGTCTGTCTGCTTTTGCTGTTTATTTTGCATTTTTGTCTTTCTGACTTTTTTGTTTTGTTTTTGTGACTGATTGATTGACTGATTGTGTGACTGCAGTACATTGTTTATTGCTTTCATTTTATGGATCAATGGTCTTTATCGATAGTAAAATTCATGTTAAATTGCTGTTTTAGGGGTTGTTTTTAAATGTCTGGAATGGATTAATCCATTTTGCATTACTTTCAGCCAAACAGGCCCAGGTTGCGCACTGAATAAAGTATTTTATAATTTTTCATATTTCTGTTTACTTACTATTTCATAATAAAGTAATTATAAAATACTATCTTTGTGTTTATTTGATTCCTATTAAAGAGAGTTACTTTATATATAGTCAATATAGGCACAGAGTTAATTTTTTAAACATTTTCTAATGGTGGCGTGCCTCGAGATTTTTTTCATGAAACAAGTGTGCCTTTGCCCAAAAAAGGTTGAGAAACACTGATCTAGAGAATGGGAATTTCAAAAGTCTTTATAAGGCCTTGCAGGCCATTGTTCTGGGTCCTCTTCCTCTCCTGCGTGTGAGGGGAGTACCCTGTTGCAACAGATCAATAAAGATCAAGCTTACTAGCTGCTTTGCTTCTCAATATTCTCTGGTTGGCCTCTGTTATTTTCTCCTACCAATAGGGAACCTATGTAAGGACTCTATATGGGCTCTTGGATACCCCATAAGGGAAAAGGGCATATTTTTATTTACAACACCAGCCCCAGAGGCACCATTCACCTGGGAGCTTGTAGTCTTGGCTGCTGCAACAAACAGCTGTCAAGACTTTGGGAAGCAGAGATACGAGAGGGCGCCAGAGGAGGGAAGGAAGGAAAGAGGGACAGAGGCCAGTGTTGCCCTTGGCAATCCTGACCATCATTCAAGGCACCCCAGGCTGCCATGGAACACTGGATGAAAACCACTGCTTTGTGGGATAAAAGTTATAGCAGTAGGAGAGGATGATACAGTTCTCTTTTCTTCCTTTTTAGTTTCTTTTTTATTACTTCTTTTGATTAGTTTTTCCCCACTTTGTTGTATCACGAAAATCTCAATACAACTTTATAGCAAAAAACCCCACCCACATTCATCTAGTTCTGCAAGAGTCAATATAACACATTGAATGTTGGTGCTTAATAGCTATTCAAAACCAAACACACCGCCGAGGGCCTTCTGGTGGTTCCCTCATTGCGAGAAGCAAAGCTACAAGGAACCAGCAGAGGGCCTTCACGGCAGTTGCGCCCGCCCTGTGGAACGCCCTCCCACCAGATGTCAAGGAAATAAACAACTATATGACTTAGACGACATGTGAAGGCAGCCCTGTTTAGGGAAGTTTTTAATGTGTGACATTTTAAAGTATTTTTAATCTTCGTTGGAAGCCGCCCAGAGTGGCTGGAGAAACCCAGCCAGATGGGTGGGGTACAAATAATAAGTTGTTGTTGTTGTTGTTATTTATTTTATCCAATATGAAAGGACTGAACCCAGGACTGATCCCTGCCCGCTCCCCCTCACAAACACATATCGCATGGAGAGACCTGGTTTGAACAAAGACATTGGATTCTTATCTCATTATACATGACTTAGCCATTTTTCACCTTCTCACCCCTTGCCTTTTCCCGTAAGACCTATTGCAGTCGTTAAGAGTCGTCAACAGGCTCATCTCAGCTATCTGCCAATCTCCCATTCCCAACACTCTTCTGAGTAATACTCCTCCCCACCTTCTCTCTATATAGAAGGATCTGGCAACTTCTGTTTCAGTGTATCTGAAGAAGTGTGCATGCACATGAAAGCTCATACCAAGAACTAACTTAGTTGGTCTTTAAGGTGCTACTGGAAGGATTTTTTTTATTTTGACATATCGTAGTGACTGCTTTTTAACACTTCGTTTTTGAACCAGGAGGTCCTACTCAAGGGAATCCATATCGTGTATTCTGACCTTCCATGTCATGTTTCTTGGTCATGGTAATTGCAATCACCGTTTTATGTGGGGAAAGGCACAGAAACCCTGCAGGATCCAACCAAGAGCTTTATCTCTTCCAGCATTTCAAAGGCGGCCAGCTAGTTGCTTGCAGAGAACATATAAAAGCAAGATGTTTATTTTATTTTTTTACTTATGAACAGCATTTGTATACTGCCCAATAACTTTATCTGGGCGGTGAGCAACATAGTTTAAATGCCTTTTAAAAGAAATTAGAAACAAGCGAAGGTCAAAACATTTGCAATAGAAATGAGAAATGAGAAGCCGCCAAGAAGAAAGCTGCAAAACCATCAGCAGTGATCCATATAAAAACAGCAAAGAAAAAACGCCCCTAAAGTTTTTAAGAATTTTAAAACCAAAAGGAACATAATGTGGGTTCTTGGTTCTTGGTTCTCACCCATTGTCTGCCCCCTGGGGGCAGAATTCAGAGCCAGACAAACATCTGTGTTTTCATGGTTACAGATTTCCAAAGAACCCCAGATCTCAAAGGACTTTTTGTGTCAAAAAGTACCCAATAGATTGATTCGTATGCTGTCGGTGGATTCTTCTTGTTTTCTTGTTGGGCTGTCTATGTGATAAAGGGGGACCATACTGGGGTGAAGGCATCTTCTATTTGTCCCCGTGTCAGTTTCAGTTTATTGGTTAGTGAAATATATTCGGAGTCGAGAGTGGATTTCATGCTCTTTATTCAGCTCATAATGGTGAGGAGGAATGGAAGTTCTCCCAGAATGTCTGCTTTATATACATTATTTACACAACGGGCCCCACATGATTGGCTAATTCCGGGATTCAACTGTAGACCAATCAGGTTGCAGATTCACTTCCATCTGGAGCTGGATTGGGTGGCTCCTGTGGACCAATCAGACTGCTGCATTCTGAATCCTATTGTTCTAGGACCAATCAGACTACTGCATTCTGAATCCTATTGTTCTAGGAGTTCTAGGACCAATCAGACTGCTGCATTCTGAATCCTATTGTTCTAGGAGTTCTAGGACCGATCAGACTCCTGCATTTTGGATCCTATTCAACTAAATACATAACAGTTAGCTTTTCTAATAAGGCTGTTTCCCATTGGTCCATGCTTACTCCCGACAGGTCTCTCCAGTGTCTGGCTATGACGTTTCTGGATGCTGAGAGCAGGTGGGTTATGAGCTCTTTATGATGTGAGTGGGCATTCTGATCTTGGAAGATGCAAGCGAATAGTAAGTGAACCCACACAAAGGACGCTGACACAAAACCCCACACATACACTAAGAATAGAAGCATTGCCAGCCGACCCAAACCCCACTCACCATTCCCCCCCCCACTTCCCCCCTGTTTTCTTCCTAACCTAACACTGTATGTAACACAATTAATAATAATAATAATAATAATAATAATAATAATAATAATAATAAAATTGTATTTATATCCCGCCCTCCCCAGCTGAAGCCGGGCTCAGAGCGGCTAACAACAGTAAAATAATACAGCATTTTAAAAACAATTCATTATAAAATCAGTTCAAATCAAATTGATGGCAACCATTGGGCAGCCATGTCTCACAACAGATGATACTGATCTGTAGAAAACGCAACTTGAAAAAAGAGACAATGCAAGTACAGTGGTGCCTCGGGTTAAGAACTTAATTCGTTCTGGAGGTCTGTTCTTAACCTGAAACTGTTCTTAACCTGAAGCACCACTTTAGTTAATGGGGCCTCCCGCTGCCGCTGTGCTGCCGGAGCCCGATTTCTGTTCTTATCCTGAAGCAAAGTTCCAAACCCGAGGTACTCTTTCTGGGTTAGCGAAGTCTGTAACCTGAAGCATATGTAACCTGAAGCGTATGTAACCCGACGTACCACTGTATTTTTTGCAAACTAATATATATATATATATATATATATATATATATATATATATATATCCCCAATAGTCAGCACTTTGGTGGTTCTTGAGATGACATGGGGGGGATGAAATAAGATTCCCTCTGCCTCCCCCCACAATGTAATTTCTATTACATTATTGAACAAATTGAAAATTTTGCCGGCGTGCTCTTGAAATACAGCCAGCTTGCCTTAGCAGCTGCTATTTGATCGATGCAGCGCCACTCGTTGTCATACTTGCAGCATAGTCTAAGAACTGGATCCAGAATTTAGTAATCTTTCTGCATAATTCTCTGAGCAGCTGTGCTGTCATTTTAAGAGACTAGGAGTTCTTCCAAGAGACACAAGGGCAAACAGCTCTTCAAATGCGACCTTCTGCTTTTATTATTTCTACAGAGGTTGGGGAGTTCTAATTCTGTAGTATCGATTTCATGCTGCTGGAAGGGGAAGAGGAAAACAAACTTTGCTCACCATTGTGATCTCTGTCGACCTCGATCCTTATTCTTGCGTCTAACGTCTGAATGGAAAAGTGGAAAGGGTAGGGGACTTGGGCATTTTCAGTCACCTCTGAGGCTTAACATGTTCAACAGTGAACAGTCTCCAGGTCAGGGGTTCCAAGCCCTTTTGCCCCGTCCTATATTTTTGATGTAGAGACTGTCCCCCCCCCCAATGTCCGCAAAATGCAGAGGTTAAGTGTGGGGCCCACCGTGGCACAACTCCAGTGGCCGGCTCCTTCTCTTCCACCTCCTGCCATGGAAGGGAAGGAGGTTCGAAACAGCCTCCCACCAGTGGCGGCACCTGTTAGAGCATCTCCACCTCCATCATTCAGCCCAGACACAGGCTCAGCTCCGAGGGCCTTCTGGCGGTTCCCTCACCGCAAGATGTGAAGTTACAGGGAACCAGGCAGAGGGCCTTTTTGGTAGTGGTGCCTGCCTTGTGGAATGCCCTCCCATGAGATGTCAAGGAAATAAACAACTATCTGGCTTTTAGAAGACATCTGAAGGCAGCCCTGTTTCGGGAAGTTTTTAATGCTTGATGTTTTATTGTGTTTCTCATACAGTGGTGCCCCGCAAGACGAATGCCTCGCAAGACAAAAAACTCGCTAGACGAAAGGTTTTTTCATTCGCGATTTGCCTCGCAAGACGAATTCCCCTATGGGCTTGCTTCACAAGACGAAAACGTCTTGCGACTTTGTTAAACCGTTTAAACCGTGCTTCGCAAGAAGAAAAATTCGCTAGACGGCAAAAATTGCGGAACGAATTAATTTCGTCTTGCAGGGTACCACTGTATTCTGTTGGGAGCCGCCCAGAGTAGCTGGGGAAACCCAACCAGATGGGTGGGGTATAAATTTATTTATGTATTTATTTATGAGGAGGAGGAGGAGGAGCTGCCAGCCATTGGAGCCACGTGGCTGCCATGTTCGGTTCTGCCCCAATACCTCCCAAAGTCCTGACATCATGCACACAATGTGGGTTCTCTCAATTGCCCTCGCCACTGGTGCCTCACTGTGGTTGTCTGAAAGGGTTTCCCACATGGTGGGGTTAATATTGCCATCCTTCAGGTCACATTTGCAGACGCAGAGTTGGTCTGCCAATGAGCCCGCTGCCTGATACCAGCTTCCTGTAGAACACAGCCTTAGGGATCCAGACATCTTCTATTCTGTGGGCATGACTAATCCTGGCCTTCTCCATTTAAAAGTGTAGCATAAAAGAGAGGTAGAAAGTAGCTTTGAGTCTTCTAGTTGATCTTTGAGTGTATTGCAGTAAATCAGGCATAGGCAAACTCGGCCCTCCAGATGTCTGGAACTACAATTCCCATCATCCCCAGCTAACAGGTCAGGGATGATGGGAATTGTAGTCTCAAAACATCTGGAGGGCTGGAGTTTGCCTATGCCTGCAGTAAATAATCAAAATCTCTATTATTTAACTGCAGCAAAGACGAAAAAGCTTTCTCCTCATTTAAATTAGGTAGCCGAAAAAGAATACGGGGGGGGGGCAGTTCTGTATTTTGTTTGAAAGGATTTATGAACTTGATTCTGCTACTGCTCACAAATTCTTGAGCTCAAAAGCATCCTTAATCCTTAGCATACGTCCATCCAGCCAAGCCAATGTTTGCTTGGTGGCACTGTGGGTTAAACCATAGAGCCTAAGACTTGCCAATCAGAAGGTCGGCGGTTTGAATCCTCGCCACGGGGTGAGCTCCCGTTGCTCGGTCACTGCTCCTGCCCGCCTAGCAGTTTGAAAGCATGTCAAAGTGCAAGTAGATAAATAGGTACCGCTCTGGCGAGAAGGTAAGCGCCATTTCTGTGCGCTGCTCTGGTTCGCCAGAAGCGACTTAGTCATGCTGGCCACATGACCCGGAAGCTGTACACTGGCTCCCTTGGCCAATAAAGCGAAATGAGCGCTGCAACCCCAGAGTCGGTTACGACTGGACCTAATGGTCAGGGGTCCCTTTACCTTGCTTGGTGGACTTCAGGGATCTAGAAAGAAAGAAAAAAATCAATAGTGCCAAAGTAGACCCTTTTATCCTCCTCACCCCCGGCGTAAAAACCACATAGCTAGAATAAAATGTCTTGTATCGTTGGTAAACTTTGGCCCTCTCTAGTCCCTCCGCACACTGAGGAATATTTCTCCACTCTCTTAAAAAACAACAACCCACACAGCCACTTCCAGAAACTGCACAGATTGTTCAAAGTGCAGAAGGCTTTCAATATGTCCTCCACCTACGTCCCAGCGTGACATTCCGCAAATGTCAGACTTGAGGAAATTCGGTGGATGTTGTTTTCCTTCACGCTTTGGAGTTTAGAGAATATTTTTCGTCCCCTACAGTTCAGGCTTTGCAGTGTACCCTGGATTTATTTTTTTTGGCCTTTTCCTTGGTAGTGCTCAGATGATGAAGGAAAAGATCGGGCCGGGGAGTGGGGGTGAGAGAAGGCTTTGTGAAATTCATAGCAAATTCATGGCTTGTCACAATTTTATTTAAATTTTGGTCCTTGAGTTCTCTGGCAGTCAGTAGCATCTCCTCAGATGCGGCCAGCCCAACCATTGCACAGAGTGAGCCAGTACAGCCTTTCTAGCCTTCCCTAAGCATGTCTACTTTCCTCAGGCGTAAGTAGTGGTTTTTTCCTTAAAAAATGTTTAGGGGAACTCTCATTCTGTCTGAGACTCAGGAAACACCATGACAGGAAATGAGGTTGCTATCGGGGGTAGCAACGGAACTGACGATTCACTGTGCTAGAGAAGAAACTAAAATTTTTAATTTTTTTTTAGTTTTTTTCTCCCATCAGATTCACAAAATGCTTAGGGGTATGCATACTCCTGTGTCTCCCCCAGAAAAAAAAGCACTGGGTGTAAGTGAGATTCAACTGCCTGTCTGGTCAGCTTCTGTCCATAGAAAGGGGAGGGCCATGTTTAGTCCTTTGCCTCAGGCAGCAAAATGTTCTGTGCACCCTTTCCTAAGGGGTTATCGTGTACCAATGTAGTGAGCAAAATGAGCTGGCAAGGCTGGCTTGAATCTTACCAGAGTTACTGTCTTTCAGCTCTGGCATACCCTTCGAATGCCCCGATTAAATTGGGACATCCCATTTTGGGGTGCGGTGCTCTCAGCGCAGTGTGTGAGAGTGTGGAACCCAAAATGGCATGTGTGGGGTAGGTGACTCGTGAGCCGGGAAGATGCGTGTCTTGGTTTTCAGCCCCAGCATGTTGGAGGGTCTGCTTTGGCCCCAAACATTCGCAATATGTGTGTCATGTTTATGGTCTGTCTCATTCGGAAACATGCCTGGCGTGTAAAATCAAAACTCCTCTTCTGGGGTGTAGCTCCCTCCATACTTAAGTGGGAACTCGTTGGAGACTTAGTCTGGCCTATGGAGCAAGTACAGTCATACCTCACGATATGATTGCTTCTGGTTACGTGTTTTTGGGTTGCAAACCCAGAAGTACTGGAACGGGTTACTTCTGGGTTTCGCCGCTCACACATGCGCAGAAGCGCTAAATTGCTTCACGCGCTTGCGCAGACGCGGCGCTTCAGGATGCGGACGCTGCGGGTTGCGGACGTGCCCTTGTCACGGATTACGTCTGCAACCTGAGGTTCCACTGTGCTAGCTGCTGTGCTGAGTTGTTAATCTGTCATTTACTATCATGGGAATTGGGGTTGCTTGTGTGTAAACCTCCAGCTGTTCCAAACTGCTTAGGGGTGGTTGCGTCTTTCCCTGACTGAGCAGCCCTTTTGCGCTGCTGCTCAGTCGCTGGCAGAATCCATCAGTGGGTATCTCCTAAATTTCCTCCAGCATAAGAATTCCTTAACGGACAACCTTCTCCTCGCCTCTCTGCGCAGAAGCCTTCTGCGCAGAGTGGGCGTGCCAATCGGTGGTCCTCCACCCTCCTCACTGACTTCACTGGAAGAGTCTCGGAGCCTCCCCTCCGAAGTGCTCTCTGCCTCTCCCTTCTTCCTGGTGTCACCTGGACTTCTTTCCCCAGAGAACGTTCTCTCTCTTCCCTTACTGGTTCCCTCTCCGGCAGAATCTGGGAGCCTAGCCTCTCCACTCTGCTCCGATGTCAGTTCCCTGACATTTACCAAGAATTACTACTCCTGAAACTTTTCTGACTCATTATTTATTACGTTGCATTTATATTTCACTTTTTTCTCCAAGAAGGTGGCATACGTGGTTCTTCCCCCTCTTCAGATAATCCCCAGAACAACCCTGTGACATCGATAAGGCTGAGAGGCTGTGGCTGGCCCAAGGTCCTCTAGTGAGCTTCATGGCCAAGTGGAGATTTGAACCCAAGACTCAGGTCCTAACACTAATCACCACACCGTACTGGTTTTAGAGCAGACCCTTTTCAAGATTTCCTCACACAGCAATACTAAAATGTGGGCACTGTTCCCCAAATCCACAAGATGCTACAAAGTGAATAAATGATATTGTCCTCACTTCCAGACCCTCCAAGTGTCCCTATTTTCCAGGGACTGTCCTGGATTTACAGAAGCTGTCCCTCCTTTCATTGGAATTCTTTTTTTTCCTTCTTTTTTTAGGGTATGGAGTTACGTGACCCCCAAGCCAAGGAGACTATACAACTTTCAGAAGACATCTGAAATGTATAAAATGTTGGGGTTTTTTTTAATGTTTTTTAATGTTTCATGTTTCATTATGTTTTTTATATGTTGGAAGCTGCCCAGAGTGGCTGGGACAACCCAGCCAGATGGGCAGGGTATAAATAATAAAATTATTATTATGGAATAGGACACCCCTATTTTCGTTGGAGAAATGTTGCAGGGTGTGCACTTCCCAAAGGCTTGCAAGAATTACCTCTGTAGTGGGAAGTGCTTTTGACATTAGTCTAAACCTCTGAGCCTAGGGCTTGTCGATCGGAAGGTTGGTGGTTTGAATCCCCGGGACAGGGTGAGCTCCCGTTGCTCTGTCCCAGCTCCTGCCCACCTAGCAGTTTGAAAGCACGTCAAAGTTCAAGTAGATAAATAGGTACCGCTCTGGCGGGAAGGTAAACGGCCTTTCCGTGCACTGCTCCGGTTTGCCAGAAGCGGCTTAGTCATGCTGGCCACATGACCCGGAAGCTGTAAGCCAGCTCCCTCGGCCAGTAAAGCGAGATGAGCGCCACAACTCCAGAGTCGTCAGCAACTGGACTTAACTGTCAGGGGTCCTTTACCATATATTTACTGTGGGACGTCATTGCTTCATTTCCTCGAGGGCTCTCACTGCAAGTGGCAGAGCCATAGTTACAGTACAGCTGGGATGATGGTTGGATCACATTCTCTGTAAGTCAAACGGCAAGTCCTAGGAAACTATTTCCCCTATCCTCATGATGACTCAAGGGAATAGAATAGAACATGAAGCCAAGCTGGCATGCAGGCCCCAGGGAAAGTTTGCGCAGCTCGCATTCTCAGTTTCCTGTGCAGTTCCGAGAGAGATCTTGTTGACACAACCCTCACCCTTTCTCTCCTGGGAAACGATCCCTAACCATGCTTTTCCTGACAGAAAATGGAGTGTTTTCCCTTCCCCATCTCATGAAATTCCGTTGGCAGAGAAACATGGAAGGAGAACAGTTTCTGGGTCGCACTCTTGTGTTTTCTTCTCAGAGTTGTGTGTGTGGTGTGGTGTAGTGGCGGATGCTGTTTGGTTGCCACTTTTGAAGTGAGATTGAATCGCCTCCCTGGTCAGTCTTAGCCTTTGCCTCAGGTGGCAAAATGTTTTAGGGAGTCCTCCAACAGTGTACATGTCTTTCAGTCAGAACTTGGTGAAACTCAGTTCCGGCACCTCTCAGGTGGGCGCCATTGCTATTTTTAAAAGAACGAGGTTCATGGTGAGTTCCAACATCTCTTTTTCTAGAAAAAGAGCATTCAGTGGTACCTCGGGTTAAGAACTTAATTCGTTCTGGAGGTCCGTTCTTAACTTGAAACTGTTCTTAACCTGAGGCATCGCTTTAGCTAATGGGGCCTCCCGCCGCCGCCGTGCGATTTCTGTTCTCATCCTGAAGCAAAGTTCTTAACCCAAGGTACTCTTTCTGGGTTAGCGGAGTCTGGAACCTGAAGCGTCTGGAACCTGAAGCGTCTGGAACCTGAGGTACCACTGCAAAGTACATCGAACCCTGAACTTTGTGTTTTTACTGGAGTGTCAGCATTCTATGTTGTAGGGGTGACCACCCACTTCTCTGAGCTTTGTTCACTTGCGTAACCAGTTTGAAACGTCCCTTATTGCTACTGTAAGCTCAATCTGTTTTCTCTAGGATGGTTTTTTTATCAGGTACAGAATGAATATTGTGGTGTGATGCTTGTCATTGGCATGGCATGTGCTGTAGTAGCTTTGATTACCCTTAATGGGCAGGATCTGATTCTTCTTCCTTCAGAATTTGGATCATCCGAAGCAGCATGGAATGTGTCAAGATCAAAAGAGCATCACCAATTAACCTGTTGCCCTCCATCTGGACTCCAGTTCCCACCAGCAGCTCCCCAACCAGTGGCCAGTTGTGAGAGTTGTCATCCAGCAACACCTAGAAGCTTATGGGGTCCTTCATGCCTGAAGAAGAAAGCCTTGGCACCTTCCTGGCAACATGAGACTATTTGATGCACACTATATAGGGACGCAGGTGGCGCTGTGGGTTACACCACAGAGCCTAGGACTTGCCAATCAGAAGATTGGCGGTTTGAATCCCCGCGACGGGGTGAGCTCCCATTGCTCGGTCCCTTCTCCTGCCAACCTAGCATTTCAAAAGCATGTCAAAGTGCAAGTAGATAAATAGGTACCACTCCAGCGGGAAGGTAAATGCCATTTCCGTGCGCTACTCTGGCTCACCAGAAGCGGCTTAGTTATGCTGGCCACATGACCCGGAAGCTTTATGCCAGCTCCCTCGGCCAATAAAGCGAGATGAGCGCCGCAACCCCAGAGTCCGTCACAACTGGACCTAATGGTCAGGGGTCACTTTACCTCTTACTTATTACGGCAGCCAGAAAAAAAGTGGAAGTCTGGACAATACTAACTCAAACATGCCAGTTTCTCTGAAGGTTTCTTCTTTTCTCTGGTTATTTTCTCTTACTGCCACCACACCATTTATTTATTTTTTTGTTTCAGCAAAGACATCAGGCCTATAAGAACTTCTGCTGTGGCTACCACTCAGGAGGACTCCCCTGCTCAGTGCCTGAGGGCCCCAGTCCTGCCACTCACCATCTGGCCCAGGGCGGGGCCTGGTGGACTCTATAAAGGACTGCTGCCGCTGCTGGTGCTAGGCAGAGAGGGCTCCATTTTGTTTTGTTTTTGTTTAAATTGCTGTTATTTTTTATCTATGTCATTTTAAACTGTGATATTAAGGCTGTATTCTTAGTTTTAGATTTTGATTTATGTGGAAATTGTTTCCCAGTTGGTTGTGTATTTTTTTGATGTGGTTTATTTATTGTTTATGACTTTTGTAATTATGTAAATCTTGTTATTCTGTAAACAGCCTTGAGCATTGTTTTTTTAACTGTGGAAAGGCGGCATACAAATGAAAAACGATGATGATGATGATGATGGGGCTCAGCACCATTTCTGTCTTCTCTGAGCTTCTGCGACACACATAAATAGATGAATCTGGCAGGTTTGCTCCAAGGATATCTGAGATGAGGGGTACACTTTGAGCAAATCATAGAATTGTAGAATTGAAAGGGACTAGCGGGGTCACGAAGAGTCGGACACCACTAAACGACTAAAAAACAACAACAGCTCAACCCCATGCAATGCAGAAATCTCAACTAAAGCATCCACGACAGATGCTAAAAAAGAGTGTACTTAATTTCAAAAGGAACAATGTACTGCATTAGTATCTTCTGCCCACATTGAGCTCTTTCTTCATACAACATAGGAAGCTGCCTTAAAGGTAAAGGGACCCCTGACCATTAGGTCCAGTCTTGGCCGACTCTGGGGTTGCGGCGCTCATCTCACTTTACTGGCAGAGGGAGCTGGCATACAGCTTCCGGGTCAATTGGCCAGCATGACTAAGCCGCTTCTGGTGAACCAGAGCAGCACACGGAAACGCCGTTTACCTTCCTACCTATTTATCTACTTGCACTTTGATGTGCTTTCGAACTGCTAGGTTGGCAGGAGCAGGGACCGAACAACGGGAGCTTGCCCCATCGTGGGGATTCGAACCACCGACCTTCTGATCGGCAAGCCCTAGGCTCTGTGTTTAACCCACAGCACCACCCCCGTCCCTAGGAAGCTGCCTTATGCAGAGTCAAAACATGGGTTCATCTAGCTCAACACTGTCTGCAGGCTTTCTATCAGGGGACATTCCTGCGTTACGCAGAAATGCAAGGGATTAAACTTGGAGACTGGGTACTCTACCACTGAACTACAGCCCTTCCCCACTCAGAAACACCACTGGGATGTTACTGAATTCAGCATGCGGAAGCTTCAGATAAACAATGAATAAAGAAATTAAATGTAAGTGAAAAGCTTTAAGGGTACGTTTTTTGGTATAGGCCTATGCAGACATTTATGTTGTGCAGAACAGTGTGACTGTATACAGCAGAGTCTCATGCAGGTACTCCCATGTATGGTCAACTCCTAGGTAGTCCTACTGTGCGGGAACTTCGCATCATGTTGATCTATAGCTTTGTGACAGAGTACATGCTTTGCGAGCAAAGGGTCCCTGGTCCAATCTCTTGAATCTCCAGCCTGGTTGGGAGAGGCCCCTGTGTGAAATCTGTATGGTGCCAGCTGCAGGGTGGTAGACTGGCAGGCCAAATGGGGGAGGCAGGGTAGGACAAGTTTGCCCTACAAGCTGGAGGTTCTCCATGTTAGAATTCCTGCTCCACGATTGCAGTCATGGGATTGTTGTATTTCAATTAACGGTATATGTTTTGACTTCACAGAGTGGGAAGTGACGGAGACAGGATGTTTGTGTTACTGTGTTCCATGAAGTAGGACTATTGTCCTTTGTTCTTTTTCTCTTTGCTGTCTGATGCTAGAGAGATAGGGAGCCATGTTGCAGTGCTCCGTGTGTGTTTATATGTAAATAAAGTAGATTAGCCAAAATGATGAGTTGCTGAGGTCTGTCATGCAAGTTGCAAAGACTCTGTGGATCCCGACAGACTGTGCCGGTGTCTGTTGGCATCGGTCGCTGTGATGTTCGGGCAGAAGAAAGCTATCAAAGCTCCCGAACGATCGACCAGGAGGGAGAGAACAGGCTAGTCGGGCATGTGTCTCTGCCAGGGTCCTACTCGAGTGTAGGCTGAGCTCCTGACACGCCACCCCTGGTGTAGAGAATAGTCTACATCCTCCCAACAGTCTCAATGCAACATAGTTTCCTATGTTTCTCCTGTTTACATAGCACTGTTGGGGGGACAAGTCTGAAGTACTGTTTTGGGGGGACAGGGGGTGGGTGGATGTGGGGTACTCCCTGGTCCTGAATGGGGTAACAGTGCCCCTGAAGGACCAAGTGTGCAGCCTGGAAGTCATTTTGGACTCACAGCTGTCCATGAAGGCGCAGGTCAATTCTGTGTCCAGGGCAGCTGTCTACCAGCTCCATCTGGTATGCAGGCTGAGACCCTACCTGCCCGTGGATTGTCTTGCCAGAGTGGTGCATGCTCTAGTTATCTCTTGCTTGGACTACTGCAATGTGGTCTACGTGGGGCTACCTTTGAAGGTGACTTGGAAACTACAACTAATCCAGAATGAGGCACCTAGACTGGTGACTAGGAGCGGCCACTGGGTCCATATAACACCGGTCCTAAGGCTCTTCACTGGCTCCCAGTACGTTTCCAAGCACAATTCAAAGTGTCGGTGCTGACCTTTAAAGCCCTAAATGGCCTCAGCCCAGTATACCTGAAGGAACATCTCCACCCCCATCATTCACCCCAGACATCTAGCTCCATGGGGTAGGCAGCTCTCTTCAATTGTATACCTTCTGCATATATCTGCCACCACAAGAAGAGAATTTCTAGCTTTTTTCACAGGGTGATCATGTCAAATGAGTCCATCCAAAATCTCAGGTATATCAAGAACCATCTCCTGCTATTCCCAGATGCTCCATATCCCAACATAACTTAGGTGACAAACTCATGGCACTCTGGGACAAAGACTGTTTTGTCACTTGAAAACCCAAACCACCTTTATTGTAAATTCACGAGGCAGACATCAGAAATAAAATGCACAAGTCACTGAACAATTCCTTCTCTGTATAAAGAACATGTTCTGTGAAGTGGTACTTGGTATCAACAAGAACATCTAAAGAAACTATTTCTTCTTAGAAATCTCATCAGATTTTTTTAAAAAAATGTTCGTTCCAATATTTACAAATGAAAATGCTGGTGCATCCTTCGAAGCGTTGCTTGATGGTTTATCGGTCTCTGTTCATATTCAAATATAAGAGTGCACTCTTGAAGCCATTTACATTAGTCTATAGAACAGCTGCAGAACAACTTGGCATCTTTCTCTTAACCATCATTAAACTCTCATCTCGGTCATTTCCATTCCTGTTTCTCTGTTTTTCATCGCAGTGCTTCTGGGATTTCCACCTAAAAAAAAGAGGGGGGAAAGTTATGTTTTTCTGATTTAGAAATATTAACTGGAAGGAAAAGAATCAGGTGGTCTAACTAGGAAAAGAGTCAATATCTAATATATTGAATGGTTATGAGGTAGTAAAAATATTATCCATGATACTGGAGCACTGTTATTGTTTTTAATGTTTGACATTTTATTATGTCTTTATATGTGTTGGAAGCCACTCAGAGTGGCTGGGGCAATCCAGCCAGATGGGTGGGTTATAAATAAAAATTATTATTATTAATTATTATTATTATTATTGGAACACATAAGGAAATGGCTAACAGATGGCCTACAAAGCTACTTTATCTGGTACCTACTAGACCTATCAGATATTAACCAGGATTTGGTTTTGAAAAATCATTCCAAACAGATTTGTAAGGAATTATCAAAATATTTTGTAAATTTCATATGCATGTTGGATTTCTTTGCCACATGCATTCTTATGAGACAAAAGCCTGCCGCACATCTTTCTTTTGAGGGCAACTTTCCAGAAGCACATTCAGCCAGGCTGTCAATGGCCTGAGTGCATGTACACTATGCTCTGAAGCTTAGAGCATGGGTGGAGAGTCTGTGGCTTTCCAGATGTTCTTGGACTCCATCCCCCATCATCCTAGACCAGTGTTTCCCAAACTTGGGTCTCCAGGTATTTTTGGACTACAACTCCCATAATCCCTAAGCCAGAAAGAGCAGTGGTCAGGGATGATGGGAAGTGTAGTCCAAAAAATATCTGGAGATCGAAGTTTGGGAAACCTTGTCCTAGGTCATTTGCCGAGCTGGCTGGAGCTGATGGGAGTTGGAGTCCAACAACTATGGTTCTATGATTCTGACATCTGGAGGACAATAGTTTCCCCATCATTGCCCTACCAGTAAGTGATGAAACAACTTTACGAGACGCGGTTCTCTATTTGAAGGAGACTTCTATTTGAAGGGCTGCCCAGTTCAAAGATTTTTTAAAAACCCTAAGAAAGGGGAAGAGGGGCATTGAAATGGCCCACAAACAGCTCATGGAAAGCAGATTGGGTGGACACACAGATCAACTGGTCACAGTCTTACAGAAATCATTTCTAAATTTACCTCTCTGTGTTAAATGGAATGTCAACTGAGTCACCGTTGGCTCATAATTCCCCTCTTGGGGATTACGCATAATGACTGGAGAATGTACAAAATTCAGCAGAGATATGCAGATTCCCCAAAGCATGTTAGGGATTATGTCTGTTGACCAGGAAATGTGCACCATTCCCTCTTCGTGGAAGGATTATGAACACATTCTGCACAATGGCCGGCTGTTATGCACATTAGCTGCTCAGCTTACATTCCTCTTAATATATACAAATAGTGTGTGTGTGTGTGTGTGTGTGTGTGTGTGTGTGTGTGTGTGTGTGCATCAGTACATGTATTTTTACACAAAGCCCTAACCTCCTTCATTCCCCTTTTGTGATGCATAAGTGGCCATTTTGTCAAGGAAGGAGACCCCCACCCAAAACCCAACTGTAGGATTTCATCTTCTCTCTACTGGTCAGAAAACAGCCTGCTTTCTTTCCTTCACTAGGAACCTGATTCACCTCCACTCTGTTTTGTATTTTGAAGGTTCAATCCCTGGCATCTCCAGATAGTAGGCAAGTAGAGAACCTTGTCTGAAATGCTAGAGTAGCCACTGTCGGTCAGAGTCAATAATACAGATTTAGATGGCCTGACTTGCAACTTCCTGTGTTGTTCTTATGAGAAGACTAGTCTTCGCACGATTGTTTCCTGTGTCTGCTTTTCAGGGGTCTGCTTATACCGCTACCACTATACTACACTACACGTTTTCCACCAGATTAACTGTCACGAAGTTCCTTCTACCCCTCAGACTCACTTAGGAATTGAAATTGGTTAAAACAATGAAGCAGGGCATATATATTTTTTCTAGCCAGAGCTCAGTTCTGGCACTTCTCAGCTGGGTGTCATTACCATTGTAAGAGAACAAGGGAGGTGTTCATGGTGAGTTCCAGCACCTCTTTTTCTAGAAAAATAGCACTGCAAAGAAGCAAACTTTAAAAAGTGATGAAGAAAATGTTATTTATTTGCAGCAGCACTTCAGTTACGTGATGCCCAACAGGGCCAGTTCCAAGTTTCTGGGGACCCTCAGGCCAAAAGGATATTACTGAAAGGGATGGGGTTTTTTTCAAAGCTTGGTCAGGCATTACTTCAATAAAAATATCCATGCCTCACATCTTAATTCTCATGTGCATGTTGTTTGAATAGATAACTGGGAATGGTTTTAACTGAGACACTAAGTACAGTCATACCTCATGTTGCGTTTGCTTCAGGTTGCGTCCCTGCGGTGACCCGGAAGCACCAGAAAGGGTTACTTCTGGGTTTCGCCGTTTGCGCAGAGACGCAAAATGATGTTACGCACATGCGCAGAAGCGGCAAATCGCAACCTGCGCACGCGCAGATTGCGTTCTTTTCAGGTTGCGAATGGGCCTCCAGAATGGATCCCGTTCTCAACCAGAGGTACCACTGTGTGTGTATGATACAAATTGAGACAAATTAATGTGTGAATATTATGCAACGAGACTTTACTTGATAGTTTAACTATAAAGGTGGGGGGATAAAGAAAACCTCAGGCTACTTTCTAAACAAAATCTATGGCTGGATCTACACTAATCTGAAAAACACTATTAAAAAACGCTATAAAAATATAGTTCTCGATGCAATTTCTCATTGGTGAAGATCGTTGCCCTACACTACAGCTCCCTCTGGGATTAAATTTTTATAATGCATTTTTAACACTATAACTCACCAGTGTAGATAAGTCCTACCTTGTACCTGTGAGATGTTTCTAAATCCCTATCAGCTTTTGGAATGAAGACACTTACCCGCCTCAGCTGTTTCATGCTACTTGCACGAATCGCATCCATTAGATCACTATGAACGGATCTCACTGGAGTAGAAGGTCTGGTGGAGGGACGTGAGCCTTCCTCTGCCTTCTTGTCTGGGACTGATTTTAATGAATTTTTGATTTCCTTCAAGATCTCGTTCTCGTATTTTTTGCTCTTCTTGCCTTTCTTCTTTTTCTGCTTATTTTGTGGGGCCTTCTTGGCACTTTCCTGTTGTTTGATAACCTCTGCAATATTCCTGGTTGGTGCCTTCTTTTCGGGAGTTATTTGAGGTGGGGGAGGTGGGGGAGGGGGAGGGGGTGGTGGGGGAGGAGGAGATGGAGGCTGGTTTTTAACAGGAGGAACCTTCTTAGGAACCTTTGGAGAGGAACATGGCGAATTTCTTGGGGAAGAAGGGTGGATTTGGATAGATGAGACTTTCCTAGCAACCTTTGGAGAGGACCAAGGTGAACTTCGGGGAGATGAATAAGGCGAAGAACCAGGAGTTACTTTTTGCAAAGCTTTGGTCTTTGGATTGATGGCTCCATCCCCGCTGGCCTCTAGCTGTCTTTGCTCCTGTATCCGTTTCTGCCTTTGCTTATCCATGTTTCTTGTCAGGATGCTGGTCATGCTTATCCTTGGTCCTGCAAGCTCAAAGTGATACCCCAGTTTCACAATAGTAGTATTGTCCTTCAGGAGTTTGACAATGTCCATTTCAACCTGGCTGCCCATGATATGCCTTTGGTTGTGGAACCGCAATTCCGTCAAAACCTTGTTGTTTTGCAAAGCCCTCATGATAGCAAGGATTCCTTTGCCCGTGATGAAATTGGAATCCAGATTCAGATTCGAGATGTGCTGGTTCACTTTTAACATGCCGGCAATAGCCATTGCTGCATTGTCGTCCGCATGAGTGTTGGCCAAGCTAAAGGTCTTGACCACAGTGTTGTTCTTGAGGGCTTGCGCAAAATGCGTCAGCATCTGTGGTGTGATGTTTTCAATGTTGTTTAAGTTGACTTCCGTGGTATCGGGATCATTGTTCCTGACTTTTTCCAGGGCATCTTCAATCACCGTCGGATTTCCACATGGGTGCATGGCGCCCGCCCTGCAGCCCAAATCTTCAGTATTCTTTTCACTATGGCCATTGGTAACAATTTCATTTGCATTCTTGCTACTTTTTTTTAGTTTAATGCTGAGCGAACTTCTTCTTTTTTCGGTGTCTGAAGCATTTTTACACGCTTCAGCAGGTTTCTTTTCTTCATCGTCGTCTGCACCACTTTCTTCTCCAGCGTCGTCATCTTCCTCCTCATCCTCCTCCTCTTCTTCCTTGTCCTCCTCTTCTTCATCTTCTTCAGTGAATGCCTCTTCGGAAACTTCGCTGTTACTTTCCGTGAAATATTCTTCATTAATTTCTTCCGATCCGTCTTCATCATCTTCTTGTTTAGAATCCTAAAAAAGAACGTAGGTTCAATGACTGTCAAAATAAAAACATACCTTATCATAACGGTTCTCAGAGTTTTCTAGGGAGACAACCCTGGGGCTTTCCCAGATGCTCAGCTTGTCAAGTAAACATAATGCACCATTATTTTTCATTCATTTCATGAGACCCAGGCATCATTCCTCAAAAAAGCGGATTTTTCATCAAAAAACATCTCATGTAATATCTCAGTACATTGTGGACTGTCTCGATTTGGAATGTTATGGCTGTGGACACCCATTTGAGAATGTCCACAGCACCACAATGGGCAAGAAATGCATGATCTGATATTATTGTTCCCCTGTGTTCAAGTAGGGCAGGCATGGCCAAACTTGGCCCTCCAGCTGTTTTGGGACTGCAATTCCCATCACCCCTGACCACTGGTCCTCTTAGCTAGGGATGATGGGAGTTGTAGTCCCAAAACAGCTGAAGGGCCACGTTTGGCCATGCCTGAAGTAGGGGAACAGTAATGTTGGGGGAAATGGGCATTCAGGAAAAACTGGCATACACCAGAAAGGCTGAACTGGTTTTGCTGGTCAAAAGAAAACTCAGGGCATTTTCCTGAGTAGAAATAACTGTTGGTGTTTTGCAGCTGTTGCAGGACCTTAGCCAGACCTTAGCAGAGCATACGCAGAGTTCTCGAAAGCAATCAGTTGCAGGCAGGATGGATGAAGCAGGAACCAGTAACTTGTTACTTATAGGTGTGTTTATTATTCACAGCAGACTCTACAAGTTACTATGTACAAGAACAGAACAGATACGCGGATCTTAACTAACTCTCACAAAACCAAATGACTCTTCGACTCCACACTGACCAAACCACAAACACATACCAGTCAGTAGGTCATAAATCATTATGCCTGTATGAGACCTTGACCAATGGTAGAGCTGTTTCTAGGCTTCTGTATCTCCAGGCAGAAATTACTCCTTTCTGCTCAGTCATCTTTGGCTGTCGGCCAACTCTTAATTGATTCTGTGTGAAGCTGCACAGAATTGCACGTAGTCAAGAACCCAACAATAACATACAAGTTTCGGTCTTGGGGATGGAGGGACAGATACACGGACAACACTGGCCTAACGTGGGGTGTAGGTAAAGGTAAAGGGACCCCTGACCATTAGGTCCAGTTGTGGCTGACTCTGGGGTTGCGGCGCTCATCTCGCTTTATTAGCCAAGGGAGCCGGCGTACAGCTTCTGGGTCATGTGGCCAGCATGACTAAGCTGCTTCTGGCAAACCAGAGCAGCGCATGGAAACGCCATTTACCTTCCCGCCAGAGCTATTTATCTACTTGCACTTTGACGTGCTTTCGAACTGCAAGGTTGGCAGGAGTAGGGACCGAGCAACGGGAGCCCACCCCGTCACGGGGATTCGAACCGCCGACCTTCTGATCGTCAAGTCCTAGGTGTATCAGCTGGTAAATTGCAGTGCATGCAAGACTCAGGAGAGTATAGAGGACTAACACAAAAATGGGAAAGTAGGAAGGAAGTGAAGAAGGAAAGGGAGCTAGTCCATGAAGGGAGGCACTGATCCTTCCCTTTGCCATGAGTGTGTTCCCATGAGCAGGCATGTGCATCTGTGTATTGTACCCATGCAACATTATGTTTATGTTAGAATTAATATGAGATGAATAAAACCTAAACTTTGGCAAGAAGTGCTCGTGTTAACACAAAGAAATCAAGCCGATGCACCAAAAGACAACTATTGGCTTGCGGGGGTTTGTTTTAAATCCTGGTCACCCTACAGTATGACGGACCACATGCTAAGAACAAATACTTCATGGCCTGTTAAAAACCCCCTCAAATGTTCACCTCGCCCTGGAAAAAACAAAATGAAAGTATGACCACTGGGCTAAGCAAACATTTGTTGAAAGTGTGCTTAAAACTGGGCAGCTGCAGGGCTCTGCAATCTTTCTTGAGACCGTAGCAGGCAAGTAGAGGTTTTTAACCTCTTCAGCATCACACTATTTTCATGCTATTTGCCCCACAAAGCTGCTATTTGCAGTAAACAGCACCGCTGGGGAAAACACCAGCTCAGGGAGATGATTGTTTGGTTAGGAAACATCACAAGGAGGACAAATTACGAATACGCCCTTTCCCCCTTCCTGTTCTGAACCACCACCAAGAAGTGGCCAGTGCTATGCCACTTAGCCTCATTCCGTATTTTCTAAATTTTGTGGTCCATACTACGGTTGCCAGCAATAGCTGCATTGCAATCAGTGACTGGGACTGAAATCACAAGTAAAAATCCTAGCAAATGCTAGAAAAAATCGTGGGACCCTTGACCCATTTGGACAGCACACAGAGGGCTCCATTGCCGCCTCTCCTGGTATGCCCCATGGAGGACCTTAAGGGCCACAAATGACAACACCTTGGAGGTCCCAAGTCACAAGCTGGTTAGATTGGTCTCAACTAGGGCCAGGGCCTTTTCAGTACTGGCCCCGACTTAGTGGAACGCTCTGTCACAAGAGACTAGGGCCCTGTGGGACTTGACATCTTTCCGCAGGGCCTGCAAGACAGAGCTGTTCTGCCTGGCCTTTGGTTTCGACTCAGTCTGACCCTTATGCTTCCCTCCCATTATGATTTTGATCTATGGGCTACTATTAAAATGAGGCTGCATTTTAAATTATATTTTAACCTGTATTTTAAATTGGTTTATTTTATTTTTTATTGTAATTTTACTGGTGTTAGCCGCCCTGAGCCCAGCTCTGACCAGGGAGGATGGGGTATAAATAAAAATTTGTTGTTGTTGTTGTTGTTGTTGTTGTTGTTGTTATTTCTTCTGACTTGTTGGTGGTGCATTTTGGAGGAACAGGAGTCCTAAGTCATCCCTCCCTCTTTGCTTGATGTGGGTTATGCCTGTTGCAAACATGACAACAGGCAGAAATGGAGAGGGGAAGGACTGGATGAGATATGGCAGTTTCATACAGACCCCCTTCATCCCTCCTAGCATCCATTCCACTACAGTGGTACCTCAGGTTAAGTACTTAATTCGTTCTGGAGGTCCGTTCTTAACCTGAAACTGTTCTTAACCTGAAGCACAACTTTAGCTAATGGGGCCTCCAGCTGCCGCCGCGCCACTGGAGCACGATTTCTGTTCTCATCCTGAAGCAAAGTTCTTAACCTGAAGCACTCTTTCTGGGTTAGTGGAGTCTTTAACCTGAAGCGTATGTAACCCGAGGTACCACTGTACTTCTTTTGGTGCTTGGCTGAGTTGGGGAGAAACCAGAGCTCTCCTCAGCCCTTCTGGAATCTTCTGCATGTGGGGCCACTGCCTACTGTGCAAGTGGACTGTGCCGTAAACGTTTGCAGCTAAAATTACAATAATATAATTGTGCTTGAAACAGAGTGCAGTTTCAGAGAGAAGTGCCAATCAGCCTCAAGTGTAGGCTGAAATTAAGTATAGCATTAACTGTGCTTGTACCTTCCCAGATCTAAACAGAATGATCGTTGCTATTTGGGTATAATATATTGCGCTACAGAGCTCTGAATCCTTGTTGCATCCCCAACTATACTTTAGGTTACATTATTATTCATTCGCTATTTGTTACCTTTGGAGAAGCTGCATAGCAAAACTATAGTAATCCCTTGGCTGCATACTAGCACCCTGGGCTGCAGAGTTTGGATACATTCCTCTAGCTGGGTTCTGATAAGCGCCAATCAAGGAGTGAGATAATTCCATGGCAGCCAACCGAATGATGCTGCTTTGCACTGGTGGAGAATGTGGCTGTATCAGTTCAGGGGTAAATATAGCCCTATAATCTGTATACTGCTAGGAATTTTATTCCCCTCCTTGGTTTGTTTTTCACCGCGCTGCTCTACAAAAACAAGTGATTATGTTTCAAAAGAAGCAGAGGCACGTAGGAGAAAAACGACTACCTCAAAGGAACTGTGTAGCTCGGCAGTTGCCGAAACACTCTCATATATAATTTTGCGGAATACCTTTCATTTAGTCTGGTCTTCACTTCTTTGTAAGTTACTTTGCCTACCAGGAAGGAAGGAACTCTCAGGTGGGTTGCTGGAAGAAGAAATGGAAGTTCCCAGCTGAGAGATGGGAAGGTCCACTCTTTTTTGTGTGAAATAAGGGTTAAGATATATCCTTCATAAAAGGCTCTGTATTTTATTTCCCTCCCTCCCTCCTATTTTCCTTCCTTCCTTCCTTCCTTCCTTCCTTCCTTGGTTTTCTTTTCTTCTCTATTTTTATTTAGATCAGTTTGGTTTTTATTGTATTCTACGTTGAAAACTTTCAACAAAAACTCAGATAAAGAAATAATAAGTTACTTGGACTACCCAAGAAGGACTTTCCCCAACGTGACTATTCATAACAGCCAGAATGATTTGGTAGGTAGAATACGGGCCCAATACACATCCTTTTCAATAAATTAAAAGCAAATATAGATCAAACAGTTACTTGTTGTTTGCTCTGTGATGTTTTGCGATACATTTATGTGTGTTTCACAAATTCTTTGTAAATGTTGTGACAATGATTTATTCTTTTATAAATAAGCCTTCACTATATGAGGAGGGTAGATTTGAAACTCTCTGCAGACTGGCAATTAAACGAATTCTTATCTTTAATTGTGTGAAATGAGACTGATAGCCCAAACTTGGAATGTGTTTTTCAAGCAATGCGGGATATTTTTAATTTGGAAAATATATTTTCATTTTGTGACTAGGATAATCCTTTAAAGACCATTATTGCCTGCTAATGTATGGGGACTGGGATCCAACAAATACATAATGCTTTAAATCATAAACTACAGTTAAGGGATTAAGGCTGTGATTCTACATTTATTTCCTGGGAGCAAGCCCCACTGAACTCAGTAGGACTTAGATTTTTGTATACATGTATAGGATTGCCCTGCAAAAATGAACCATTGGATTATGTAGTCCTTTTCCCAATGCTTCATGCACAAATTACACTCTTATCCTGTACAGTTTTGGTTCTTTCTGCTTCTCAGTTTTCCAATCTTAAATTCAGTCCTTCACCTGTTTGCAGAAGTTAACAAATTTTATATTAAAAATATTCTCATGAAAATTATTCAGCATTTATTACTTCTCCTAATAAACACATTTTTGAATGCAGTTTTGATAAACGCACACGTTCTCGCAAGTGATTTCTCCTGATATAATGATTGTCATTTTCACAAATATATTAACCCTTATGCACATTTTTTACCTATTATATGCATTTTTTGTAAACCATGGTTGATTGGAGAACTACATTGCATAGTTTGAAGAACCAATTTGGAAGGGTGGCTGTTTCAGTTCTCATGGTGTTTTAGAAAGGGCAGATTTGATAAAAGACAGCTTGAAATGGGAACTGAATCGAATTCACCACCATACCTCATCCTGAATAACCTTAACCATTATGTAACATGAGTCAGGTTAAGAGAACTAGCCTGGATAAGACAGAAACTGGTTGGCATTAACCATGGTGAAGATGACCATGGAGAGATGGGCAGGACAACTTCACACGGGGCATGGGGGCATCTACACCCTTCAATAATGACTGATTGCTGTAAAGACCAACATGATAAAGGCCAAAGAGATCTGAGTGTGCATAGGCCAGTCCTGAAATTCTCTGGAGATTGGGAAGCACATTAGTGTTGTGGCTGCTTTCAGAGGGGAGCCCCAGAAATCTCACTCTACCTGAAGGAGCGTCTCCACCCCCATCGTTCAGCCCGGACACTGAGGTCCAGCGCCAAGGGCCTTCTGGCGGTTCCCTCATTGTGAGGTTACAGGGAACCAGGCAGACGGCCTTCTCGGTAGTGGCGCCCACCCTGTGGAACGCCCTCCCACCAGATGTCAAGGCAATAAACAACTATTTTACTTTTAAAAGACAACTGAAGGCGGCCCTGTTTAGGGAAGTTTTTAATGTCTGATGCTGTATTGTTTTTAATGTTCGGTTGGAAGCCACCCAGAGTGGCTGGGGAAACCCAGCCAGATGGGCAGGGAATAAATAATAAATTATTGTTATTGTTATTTTTACTATGCGCACTGATCTTGGGATCCTGTTTATTGATAGCAATGCAAATTATCCGCTCTGGGGTTATGTACACATTAGCAGCTTAAAATACGGCAAGGGTACCTCCCCCTTTGCATTTCAAGTTACACCAGCAACTCCTATTCCTGAAGCTGTCATTTGCATGTGCGCAATGGCTGCCACAAATGAGCTAGGCTAGGTTGAGAGCTGGGGCTCAAGGTCACCTAGCGAGTTTCATGGTTGAAGAGGGATTTGAACCCTGGTTTCCCAGGTCCTAGCCCAACACTCTACATGACACTCTGTCATGCCCATCTCAGATATACATGACTCAGTTTAACTGTGAAGTCAACATGGCTTGCGTTTTCAAATCGAATGGAAGAGGGTTTGCAGGAAAATGCATCAAACCACAGCGTTTCTCAAGAAATTGCAAGACATGTAAGGATCATGGCTAATGTCATGTATATACGGCTTCAAATGCCAGGAGTGGGAGTGCACTGGAGCCAGAGTAAATTGTAATGCGTATACAACAAAGGCTGCTGCGCATCCTTCAGAAATCTGGATGGGTACAATCCTGTCAATGTTAGGCACTTTCAAGTTTTATTATGTGTCAGTGGAATTGTTTTGCATTTGCTTATTCCCCTGCCCTACTGCAATCAATGGAACATAAAAGTATTCAAGTCTGTCTCAATCATTCCCATTAGTTTCCGCCCAACCACAGGCTCCACCCTTCGCTCTCTACAGCAAAATGTCCTTGAAAGTCCCTTGAGATTTTAAATCTGTTTGTGATGGACTTTCTGTTGAATAGAACGAAGGGAAGGGGCCCACTGTAGGAATGGAACTACAGTGGTACCTCAGGTTACATACGCTTCAGGTTACATACGCTTCAGGTTACAGACTCCACTAACCCAGAAATAGTGCTTCAGGTTAAGAACTTTGCTTCAGGATAAGAACAGAAATCATGCTCTGGCGGCGCGGCGGCAGCAGGAGGCCCCATTAGCTAAAGTGGTACTTCAGGTTAAGAACAGTTTCAGGTTAAGAACAGACCTCCGGAATGAATTAAGTACTTAACCCGAGGTACCACTGTAGTTGGGGAGTTCAAGACCATGGCCAATGACTAGAAAGAATTTTGTAAATGAAATGTGCTATTGAAACCTGCAGTTTGAGCTATGCATTTAAGCCCAATCAAAGAGTCAATTCCTCCTGGGATTCTGCCATCCCTTCCTCATATATAGACTGGTCACATTTTAAAATGATCGCTCACTGTAAGTTAGGTCCTGTTGAATGCAAATACTTTAAAAAAAATGTTACTGGTTTTAACAGGCTTCCTCAGTCTCGGCCCTCCAGATGTTTTGAGACTACAATTCCTATCATCTCTGACTATTGGTCTGGCTAGCTAGGGATCATGGGAGTTGTAGGCCAAAAACATCTGGAGGGCCGAGCTTGAGGAAGCCTAGGTTTTAACGTAATGTTTTTGAATTGACTGAATTATTTTTTTTAAGTTATCTTTCCTCCAACTGAAGGAAATGCAGCTGAGAACAATGATGTACAAAAAACACACACCTTGCAAACAACAAAGTAGCATATCAGGGAGGTTGTTTTTTTAGTTTAGCCCTCACTTTGTTCTGCTCGTTTTCTACAAGTCTGTATTTTGAAAAGCTGGAAAACATTTTAAAAACGTGTTCCTGTTTATGATATTAAGATATAGCATCTCAGAAGCCCTCGACCATTGTTAATATGTACATCAATCGACTATCTTTCAACAAAAGTGAATTTTCACTGACACACAGGGATGAGGAACCGCTGACCTTCCAAGTATTGTTGGAACACAACTCCCATCATCCTTGACTATGCTGGCCAGACTTCAGGAGGTCCTCAGCACAGTTTGGCCACTATCAATGCCTCCACCACCACCACCCCTCATGTTGCCACTGGACCTCCCAATTCCTTTTGCAGTGGTGGCTTCACCCTCCACCTCTGCTCTATCCTGTCACCTCCCCTTCCTCTTGTTCACCTGTGACAGTAGTGGTGACACCGGCAGATTTTCTGCCACCTCCTCAGCACCTGGGTTATTATTATATTTATTTAATACACTTGTATACTGCCCTATACCACCCCAAAGGTCCTTCTCTGAGCCTGCAATTCAGGCTAGAAGAATGCCTACCACTATTGCTTTTAAAAATAGATAAAATGCTAAGTCCAGAATGCGGCAGCTAGACTGGTGACTGGGAGTGGCCACCGGGACCACATAACACTGGTCCTGAGAGATCTGCATTGGCTCCCAGTACGTTTCCGAGCACAATTCAAAGTGTTGGTGCTGACCTTTAAAGCCCTAAATGGCCTTGGTCCTGTATACCTGAAGGAGCGTCTCCACCCCCATCGTTCTGCCCGGACCCTGAGGTCCAGCGCCGAGGGCCTTCTGGTGGTTCCCTCATTGCGAGAAGTGAGGTTACAGGGAACCAGACAGAGGGCCTTCTTGGTAGTAGCACCTGCCCTGTGGAACTCCCTCTCTTCAGATGTGAAGGAAATAAGCAGCTATCTTCTCTTTAAAAGACATCTGAAGGCTGTTTAGGGAAGTTTTTAATATTTGATGCTGTATTGTTTTTAACACTCGATTGGAAGCCGCCCAGAGTGGCTGGGGAAACTTAGCCAGATGGGCGGGGTATAAATAATAGATTAATAGATATTATTTATTATTATTATTATTATTATTATTCTTTATAAAGTTCTTCTAACCACTGCAGCAAACTGGTGGTGGTGCATTCACACCCAGAATGTCTGGTTCTGAGAAGAAGGGCACTCTTAGCCCTTGCTCAGGCACAACGTGGAGGTGGAGAGTGATGGTAGATGGCTTTCCAGCCACTGTGGATGGGCGCTCATCTTGGTTCCCAAGCGTTGCCCGCAGCACCACCACCTGGGCCTAGCAGTCAGGCAGGTTGGATCAATGAGGGGCCCCTGGCAGGTGCCCAACCTTGCTGTCTCTTGCTACCTGCCCTGATGCTGGCTGGAGAAGATAGGAGTTCTACATTTCTCCAATAAATACTGCCCCCATTCATCAATGAGTTAAGCAAGCATTGTGGGAGAAATACAGTTTGAACAAGAATAGAAAATGAGAAGAAGTATTTCTGGGACACAGTTCAAAGAATTTTTGAGCCTACCTTTTCACACGCCCCCATTCTCTCTTTTTCCAGTAGTTTCCTGGTCTCCCTTTCCCAATAGGCCATTAGTGCCTCCCGGCTGAAAGTTCCCGTTGGCGTTTTCTCCGTGAGACTTTTTTGCCTGTGTCCCACCGGAAGGTTTCGGTCAGGCTCAATGTCCTCCAGCTCTCTCTCCAACTCCTTCAGCTCCTCATCGGTTAGAGAAGCCAGGAGCTCATCTTCATCTAGCTCCTCGTATTTACTAAGCTCTCGCCTGTAGCCAAAGGTAGACATGGTCCCTTCTGTCGTTAGGCTGGTTCAAATCTGAAACCGCAATGCAGCATTCATGAAAAGCTTGAATCGAGGTGTCTGTATCTGATTTGGCCAGCAACTGTTTCCCCTGAGTGGCTGCGGCACCCTTTAAAAAGTGTTCCTAGGGGATTGCGACAATGTGCGGAAGGATGAAAGCATGCTCTGTTTTAAGCATCAGACGTCAGACAGCAAGAGAGTCGAACAGAAGGAATGTCCCAACACCAGTGTCTGGTCGTCTCTTAAACACAGGGATTATTGACATACTGACCATGACCATATTTAGCGTAGCATGATACAAGGAAAATGTATATTCATCGACATACTTTGTGGCCAGGAGGATGGTAGGGGGAAAAACAGGGACGCTTGCATAGACCTTGTGTTGACTCCACAACAGAGAGTGGATGAATAAAGAACATTTGACTTCTGTAGGATTAGTGTCCTTCCAAAGGGGCACAAAATATTTTCACAGCTGTTCAGAAAAACACCCCTTATTTTCATGGTTTTTAGGAGGGAGGTTGGCAGGAGAAGGAGCTGTAACTTTGTCGGGCTGGAGATTTGTTATCTCCAGGAATGTAACAAAGCCAGGATACACATTCCCAAGATTGTGGACTGTGCCGCTCAGCTTATGTTCTTCATGTTTTAAATAATTAGATAAGGAGGACCAAAATGAAACCCTTTCAATTAAAAACAAAACAAAACCTTGAGCCTAGCTATAATATTAGCTTTATTATCCCAAGGATTTCTCAAGGGTTGAGGGCAAAACCAAAAACCTATTAGTCTCAGATTTTGATATTGCCCCCCCAATATCCCAGAGAGCAAAAAGTGTCATAATTACATAGGCCATTTTGTGGGGATGTTTGAGGAACTTGGTCTTTGCGAATTCCTATTCAAAATAATCAGATCCGTTCCTCTTGAACTAATATCTACCTGTCCACATTGTCTTGATGTTCTGAGGTGATTTTCGGCCATTTACGCATGCCAAAGCATCATTAAATACATATTTTGAGAGGAAGCACACATTTAAATGAGTATTTAAATATGTATTTTGAGAGGACCAACAAATAAATAAATCACGGATTGGCAGAGGTAGGTGTCTGTGTGTTGGGTGAATGTGTCTCCACCAGCTAAGCCATTCTCCTGCAGGCCCCCACTAATGAATTGGGGCTTCAATCCGCAGGTGCAGAACTTCCTATTCCACCTATTAAATATGTGGTCAGGTGGAAGTGCTGCCAGAGGGTGGGCATGGGCTGAGTCGACCCGGGATCCATTTAATCCATAACCAGTCCTACCGCAGCATCAAGGCCCATGCAGAACAAATTGCTGTGTCATCTCCATGTATAGCAGGGCAGCAAAAATTGGCAGTAGCACCACTGCTTTGTAAAGCCCTGCTGATTAGAAGCTGGGGTTTGGTTGCTCCCTAATGCAGAAATGGAACTGGACTGTGAATAGATGCATGTGAAAGTAAATAGATTTGTCATGTCGGCTAACCGTTTTGCAACTTTCAGTTACTTTTGTGTTAGCAACTGTTAAGTATTGACACCATGTGCTATTATCAAAATAATTCTGTGTGTGTGTGTGTGTGTGTGTGTGTGTGTGTGTGAGAGAGAGAGAGAGAGAGAGAGTGTGTGTTGGTCCGGGGGGGGGTTTACCATGCGGCGTGGTCTGAGTCCGGTCCTAGGTCGAGGGTATGGAGGCTGTCCGTCAAGGGCAAAGCAGGGTCCAAGGCAAGGAGCCGGGCATGGTCAGGAACTCTGGAAGAGCAGGACAGGCTGCTGGCAGGAACAGGTTACCAACGATGTTGCTCCCGCAACCTGGGACTGGGTGGACTGGCCTTTATCTCCTCTGAGGCATAGGGTGGCCCCGGTCCACAGGTGACTCACCTCTCCTGGCCTGGAGGCGAGCACTCCTCCTGCGAGAACTTAGTTCCCTCCGCCTCTCTGCCCTGAGCCTCTGCAGCTCAGGAGAGGCTGGAGGGTTACTGGACCCAGGGGCAACCTCACCTTCCCCTGACAGGGCTGGAAGAGGAGCACCTGCAGGCAATGGGTCCTCGATCACCTCCGGAGCCAGAGCGGATTCAGCTGGTGTCTGCTCCTGAGGATCCGGCACAGATGAGGGCCCTTCAGGTTCAAGCCCCTGCCCTGGCTCAGCCGGCCCTGGAGGCAGGGACTCCTGTGCAGGCTGGGATTCCTCAGGTTCAGCCTCTGAATCAGATTCCCAGGCCATCACAGAGAGAGAGAGACCAACCAGAAGTTGCTGGACTACAGTTCCTATCAGTCCTGCCAGCAGGGGCTGTCGGGAGTTGAGATCCAACATCTGAAGACAACCATATTGGCTAAACCAAAGGTTTAGGAAATGACACTCATTGACACTATGTCTTTCACAGATGGTGTTTTTGAAATGGCATGTTTTAGGCTGGAAAAGCTAGTTAGCATGGATTCTCAATACAGTTCCTCAAGTAAAAACATTTCTCTTCGGTATGTTACCTGAGAAAAACTATGCCCTAGAAATCGAGAAAATTACTTTGTACGCACTATCTTTTCAAATGAATTCTGCTGAGCATCTCAAGAGGTACTACAATCCTAGAGGTGAGTTGCCAGGGTAGCACACTTATATTCTTAATATATTAAAATATATTGCATTCTGCCTTGAAGCTTCTGGATTGGGCAGACCTAATATAAACATAAGGAGTCACGGTCTGCCTCTGGATGCTGAAAGGAGCAAGGCACTGTGCATTTCCTTACCCCAGGAACTCTGTATAAGTCCCAGAACACAGCCCTAGCTTCGTGCAAACACAAAATACCACTCTTGTAGGTGGTATCTCAATTGCCATTTAATTTCACTGATTCTATCAATGCAGCAAGATAGATTTCTGGAGCAGCTGCTTGTGTTTTCCACCTTCAGAATGCCTGGATTTAGTTGATCAGAGCGCTACTGTCAAGGATTGGACTCCAGAGCATGAGAAAGAGGAGGAGGAGGAATGGTGAAGATCACCACCCCATCTCCTGACGCTGCAGGAGAAGAGGAACGCAGTGTTGATTTATAGCAGGGGTTTGAGGGAAGTCAAAGCTCATAGATAGGCGAACAGAAGAGTTGAGAAGTGTTAGAAGGGAACTGTGGTGGTCCAGCCAATTGATGCGTTGCCACTGGAGAGTCTTTCTGATCCCCCTTCTCCCAGAACTCGGCATTTGTTAAGAGCGCAGAAACAACGGAATCAGACATTTGACCATGAATAGTCACCGTAAGGGCAGATGCTGCTGCTAGGAAGGAGGGAGCAGAAGCCCAGTTTGGAGCAACGCCATGATTAGGGTAGACAGTGTTCTTTTGTCTCTCTCTCTGTTATGAATGAATAAACTCATTAAAAAGGACTTATCTTGTTTCTCTGCTTCTTTCTGCCAAAGGGAAGGAGTAGAATTCCTGAAGCCCTGACAGCTACACACCCTTGTCTATGTTGTTTTCTTTTACCATTAAACTCAGACCCTGGACCCTAAGGAGTAAATAGGCTCTGGTTCTTATTCTCCGCGCCACCGTGGTCAGGGAACTGCAGATAATTCAACTCAGTCGGAAGCAGCCTCTGCAGCTGCTGATAAAGGATGCCAAGCGATGAGTACATTTCAAAAACTCTGCTCTCTGTTCACGACAGCCCAGCTTTCCAGTCCGAGGTGCAAGTGTCCCAATTTTCCAAGAACGGTCCCAGAATTAAAAAGCCATCCCAGTATCTGATTTGATCTCGGAATGTCCCTATTTCCCCTGCTTGTGCTGAGCTCGGGGTGGAGGATGAGTCGGTGCTCATCCTGAGCAGCGGAAGCAGCAGTGAAGGCTGTGAGGTAGCACCCTGTTGCCTCTCCATGGCCGCTGCTGCTGGTCTCTTCCCTTGGGCATCTCATAGCAGCTGCTGAAGAGTGGGCGAGGTGTCAGGGGTGCGTGCAGGAGCCAGGCCCTGTGACCAGCAGGGCTTCGCAGGACTGGGGCCTTCCTAAGTTTGTTCTGAAGAGGCAAGGCACGCCCACACAGGTGAGACTGATTGGGAACTCACAGCACCTGGTGGCAAGAGCCGGGAAGGGATACAAGGTCAGCATTTCCCTTTGGCTCTTTGCCACAGAAACACGCTTCCTGCCTTGCTGTGTTTGGCTTCTTGCTTCCTGATCCTCAGACCTCGGCTTCTTGACTCCTTGCTTCTCGACCCTCGACTTCATGACTCCTTGCTTCTCGACCCTCGGACCCTAGACTTCGTGACTCCTTGCTTCCTGACCCTCGGACCCCTGGCTTCTGGACTCTCATTGCTGCTCCCACCCCGCCACCTTGCCCCCGGTCCCGACGTCCTCAGCCGGGACTTTGATCGTCCGTAGACTGGACTGTGACAGGGGAAGAGACTGCTGCCACTGAGGCCCAGCCCTGTGTAAATTGCCAGGTCTGAGGGACAAGCAGAGAGCAGGGCTGCCCTAGGAGGGAAGGAAGGGGGAGCAGAGTGGAGCGCAAGAAGTCTTGATTTTTTTTTTTAATTAAAAAAGCATGATTTGTGTGTCTCTGTCTAATTTTGCTCCTTTCTAAAATTCATCATGTGTTCTTTTTGTAAATCTACCAAGAAATAATATTAAATTGGGATTAAGGGATTTTTCTCAGGACGGTGGAGGGTGTCTGTGCTGTGTTTCATTGGTAGGGACACGGGTGGTGCTGTGGTCTAAACCACTGAGCCTCTTGGGTTTGCCGATTGGAAGGTCAGCGGTTCAAATCCCCGCGACGGGGTGAGCTCCCGTTGTTCTGTCCCAGCTCCTGCCAACCTAGCAGTTCGAAAGCTCGCCAGTGCAAGTAGATAAATATGGCGGGAAGGTAAACGGCATTTCCGTGCACTCTGGTTTCTGTCACGGTGTCCTGTTGCTCCAGAAGCCGTTTAGTCATGCTGGCCACATGACCCGGAAAGCTATCTGTGGACAGCCGCCGGCTCCCTTGGCCTGAAAGCGAGATGAGCGCCACAACCCCAGAGTCGCCTTCGACTGGACTTAACTGTCCTGTCTCATTGGTGAAGGGTAGTGACACTCGCACTTCTTCTGATAGGAAATGATCTGCGGAGGAGAGGGGCAAAAACGGGGAGGGTCAAGAAAGGTCAGTTATGGGGGACTGAGAAATGTCCCTATTTTCATCTGAGGAATGTTGGAAAGTATGCAAAGGGACACAGCTTTCTGCCTCTCCCAGCACACCTTGCTCATCCTTCATTTTTTCCTGCAACTCCCCAAAACCGAATCTCACATCCCACAAATCAGCTCCACTTCCCAGTGGGGAGGAGTTGCGGTGGACCACGTGGCCACCCACTCCCCTTTGTCCCCCGTTGCCCGGGGGATCCCGGCCATGTCAGAGCCCAGCCAGCCAATCCGCTGGCTGGGGGGGGGGGGGCATGGCCGGGGCCGTTTAAACTGAGGAGCGAGCCAGAGGACTTCCTCTTTGGCTCGCTTCCTCAATCACCCGCTCTACCTCCCTATTTTGCAGGTTAGGCAATGGCCTTGCTATGGACTTTGGTTGGTCGCCTTGGTTGTTCGAGGGGCCTGGTAGGAATTTTTCCACTTGGCAAATTGGCACTGGCCACTTGGTTTTCGCCTACCTCGTAGCAATCGTTACAACTTTGTTAAGGTTGCGGTTAGGCGTTGTTTGACCTTGTGTGGTGGAGGGGACGTGTGGCCATCACCTGCCCCTCCATGCTTAAGGGTATTCCGTTAAAGGAATCTGGGGGTGTTGATCTAGTCCGAAGCCCAGCTGGGGGGCTAAGGCCTTGACACGACCCCGATGGGAACACCAGGGGGAGCTTGAGTTGGTTCGCATCAACAGGGCTCCCCCTACCGGTGGCTTACCATTACTGGACTTCCTGCACAATGGGCAGGAGTCAGTTAAAGTCAGGTTGAATCAATGCCTAAGCCAATACCGCTCACATTCTGTAATTCAATAAAGTTGTGGCCAAAATTTGCCCAATAACATAAACCTAATATCTGTGTCCTTGTGTGAGTTATTTCCAAAGAGGGGGTGGCTGCGGGGTCTCGACACACAATCCCTGAAGTCCTAACAGTTGTGTGCTGCCACCTGAGCCCCCAGATAAGCCACTGCACTGACAAATAGTGCCATGGTGGAAGGTGTGAAAGGTTCCTTGTGCCTCTCACATTCAACTTGTGTCAGCTTGACTTGTGCAGCTACGTAGACACCTTGTGTTTTATCACGCAGGTACTACAGCGATCCGTTTTTGGGAAACGAAGCCTCTCTAACGTCGCTGCATGTAAACCTGTGTTACAAAGCTGTTTCTTTAATGGGGGGGAAAGGCTGAAAAGGGTGAAAGAGGTCAAGACTTTCAGACATCTAAGCGTGGCTGACGGACAGACAGATGAGACCATTTGAAAACTGGGCATACTGTATTGTCCTTGAGAACGATGAGTCATCCCCTACATTTAACAGTGGTATCAGGGCAGCAATGCCAGGCAAAACATATTGCTGAAGGCATGTGAAGGAATAACTTTTCAGCTGAGTGTTTTTGCCAAATGGCCCTGTTGTTCAGGTTATCTGCCCTGATGGTATTGTAAACATGAAGTCAAGGTGGAAATCATGTTCTTTTTCATTCTATCAGTGAGTGATAGAGCAAGGCAGAAACTGTTTGACAGTGGAACAATCTCCCTCAATAGGTTGTGGGTTCTCCTTCCTTGGAGGTTTTCAAGGCAGAGATTGGATGGCCATCTGTCATGGATGCTATAGTTGAGATTCCTGCATTTTGTGTGTGTGTGTGGGGGGGGGGGTTTGGCCTAGATGACCCTCCCAATTCTGTGATTCTACAGTAAGACATGAGCGAAATATTTCCCCTGAAGACTTGGCCTCTTCAAAGTGTCTAGCACTAAATGCAAAGTTCAAGCTAGGGCAAGCCCACCATTTGACACGGTCTAACTCAAGCAGCAGATGACAAAATACAATGACAGGGCAGCAAATTGGTTTATTCAATGTTATGTATACAGTGGTACCTCGGGTTAAGAACTTATTTTGTTCTGGAGGTCCGTTCTTAACCTGAAACATCTTAACCTGAGGTACCACTTTAGCTAATGGGGCCTCCCGCTGCCGCCGCACCACCACCGCGTGATTTCTGTTCTCATCCCGAAGTTCTTAACCCGAGGTACTATTTCTGGGTTAGCGGAATCTGTTACCTGAGGCGTCTGTAACCCGAGGTACCACTGAATTTTCATGTACAGTGGTACCTTGGTACTCGAACGGCTTGGCTCCCAAACAAATCAGCTCCCGAATGCCACAAACCCGGAAGTTAGTGTTCTGGGTTTTTCAGAAGCCGAACATGTGATGCAACGTCTGTGGCTGCAGGAAGCTTCTGCAGCCAATTGGAAGCTGTGCCTTGGTTTCTGAACAGTTTCAGGAGTCGAACAGACTCTCGGAGCAGATTAAGTTTGAGAACCAAGGTACCACTGTATATATTTACCCTCGCTGAAGAGGGTCACAATTTCGATTTTCTGCCTCAGGTATCAAAATGCCTTAATCAAACACTCTCACTATATTGTCTTTCTCCCTAAACTCAGTTCGCTTTGCTCACTCACTTTTTATAGGGCATCTACATGATGTTGTTTTCAAACAATTGCCCTCCTTTATTTTTTGTTCCTTTCAACTTATCTTGGATTGCATAAAATCCAACGTTTTGAAAATAACAGAACAATGGCAATTATCTCTACAGCTGTAGGTCACCTTAAAATACACTTTACTGTATTCTTTTTTTAATAAAAGGTGTGGCTTTGTTGAGTGCAGTGATATTTTATGCCAGTGAAGCTATCTTTAACAGCATAACTTTATTAATGCTTTTTTGGCCAGGCACTATTTTGTCACCATGCTTAATTTTTAATCCACCTTGTAAAGGTAAAGGGACCCCTGACCATTAGGTCCAGTCGTGACTGACTCTGGGGTTGTGGCGCTCATCTCGCTTTATTGGCCAAGGGAGCCGGCATACAGCTTCTGGGTCATGCGGCCAGCATGACTAAGACGCTTCTGGCGAACCAGAGCACTGCACGGAAACGCAGTTTACCTTCCGCCTGGAGCGGTACCTATTTATCTACTTGCATTTTGACGTGCTTTCAAACTGTTAGGTTGGCAGGAGCAGGGACTGAGCAACGGGAGCTCAACCCGTCGCGGGGATTCGAACCGCCGACCTTCTGATCGGCAAGTCCTAGGCTCTGTGATTTAACCCACAGTGCCACCTGCAACCCACCTTGTAATCAGAGCAAATTAAAATGCTAATTTTTAAAAGACAGTATTTAAATAGGCACACGATATAAAAACTTTATGCAAAGAAGTTTATAGTACAGTGGTGCCTCGCAAGATGAAATTAATCTGTTCTGCGAGTCTCTTCGTCTAGCGGTTTTTTCGTCTTGCGAAGCAACCCTATTAGCGGCTTAGCGGATTAGCGCTATTAGCGGTTTAGCGGCTATTAAAGGCTTAGCAGCTATTAAAGGCTTAGCGGATTAGCGGCTAAAAGGCTATTAGCGGCTTAGAAAAAAGGAGGGGGGAAAGCGAAAAAAAATCGGAACACTCGCAAGACGTTTTCGTCTTGCAAAGCAAGCCCATAGGGAAAATCGTCTTGTGAAGCAGCTCAAAAACGGAAAACCCTTTCGTCTAGCGGGTTTTCCGTCTTGCGAGGCATTCGTCTTGCGGGGCACCACTGTACTATCTGCAGACTGATTCAACATTTTTAAACTATGGCCACTGAGATTTTATCCATCTATTTATTTTTGCCCTAGAACGCTTTCTGATATTTTACATGGTTTTACGTATAATGCTCTAAAATGCACATGATGGGAGTAATCTATTAAAGCAGAGATGGGTCTTATGTTGTTGAATTCCCATACCCATCAGCCCCAACTAGCGTGGCCAATGGACAGCAGTGATGGGGGCAGGAGTCAAACAATATCTGATGGGCTACATCCTCCATCTCTGTACCATGACTCTGTTCCTGTGAAATCACAATTCATTTTAAAGGCTCTTGCCTGATAATACACAGCAAAAGAAACCTAGTGGGTGGTACCCTGTATTATTGCTGAATACTTCTGCGTGCTACCAAAATTCCCACCCTAGGTACATGCTAGGGTCTTATTTAAAGAAGAAATACCCAAATAATTCTCACTTGAGCTGAATGTGTATTGTTCACATTCACACAGCCCCCTCCTACTGACCTATTTTCCTGACAAACACTAATTACTCGTTTCTATAATGTAACTTTTGGGTGTGGAAGTAGGATGCTGTAATTATATGACTTTTCATGCCAAGGCACTTAGTGGTGCAATCTTTCGCTCACAACCCCAGAAACACAGTTGTGCACTAAGAGAGGCTGATCCTGAGAGTCTGCGGGGCTCCCTTCCTTTGCAATTTTGGCAACTGAAGGCGATGGCCAAAAGCAGCATGGCAGATCCTTAGTTAGAAAGGAGGCTTTGAATAAAGTAAAAACAATCAGACCTTTTAAGTGTCCCTATAAAGCAAGATGAGCGCCGCAACCCCAGAGTCAGCCACGACTGGACCTTTACCTTTACCTTACTTTCCAGGGACAGTCCCGGATTTACAGAAGCTGCCCCGGTTTCTGATTTGATCCTGGAATGTCCCTGTTTTCCTTAAAGGTAAAGGGACCCCTGATCGTTAGGTCCAGTCGCGGATGACTCGGGGGTTGCGGCGCTTATCTCGCTTTATTGGCTGAGGGAGCCGGTGTACAGCTTCCGGGTCATGTGGCCAGCATGACTAAGCCACTTCTGGCGAACCAGAGCAGCGCATGGAAACGCTGTTTACCTTCCCGCCAGAGCGGTACCTATTCATCTACTTGCACTTTGACGTGCTTTCGAACTGCTAGGTTGGCAGGACCTGGGACAGAACAACGGGAGCTCACCCTGTTGCGGGGATTCGAACCGCCGACCTTCTGATCAGCAAGCCCTAGGCACTGTGGTTTAGACCACAGTGCCACCCACCCCTGTTTTCCTGAGGACGTCCTTATTTTCATTGGAGAAATGTTGGGAGGGTATGGAGTTATGCAACACCCTGAGCCAAGGATATAAGTAACTATACATCCTTTAGAAAACATCTGAAGGCAGCCCTGTATAACTTTATTATGTTTTTACGTATGTTGAAGCCACCCAGAGTGGCTGGGACAATCCAGTCAGATGCACAGTGCAGAAATAATAAAATTATCATTATTATTATTATTATTATTATTGAATAGGATGTCCCTATTTTCATTGGAGAAATGTTGGAGGGTATGCTTTCACTTATTCCAGCCAGGGATCTATGTGGTATTGTATGCCTGTCCTTCATCTCTTCTAACTTCTCATTTGACACTCTCAGTTTCCCTTAAGTTTACCCCCACCCCGCAACACACAAATAATTCAGTGTTTGCCTCCAACAACCTTGGGGCCTAGTACTTTGGTCTTGTACCATAGCCATACCGTGTCTCTCTTCCTCCAAAATAGGCACAAGTCAGCAAGAGATTATGACCACATGCCTCATAGGCGTATCATTCAGCTAGGTTGCTACTGGCGCTGTCAACAGGGATAATTTAAGCACATACAAATTGGAGGGGACTAAAATAAAACACATCAGGCATGCTTTGTATGCCCCAACACGGATACTCCAGATATATCCAACATCTAGATTGAAATGGGCTGCTTTATTAATTCCCAGTTGTTGGTTTTTGTACCAGGGCCAGTTCTGTCAATTTTTATGGGGTGATCAGCTTTCGTATTATATGGATAACTTGCTGTTTTTCTTGCATCGTATCTTGAATTTTGTATACCCTTTTTTCTTATAAGCTGCCTTGGATCTTTTTCAATAAAGGACTCAAGTGACATTTAACAGCAAATTATTTGCATCTCGCCCGTCAATAGCGAATCATTGTGCATTCGCATAAAAATAGTGAACTGCTATTAGTCAAATAGCTGGATCGCTATTTAGTTTCCTACATTAAATGCCGTGTTGCTCCCTTTTTCCTTTGGATGCTGTAATTGCCTTGTTTAAGAATTGAACGTTTTATAGTGAGGTGTTCACAGGCGGATGAAGAAGTGGCAAAGCTAGGTCCAAAGGGATTCCACGTGAAGATCGTAAGAAGGGAGACTTCCAGTATCCTCCTAGACCCAAGAATCATGGGTACAGATCATGCCTGAATATTGGTGTTTTCTTTTGTGTTTTATTTCTGGTTTGGGTACCAAGTGTTAGATATATTAATGCTTAGAGCTGGAGTGGAGTCCAAAGATCAGGTTCAATTTTTATTTTTATTTTTATTTTTTAAAAAGGAAAGAAAAAATAACTGCGTTGTAGGATGGATATGCGAAAATATACAGAATTTAATTGCAATATGTTTTGAGAGAGGCAGTTATTTGTATCACAGGAAAGAGCACAAATTTATATGGCTTTGTAGAAATACGGGGGGGGGGGGAGAGAAGGAATGTTGGTGCCAAGGAACCACGGTTGAAACTAAGTTTGTGGAGTTTGTGCAAGAGTTCACACAGTGCTATAAGGGGTTAACACGTGACAGCAGCTCTCATGTTTTTGAAGAACGTATCTGAATTTAGTTTCACTTGCCTCACACAACATGCAAGAAAGCTTCTGGATCCAAAGCCATAGTTCACCGTTCTGGCATCCTTATGGTTACTCCAAATTTAACTTCCAAGTAAATGTGTTAATGCCTGGATTCTGCAAATCACGGCAAATGTAGGTCCCTTCCATAAAGATCATACTCTTTGTAGAGGATATAGGCTTTAAGAACTGGCGGAATGGGAAGCCTGTTCATGGACCGCGGCTTCTGTGTCCCCTCCAACCCCATACATTTACGTATTTTCAGGCGGCACAAATGCTTTAGCGGGCGAGGATTCTCTGGAAGATGAAAATGAAACAAAAGAGGGAAATGCAATGGAAAATATGTCCCATAAACTTAGTGACTATCTAAGAGGCATGGGGCGGGGAATCAGTTCACTACAACCAACTAGCATAGCACATAGCAAATACGATGCCAGCACAACCTAAAAAATACGTCTATTTAACAATATGTACAGTGAATTTTTCCTCTGCCCTCCCTGACCCTTTCCTCTTGTGTGTTGTTTTTCTTTAAGACGATGAGCAATGCAGGCAGGGACTGTCTTGTTTTAACCGGTTGAAATGTAAGCCACTCTGGGAGCCCTTTTTTGGCTGAAGAGTGGGGTGCAAATTCTCTAAATAAATAAAATTAATAAATACTGCTGTTTTTGCCACTAATGCCCATTTCCTATGTGCTGCTATGACATAATGGCTTATGGCATACGGCTTAGCGACTCTGCTTAATACCTTGCCCATTCATGCATGATGCTATAAAAACTAATGATTATGCAGGTCAGGTGAAGCATAGAGCTGGAAAGGGGGGTTTGTCACCTAGTTTAACCCTCTGCAATGCAGGTATTTATCAACACGGCAGTCTCCCATCCAAGCTGAAAACATACCAGACCCTGCTTAGCTTTGCAAACATGCCAGCACTTTTATTGCTGGACCACTAGGAAGAAAGCAAGCTTTTTTGTGGCTCACTGCTTTTACCAATAGAGTTTCTAAAGGGCAATATTCAAATTAAACCACATTCACATATGGATTACCACTAGTGCACTGGGATTCCCACCCCACTCATCCCCCTCATGTGTCCTGCGTTGTCCCAAATCTGCTCAAGGTTTTAGGGAAATCGCAGGTGGAGATCATTCTGTTGCGGAAGGAGAAACCCCTGCACTGATGGACTGCGTACCTTAGCACTATGCTGAATGCAACCCATAATATTTCTTTTCTTTTCCACATCAGGGGTTACAAAGCAAGCTCTCTCCCTTGCTACATCCACTCTGACCATCCCACACATCCCAAGACTCATCCCTCCATCTGAGTTCTTATCTTTTTTTGCTGGGCAGAGTATTACTAGACTTCCCTCCGCTATTCTCCTGATTCTTAACACATTTATATGGAAGTAAATCCTCTTTATTCTAAGTAAAAATGCTTAAAATCAGGGGATATATAATCCCTCAGAAATAAATGGGGCTACTGAGAGAACATATTCATGTGACCTAAAATACACACTTTTGGATCTACGAAAAATGTGGTCCAGCTATTATTTACAGAATTCAACAACATGCATATTTCCAAGCCAGGACTGCACATTTACCTAATATCTGCTGGATCTCTGCCCATTCTTTCTGGGTTTCCAGGACAAACTTAAGTTTTGTGCAAAGGGGAACATAATCCATGTAATCTATCAAAATACGAATGATGGGTCCTACTAAATGTTTCATCCAAGGAACGGTGATAAAGTCACAGAACTGAAACGAAATATATCCAGTGTTATTTTTTAAATCTCCCAAGGTATATGTCCTTGCAATAAAACTGTGCAGAATTCACAAATATATCATGATAAAATACAATGCAATAATCCAAGAACTATGGCACTTTGCTTTAAGAGACTGAAGAGAATTCTAGATTCAGGTAGGTAGCCGTGTTGGTCTGAAGCAGTCTAAATAAATAAATAAATACATAAAACCCGTATTTTGGGCCCCATAGGACGCACTGGCCCATAGGATGCACCTAGTTTTGGGGGGGGGGAATAAAGGGGGGAATTTATTACCCCCCCCCCAGGTGCGCTGCGCTAATCCCGAAGTTTGGGGCGTGCGGAGTTCAGCGCGCCCCAAGCTTCTGGGTGCCAGCAAGCAGTCTGCTAGCCGTGGGAGAGCCGCGCGGCTCTCCCAGGGCTAGCGGACCGCTGCGCTAATCCTGAAGCTTGGGGTGTGCGGAGCTCAGCGCGCCCCAAGCTTCTGGGTGCCAGCAAGGTCTCCGCTAGCCGTGGGAGAGCCGCACGGCTCTCCCAGGGCTAGCAGAGCGCTGCGTTAATCCCAAAGCTTGGGGCGTGCTGAGCTCAGGTAAGGTCTCTGCTAGCCGTGGGCTCTCTTCGCGCGGCTCTCCCACAGCTAGCGGACCGCTGCGCTAATCCCGAAGCTCTGGGCATGCGGAGCTCAGCACGCCCCAAGCTTCTGGGTGCAGGCAAGCTCTCCGCTAGCCCTGGGAGAGCTGGGTCTCCCACGGCTAGCGGATAGCTTCCTGAAGCCTGGAGAGCGAGAGGGGTCGGTGCGCATTCGCCCCATAGGACGCACACACATTTCCCCTTCATTTTTGGAGGGGAAAAAGTGCGTCTTATAGGGCGAAAAATACGGTAAATAATATCCAGTAGCACCTTAGATACCAACTTAGTTTGTTCTGGGTATGAGCTTCCGTGTGCATGCACACTTCTTTAGATACACAGAGAATTCTTAAAAGATAAAAATGCCATCTTTAACTTCTACTATTCTGCGTGCCTTTGAGAGATATTGGGATGTTACATTCTGAAATGAAAACAGATACATTATTTGACATCTGTTTGTGTTTGCCCTGTGAGCAACCCAATTAACAAAGCTGTTAAACTAGTATTGCCTTTCATACTGATTAACAAGATTAACAAGATTTTCTTGCACTGTTGTAGTAATGCTGATTTCTTATGACCAGGAAAGATGGCAGAGGTAAACAAATCTATCACTTGTTCATACATCTTTCCCTGAATCTAGGAACTAATATAAGGTCAGCCAAACACAGGACAGACCTCTTTGCACCTAGCACCCAAGAGGCAACTAGGATACCAGGTACTGGAACTACCAGTGGTCTCTTCCGGCTTCCACTGGTACCACCTTAATATTATTTTACATTTGAGCTATTTTGTGTCTGGGATAGCTTTGTTGCCCACATAGCATTGCACATAATATTGGTGATGTTTCAGCAAAAGTTCTTCCTAGCACCATGCGCCAATTGAATGTATATCATTTGTTCATGAAGTATTCCTTTTACCAATGGGTGATAAGATCAGGTTCCTATGAAGTCAGCGTCACTAAATCAGCTGGCTTGAATTTACGTACTCTGGCCTAAGTGATTTTAGAAAGCTAGACCAATGGGCCGGTGTTATGTACGCATCCCTAAGAATCCTTATCAGCTGAGGAAAGAACACAAAACACGTGCCAACATTTTCTTCTTACAATAGCCCTTAGCTAGCAGCATCAGCCTCACTCTATACTTGGACTTTGTTATCATGGCTAAAAATAGAGGAAGGGGTGATTATTCATAAAAATCTATCCCCTTTGCTCCATTTTTCGTTGGAAGCAGGCACTAGTAATAGAGAAATGCTTACAATCTTAACTATAACAGTAGCCAATATAAAACCCTAGATTTAAAATGTTAATTAAGAATAAGGTAAAGGGACCCCTGACCATTAGGTCCAGTCGTGACTGACTCTGGGATTGCAGCGCTCATCTCGCTTTAATGGCCGAGGGAGCCGGCGCACAGCTTCTGGGTCATGTGGCCAGCATGACTAAGCCGTTTCTGGCAAACCAGAGCAGCGCACGGAAATGCCGTTTACCTTCCTGCCAGAGCGGTACCTATTTTTCTACTTGCACTTTGATGTGCTTTCGAACTGCTAGGTTGGCAGGAGCAGGGACCGAGCAATGGGAGCTCACCCCGTCGCGGGGATTCGAACCGCCGACCTTCTGATCGGCAAGTCCTAGGCTCTGTGGTTTAACCCACAGCACCACCCACGTCCCTTCAATTAAGAGTAGTACAGAGCAGAATGGAAAATCCTGGAATGTGCTTACTGGATTATCTTTAATGACACAAGATGTCCATCCTGGTAACACCTCTTCCTCCGGAGTTGACCATACGAAAGAATTTCCAAAGATGTCCCCATGCATGCAGTCAAAGCACAGATCCACAAGGTATCCGTGATTCAGCAGCAGCCTTAGCATCACCTCGTCATTCAAGGCGTACTGAATAGCGCTGGGGAAATGGGTGTCATTCACAAGGTTAAAGTAGCAGTTGACATTTGCTCCGTAAGAAAGAAGCAACCTGACGATTTCATGGTTGCCAGCTCTCACGGCCACGAGGAGGCAGTTGAGAGGGTCTTTATTTGGGTCTGCGCCAGCTTGCAGTAATACTTCGGTGGACAGAATGTCGTTGTTGGAAACGGCAAAGTAAAGCGCCGTTTTCCTTTCGTCGTCGTAACTTTTAGAAATGTGCTCTGCCAGGGTGGCGTTGACATCGAAACCATTTTCAAGGAGGAGTTCCAGGCACTGTGGATTTTGGCCATCTGCCGCCGAGTGCATGGGACTCTGCCCGCTTTTCCGGATTGCAGTTTGGGATGTCACGGGAATTAGGAATTTCAGGGCCCTAAGGGCAGAAAATGAATTTAACGGGGAATCTGAAAAACACGCTGCCACACTTTTTCTGCCATCAGAAAAGCAACTCTTGTTTCAGTGCTGGAACGAGGTGTTGTGTACACTATTACTTTGCTACTTTTTCAGTTGTGGGCTTTATAATATGTTCTGATAAGTAAAGTCCGCTATCTGTGTTAAAGGTATAATTATACGTACAGCTTAACACTCGATTCTTTATGAGAGGACCTGTAGCTCACTGAGGTCGTAAAGTTCAGTTCTACTTGAAAAGGTCTCAAGGTGCATTTCCAGGAGCAGGGACTGAGCAACGGGAGCGCACCCCGCTGCGGGGATTCGAACTGCTGACCTTCTGATCAGCAAGACCTAGGCTATGTGGTTTAACCCACAGCGCCACCCACGTCCCTTTATGTAGAATAGTTTTCTTAGAATAGAAGCCCCCTGTTCACTGGGGCTTATTTCCCAGGTAAATGTGCATAGGGATGCAGCCGCAGACTTTAAGCTCATTTGGGCAGGACCCTGGCACCTTCTGTGGCTTTTATTATATTGCTATGGTGCCACATACATTGGTAGTGGCACATACGTACCGAAGTACTGTACAACTAAAATCCAAAACGAAAACATTTCTATTCTGTTTGACACAAATATATGTGAGCCAGGAGAGCGAAAGGAAGAATACTCACAAATAATGCCCCTCGTACGCTGCTCTGTGTATAGGGAGCTGCCCTGCCTTATTAGGCAAATTACTGTCTCCCCCATATTCCAACAGCAAAGTTATGCAGTCTGGATTGCCACCTCCAGCTGCTTCAAACAATATCGATGAGCCATCATCAGCGGTAGCATAAACATCGCCACCTAGTGGAGGAAGACAAACCAACCATTTAATTCAAAACAATATTAAGTAAATACTTGCATTAAAAAGGGCAGCAATTTCTTCTCCTGTTTATTATTTACTGAATTCCAAAACGGCCTCAGAGTAGAACAGAACATTTGAAGAGATTAAAGAGATATGTTCTTCTTTAAGTGACAATCACTTGCGTTTTAAGGGTGAGCACATTTTTTTTTGCAGGATTTGACCACCACTTCTATTTTGACCCATACATCTCAGAGACTGATTTATTTGCAATTGTTATCGGTATACTTGGAATGGAATGACTACAACTCTTCCAATTTTATATAAGCTAAAAACTTAAATGCCTTTGTGGTGTGCCAGGGAGATAAAAATATTGTTGTGATTCTCTGTTGCAGGCACAGAAATCAACCATAAACAAAAATAAATGTTTGTTATCAAGGTGCTCTGTGATAGAATTGTCACATCAACTTGGCAATTGCTCATTTGTGTCTTCTAGTTTACTGTTTCACTACATGTGTCTAGATGATTTACAATTACAGCAATTATTAGGGCTGAAATTGAATTTAAACTTAGCAACACTGGGAATCAAAAAGGAAAACATGCAAGCCAGCCCAGGTTAAAGCCAAACAGCTGCAAAAAGAATAGTATGCAGTATTTAATTAAGGGAGAAATGGTTCATCGACGATGTTTGGGTTATATTTTCATTTTGGCCTAAGAGCTGCATTAAAATTACATTTTTAAATTACATTTTTATTTACATACCACCTTTCCCACAGAGAGTTCATAGTGGCATGCAAGGTTCTCTCCCTCCCTATTTTATCCTTACAACAATGCAGAGAAGGAAGGAAGTTGAGACAGTCACATGGGTCAAGGTTACCCAGTGAGCTCCACGGCTCAGAAAAGATTTGAATCCTAGTCTCCCAGGTCCTAGTCCATCATTCTAACCACTACAGCATACTGGTTCATGACAGGCATGATGAGTTTTTTATAGGCTTGAGGGTTGGTGGGACCAGTCCTAAAACTTTACCAGGAGCAATGTAATCAGCTTTAATTTGAGGTGTACTTTAGGGGCTAAGCTAAAGGTTGAGAGCAGAGGAGGACGATATATATTTTATATCTTGCTTGCTTTTAAAATACCCCAAGGAATCTTTTCAGATGAGAAAGGCTACAAATCGAAATTAATTGAGGAACAGTTGGTTGGGGACAGTACTTCAATACCAAATACTTGAAAGAGTCCACTGCTCCTGAGTATAATGAGGATTCAGGTATAGAGAGCAAAACCAAAGAAATGAGGTTTTGTGCCTATGTGACCTTGTACTGCCTTATATAGCGCAATATTTAAATACCCGTGCAAGGCCACATCTTAATCTCAGTGTTACAAATTGTCAAAGCACTATTACTTTTCTCTCTCCTCGACATTTTATGAACAGTTAATGAGGTACAAAGAGGAGATTTCTACGGTTGGGTTTTTCCAATTCTTTTTGTATACTGCTCTTACTTGAAGAAAGTCAATGCATTATAGATAGATAGATTATACCATTATAAACTCAGACACAACCCTGTGAGGGAAATTCAGTGGCATGCCCAAAGACAAAGATGTTCAAGGCTGAGCCAATAACTGAACCCAGGTTTTCCCAGTCTGTCCAACACGCTATCTCATTACACCAAACTAGTTTTTTCCTGGCTAAATAGAATGACAGGGTGTGGGTGGCGCTGTGGGTTAAACCAGAGAGCCTAGGACTTGCCGATCAGAAGGTCGGCAGTTCGAATCCCCGCGACAGGGTGAGCTCCTGCCAAGCTAGCAGTTCAAAAGCACGTCAAAGTGCAAGTAGATAAATAGGCACCAATCTGGCGGGAAGGTAAACGGCGTTTCCGTGCACTGCTCTGGTTCGCCAGAAGTGGCTTAGTCATGCTGGCCACGTGACCTGGAAGCTGTACGCCGGCTCCCTCGGCCAATAAAGCGAGATGAGCGCCGCAACCCCAGAGTCGGTCACGACTGGACCTAATGGTCAGGGGTCCCTTTACCTTTGCTTAGAATGACTGTTTGATTCATCTAAGGCAGCTACCTACGGTATGTTCCTAAATGGAGTTTAGGATGGGTAAGCACAGAAGTGGACTTGAATAGATTCGGGCTATGCCCTCAGAGATCCTGGCTAGGTTCTGCTTGTGGACTTCCCATGGGTATGTGGCTGGCCACTGTGAGAACAAGATGATGAACTAGATGGACTGCTGGCCTGATCCAGCAGGAATCTTCTTCTATTAGGGTTCATTTAAGGTATAGTGATACTAGGGGCAGCCCAAGTCAGACCCATTGAAATCAATGAATGCAAGTTAATCATGACATAGATACCATCCTAGATTTCTGTTCCCTGGACAGATGTGGCCTGAAAGGAGCCCCTAAAGGCCTTGAAGGAGATGATGATGATGATGATGATGATGATGATGATAACAATAGTACCCCACCCATCTGACTTGGTTGCCCCAGCCATTCTCGGTAGCTTTCAACATATATAAACATAATAAAAACATAATAAAACATCACACATTAAAAGGCTTTCCTATAAAGGGCTGCCTTCAGATGTCTTCTAAAGGTTATAAAGTTACTAATCTCCTTGACATCTGATGGGAGGGCATTCCACAGGGCAGGAGCCACTGCCAAGAAGGCCCTCTGCCTGGTTCCCTGTAGCTTCAATTCTCACAGTGAGGGAACCGCCAGAAGGCCCTTGGCGCTGGATCTCAGTGTCTGGGCTGAACAATGAGGGTGGAGACACTCTTTCAGGTATACAGGGCCAATGCCATTTAGGGTTTTAAAGGTCAGCACCTACACTTTGAGTTGTCCTCAGAAACAGAGAGCCTTGCTGCAGCATAAACTGCTACCTGTTGAAGTACAAACCCACCTTTATGAATGAGATGCTCTAGCACATCACAGTGGCCGTATTCAGCAGCTACACCTAAAGGAGTTACTCCAAATCCATCTCTTAGGTGCACGTTGCCACCATTCTTCAGCAGCAGAGTAATGATGTCATTGCGACCCTGTTTCGCCGCTTCGTGCATTGCCGACCAACGTTTTACACATGGTTGATTGACGGTACAATTGAATTCAATCAGAACGGAAGCCATTTCATACGAGCCCTGTTTTGTTGCTTACAGATTGAAACAGACAAAAAGAAGAGATGAAACATTTTCGATATTGTCCTTATTCTGCACTCCTCGCAACCCAACTAAGTTCAATGAGACTTATTCTAACGTAGGTGAGTATAGCAGAGGCAGGAAATCACTTTTGGTCAGAGGGCAAAATCTGATCCCAACCAACCTGTTGAGAGCAGTATTCCAATGGTGGCTGCAGCAGAGCAACAAAAAATAAATAAACTTTATGGCCAACGATACATATGCACATGCAATAGTTCCAAAAAAGCATGCACACCATTCATCCATATTTGCAAAAGTTCCCTCGTGATCCTCTAACCCTTCCCCCAAACCCTTTATAAAATATATTCAAAATTAATATTGGCAGAGTAGGGCTTCCTCTTTCTTTCTGTACCACTTCTGAGACAGGATATGGGATACGGGGCAGGAATGCACATCCTTAGAAACAGCAGCTTTCTGCTGCTTCTTACCTGGGCTTTTTGATGTTAATTTGAAGGGTTTAAAGTACTTGTGGCCTCTTTCAGAGGGGCAAGACCTGTCTTTTTTTCTGTATAGATGGTTTGTTTGTTTTTTAGGTTTTTATTGGTCGTGTTTATTGTAATTGGCTTTAGTGTTCATATTGTGTGGCATAAAATATGTTCATTAAGCTGGGAGGGCATTCTCCAGCTGCATGTCCAGTTTCCAGGGTGATCAGCCTTGGATTCTACATAAACTAGCAGCAAGCCCAAACACTGCAAGCCATTAATGAAGCAATTACCAATCAGAAGAGGAGTCTCTCCTTTCCGGTTAGTGGTATTGGGCCAGACCCCCTTTTCCAACAGCGTCCTGACATTTCCTGCATGGCGAGATTTGGCTGCCAACGTCAACGGTGTCTCTCCATCGCATGTTTTATATTCCCACATTGCTTTATAAGACGCTAGATTTATTATTTTTTTTAAAAAAAACAAGCAAACACCTGTATCAATGCCACATTTGTAAAAATGCACATATATTTTTAAAATTAAACAATACAGTGGTACCTCGGATTAAGTACTTAATTCGTTCCGGAGGTCCGTTCTTAACCTGAAACTGTTCTTAACCTGAAGCACCACTTTAGCTAATGGGGCTAACTGCCGCGCGATTTCTGTTCTCATCCTGAGGTAAAGTTCTTAACGTGAGGTACTATTTCTGGGTTAGCGGAGTCTGTAACCTGAAGCGTCTGTAGCCTGAAGCGTATGTAACCCAAGGTACAACTGTAGCTTGCTTATTAATTTGTGTCTTATGAGAACATGTATGTATTTAATTCATGCTTTCATCTTAACCCAAGCAGGCTCCTCTGTACAACTTCTGGATGAGATCTTGCCTGAGTAGCAGAATGTTGCCATGAAGGAAAGGGCGCTAGAGAGTATAAATCCAGAACTGAGAATAAATACGCATTGGCTACCAATGGCTGCTAATCATGATGACTATATATGCTGACTCTAGAATTAAAGGCCACATTCTTCCAAATGCCAGTTGCTGGGGGAAAACATGGGGAGACAGCTTTTGCTCTCACATCCTGCTTGTGAGCGTCCCATAGGCAACTTTGCGAAACAGAGTAATAGAAAATTTGATTTGACTTATTTCTATGCTGCTTTTCATTCAAATGAATCCCAAAGTGGCTTACAAGCAATAACAACAACATGATAGAACATAATAGAACATAATAAATACAGTATCTACCTGTGTTCTCCCTGATGCTTCATGGAATAATGCATGAACCAGACCTTTGAATTTAGTAAGGAAAGCATCTTAAACTAATTTAAAAGTGTGTGGTCTGTTCATTGCTAGAGGCATAGAAAGAGGAGGCAAACATTTTAAGGCAGACGAAATAGGATATGCAAAAGGGTTTAACAACTTACATTCCACACTATGCTGCTGTTTAACTCTTGGAGCGTTTTAAACCCTGCTGGGAGCTCTCTCCCACTGGAGAGTGTGCAAAACTCCATGTTTTGAATCTAGGCACACAGTCAATTCTTTTTGTTAATTACACACACATCTATTTCACCTCCACAACAATATTTTCCATCTCTGCTAACCTGTGCCAACTTACCATCCAAGATTACTTCAAGTATCTGCTGAATTGGCTGAGCAGCAGCTTCATGTAAAGGAAACCAACCTCTCTCATCAGCCTCATCCAAAGCATATTTGTATTTCACATAGTCTTGAAGCTCAGATACTCGACCTCAAAAATAATAATCCAGTGTGAAATAAAGGCTAACTCCATGAAGAGCAACAGTCATCTTTCAAAACCAGAACATCTTTAAGCTAAGTAATTTGGTCAGGGTTAATTGGCAAAAAGGGACGCGGGTGGCGCTGTGGGTAAAACCTCAGTGCCTAGGACTTGCCAATTGTATGGTCGGCGGTTCGAATCCCCGCGGCGGGGTGAGCTCCTGTCTTTCGGTCCCAGCTCCTGCCCACCTAGCAGTTCGAAAGCACCCCTAAGTGCAAGTAGCTTTATAGCGGGAAGGTAAACGGCATTTCCATGTGCTGCGCTGGTGCTGGCTCGCCAGAGCAGCTTCGTCACGCTGGCCACGTGACCCGGAAGTGTCTCCAGACAGCGCTGGCCCCCAGCCTCTTAAGTGAGATGGGCGCACAACCCTAGAGTTGGACACAACTGGCCTGTACGGGCAGGGGTACCTTTACCTTTACCTAATTGGCAAAAAAAATACAGTGATGCTGTTTTGGGGGTAGAAGTCTACAGCCCCACTCAGTAGAGTAGGAAGATGCCTGTTAAGTTGTGGGTGAACATATCAGACGACACAGCAATTCTTCAAACAGCTCTTGTTTATTCACAGGCCAGAACAGAACTGAACTGAAGGGTTCAGCCAGCCTGCTTTTATAGAGATCCACTACAACGCAACTGTAACCACTTTCTGTAACTATCCAATCACTGAACGTCACTTTCAATCCCTTATTTGTATATGTGGACCTGAGTGAAAACTATCTACAGTATCCCCCTGCTGGTCCAGGGTGAGAACTTCAGTACATAATAGTGCCCAGATGCAGCATAGCTTTACCACAGTTTGAAGTAATACATATAACCACTGAAGGAGCTCCCTCCCGTTAGACTACTAAGTTCTGAGTCTACAATTACCCAACTGCACCACCATTCACAACAATAACTGATGGTAATACAACCATCTTAACAGTGATGTCGTTTAGTACTTGTACCTTCTCTTATAGCAGCTACAAGCTTTCTGTTTTGATCGCTGACTGGTAGAAACCTAGTGGGGGGGGAAATGATAGGAGAGACATAAGAGATAAGAGAGAAATAATATCTCAAGCTTTGGGAGTCTTTGCTGCTATCTAATTGCATATATCTGCTACTTCCCCAGACTAAATCATTGTACCAGTGGTTCTGGTTAGAGGTACATCTATGTTGAGCAACACAAAAGGACAGAAGCATGCAAAGGAGTTGCTAATTTCTCAGCACTTGGGCTCAACATGTTTCCTAGTCCTCCCATATGTCCCACTGCAATCCCAAAGACCAACCAAAGGTGTCGTCTTAATGCCATCTATGAGCAATGGATTGCAGAGGCATTCTCAGAGCCTATTTCAAAAGTGTTATAAGACCTGCCAAATGTGGTTGGTTTTAGCGAGGGTTGGACCAAATAAGGATTGCCTTTGTAAGAACTGACCGAATGCTATCACTCTTCAATAGACTGCATATTCTTTTAGGTTTATTAGTATCCATGTCAAACCATTGAAAACAGGCCATAAATTTAAATTATAAACAACTCCATAGGATCCTACAGCTTACTCTTCCAGAATAACTAGAGATTGTACCCAACAGTCAGAGCTTCTAACCAATTAGGAGAGATATGGGGGTGAAATATTGACATTCAGCACCAGACATTCAGACCTGGGCTGAAAGATTGCTGACATACCTTGCTTCATGATCAGGGAAAGAAGTTTGCTGGCTCCTTGCACTTTCAAGGGACTCCTGGATGCTAAACTGAACAGCATAGCCAGTGAGATGATCTTCATCAGTGCCCTCATTTCCTTCCATCTTCTTGGCATGGGTTTATGAGCTGTTCTCACGCCACAAAAATAAACGAGAGGTCATATCTTGCATGACTTGTGCTGAAAAGCACTCTAATTGTTTAAGTACAGTGGGGTTAATGGTTAAGCAGAGGTATATCAGAAAATATAGTGTCATAACTCTAGACAGTAGTAGGGGGGAAAACAAAGTTAAAGAATGACTAGTCTTAGGCTTCACTTTCCACTCATCACTAGTATGTACCTCCACATTTAACTAACACTCATATGGCCACCCAAATGAATGATTTTATGCAACCAAACTGGTCAACTTTGGCTCTCTAGCAAGACACAAAGCTTCCCTGTTCAGCATTTATGTTCAAGATTTGCACAAAATATGAACTGATAATTTTCTCGGTTCTTTATTCTAAAGTGATTACGTATGTGAGATTCTAAGCTAGCTCTTCTAACTAGCTTCTTCTAACGGCCTCGGTCCAGTATACCTGAAGGAGTGTCTCCACCTCCATCGTTCTACCCGGACACTGAGGTCCAGCACCGAGGGCCTTCTGGTGGTTCCCTCGCTACGAAAAGCCAAGTTACAGGGAACCAGGCAGAGGGCCTTCTCGGTAGTGGCGTCCTCCCTGTGGAACGCCCTCCCACTAGATGTCAAAGAGAACAACAACTACCAGACTTTTAGAAGACATCTGAAGGCAGCCCTGTTTAGGGAAGCTTTTAATGTTTGATGTATCATTGTATTTTAATATTCTTTTGGAAGCCGCCCAGAGTGGCTGGGGAAACCCAGCCAGATGGGCGGGGTATAAATAATAAATTATTATTATTATTATTATTATTATTATTATTATTATTATTATAACTCCATATGTGGAAAAACATCACAATTTATTGTAAAAGGACTTGATGTCTTTCTTATTGGTGGCTGTTTGCTAGGTGGTGCCCCAAACTAGAAAAATGCTAATAACTTGACACTTTTGGCTACAAAAGGCTAGCACGACAGATGTAAGCACAGAATAGACACACAGACTGATGATTTTGCTGAAATCTTGTATTGCTTTATTCAATATATAAAAGAGAGAGAAAACAATTGAGAGATCCTCCCTCCACCCACAGGCAATTATAGAATGACCTGTTAAAATAAGCAATGAGAAAAGAGATCACATTCAAAAATCCCATGACTTAGACACATTAGGTTAAGCTCACCTGCGACAAAGTGCTAGACATTCAAGGAAACACAGCAGGGTGGAAGACGGTGTTATGTTAATGTTATATTCAATTTTATCTTTTTGGTGATATACTGGTAAAATGATCTGAATTGGTATCATAATGGATTGTGTTTACAGTTCATAAATTAAAGCATATTTTTAAAGTTCTGCCTTCTAAGAAATTAATAAAGTTCCAGTGGCATAGCACTGGCAGTTTCCTTTGGAAGGAAGTCAATGGAAGCTTATTGGTGCTTTGTAACATTTGCATTTATTTACAAATATACAGGTTGAAAGCACAGCTGAAACATTCCACCAGATCTTCAGGGAGACAGCCAGCACCCTAAGATGCTTGCAGAGCCCAGACTCTGCCTTGCGTCTCCTTCCCTGTCACACTCAAACTGTGTATTTTTCCATACACAGATATGAATTTTCATACAGAGAATGGGGGAAGGAGAATATTCAGATGAATCATCTCTTCTGACCACCCCCTAGCTTCTTTGGCTCCCACTGAATCACGTCACCAGAATATAATTGGCTATCAACACTATGTCATGTCCATATTTTTATTTATTTATTTGAAGTATTTATATATTGCTTTCCATCAGAAAGTTTGCAAAGCAGTTTACAAAGTGGTACAAAGTGCCTTAGGGCAACCCACACCGATAGCCCTACTCTCAGAAAACTGATAGAAAACCTGCTGTTTTGTTTCAAGCTTTTTAAATAAAGAAATAAGCAGCATAATTCCCTTGTGCATTCTCAAGTTATGATTCAGCTAAAAGCTAAGCACTTCAAAGTCAGTAGTTTTTAAGATATTTAAATATTTTTGTTCTCCAAGAGTAGTGTTTTTCCATAATGATTTTTGATGCTCACATTCATCCCTAGCAACCATAGTTTTATTAATATTAAGCACACTGGACAGGTGTTTAATATTATGTGGATAAAAACTGTAAATTGGAGTTGATTAACACATAAACAATCTAAGTGCCATTAGCTTTCCTCCCAAAGACTAAAGAAAAGCATGCAGGCTCGGATTATTCAAAGCAAGATAATTAATCGCAATCTATATTTGGATTTATTCCTAGTTTTAAGATACCACTATAAGGTTAATTGACAATCTATAGACAAAGGGAGCTTCTCACCTTTTCAAAATCTTGCCATTGTTTCATTGGGCCCTGAATTTCAAGCATGCAAGTATAGGCCTTGCAAATGGCTAGGTCATGTGGCATTTCTAAAATTAAGTACACAGTTGGTAGTTAAATTAAGATCTGACCTTATCCAGCTGAAACACAGGCGGTCTCCAGCCTGCAGGAAAGTATGACACATGATAGCTCCAAAAGCTCATCAAAAGTAATCCGAGGGCTGACTGGTATAATAAGATTATCTGCAACCAGATTGGCTCAGCCAGACCACTTTAAGAAAACAAATGAGCTGTCATCTTACATTAGCATTGTAATCCCAATGAAACTGATCATTAACATTCCCATTAAGTGTAGTCAAGGATCGCACCTAGATATCAGATTCTAAAAGCACTGCTGTGGACAGGGCTCCAGTGAATTTGAGAGAACTAAACTATGATAGCCTCAACCATGAGCTGGTATACTTTTGATCTGAAAGCATCTTAACATATGCCTATGAGGCATACAGAAAATGCATCAATTCTACTGGCAGCACTGCTTGGCAAGATGCCCAAACGAAGCTCACCAGTTCATAATGGTGACAGCTACTGTTATCTGTTTATTTCATTTCCCCTCTCAGCATCTGTTCGTTACTAGAAGTACTGCTTCCATTCTGAACAGGAAGACAGATTCTAAGCTAGCTTGACTTTCTGCCAAAAACATGGGTCAAGGTGATGTTGATTCTGGTAAGTTAGGGAGTGACATTTAATAGAACGTGGTGCATCATGCTTCAAAATTAAAGGCCAATGAAGTTTAAACGATAGCTCAGTGATTCTTTACAGTCGTTGACAGATCTTTTCTGTGCACCTGAATCTAAATTTCCTTTGGCCTCTATGCATGTTTCCTGTGATATTATAGCTATTCATATTGCTTCCTCCCCTTCTAATTAGTGGGATTTTCAAAATGCGGGAGGGCTATACTGTTTTCAGTACAGTAGACCCTCGGGTTACATACGCTTCAGGTTACAGACTCCACTAACCCAGAAATAGTACCTCGGGCTAAGAACTTTGCTTCAGGATGAGAACAGAAATCGTGCTCCGGCAGTGTGGTGGCAGCAGGAGACCCCATTAGCTAAAGTGATGCTTCAGGTTAAGAACGGACCTCCGGAATGAATTAAGTACTTAACCCGAGGTACCACTGTACTCTCAAGTAACTAAACTTTGGGTTGTGAAAGCGGCAAACCTAGAAGTATTTTTCTGAGTTTTGCCACTCGTCTATGCGCAGAAGCGCTCTGCCGCATGCACAGAAGCACTCTAATGTGCTGCACATGTGTGCAGAAGCCGCGCATCTGGATACAGATTTTGTGGGGTGCGCACAGACCCCTGGAATGAATTAAATTTGTATCCAGGGGGTGCACTGTAATGCCAAATATGCTGGCAAGCACATTGTGCGGCAATGCAAATACAATCCACTAACTGCTAGGCTAGGGATGTGGGTGGTGCTGTGGTCTAAACCATGGAGCCTTGGACTTGCCGATTGGAAGGTCGGCAGTTCAAATCCCTGCGAAGGGGTGAGCTCCCGTTGCTCGGTCCCAGCTCCTGCCAACCTGGCAGTTCGAAAGCACGTCAAAGTGCAAGTAGATAAATAGGTACCCCTCCGGCGGGAAGGTAAACGGCGTTTCCGTGCGCTGCTCTGGTTCGCCAGAAGCGGCTTAGTCATGCTGGCCACATGACCCGGAAAAACTGTCTGTGGATAAATGCCGGCTCCCTCGGCCAGTAAAGCGAGATGAGTGCCGCAACCCCAGAGACATTCGTGACTGGACTTAACTGTCAGGGGTCCTTTACATTTAACTTTTAACTGCTAGGCTAATTTTTAAAAATAGAACAGAAAGCAGCTAGGAAAATACGTCTATGGCTGCTGGCTACAAAATAGTTGTGAAGATGTCCTTGTTTAGTTCAGCACAGGATGGTAATTATTCATTTATTTGGTAGAAAGGCAGGCTTCTACAAACAGGTAGTTCTCCTCTTATACAGGGGTTATGCTCCTGGCTATCACGTTTAAGCAAAATCCTGCAAAGCCAGAAGAACCCCTGCAACAGCTCTACCTGCCTGAAGCCAGTGCCCAACAGTCCTTGTCATGCAATGTGGAAAGCTTCCAAATCCCCAAGGCTCTGAGGTTGCAAGGGGGCTCCCACAAGATCTCAGACAGCCAGTGTTAGAAACTGAGGTATGAAAGCTAGGAGCTAAATGGCACCTTGAACCTAGGTTATGGGTGCAACAATGTAATGTCTAGGCACGCTTGTTTTAATAACAAGAATACAAAGCTGAAAATGAATGAACTGCAGCTAAAATATTGTATTCATTTTTCACAAGGTCTAGTCCTTCCCCTGCCCACCCCCCTAATATTCTTAAGGTCTCTTCTCCAGTCCTCAGAGAACAGCTGGAAGTGGGGAGGCAGAAAAAAGGTCCTCCTTTCCTTCCATTCTGCAGTTCTAATCTGAAATCTCAGGTGCACTGTTGCACCCAGAGCTCAGAAACTGCTCACGCTAATGAAATTCCCTGTCGTAATATGCGCCTAGAACAATGGGAGTTTCGAACACTTCAGACAGCCCTAGGAGGGCAGAATTTCTCACTCTCCTGCTTATGTATGCATGTTACCCATGTAAAGCTGGGATCACAGGATAGCTAGGATAACTCTGTTGGTAGAACATGAGACACAATCTGAGAGCTGTGGGTTTGAGCCCCATGTTGCAGGGGGTTGGTCTAGATTACTCTCGTGGTCCCTTCCAACTCTACAATTCTATTATTCTAAGTAAATAAACGTAAGATGTGAGTTACCTGTACATGTGTGCACATAGAACACGGATTAAACACAATCATCTGAGGTTTTTATTGGAAGCATCTTACTAAGTCCAGTGGGACTTATTCCCAAATAAATGTACCTTTGATTGCAATCTTAGGCCACATTCAAGTAAAAGCACTTGATTATTGAGCTGGTGACAACATGAATGGGGTAAGGTGGAAACGCTAATCATGAAATGAAATTTAGTGTGAGCTCCTTATACAGTGGTACCTCGGGTTACATACGCTTCAGGTTACATACGTTTCAGGTTACAGACTCCACTAACCGAGAAATAGTACCTCGGGTTAAGAACTTTGCTTCAGGATGAGAACAGAAATTGTGCTCTGGCGGTGCAGCAACAGTGGGAGGCCCCATTAGCTAAAGTGGTGTGTCAGGTTAAGAACAGTTTCAGGTTAAGAACGGACCTCTGGAACAAATTAAGTACATAATCAGAGGTACCACTGTACTAAACTTGGATTTTAACAGGTATAGATCTCATAATTTCAACCCTTTTCTTTAGGCACTTTATTATGCTGGATCAATATGCAGCGGGCCAACTGGCTATTAGGTGACCATAAACAGTGTTCACCTTATTGCCAACCCACGCGGCACCTTCACATGCAGAAAATTAAGTTTGTTGCAAGCCATGAGGTACAACAGGTGCAGTATGCTTTAAACCAGGGTAGTGATGGTAGTTTGTGTATGGAGGGGTCAGTCTTCTTTCTGTCAAGGGCAACGTTTCCTTTGCAACCATCGATCCCTGTGGGAAGGAAGAAGAGAGTGGAGTTGGCAGGAAAAGCAACCTCTAAGTCTGCTCCATCTGGACCTCTTGCACAACCAACTTTTATTTCATTTTACTTGATTACTTCAGTATTTTGCAATCGCAAACCACCTTGGGCGTCTTGGCAGAAAAGCAGCCTATAAAAGCAACGAGTTAAGTAATGCAAAGGTCCTTCGAGGGGACTATGTTGGAGGCAAAGAGAGCGAAGAACCAAATATGTGTGAACAACCTGAGGAAGAGCAACAGAAATTAGGAATTTGTGCAGCGCTTCAACATATTTAAAGGCATATTCTCAAAACTACCTCAGCCGTCTACCACCGCTATGAAAAGGTAGGGCTGTAGTGCCAGCTCCGTATTTCAGGTGGGATTTTTTGTTTTAAACCTACCTAGAATTTACCCTAGCAATCCCAACCAAACATAAAATATTTATAAATATATATATGCATATGCATAAATATAAAATATGTATAAATATATAGTGCTATTTTCCTAGAAAAGGAGGTGCCAGAACTCAACATGAACGTCTCCCTCGTTCTTTTATAATGGCAATGGCGCCCACTTGATGGGAGCCGGAACTGAGTTCCGTTTGAAAATTACCCTGAATATACTGTTACAGGTAGGTAGCCGTGTTGGTCTGCCATAGTCAAAATAAAAAAAATTCCTTCCAGTAGCACCTTAAAGACCAACTAAGTTAGTTCTTGGTATGAGCTTTCGTGTGCATGCACACTTCTTCGCAGTCACACTCACTGTTAAGACCATGTGTATCTGGAAGGAATTTTTTTTATCCTGAATATACTGTTTATTGACCCTCCTTCCGAGCACGAGCCACTCGGGTGCAAAACAACCTCTCCTGCAACACGCCCCGCCTTCTTGGAGAAATATGGAGATCAGAGGGAGGAAAACAACCAATAGCCGCTCGGAGCGACACAGGCTAAGCGCTTCCCGTGTTTTTTTTAAAAAAACTCGCTCTGCGCACGCGCATCCTGGCTTGGTCGTACGGGCATATAGAGCCGTACATCTTAAGTCTCCGACGCAGAGCGACCTTGCGCGACGTCTCCGACGCAGAGCTCTTTTGCGCATGCTCACGCGGAGGTTGCCTGTACGCTTTGCCCGCCTTTGTCATGTGATCGAAGCGCTGGCGTGGGTTCCTCCGCCCTCGGAGGCATTGCCTTTCCCCTACAGCCGGCGGCTTGCGCACGCGCGTCGCCTTCGCTGGCTCGCCGGCTTCCGTAGGTTCTCAGGATTGGTCTGTTGTTGTGTTTTTTTTGTTGCCCCAGAATCCCTTGCGCGCGGCAGCTGACATATAGTAGCTATGGCCGGAGTCCTGAAGAAGGTGAGAAGGGTTGAGGTCGGTCGCGGGGGGTGGGCGTCGTGCGGCAGCTGGCGGGTCCCCTCGTACGGGTTGCTTAGCCAAGGGCGAAAGCTCGCTTCATAGGACGAGGGGAGGCTGCTTGTGGCTCCCTCAGTGGGGACGCAGCCTGACCCCTTGGCTGCGAAGATACCAAGGATGAGGCGAACCCTATGCGTGCTGCCTTGAGCGCGTTAATAACAATTTATTATTTAAACCCCGCCTATCTGGCTGGGTTTCCCAATGTGAGGGACATAAATGTCATCGCTTGGTGTCTTGTGGCAGCTTCCCTGGCAAAAGGGCTGGGTTGTTGTAGTTATCCAGGGCTTTTTTTCTAAAAAAAATTGTTAGGGGGTACTCTCATTTTGACGCAAGAAAATCACCATATTATAGTTCAAATCGGGGAAAATAAATACAGTAAATGGACGAAAGGCTGCCATTGGGGGTAGCAATGGAACTGATGATCCACTGCAACAGAACTGATGATTCACCGTGCTAGAGAAAAAACATTCTTTTTTTAAAAAAAAATTTAATTTCTTCTCCCGTTAGATTCACAAAATGTTTAGGGGTATGTGTACCCCTGTGTCCCCAGAAAAAAAAGCACTGTAGTTATCCTTTTTTAAACTCTGGTCCATGCAAGTGAAGCTGCTCGCCTCAAGTTTCCAGTAGCTTTGGGGTAATGTCCTGGGTGTGTCAAGGATCAAGATGATCAAGGGTCTGGAAACCCGTGCACTGCAATGGGTTTTGGATTAGATGACCCTCGTGAGGCCTTCCAGTTCTACAGTTCTGTGATCTTCCAGCTTGGGATCCCAGCCTCATGAGGAATGGTTGAAGGAGGTGGGTGTGTTTAGCGTGGGAAAGAGGAGAACTTTCTGACAGTAAGCTTCTTTGACGATGGAACAGACTCTGGGAGGTTGTATACTTTTCTTCGTTAGAAAGTTTTAAGCAGGTGTCATGGATTGAGATTCCTGCATTGTAGTGGGTTGGACTAGATGACCCATAGAATGTACAGTTCTGTGATTCTATGATGTGGTAAATGTGTTGCTTGGTGCAGCATCCAAACAACAAAAGCGTCTTTTGAGCTTCAGAAAGAATATTTTTATACACACGCAAATGTAAAACTCATCTTAAAATGATCCTTAATTAAGGATACTTATTAAACTTATCTATTTTTAAATCTCTGCAGACCACTGGACTAGTTGGGCTAGCTGTATGTGAGGCACCACATGAGGTAAGTATAAAGCATTTGCTCATTTGAAATTGAAGAAAACATGAGGAAAGTATGGCTTACCAGGTGCATATTTCATCTTAATAAGTTGAGATATGAAGAACTGTTTTGACTGTCCACACAGCCCCTTTTGTGTGAGCCAAGAAGTAAATCAGCAGTCTTCCAATAACTAGAGTTTTCCATGCTTCTGAATGTTAAGTAGGCTCATTTTATATGTTGCATTAGATTTATTAAAGTAATTAATCTTAACGTTCTAACTACCTTAACATGCAATTTCTCCAGTATCTTGAATTTGAGGTGGTTAAGATTCTAATAGAATTTTGCAGAATTGTTCCCTTTGCTACTGAAGAAAGCTGTGAACTTTATAGTCATTTTTATTACACTTCTTAGTTCACTGTATAGACTTTTATGGTTCACATTAAATTAATGTTTGCTATCTGATCTTTTCAGCGCCTCCGGGTACTCTACTCGAAAATCCTTGCTGCTCTGGATAGTATGCCCAAAGATGCATCATATAGGAAGTATACGGAGAACATTGTAAATGAGCGGCTTGATATAGTAAAAACAGTAAGTATGTCATACATTTTAAGCATCTCAAATTACATTGTTCAAGTGGCCTGTTGTCCCTTGCTTCACTTACCAGATTTGCTTTTTGATTGCTGTCAAATAGAGATGCATCATAAACTGGCACTAGTTGCCATGGGACTGGAGAGCTGAACAGAAAGGCCACTCTGGCCTCTCCTATCAGCTGTAAAATCTAGGGCTGCTGGGAGGCTGCGCACATACCCCCCCTCCAAGTAGGGTATTAAGGCAAGGTGAATCATCCATTGACCTGAGAAGGAGCTGTAGCAAGTCTGCTTCTCTTACGACTGCAGAGCTGAAGGAAAACACACTTTGGCATCATCATCATTATTATTAGATTTATATACCACCCTTCATCAAAAGATCTTAGGGTGATTCACGAAATAAAAATGCACAAATAAATAGTTATAACAGAAGCAACAAAACATTAACCCCTCCCCCCTCCCACAAACACTGGACCAGGAACTAAGGGCTGCTGGATGTGTGGGTTTAGTGTGTATGTTTTTACAGTCTGTTGTAAGATGCCTTGAGGATCATTCATTCAAATGTTTCCAGTGAATTCAGCAGGGCTTACAGGATTGCAGTCTTGGTTTTAGTTTCATCTTGCACTCATCCCAGGAGAACTATTATAGGTTATACAGTGCATCTGTTTTGTATTGTATGGGTTTGTATTGTCTGTGTGTTCTCTGGAGACCAGAATAGGAATAGTCTACTAACCTAATGTCTTTTAGTAAGTTTTTCAATATCAGATCAAGATATACATTTTAGTCCTCCACGATAACTTAATTTCTGTCCCCTCTTGAATGGTTAAAATACCAACAACAACAACAATATTTATTTATTTATTTATTTATTTATTTATTATACCCCGCCCATCTGGCTGGCTTTCCCCATCATATCTGATGTTTGAAAAGCCTTAACTTTTCCACAAGGGTAATCTGAACTACTTATTGCTTGTTGAATTGAAAGGGTGTGGACATATGCAGCTGGCAACCTATGGCTTCTTGTTCCTTTTGACAGTCTGAGAAAGAACTACTATTCTAGACTATATGCCACTTTTGGAAAAGACTCATTGGGTTATTTTTTACTCTGAGTGAGATAGAGAAAGATACTGTTTGAACATACTTCAGAGCACATCTGAGCCTTTCACTTGTTCTTGAACTTGCAGGAACCTGATGTGCAAAAACTGGAAAGTAAAATCAATGGTGGACAGATAGAAGAAGTGATTTTGCAGGTAATGTCTTCTTCACAAATATCTAATTATTTAGCAAATATAGGACTTGCCAAATATGCAACTGTTTCTTATAGGCTCTACTGAAAAAAATGAAAGGAATCCAATTATCTGTTTAAAATGCTGAATTTTGAAAGTGAGACATTAAATTTTTTTTGGGAGCTGGGGTTCTCTGTAGAGAAAATTTAGTCAGTTTGTTGTCAAGATGGAGACCAGCCTTTACGACAGCACAATATGAAATGTTAACTGTCACTATATAAAAAACCCATAATGCAATCCTTTGTTTACTTAGAAGTAAGTCTCACTGAATCTCACCAAATATGGTGTTATTATACATGGCAAACTAAATTTTGCTGCTGAATAGAAAAAAAGAATTTCCTGCAATGTAGCCAATCACTTAACCTCTTACGTCCTAATAAGGCAGACATAAAGACGACTGTTACAGCGTTTGCTATACTGATGGAACCTTTTCTAACATAACCTTGTCTATACTGTCCCTTGAAACTATGGTACTCTTTGAAATATTGGTAGCAAAAACCCTTATTACAAAAATGTTGAGGGCTGCATACAACTAACTAGGCGTGCAATCAGGATTCAGTGCAAGGACTCCTGCTAGCACAACTGGGAATAATCTCCCCACCCTGCATACTCCCCAAATGGGCTTGGGGAAGGGGTACCTGGAGAATCCTCAGAACAGCATGTGGGGGGGGGGGGAGATCATTCCATTGGGCAAACTAAAATATTTGGGAGGGTGGGACTATTGAAAGAGCACAATGCTGACTTCCCCCCTTTGTTTTCTGTTACCCCATTATGGAGCTCTAAGCTGGCTTTACCAGACTGGGCGCACTGCTCTCTGATGCATTAACAGTCTTCAGGATTGGGACCACTGACTTGATCAAACAATATACAGTGTTTATGTATTCCAGTGCTGTACCAATTAAATTGTTTAATAACAAGCAGTGTCAACAAAAATCTTTATTTTGTACAGTGGTGCCTCGCAAGACGAAAAGAATCCGTTCTGTGATTCTCTTCGTCTAGGGGTTTTTTCATCTTGCGAAGCAAGCCCATTGACGGATTAGCGGATTAGCGGCTTATCTGCTGATCGGATCAGCTGATAAGCGGTTTAGCGGCTTAGAAAAAGAGGGGGGAAGGAAAAAAACCAGCAGGAACTCGCAAGACATTGTCGTCTTGCGAAGCAAGCCCATAGGAGATTCGTTTTGCGAAGCACCTCCAAAACGGAAAGCTCTTTCGTCTAGCGAGTTTTCCATCTTGCGAGGCATTCGTCTTGCGGGGCACCACTGTATGTAATTAGTGGATCGAATAGATGTTCATTGTCTAGCTTAGATGCAGCAACTTTGGGAAGGTTTTTTTAAAAAATAAAAATAATAATATCCTTTTTTGTTTTAACAGGCTGAAAGTGAGCTCAGCCTAGCGAGGAAAATGGTGCAGTGGCGACCCTGGGAGCCTTTGGTTGAAGAACCTCCGTCTGATCAGTGGAAATGGCCGATATAGTTAATGTTATTTGTAGCTTTTGGAAGTGAAAAAGATGTAATCAAATGTATGCTGGACATGAATGAAAAATATCTTAATTCTACTCATAAGATTTGTTTGCTATAATTATTGGTTATATATCCAAGTAAGCTGTACTCAAAGCAGACCTGTTGAAATTAATGGCATGCTAGTTCAGTGCATCTTCCCTGAATATGACTAGCATTGATTACAACCCATTAGTTGGAAGATCACTGTGAACTTACCACCAGGTGCGAATGGTTCTCAACAATTTAACTGTTATAATCTTAAATTCTATAGACACTTGCATGTATGGGAATCTGTACAGGGCATATAAGAACCTTCTTCCCCCACTCTGCTACCAACAACCCAGTGCATGGGTTCCAGCCCAGTGCATTCTTGAACAAGCAGATGGACTAGATGAGCATTTGGAAGGAATGAACAGGCTTCCTGTTCCTTGGACTGCTTTGGTGTAGTACCTGTTTGAGTCTCCATGCTTGTGGAAGGAGAGGGAGGGCAAAAAAACCCCAGAACTCTGTTATTCCCTACTGGACTTCTTATGTGCACAGGAGAAAGACTGAGTCTATTAGGTTCTAGAACAAGCTGCTAATAACATAGGCTGTATTGGAGGAGGAGATCATCCATGGTTTACCTCCACTCTCAGAGGAAATGGGAAAGGGCTTAGTGGTAAAGCATCTGCTGCCTGTTGGTGTAGGCAACATTGATCTAGATGACCAATGCCTTGACTCTATGAGGCAGCTTCCTATGTGCCAGGGCTATCTAAGTTTTGTATCCCTGTGGAGGAAGGAACAGTTCTCAGTTTCCATGCTGTTTCCATTGGCAGAGCAGAGCTCCCTGCTTTCTCTGGTTAATTAGCCTTTCCCCCCAAGTAATACAGTGGTACCTTGGGTTACAGACGCTTCAGGTTACAGACACTTCAGGTTACAGACTCCGCTAACCCAGAAATAGTACCTCGGGTTAAGAACTTTGCTTCAGGATGAGAACAGAAATCTTGCGGCGGCAGCAGGAGGCCCCAATAGCTAAAATGGTACCTCAGGTTAAGAACAGTTTCAGGTTAAGAACGGACCTTCGGAACGAATTAAGTTCTTAACCCAAGGTACCACTGTAGTTGACCTTGTTCTCTTTTCTAGCTTGGGTAGGATGAGAAAGGGAAGCTTTCAGAAGTGACTTGGTGAGTTCATTTTGTGGCATGGGAACTGGCAGCTTCCCAAACAGCAAAGATTTGCTCCTTCTATCTTACCAGCCAAAGTGATGCCACCAGGGCAACAGGCTGCTACAGATGAGTCTGGGGATAGCAAAAACCTGTGCATGCAACAATAAAACTTTTACTCTGTATGACACTGGTAGGGAGCCTGTGCCCGTTAAATGTTCTTTAAGTCCCATCAGTTCTGACCATTGGCCATGCTGTCTGAGATTGAAAGAAACTGGAGTCCCAACAACATATGGAGGAGCCACCCCTGGTTTTATACTTTACTGACATTTAAAGCTGATTGCTGCTCGCTTGGAAATATATTTTAAAGTACTGTAATTCTTCAAATCACTGTGACTGAAGAATGCTTGGTGTTAGATGGCACCTGTAAACACAATAAAAAAATTCCTTCCAGTAGCACCTTAAAGACCAACTAAGTTAGTTCTTGGTATGAGCTTTCGTGTGCATGCACACGAAAGCTCATACCAAGAACTAACTTAGTTGGTCTTTAAGGTGCTACTGGAAGGAATTTTTTTATTTTGACTATGGCAGACCAACACGGCTACCTATCTACTACTGGAACCTGTAAACACAGTTATTTGCTATCTTGTAAAAAATACTGTGTTTTAGAAGGAAAGCCACTAGAGGGCATCAAGTGTAACAGTGTGGTAAACGTTAAATACAGAAGGAAGGGTCACAACTGGATGAAGATGACTATGGTAAAAAGAAACATAAAATCAGTGCAACACAAATGCTCTTGCAAGTTTCACCAAGATGAAAAGCCTGTATCCTTGTGACTAAAACTTGAATTTTCTTATTGGCTTCAAGCTCCTTTCCTCACTTTTTGTGAAGGTTGGCCAACTTCTTGTGTTAATTTCTGGTATGTTTGAACATTGTTTCGCTTATCATATATTATACTGTTACCATGTTCTCCATAGCAATCTAAACTGAATTCCATAGAATTCCAACTAATAAAAGAAAAGAAAGGCAATATAAGAAAGAAACAATGAAAATACAGTTAAATCTGGATCATTAATGTTCCATCACATGTCAATCACAAATTCACAGGCTCACCATGGCATGGGACCACCTGAGTGATGCTACTGGACAGTTGGTCCAGTGATGCTATTGGACAGTTGGTGGTCCGCGGGCCACAATTTGGCAAGCCCTGACATAGAGGGAATAAATGCCATGTAGCTTTCCCGGAAGTTGTATTGTGGTGAACACATACTCTCCCATAGCATGACACTGCACCTCTATGCCCCTTTTAAAACAAAATGAGCGTTTATAAAGGCAGCCAATCATTCAAACCTGTAAAGCTTTTACTTCCAATTTAGTGTGCTTTAAAGTTTAGAATGCAGCCTTATGCACCTAGTTCAAGGTACAAAATACACAGGTGTCAAAGAGGACCGTGATGCCTTTAGTGTGGAGAGGGATTTTCAAGAGGTGCAGCTGCGAAAACAACTCTCTTAGGGCTAGATCAGCTAGGCAACTGTCTGGGATGCAGATCTCAGAGGGCAGCTTTATACCCATTATTTTTTTGTTATATCTTAAAAAATGCTGATATTTTACTTATATATGTTGAAGCATTTTATCATTTTAAAAGCAATTCATACATTAGAATTAGTTTTTCACAAAATTGTAGATTTGGAAGGGTCCTGAGGGTCATCTAGTCCAACCCTCTGAAAGGCAGGGAAAACTCAGCAGCAAGCAAAGCAGGATTTTTGTGCACCTGAAACTTGACACTCTGAAGAGACTTAAATTTTTACATCACAAATCAGATGTTTTTGTGCTAAAACATTTTCTTTTGTGTTTGAGGAAGATAATCAAAGGTTTTGGTATAACTTACTCCCCCCCCCATATCTTTGTTGAAAGTTAAAAAGTACATAACTATAAACATTGTGAGAGCATAAATAAAAGAGAAACAGCACCTGTAGAAGGGAAAGTAAAGGGTGAGGGGAGGGGAAAAACCCCCAAAACTCTATACTTTACAAAATCGTGATTGTACTTCACCAGATCTTAACCTATTAACAGTATTTGTAAGAATGGATTCCAAAAAGAATTGAATTTGTCCATGGCAAGTCTGCGTTTATATGCAATTTGTTCATACGCAATTTGTTCAATTCATCATTATTATTCTTGCACGTTAGAATAAATGGAACAGTTTCTGTGCTTTTTTCCTGCAAGCCATCTGTTTTTGAAGATCAAAGTTAGCGATCCTTTTTGGGGTTGTGTGCAAGTAGTGAGCCTTGCCTAGCGCGCAAAATAACAGCCTGGCGCGGGTACTTGCACCGCACAGCAGTCAAGCGCCCGCATTCTCCGTCTCGCCAGCCCCGCTGTATGGAAAACTGGCACGCAAGAGTGTGTTGCGCATGCGTCCCTTTCAGCTACACATTGATTGGCCCGCTTTGTCCTGCCTCTCGCGAGAGTTGGCGCCGCCGCGGTTGCTATGGATACAGCGACTCTCCGTTCCCGCTTGGAGGCGGAGCGGGTTGGGCTGATACAGCGGCCGCTTCGGGGAACGTACGCGAGGACCTAGCGCTACGGTAAGCTCCTCCGCCTTTATTAATGCCGTCATTAATATTATTATTATCATTATTAACCACCCGGCGCGAGAATAATGCAGAGAAGCTGGAAAGGAGCTGAGGCGGAGCCGCCATGACGTGAACGGCTGGCTGAGTGCTTTACTACTGTTCCCGACATGCTGCGCGCGAGGGCTACGTTTAAAAGGCGTCATGGCGGCGGCGCAAAGCACCTCGGGACAAGTAGTCGGTTGGTTTTGAGCGGGTTAATTGAGCAGCGGGTTTTCTCTGTCCCCTCCCTCGCCTCACATAAATAATGATGGATGGCTCGTGTTGCATTCTGGGAGCTGTAGTTCCTGTGCGCGTCGAGCACTACAGATGCTGTGTTACATGTGATGCCATTTGATTTAATAAATGATGATAAAATAAAAAATAATTAAAAAATAAAGGTGCTGCGTGCTGATTTCTCCTTAAACAACATTTTTCTCCCTTATTCAGGCTTAACTTCCCAAATGCAATCATTTCTGTGTAGTCCAAATAGTTTGCATGTGCCCCCTTAAAATGTACCGATGTTGATAGATGGGAGATTAATTTTAATGAGTAGATTCACTAGTTAAGAAACCTAATTTCAATGACAAGTTTTAAAATGGAGATTTTGTTATGTATTGAAGTTCTCACCCTGGCCACCAGGAGTATCGTGTATATAAGGTAGTTTTCACTCAGGTCCACGTCAGTTACTTTAGGCGGGAAACCCTGGGTTGTTGTTGCTACAATGTTGACAGCCGGTTGCCTATAAAAGCAGGCTGGCTGAGCTGTCTGCTGTTCAGTTCAGTTCTGTTCCAGCTTACAAATAAAGAGCTGCTTTGGAGAAATTGCTGCGTTGTCTGCTATGTCTACCCACTATTTAACAGATTTCTTACTTTTAATTCCTTCAGCATAGAAAAGTAAGAATTGAAACTGGGCAAAGAAGAAAAGCATGCTGTTCATTTAGTGTCCATGGGATATGCTCTTAACTAGTCTCTAAAGTTGCATTCTGGAATGTAAAAGTAGTTGGCCGCACAGCACAGTGAAATTTTATAGTTTGTGTGTGCTTAGTAGGATGAGGTCCGTCCACCCAGCAGTTGTGTTGTACAAAGGGCAACCAGTTATTCAAGACAAAGGACTAAATGTACTTTTTAGTTGACATTTCCTTGTAAATTATGCTTTCAGCTGATGTGAAGGTTAAAAAGGTGTACTTCTCCTTTCAGGAAAATGGCTGATCCAGAAGAAAAGGCAGGTGGCCTGCCTGAAGCAGAGGCTGAAACTCAAATTTTGGAGGAAACAAAACAAGCAGAAGAAAGTGCCGAGACTGTAGGAACTATGCAAGAGCAGACAGGTGCAACACAACAGAATGAAACAAACCTGCCCACGGAGCAGAAACAAGGCCCAGAATTAGCAACACGTGAATTGGGTGATGCTGGGGAACCACTACAGGAGCTGACAGCTACTGAGGAACCAGCCGCTGCAGAGGAACCGGCTGCCATGGTGGAAGTAGCCACTGCTGAGGAACCGACTGCTACTGAGGAACTAGCCGCTGTTACGGTACCGGCTGCCACTGAGGAACTAGCTGCTGCGGAGGAATTAGTGGAGGGGCCAAGCATTGCTGGGGAACAAGACCAGAATCTTCCTGCAGCTGAGGAATCTGTCGCTGCTGCAGAAGGGGTTCAGGAGCCAGCTACTGCAGATGGACTGACAAAGGGTTTGGACGTGATAGAAAAAGAAGAGGAAGCTCATCCAAAATCCCAAGATGTGGTCCCAGGGTTTCAGGAAGCTATTCTAGAGCTCCAAGATCTTGGTGTCAAAATCGAACCACCTATAGTTGACACAGATGCATCTAATATCACAGTTGCTGCTGGTGCTGCTTCTATTGGTGCTGCTGAAAGTTTTTCTGAAAGGGCGGCTGATTTTGCAGCACATATGCATGCTGCAAGGGCTTTGTTAACAGAAGCGTTAGCATCTGAAAGAGAAGAGTCTGAAGCAAGTACCGAAGAAGCTACTGTAACAGGTGGGCAGTTGTCAGATACCATATATTGCTGCTGCCTTTACGACTAAGAACTGTTACTGATTAGATGATGTTAATAATGTTGATGACTGAAATGCGTCACTTTCTTAGGTCCACTAAAATCGCTTCCAGCTAGTGGCTCCTTAGTAATAATAAAAATTATTTTTATTAATAATAATTTATTACTTATACCCCGCCCATCTGGCCAGGCCTCCCCAGCCACTCTGGGCGGCTTCCAACAGGATATTAAAAACACCGTAAAACATCAAACATTAAAAACTTAACAGGGATGCCTTCAGATGTCTTCTAAAAGTCAGATAGTTGTTTATTTCCTTGACATCTGGTGGGAGAGCATACCACAGGGCAGGCGCCACAGCCTGGTTCCCTGTAACCTCACTTCTCTCAGTGAGGGAACTGCCAGAAGGCCCTTGGCACTGGACCTCAGTTTATATGCTTCTTTCCCACAAATTGAGCCCAATGCAATGTACAGGGAGGACAGTAAAATAAATCAGCAAATAAATCTAAAAACAAAAACTAAACATTGTATAGCAACCACCAATTTACAGAAAAGTGACAAGAAAAAAGATCAAAAGCCGAAAGCTGCATGGAACAGTCATGTCTTGCAAAATCACTGCAATGCAGTTTGCTGAAGCTATAGAGTAGGAGAATGAATGCTACCATTTGGGTCCCTCAACTGAAAAGGGTCAGTTTCAGGAGCTTGCCAAGCCTCCATGGGTTTGGCAACAAATACTTACATGGTGACCTCAACCCAGTTAGGCTCATTCCTAAATGTGGCTTTTGATATTCTGTAAGCATGCTTAGAATTGCACTGTCAGATTTGTATGTGGGAGAAATAATTATTTTTTGTATACATGTACTCCAGAATTTGTACAAAAGCTGTCCATATGAGCAAAAGCTTCCCAATTGATTTCAGTGGGCTGGGTCCCCCACACCCCATGCAAGTGGAATTAAGTTTTGTTCATATCTAGAGACACCACTTTGGGTACAAGGTATATGTTGCTGGTGTGTGCATAGAGTAAATTGTTGCTGCTTTTGATCATTATAACAGCTAAAGGATTATATATCATTGTCTCTTTTCTGTATGTTTTTATTTTAAATGGTGTCATAGTTATTATTCTATAATAGCAGATCTTGAAATAATTACATTTAAAAGAAGTAGATTATAGCATGTCACATAATCTGTTACATTAAAAAAAATAAAATTCTACCAAGGCCAGAAGAGAAGGAACGGTAAATTCAGCAGTAACTTGAATTAATTCATCTAACTGAACAGTACAGTTTTTAGAATCTGCTGTCGATGAAATACAATAACAGATGTTTTGTTTTTGTTTTTTCAGTTCGATTCATGCTACATCCTGCTATCCAGGTTTTCACCAAGTCTTTTAACATTAACCAAACCGTGGAGCAAATGAAGAAGTACTTCGCAGGACGCTTAAAAATACCACTGGATATTTTACAAATTATGTTGCTAGGTATGTATAAACCACTAGTGAGAATTAAAGTGAGTATTGATCAAGGTTTGGTTATGAACAACAGCAACAGAAAAGTTGTGATTTGCTAGAGAGATTTTCTATTTTGCTGTTGTTTTATTTAGTTTTCAATTTTTGTTTGGTCTATGTTAATTTGTCTTGATGTTAATTTGAGTCATTCTCATAAAGATAAGTAGTTCCTTTGTTAAACTCTTGCTTTATAATAGACAAACTAGATAGAAGATGGATGTGGAGAAAAAAGCTTTGATTGGGACTTGGGACACATTGCTACAGGCTTTCCCTGAGTTGGTTGCATTTCCAAAACCATCCTTAATTTTTTTGTCTAAAAAAAGAAAATGTTGATTTTTTTATTTGATGTGAAATATTAATAATCAATATTTACTTTTAGGGCGAATAACTGACAATAGTGAAACGCTATGGAATCTTGATGCTAAACCTTATGGGACCATACAAGTTGATATGTTCTCCCTTGATGAAGAAAACTTTCCCCTTAAAGCATCTAAACTCCTAGAGGAATACTACATGCCTGATGTTATAACTTTTAAAGTGCAAACAGGTAGACGGCAATGTTGAAACATGCACTCTAACTCATTCTGGTCAGATATTATTCTGTAGCATTCTCTGTATAATTTAATAATACTGTTTAATCTGAACAGATGCAGAAACATTTAAGGAAATAAACGTGTCAATTAAAAGGCCAAATTTTCAGAAACCTTTTTTGGGTGGATATAGACATAAAGAAACAGGCACAGAATATCATAATGCGGGATCACAGACAGACCCCAAAAAACGTCCAGACAAAGGCTATGAAGAGTTCTGTAGGTCAACACAGGTATGTTTGCCAGAGTATAAAATAAAGCACTAATATGAAAATAATCGTATAAAGTAATTGCAAAGCTAAGTAGCTTCTAACAAATTAGAATCCTATAATTATATGAGTTATTTCTTCATCCATTTGTAAATGTGCTTTGTAGTCGTAGTCATTTGAATTTGTCCAATGTTTCTAGCACAGCCTCTCTTTATTATGTGATCATTAAAATGAATAATTTTATTTCTAGACAGTTGTTGAGAGGAAAAAGCTGCAAAATACGAGAAATTCAACTTCCACTCAGATGACCAAAATTGGTGTCTATATATCAAACGTCACTGACAGATTGATAGAACCAAAAGGGTATGTGACAGCTGATGAATACCATGCACGAAGACTTCAGGCAGTAAGTACTTAGTCCGTTGAATCATCACCTTTAACCCAGCAGATTAAAAGACCCTGCAATCCTATACCCACTTACCTGGAGAGAAGTCCTATTGATTAGACACCTATAACATTAAACTGCAAATGACAAATGTGATAAGTGAAATTTACATTTAAAGGGGACTCACATTCATCTTAATACATTACGAGTCGCACACAGTGCTTCATGTGGAGTTCCACTCACACAACAGGACTTTCTCTTCATCTCCTTCCTTGCACAAATCTTCTTTGGAGGGTCCCCCCAGCCTGTGGAGCAGGTTTTCAGGGTGCGTAAGGAGCTTGCACCAGTCAGGAGTGGAAGGGGAAATTGGTTATGCAAGTGGAAGTCTGCTCCGTGAACGGAAAAGCAGCACTGGATGCAAATTTATAATCTTTCTTCACAATATCCTGGTATGGAGAAGGCACATAACTGATGTGGGTTTTTTGAAATGCATATTCAGTATAAATAGTATCTGAATCCATTCTTCACTAGCTTTGGATTTGGTAGTCAAACAGCAGAATAGTGTGTGTCTCAGAAGTGAATTCTTATAAAGGCAAGTATATGATAAAGGCTTGTTTAAGGCAAGTGTTAATTCTGTAAATTGTCAAAAGTTTAAAAACGAAGAAAGCTTGCTCATTTCTCCCCACTTCAGTGATTCTTAAATTGTGGTCTGTAAATCACCAGTAGACCTTCCAGAAGACCACAGCAATCAGAATAAAACAATCTACGACTTTTCCTGGGCAAATATTGATGCATATGAAATGAAAACCCACCTTTTTCTTTTCATATTATCATTTATTGCACTCTGATATAGTTGTGTTGAATATGTGGGATTTGTCCATGATCTGTGTCGCTGAGATATTTGTCAGTCAAGTCGCTATCGCTCGGGGCCTCTTCTTACACTGCAGTCATTAGCCTCTGTAACAAGGAACAAACCCAAATCAACAATGGATATATGGACTTCCCAGCAAGTCTCCCGTCCTTCCCTCTCACTCTGCACATTCATTATTTTAGTTAGCGTTCACTGTATAGCTCAGGGATGAGGAATCTGCAACACTCCAGATGTTGCTGAACTACAGTTTCCATCATCCCAGACCACTAGGCCACTTTTGCTGGGTCTGATGGGAATTGGAGTCCAACAACTTCTAGAATGCCACAGGTTCCTCAGCTCTGCTAGAGCTGCATTAGACTGCAGAAACCATCTGTTTTAAATCTAGAAGCATTCTAAGTAGCCTCCTATACTTGAATTGCTTCCACCTTAAATTGTGGAACAAACAAATCAGAATAATGCAACAAACTGTAAGAGCTGCTCAGCTGTTCTGAAAGGGATCTCTGCTGAACACAGTGGAGCTTGTGTCTAAACATGTTTAGCATTAGTTTATTAGGGTATGTCTGCCGTTACATTTCAAAGCTTAATTTCTGCTCATAGTCACAATTTAAACAACCATGTATGCATTACACAATTTAAAGAACTCTCTATAATAAGGGTCAATTCATCTATTGCTTCATTTAAAGATGTGACATTCTGGTTTGTAAATTACTTACTAAGAAAGCTAGCGAATTTGAAACGTATTTTTCTCGTAATTGCCAAAACATATAACAGATGCAGCAGAATATTGCTTTTTTCTTTCCTGCTATCTCCTATTCCTGTCTGCAGGTAATTGTGATACAAACATATTTCCGGCGATGGCTAGCTAAGACTTTAGTAAATAAACTAAAAGAAGAATTGCGTTTGAGACTGGAATGGGAAGAACAAGAAGAACTAAGGAGGCAGAGAGAGAGGGAAGAAAAACTGCTAAGGGAGTATAATCGAAGGCTGAATCCTAGAACAAAGGATGATTTTGAATTACTCTATCATGCTTTAGAATGTAAGAGATGGCGTGTTTTTTGTTTTTGCATTTAAGAGATGCATATTTTTGGAAATTCTGAAATTTGCTTGTTCGAAAACAGGATATAACCATTGGAATTTTTTCTGGGAGGTTTTACACCAAACCACACTGGCTGTCATGAAATCACTGTTGAAATGGGATAGCTCATGCAGTTTTTCAATAAAACCATTCCGAAAGTCCGTTCAGCTTCCAAAATGTTTGGAAACTAAAATGCAGCCCTGTCGGATGTTCGGCTTCCAAAAGAAAGTTCAAAAACCAGAACACTCACTTCTGGGTTTCGATCGTTTGGGAGCCTAGGTGTTCCGGATCCAAGGTATGACTGTACAATCAAACTTCAGCTCCCGAACGCCTCCGTTTTGGAATGTTTTGGCTCCCAAATACCAAAAACCCAGAAGGAAATGCTCCGGTTTTCAAACATTTCAGAAGCTGAATGGGCTTCCGGAACGGATTATGTTCGACAACCGAGGTTTGACTGTAAAGCGTTTTTTCTTTGCCAATGTAGCTGAGTCCAATGTTAACTAATGAAATGAACTCAAGACACTCACTGGCTGCATGGACATCAGGTTTCATGTAAATTGTGGGCTGGTTTCCAGGAGTCAGAGTTTGTTTGCTGCTGAAGATGGGGTGTGTCTTTAATTCCCATGTGAACTGAGCTAGGCTGTCATGTTGCAGAAGCTCTTGGAATGCATGCTCACTTTGTGCTAAGAGAACACCTTGCCTGAAGAAGTTGAGCGTAAGCCTTGATTGACTCATATGCTGCTTCTGGCTTGAGATGGAACAGCTTCAGATTGTGTTGCCTCATATCGCTGCCTTGTCTGCCAATAGTGTAGTCCTGCCCTGTTGTTTGCTTCTATTTCTGTTTGTTGTTGACTGGTTGCTTCCCTGCAGTGGCTGCTTTTCATCTTCATATGGGAGCTTAGTGATTCTAGGAAGCGTTGTTTAACTTGCTAGTAGAACTGCTTTCACATTCTTCCACTGTTGCAATGAATTGCTGAGACAGCGATCCACTGAGTTTACTGTCCTTCAGAAGTTTGCGAAGGGCATGCCTATTGATTACAGTGATGGGAGCTTTTTACTTAGGTGACATGGTGCAGCTTGCGAAATGTATGGTTTGATTTCATACCAAAAATGAGTCGTTCTATTAAAAACAATAAAGGCATTAAATAATACTACAGTGGTACCTTGGGTTAAGTACTTAATTTGTTCCGGAGGTCCGTTCTTAACCTGAAACTGTTCTTAACCTGAAGCACTACTTTAGCTAATGGGGCCTCCCACTGCCGCCACGCCGCCGGAGCACGATTTCTGTTCTCATCCTGAAGCAAAGTTCTTAACCCGAGGTACTATTTCTGGGTTAGCGGAGTCTGTAACCTGAAGCGTATGTAACCCGAGGTACTACTGTACATGGTTAACAAGGGGTTGTCCTACTCAGAGTAGACCCGTTAAAGTTAATGCACCTAAGTCAGTAATGTTTATTAATTTGAATAGGTCTTCTCTTGGGTAGGACTAGTGTTGGCTACAACCCAAGATGTCCTGCAGCTTCCTCTTCCTTTCTGAACCTGGTGCTGTGTTTGAAAGATTTCCTTCCCATCTCTGTGCTTGAGAGAAGGTTCGGGAAAATCTTACTCATCTCACACTTTACCTTTCCAAGCTAAGAGCTGGAGCACAGGGAGAGATGAAGTCCTGTAGCCATACTGGACCAATGCTGAGGCCATGGTGGACACAAATGTTGAGTGGCTACCAGAGCTACCTAGAATGTGTGTCACTCTGATTATTATTCCCGTGTTGTGGACCAGAGGTTGAGGACAGAAAGTTGCAGGAGGGCATTAGCTCAGTGGAAGACCGCATTTGTATAAGGGAGGTCGCAGGTTCCATCCCCAACATTTCCAGGACCAGGAAACTCACCAAATCCTCATGAATAATACTGAGCTGAATGGGCCAATTGCTTGACTCTGAAAAATGGCAGCTTCCTATGTTGGTTTAAAAGTACCTAATTTCATGGCAGAAGTAAAATTCAGACAAATGATTTATGGCTTACACAGCCACTATGCTACGCCGGTTCTCAAAACAAGTGAAAACTGGTTTGCATATAGAGCTGCAAATTAAACCAGCTCCAAGAAATCTGTTTTGAAAAATCATTTTCCGGAAGCAGGGAACAGTTTCTTTTCTTTGCATTGGCTGCCCCCTCGTGGATCCTCGAAAGCTGCGTAGACTTTGCTGCATTGATTTGAACAGCGGTGGCAGCTAACCAAATAAAAAAGAATAAAGCTGAAATATTCAGTGATAAAACATGATCTTGATAGTCCTCTCCGCTGTGCTGCTTTTTTTATATCCTGGATGTTTTCTTCCTCTCATTCGATTGAGATACACTAATGGTTGTTACTCATTAGAATGAAAATGTTTGAGAGAATATTCTATAACAGTTTTTGAATTAGTATTTTCCCTGAGCTTTTCAGAAATATGTAGCGAGCACGATCTTGATGATCTGGTGCTGTGATCCAGAGGACGTTGTGTTCAACTGGTACATTTGTTCACATTTTGGCTTTGTCATGGATTCACTTGGGCGGTCTTGGAAAAATTGCTTATCCCTCTTGGTCCCCCATCTGTTAAATGGGAGTAATAACCCACTTCACAGGGCTCAGTGAAGACAAATAAGAAAAGGATTTATTGGGAACTTTGCACAGGTTACATGCCATGTACCTTGTAAAGCAATATCTAAAGAAAAAAAATGCCTAACTAAAGGCTTCTTCATAGATTTTCTTGTAATAGGGCTTTGCCACCACACACTGACTTCTGCCTTCGTGTATCCCTGAACCACCTTGCAGTGTGTCAAAAGCTGGATTCAGGTCATTGAAGCTGAAGAACATGGCAATTCTGCTGCCCACTGAGAGCAAGTGGCCATTAAAACAGAGCCACTATACACTATATAACAGCGAGAATCTACCTATATCAGGGGTCAGCAAACCTTTTCAGCAGGGGGCTGGTCCACTGAACCTCAGACCTTTGTGGGGGGCTGGACTATATTTTGGGGGAAAAAGAAAAAAGAACAAATTCCTATGCCCCACAAATAACCCAGAGATACATGTTAAATAAAAGGACACATTCTATTCATGTAAAAACACTCTGATTCCTGGACTGTCCCCGGGCCATAGTTTGCCTACCCATGACCTATATTGTTGGAAAGATAACTAATGGTGATAGCAGTGACTTAAGGTCAAAGTAGACCTTGCATGGGAGTTCCATAATTGGACCTTGCATGGGACCTTGCATAATTGGACCTTGCATGGGAGTTCCATAATTGGAGCTCTTCAGATCTTTTTCAAAAAGCAAGCTCAGGTTGGATGTGTGATTTGGGCAATGGAGATGGGGGAAAGGAATGATCCTCCAATGCAAATCACACACCCCTCCAGAAGCAGTTACTATCCCCTATGGAGAAAACACTTGTAGATGCCTGTTTGATTTTTTCCCTCCATGCTAATAGCAGCTTCAGTTGGGCAGGGGATTTGCCTAGGAGAATAAATGCTCCATGACCCCATCTAAATCACTTCCATTCCTGCCAGTGAATAAGGCATCAATCATTCTAATCACGGCAGTGGTCGTGAAATGCTGGGCAGATGTAGTAACCCACATAGGTAAGCTGTAAGGATCCCTAGATAAAAATACAAATGACTTTATGGAGATGTTTATCCAATTTGCAGATGACTTTGTCTGCAAATGACAGCACTAGGCGAAAACTGACAAAATAAATTTCAACAGAGATAAGTATAAAATTCTGCATTTAGGTGGGAAGGATCAGAAGTACCTGGCTTGACATCCATTTGTAGATGTGAAAAGGACCTTAGGGCCTTAGCAGATCACAAGCTAAACAAGAGTCAGTCATTCAGTGCAGCAGCTAAAGAGGCCACTGGATTTCTAGGCTGCGTGAACAGAAGTATAATGCTCAGATTGAGAAAAATATTGGTACCACTCTGTTCTGCTTTAGTCAGATATCACACAAAGTACTGTGTGCAGTTCTGGGAACACGAGTTTGCAGAGGATATCAACAAACTAGAACATGTCCAGAGATGGGCAACAGAAAACCAGAAATGGTGATGGGCCTGAAGACCAAGTCGTATGATGAAAGATTAAATGTGTTGGGCATGTCTAGCCCAGAGAAGAGACAGCTATTAGGCAATCTAACCAGCTTCACATATGAAAAGGGCTGTTGTACAGAAAATGGAGCAAATTTGTTTTCTTCTGCTACGTGGGGATGGGCTCTGTTTGTTCAAATGACAAGAAAAAGCACAGGGGCTTAATGTAAGGAAGAGGTTACTGACAATATGAGTGGAACAGACGGATGGCCTTAGAAGGTGGTGGACTCTCCTTCATTAGGGCTTTTTATGCAGAGCGTAGTAGATTTCCTGAATCAGCAGGAAGCTGGATTACATGACCTTTGAGATCCCTTCAAATTCTGTGATGCTATGATGTAAAGAAGCCACTGAACTAGATCCATAAGGCTTCTCAAGCATTTACAGAGCAAAGTAAAAGATCCTGTAATTGTTAAAAAAAAGGCTTGTGAGTTTTATACACCAATAACCACATTATATGGATTATGTGTGTTGTGACATAATTAGCATCAAGGCTACTTGGTTGTAAATGGTTCTGAAATAGGTCCATGGTAAATCAAGAGCCTTCTGCTCGAAGTGAAAATTAGAGGAACACTGTAAACCCAGTACACTTCAGCACCCCATTTAAAGACTTTCCCCCAAAGAGACAGAAATTAAAGATGCATGCTTAGTATTCCTATCAGATGGCAGTAGCTTTACATTTCTGGTCACATCCTGAAAGAGCAACTTGAGGGTAATGAATACTGAACTATTGGATAACCCACATGCCTATAAGACTGATGGAGAGCTTTCTTCACTGCTTCAAGATGGAAGAAATATGATCTTCCCACTTGCCCTGCCTTATTGTTAGAATGCCTTCTTCGGGGATCAACTATAACTATTAGCCTGTGAAAATACAAAATGAAGGGAGAGAGGAAAGTTCATCTCCTTCATTTTGTATTATAATAAAATAGCTATAGCTGATCTGAAGAAGAGCAATACTCAAGAAACATTTGGATCACCATACTTTATTCCATATTCTTTTAGGTGCGTGCACATATATATATATTTGTTATGCACCTATGTGAATTTCCATATTTTCTTCTTTTTATCTTGTTATGCTGATTGGGGAGGGAAAAAAGGGCTCCAATAAATCTCTCAAGCACTTGTAGCACCAGGAGGCTCACTGATTTCAATTTGGATATCTATGCATATAGCTGTCTATATAGGTACCAAAATTAGTTCTTCTTGCTAGAGCAGAACTGTACTGCCAGAAGTAAAATACAATCTAGTCTTCTGATCAAAAAATAAAAATTCTGTTTCACCTGAGTAGCTTGAATTTAGCTAGAGTTTATCATACAGATCACAGCACTGCAGAACTGAGACTATTACATTCTTGTTCCTACTTTAGGAGCTATTAAAAATATGCACATCCCGTGTTTCTGTCTCCCACTGCTGCAGTTTCTTATGTAGAATAATAACATATTTGGTTCCTAAGGAGATTATTAACCTTGGCACAGAAGCCTAATTGGATAATTTATGGTTTTGCCTCCTGGTATTTGTCTCCTTTGCTAATGCTCCCATAATAGAATGCTGTGTTCTCATTTTAATGCACATTGAAAATACTATTATATAGTAATAGCAGGCATTGGAATGATGTATAGGATGGCGTTCAACAGATGCAGGTTTTTAGTTTCAACATTGTAACTGAATGCCCGTATTATTTTAACAATACAGTATTTATAAATTTCAGCTTACTCACTTGATGTATGTTAAATAGCTGTTTGTGTAATATATTCAGTGACTGGCAGTCAATATGCCAGTATGCAACAATACAAGATGTAATATGCTTAATTCTAATGTTGAGTAGGAACCTTGTCTGTTTTTGTTGAATAAATGTGCGTACGTACATCAGACCTTCTCTTCTTGCATTTCAGTGCCAAAGTGACATTTGGAGAACTCTCTCCCAAAATAAATTCTGAAATGGCAAAGGACAACTGCTCTCTAGATCTTAGCATGGGTATATCACACAACTTGTACTGGCAGTGACTGAGACATTGGACTTCACTTCTGGTGTATTTCCACTGCCAAATCATATTTGGGAACATGAGACCCACAGGTGAAAGAACTGCAGGAATTAGTGTGCTTCATGAGCACACACAAACCCTGTAGCAAGCTTTGTGCAGATGCCCTTTTTGCATAGTTTCTCCATCCTTGCTGATCTCTAGTACAGTGGTACCTTGGTTTTGGAACAGAATGTGTTTCTGGAGTCCATTTGACTCCCGGAACCATTCAAAAACCAAAGTGCGGCTGCGGAAGCCATGCTGAATGTTCAGCTTCCGAAAATCGTTGAAAACTGGAAATTGTTCGAGAACCGGCTTCTGAAAATCGTTAGAAAACTGGAACACTCACTTCTGGGTTTCAATTGTTTGGGAGCTGATTTGTTCGGGAGGCAAGGCATTTGGCTTCCAAGGTACCACTGTACAGTATTTTAAAGACAGAAGCAAAGTGGGCAAAAATGCATAGGTACAAAACACCAGCTGGTATTGGAGAATTTCAGGAAAACAGCACACTAAGGCATGCTACCTATGCTCCTAAAAACAGAGTACCAAAATAACAAAGCACAATCCCCTTTCACCGCTGATTTAAGCACCTGGCTAGCACATTTCCTATTCATAGCATGTGAAGGCTAAATCAAGAAAACAAAAGTTGGAAAAAAAATCAATAATATTGTCTTTTTGTTGATGTAGTATGGAGGCAAGAGGAGCTTGAGAATATCAACAGCACTCTCACTGGAGCCGAACGGAAGGCAGCTCTCTGTGGACTGTTAGAAAAAGAGGCCCAGCTGATTGCTACCATCGGGAGACACAAAATAAACGCATATGAAGAGAACGCGCACCAAGCAATCCTGTCCTTCTTGGAAAAGGTCAGTGAGATAATTTCTGTCTGAACACTGAACGCACCCAGAGTTCAAAAACCTGAATTAACATTTACAAAGTAGCAGCAGGCTGAAGAAAAGCACAGTAATTAACTTGACCGGTTGAAGATATGATTTGTGGGCTTCATGCATGTCTGGCAGTAAAATTGGCTCATTAGGTACAGTTATTAAAAGCCTTTTTATATACGCCTATAAAACTTGATGAGTGCTTCTTTTCACCTAAGCACAGAAAAACCACCACTTACATCTTAATTTACTTAATTGTGCCGTCTCATTGGAGATGATGAGTACCGTGCCCTGTGCAACCCTCAATTAATGCTACATTAGAGGCACAAGGAACTCAGTGTATTACGGTAGTCTCATTCATACTTCCCTGAATGTACATTCTAAGAAGATTTGCATGGATTGGCCATTCTTAGAGGATCCAGCAGTTCGATGCCATCACAGGGAGATATGTGGTATTCCAGATTTTGTGAAGAGTAGCTATTAAGAGTGGTTGTTTTGGGTTTTTTTGAAAGACTTGAAATCTGTTGCCTCATTAACAAGGTCACAATCCTGCTCTCTCATATGGACAGAAGAGTAGAGTGGCACCTCATGCCAAGTCCCTCTTCTGATGATGCTCCCGTGCAGGGTGTATGGCTGTGCTGGGCACAGCAACATGCCAGGCAATTGATGGCATAGCCTTCCCAGGCCTCACCTTTTAAGCATCCTGTAGTCCACTCTTTTCTCCCTGCTAGCATGCGTTGGTGAGGAGAGAAGCCTGCAAGCCTGAGTCTCAGGGAGAATACTTTGGATACTTCAGGGTGAGGCATTGGAAGGTTTTAACTTGCCATGAACAGCTTGTCAGTGGTATTGACATGCCCAGAGTGATATTAGCAGTGCATGGAATAGAAAAGCTATGCTGCAGTTCCTTGAGTGGATCTTGCTATCTGCACCCTGAGAAAGAAGAATAGCAACCCGTCTTCCCCCTTGATCTGTTCTGCTGTATTCGGTATGCAAAAGCTTTTACCAGAATCCATCTGATTGTTTGCATGTGCGTCCAAGATCACCACATGACTGCAGACTGTCTAAAGTGGCTTGAGCAGTGATGTGATAAGCTGTGATATAAGTGCATGGAGCAGCAGTTGGAGGGCTGCTTCGCTATGGGTTCCCTGATCATCAGAAGCGAACAACCCCCACCCTGCCCCTTTCAAGGTGTTGTGCAAGTGGTCCTTGTAGTGGCTTAACCTTAGAGCAGTGGCTTAGTAGAATGGTCAGTTTCTGTAAAAATTAGATGGCCATAAACCTTTTTCAATCAAACTACTGACTTTATAGCTGGATTTCAAGTTTTACGTTGTTATCCTCCATAGTGCTCTACTGATGCAAGCCTCATCCAGCAGTTGTATCCTTCAAAGAACAGCTGCATCACTCAAAATATGGCCTGAAAACAGGAGGGTTTAATTTCTACTCTGTTCTTATAATTCTGGTTTTGCAAACCAGAAGGGTGGTTTCACCATACTTCACCATACATTTTAGACATAATAAGAATAGGACTTCAAAGGTAGGCAATATCTAATTCATCTCTCCTTTTGAATAAAATAAGATAACCATGAGAATAGTGTAGTGGATAAGCAAAGTTGGCCAATTTATCGTATGTCAGAATGGTCCCCCCCACCCACAATAAATATGTTAAGTTTACATACCCACCACCAGATGTCACTAGTGGCCATTATAGTAGAAATAAATGTGGAGGTTTTGAAATTTCAGTATGTACTGCAACACTTCATTGCTCGCCTTTAATGTCAGATATAGGTAAAGGTATGATGGCTCAGGAAATGCCTTTTGAAGGAAAATGGATACTGAAGAGCAATGTGAAGGAGTGGAGCACTAGAGTAAAGAATAATAACAATTTAGCCACCATTCAGCTGTTGTTGTTGTTGCTGTTGTTCCAAACTCCACTGGAAGTGCATATGGTGAAAAGCAAACTTTCAATCTGGACGGATTATCATGGAGGCTCCGAACGAACTAGTGCCTCCATGTACTGAAATGTGTACAGTTTCTGCTGCTCAAAAAAGGGCTGCATGTACAGTCACACAAATCATGGTGGGCATATATACAGTCCCTACGCTTTAGCGGTGATTCATGATTCTGGCATTTCCACATGTTCCTAGCTGATGGCCCAGCCTGCTTCTAGGAGATTAGGAATGAACCATCTACTTAACAAGGCTTCAAGGCTGGCAACTGGACGTTGGTACACATTTAATATAGAAGTGAATTCAGTGAGATATTTTGTAGAGATAAGAGAAGCAGACAGAGGAAGTAGCTTTTGGAAATGAAGACTAGTAAGAAGGGGGAGGGATTGGCAGCTACTTGGTTTGGAGGAAAGAGCAAAATGACCTTAATTGTTCAAGGCCTAGACAAAGAAGAGGTAAGTGGCTCTACGCTTTCTGCTTGGTATTATAGTATTCTTGGCTTAAGCACGGGAATTACTTCCCTGATACTGGTTTCGAATTTTTGTGGATCTTCTCCTTCTTGAAAAAAGCCACTTGATTTGGAATGATGCTTTTAGATAACCATTTTCAGTTTCAATGCAGAAATAAAATTTGCTTACAAGAATTCTGACCTCCCCACCTCCTTGAATCAAATGTCCCCTCTGACCATGACTTGGGCTTTAGGCACCAAAGAGACTTCGTTGACAAATTGTTCCATTGTGGTTAAGACCAACTGAAGTCACCAATTTGGATCAAATGTGAATGTGTCGAATAGATATGCTGCATGCATGATGTAGACGTTAAGGCCAACATCATAATTTACAATTTTATTTATTTATTTTATATCCACCCTACCTCCAAATGGGACGCGGGTGGCGCTGTGGGTTAAACCACAGAGTCTAGGGCTTGCCGATCAGAAGGTCGGTGGTTCAGATCCCCGCCACGGGGCAAGCTCCCGTTGTTTGGTCCCTGCTCCTGCCAACCTAGCAGTTCGAAAGCACATCAAAGTGCAAGTAAATAAATAGGTACCGCTCCGGCGGGAAGGTAAACAGTGTTTCCGTGCGCTGCTCTGGTTTGCCAGAAGTGGCTTGGTCATGCTGGCCACATGACCCGGAAGCTGTATGCCGGCTCCCTCGGCCAACAAAGAGAGATGAGCGCCACAACCCTAGAGTCGGCCACGACTGGACCTAATGGTCAGGGGTCCCTTTACCTTTACCTTACCTCCAAATAGTAGGAATGTAGCTACATGTGAAGGGATTTAAAATGAGCTCTTGGCTGTCATTGGATAGAGGAAAAAGGGGGTAGTAGGTTATCCACTTTCTGCCAATTTAATATACAGAAATCCCCTACCTCCACAAGCTATTCAATCTCCATGACAATTGAGAGAATCCTGACAGCTGCTCTAGTAAATGTATGTACTCTGGAAATGAAATGCTTTGGGGCAGTAGTAGGAGAACTGATCTTCCTTCTTACACTAGCTATTCAATTGAGATCCTGTCCTAAATAGCATCCTCACTTGCCTGAACAAATGGTCAACTTTGCTAATAGCACCAGATATTTACTCAAAATATTGGTTCATAGATGTTTTGCTGTTTCCTTCCCTGTTTGTCTTTATTCTCTGCAATTCTTCATTGCATCTCCTCCTGTCTCTCCCAGCGCAAGTTGTATTCCCCACCCCACCCCTCTGGCAACACTCTGTGCAGCTTTCATGTGGTGGCAACTGGAATGCAGTTTACAATAGACCTGCTCTCTGAAGCAATTTAGATAACAGGATTATTGTAATTTCCATGTTGCAGCCAGCCAACTAAAAAAGCAGAAGACAGCTGGCAAGAGAAAACTGGAGATTCAGAATTTCTTGCACCAGTTTTGAGCATATATCTAAAAAAGCCTGAAAACAGAATTTGGGTATGGATAAAAGGCCTTGAGGGGACACTGAGTTCTTTGGCAAAGAATGAACATGTTTTATTTAGAAAATTATATGTTCTTATCATAACTTATGAAAATGTGGAGTGAGACCCTTCGTTATACATTATACATTTAGTTTACTATATAAATTAAAATGGCTACACCTCCAGGTTTTTATCTAAATTTCACAGAAGCTAAAATGAATAGTAGCTTGTCTCCAAAGAACTCTGGGCAGAGTTCAGCTGCATGTTGGGGTTTTCCATCTATGCATTCCCATTCCATCCTCTTCTGTTGAAAATCTGTCTCTGAAGGTCAAGGAAACCTTTTCACACACTGCTGTTCAGTGCATATGGCTCCTCACCTCAGAGGAGCTAGTAGAAATTGGAGGTCTCTACTTAGCTTAAGGGACGGGGGTGGCGCTGTGGGTTAAACCACAGAGCCTAGGACTTGCCGATCAGAAGGTCGGTGGTTCAAATCCCCGCGACAGGGTGAGCTCCCGTTGCTCGGTCCCTGCTCCTGCCAACCTAGTAGTTCGAAAGCACGTCAAAGTGCAAGTAGATAAATAGGTACCGCTCCGGCGGGAAGGTAAACGGTGTTTCTGTGCGCTGCTGTGGTTCACCAGAAGCGGCTTAGTCATGCTGGCCACATGACCCGGAAGCTGTACGCCGGCTCCCTTGGCCAATAAAGCGAGATGAGCACCGCAACCCCAGAGTCGGCCACGACTGGACCTAATGGTCAGGGGTCCCTTTACCTTTACTTAGTTGAGGAGAAGCACCTACTGCTTACCCTAGGATCTCTTTTGAGCAAAACCATTATGTTCTTATTTGTGGGTTCTATTCAATGCTTGAATTACTGAGAGTAGACCCACTGAGGTTAGTAGCCATAACTAACTTAAGTCCATTAATTTAAGTGGATCTACTCTGATGCAGGTGGTACTGTGGTCTAAACCACCGAGCCTCTTGGGCTTGCCGATCAGACGGGTGGCGGTTCGAATCCCTGAAATGGGATGAGCTCCTGTTGGTCTGTCCCAGCTTCTGCCAACCTAGCAGTTTGAAAGCATGCCAGTGCAAGTAGATAAATAGGTACCACTGTGGCAGGAAGATAAATGGCGTTTCCGTGTGCTTTAGCTTCCATGACGGTGTTCTGTTGCGCCAGAGGCGGTTTAGTCATGCTGGCCACATGACCCAGAAAGCTGTCTATGGACAAATGCCAGCTCCCTTGGCCTGAAGCGAGATGAGCGCCGCAACCCCATAGTCGCCTTTGACTGGACTTAACAGTCTAAGGGTCCTTTACCTTTTTGCCTTTTACTTTGAGTAGAATGTAGTTGGATACAAACCTATAGTTTGTTTAAAAATAAATAAATCTTAAGCTAGGAGAGCAAGAGGACACTTGCTTAGCTGAATAAGCTAAAACTAGTTGTGTATTCAAACAAAAACTCATCTGTTAGCACTGGCTTTAAAAAAAACAAAACCCGACTTACTAAAATACAGGCTTAGAACTTAAGCTTTATGGTCCTATATGAAGGATTTGTTTTATCATGCATGCATGGGAAAACAAATTAATAAACCTTTAGTTATGCTAGAGCAACAATCCTCTGTTTCCGATTTTGCTGGAGTTTGCTAGCTCTAATTGAAAGATTTAGAACTTCATAATTTAGACAAGCCTGTTTCCTGTCGGATTTTTTAATCAGTTTTGGCTGCAACCCGTCAGTTCCAATTATCAGCCCCTCATTTAATTATAGAACTAAGCCTGCTAAGAATCTGTCAAATTCTCATTTATGAACTCTTATTTTCTTTTATTTCCCTCTTTTTGTGCTTACATAACTTGAAAAAATGGATGAATGCTAACACTCTACAGATTTGTGCTTCCAAGAGGAAACTGGCTGAGCATTTGAGTTTTGTACAGAGAAGAGCTTAACTGAGAATATTACTTCTTGTGTTCGGAATAGCACATAGCATAATCAGCTTTGGAGTGTTTTTTTTAAAGGTCCTTTTTAAAGGACCTGAATGGTCAGGGAAGAAGGGGTGGACTGCTAAAGGCAGATGAGAGATTGTTTGGGAGTACATGCAGTTTGTTGGTAGAGCACCTGATTTTCATGCAGAAAGTCTTTTGTCTAGTCCCTGGCATGTACAGGTAGAGCCAGGTAAGATCCTTGCCCCCAAACCCTGAAGACCCACTGCAAGTCAGTGTGGATAACACTCAGCTAGAAAGACCCAACCGTCTAACAGCTCTTTGTGTTGCTATAAGTGTGAGAACAAGGAACAAGCTCTTGAGCTAATCTGGATCAGTTGAAGCTTTTTGAGTGGAAAGAGAGAGAGAATATTGCCACAAGCTAGGATTGGAAATCTCCCCTACTTACCCATCCTTGTACAGTTATTCATGCCAGCCTTGGTCTTTGCTGGGAGGTAAAGGCTAGCCCTGGGCTGAGGATTTAGTCACACAGACAAGGGGCTCATTTCTAGGCATATGTCCATGCTTTAAAACTCTTTTATTGAAGAAGAACAGGATATTTCAATGCCATCATCATCACAGAGGTGTCTGTGGAGGGGATATATTGATTGAAAATGTCTAGCCAACCAGATCAGTAATTGGGTTCCTATTGAGGATATTAGATGAGCCAACATGACAGTGATGTGGGATTCAGGATTGGAGTGATCGTTCTGTGATATCAGGGCAGTGGACAAAGCTGTATTGTGACTTGTGAATATATGTTTTAATATATCTCTTTTTAAGCTCTGTGTCCAAGCACTTCTTTTTCTTTTGCTGCAGTGCTTTCCTCACGAAAACCTGCTCTTTGCCGCTGAATTGGAGCAAACAGCAATCCACAGAATTGCTGTTTGTTCCGATTCAGTGTTAAAGAGCAGGTTTTCTTGAGGAAAGCAGAGCCAGGGGGGACGCACTCTGGCATAGAGCTTGAAAGCATGGACCTGTAGCTAAAAAGCTCATGGCAAGAGGTAAGCGTGGATGGGCTCCTATGCATCTCATTGACTGGAAAAGGAGCATGAAAATTGGGCCGTAGGTCTGAGGCTAATATTTGTGGCATTTTTGTCAAACTCTTTAGACAGCCAGATTCTGAAATCTGGAGGGAGCTGACTCGTCCAAGGGGCGAGAAAAGGGCTTTTTATCCAAAGCCAGCAGGGCTCGAGAACGCACCTTTCCCATGCATGACATCATCAAGCTTGCACAGCGACAGAAAAAGGACCCAACCTCTGGCTGAAAAGGAATCTATCCTCAAAAAGGATATTGCAGAGCTGAAAAAGGTTTAGAAAGGTTTAGAAAAATGGCAATATATTCAGGGGGGTGGAGCAGTTCACTCCCCTGTGATGGAGGAAAAGTTTATCTCTCTCGCTCATAGTACTAGAACTTGGGGACATCCAATAAACTTGGGGGCATCCAATGAAGCTGTATATTTGGGACAGATAGAAAATTCTTTCTTCACACAGCACATGGCTAAACTGCTCCCACAAGAGGTGGTGATGGCCACTAACTTGAATGGCATTAAAAGGGAATTATGGCCAATAAGGCTATTAGTTGAAGGCAGCATCCGTCTGTATACCAGTCACTGGGAATCACACTCAGGAGCATTCTTGTCCTCAGGTTGTGCTTTCAGGCATCTGGTTGGTCACTGTGAGAACAGGATGCTGGACTTAGATGTGCCTTTGGCCTGAACCTGCAGGGATGCTCTGGCGTTCTTATGGTTATTTGCTCTCCATTGACTTCCGTTATCTTATGAAGGATCTTTCATCTAGCATCACAACCCCTTCTGCTAAAAGAAGGGCTGTGGCTTCAACAGCAGTAAGGCAGGCAGAAATGCAGCAGGTACCGTATAAAGTTATCGTCACACTCATAGAATCCCAAACTCCCAGTGTGGCTGGAGAAACCTAGCCAGATGGGCGGGTTATAAATAATAAAGTTGTTGCTGTTATAAATAATAAAGTTGTTGTAATAAATAATAAAACTGCTGTTGTTATTGTTGTTACATTGTTCAAAGATGAACGAATTGTTTCCATATTTTGAGAATGTTGGTGGCAGTCCTGATGTTCGTTCATCTCCATGCATTAGCAGAGTTTATTATGGCATAATACTGGTTTTTAGTTGTACAGTGGTACCTTGGGTTACATACGCTTCAGGTTACATATGCTTGTGGTTACGGACTCCACTAACCCAGAAATAGTACCTCAATTTAAGAACGTTGCTTCAGGATGAGAACAGAAATCGTGGTGCGGCAGCAGCAGGAGGCCCCATTAGCTAAGGTGGTAAATTACCAAGGAAGCTATAGTGTATGGAATGAACAGTCTCTCTCTCCCCCCTCCCCCCCCCCCGCTTTTAATTATTGCTTATTTGGTTTTGTGTTCGCTAGGAAACTGCCATTTGGCAACAAATCTACTAAAATCGACAGGAAAATGTCTCGTTTCAGATAGTTGCACATTTCTTGGGACAGCGGCAGTTCTTATTAGCAGGGGGTCAGATTTGTAGACTCTATATAAGCTTTCTTTGGTCGCATTGTAAAGCATTGTCCCCGATTCCTTTCTCCATTCTAACTCGGCGATTCAAAATGTTTCTCAAGTGTGCAGCCCCCAAAAAGTGGAAAGCATTTGATGGCAAAGTTACCGAGATGGATACGCAGTTCACGCTGCGGGCCAGGGAGCTGCTCGAAATCTACCGCAGCATTAGTATGAAAGACCTTCCGCAGGATGAACGGCTGGACGTGCTGCTAACGCTGAAGCACACGGTGAAGGTATCTCTCTCTCTCAAGCTTTTAAAGAAGCCCCACTGAGATCACACACAGTACACTGTCAATTACGGACGGTTTGCAAGGGCTTAAGGGGCCCCTGCTTTCATCTTTCGGCACCAGGGTGCCCACTATATACCGATACTTTTACATTAGCTAAGAAGTGTAAAACCGAAGTCCTAAGCACACTTGAACATAGCGGGACATCTGAATAAACCTGTATAGGAGGATTTATTTGCTGCATTAATATATCCCCTTTTTGCCAAGGCAGTTTACGGTTCAAAATATGCCTGAGCTCAATCCCAAACCCAAACAGCCAGGAAGGAAAATCCCTTTGATTTCAGGAAGCATCGGAGCCAAACTGTACCACACACTGTTCAGCTATTTGCAAGTAAATATCGCATGTCTGTCCAATTTGCATTAAGAGCCTGGTGTGGTGTAAGGACCTTTAACCTTCTTATTCATGCACACTCTCATAGAGTCATAGAACACAGGTGTGTTAAATAAGTTATATACTGTATTTTTCGCTCTATAAGACGCACCAGACCACAAGACGCACCTAGTTTTTGGAGGAGGAAAACAAGAAAACAAATATTCTGAATCTCAGAAGCCAGAACAGCAAGAGGGATCGCTGCGCAGTGAAAGCAGCAATCCCTCTTGCTGTTCTGGCTTCTGGGACAGCTGCGCAGCCTGCATTCGCTCCATAAGACGCACACACATTTCCCCTTACTTTTTAGGAGGGGAAAAGTGAGTCTTATAGAGCAAAAAATACGCTAATTGTAGAGTTGGCAGGGACCACAAGCGCCATCTAGTCCAACCCTCTGCAATGCAGGAATCTTTCGCCCAACATGGGGCTCGAACCCACAACCCTGAAATTAAGAGTCTCGTGCTCTATCAACTGAGCCATCCCAGAGCTAGCAAGCACACACACACATGCACTCTCACAAACACACACATACACTGTAGTACCAGTCTGGTCTGGGCAGGACTGTGCTTGATACTGCATTGGTGGGAAAGAGCTCTTATTCGCTCCAGTCAGTGAACACTTTCTATATATAAACATAGCATAAAATTGATCTGGACAGACAGTTATTTAAAGACAGCGAGATAGGTGTGTGGATACACGATTCCCATTTCCCAAAAAGCTAAGCTTTAAGAAGCCTTGGAGCATTTGCTCTCTCATAATTGACAGGCAATCGGTGTAAGGAATTAAGAAATGAGGTGCATGTGATTTGCTAAACATCTTGCTTGCCTTTGCAGGAACATGACTCTAAACTCACACATGAGATAGTGGAATTGATTGACAGAGAAGCAGACCTCATGATGAGGGGAGTGAAGGAATGTAACTTAGACGGGCTCAGACAAAGAATATGTACATTATTTCTTCAGTATATCAAAACACCACTTTTTAATCCAGAGGTTGCTCGACATCTCAAGGTATTTTGTTCCTTTTCTTCTCTGTTACAGTTGTTCCTTGGCATGCAACTAAGTAAAACTACTTGCTAAAGAGTCCATAGTCTACCCAGAGGCAGTTGAATTTCTGCATAATGGAGAGAGGAATGGTTTCTTTTTCCTTATTCAATTATTCAACTGAAGACGTTTTGAGAAGGCTGTGCTGTGTGTATGAATGAAACCCAGGTATCGCTTCTAAACAGCAGGACAAAGGATGCTAACTTGCCCCTAGTTAATAGGAAGAGATCAACATGGAAAGCAGTAAAACAAACTGATAACAGTGGCTAAGAGTATGAGCTGGGAAGTCAAGCTCAAGTTGCACTTTAGACACATAGTCATTAAATTGCCTTAGTCAAGTCATTATTTTCGCAGTCTCTGTCTTCCATTTATCATATGAGGATAATCTGCCAAGGCTGTATGGTTCAAGCATGTTGAGCTATAAATGTTAGTGTTGCCATTGTTACTGAGCTTGAACTTATTGCGTTCCATGAAAAGGTAAGATGAACATGATTACAAAATTCAAGGTGCCTTGCTGAAATCATTCAGATGGCACTCATATTTATATGTCAATTTCATGGAGATGTCACCATTCTCTGGTGATTATGACATCTGTCAGAAGAACAAGCAACTTTCTGCTGATACAAGCAGATTGGTTTTAGGCCAGAGGCATTTTCCCCCAGCCAGCATCATGAAACTAGAATGGAGAAATGTTGAACAGGGTTATTGGCTACAGCTTTATTTCTCCCCCAAAATTTGGGCTTCTGAGTCATTCCATCTGAAGACCAAGGCTATAGGATTTGGATTTAATGTTTGGATTTAATACACCTTGGCAGGAATGCCAGTCTCAGAAATAACATTTAAAGCAGTTTTAAGAACATTAGTGGCAACCAGACAAACCAAACTAATTACTTACTTAGTATGCTGGAAGAGCTGCTCATTTGGCACTGAAAATGCCAGACAGGTTTGAGTGCATGAAACCACATTGAAAAGAAATGGGTGCTTCTCTTCTTATTTAACTTTATTGCACAAAACACACATGAGAATAGCGTTCTAACCATCTGATAATTTGTGTGTTTTTAAAACTGTTTAAAATAAAGTATTTTAAAGTGTTTCTGTCAAAGCAACTGAATGCTAGGTGGAGGGTGGGTTTTATCAGCTTTGCAGCTGATATTCTCTGTTTTGTAAAAGGTTGAAGGCACTGAAAGTGAAAGGGCACACATATAAAACTGAAAAATGAAAAATATTTCCTCAAAACAAACACTTGTTGTTATTGGCAAATATAGAGAATAACTAAAATGTGCACTTACTGCTTCTTCAAAATCGTTATGGCAATTAAAAGGAGATCATTCTATATAATTTTTGTAGTAGGTTGCATTGACAATAATGGAATAAAGAGATAAAAATAAAATTAATGACTAAACAATGGATTCTGAAGCCTTTAGTGTTTCCGCCTTCATCTCTTGCTCTGCATCATCTCAAAAACACAACCATAGTAGTCCATATGGACAATTTCATTCTTCTCAAAGTGTTTTTATATAATTTAGCAGAATATTTAGCCCTTTAAACCCATCCTCGCATATCAAACTTCAAAAATATGTTCATAATCACTCGGTTTACTGTATATAATGGGGAAACAGATTGCGTTTGACAGGCCGCATGCTGTGCTGCAGCAGAATTGTTTTGTAGATATATATTTCTTCAATTTCAAAGGTTTCTATGCATACAGTTGTCAGCGACTACTGTACTTTGGGACAAGATCTGTGGGCCAGGCTAATGACTGAATGTGGAAAATACTGTTATCGTTCATTAGCTAATCTGTTTTCATTGCAGGTTCCACCTGATCCAATGAGGCTTTACCACAACATCCACTTTTGCCTTGGTTGCAAAAGGTACCTGCCCTCTACGGATTTTGCCATATCTACTAGTTCACACACTGTTGGCCGTTGTCATCTGTGCTGCAAGCTGGATAATGAGGCTCGCCAGAGGGAAGCCTTCTTGAAATACAAACGTATGCTCCGAAATCTCCGAGAATCAGAATTGAATTATAAGGACGGTGCTAAGATTGCCTTCATAATACAGGTATGCAGAGGACAGAGAATAGTGATGTTAAAGATAATATTTTCAGACAGCGCAAAATGGAACGGAGTTTTATATTGTGCCTGCTGTAAGTAGTGGCAGAGCACAGAGGCTTTTACATTACACAAAACTTTCCTTTTCGTTTTGTTTCTTGCCTTGATGATAAATCAATTCCTGCCAGTGGCCCGTTTGCAGTTCCCAACCCTTTTGTGACACCAGTCGTGCTATTTCTGCTTCACATAAAGGCTTGCCTTTGCTTCCACACGTGGGCGTGCTACCAAATCCAAGTCTAAACCCAATCAGAGTAGACAGAGATGAACATTTGTGGAAATCTTGAGTCATGGAGATTTTGTATGGTGTGTGTGTGTTTGTGTTTTGTTTCCAGCGGCATTTTGGAGAAAAATACTCATCAAATATGATCTTACTTTGCTACTTTAAGAACGTGAAAGACAACTTAGCAGCACATAAAATTGTATTGTTCTATGTAGTCCTAGAACAGGGATTTTTTGGGTGAGGACATGTCATGCTCCTTCTGGGGCAGTTTGCCCACCTTTGGTCCTCACCCTGCACTCAGCTCTCACCTGCGGCTCCTAGAAACATCAGCCACACCCCAAGAAACAGCTTTGACTGGCCAGCTGAACCAGGTGAGGGTAGCCAATGGGTCTCAAACTGTGAGTTAGGGACTTCCTCTACATGCAAAGACAGATTCAGGTGGATTGACTGGACAAGACCAAGAGTGGGTCCAACAGTCAAGAAGGCGGTTTCTGCACGTGATTTAGAGGGAAGTGGGGGGCAGATGGGACTTGTCAACTTGGGAAGGTAGCCCATCTAGGAGAAGGAAAACACTGACCCTAAACCTCCGCTGCCTTGTGGGATATCTTTGGGAGAAATCTGGAGAAGAGTCCCGTAGATGATTGGATGGCACCTTGTATGCCTCCTTCCGGCGACTCCTACAGCCAAGCTTGTGTCAAGCATATTGCTCTGCTTTCCTTTGGCGGGGGTGGGGGTGGGGTGGGGGTCTTGTCGTCTGGGCAGCCCAGAACCTCCATATATGCTTCCCGGGCTTGTGTCCCAGGGAGGTCACTTTGGTGGTGCTGGCACAGCAGTTTGACTTCACCTCTCGAGACAGACGGATGCCAGCAACAACAGTTCTGAAATAAAACAGCATAACTGCTGTTGTTTTATTAAAACAATACAGGTATTCTGGGAGAGTATACATGCAGAACTGCAAAAAATGCTAAAGATCTCCTTCAATAAAAAACCAGAGGCCTACCTCCTGGGAATAACAGATTTGGATATTCCACAAAAGAGGAAGGGTATCTTTTTATATGCGACGGCGGCAGCAAGAGTTTTGATTGCAGCAAAATGGAAGAGTAATGAAATCCCCTCTATACAAGATTGGATCCAAAAGCTGACAGAATATGCCAAATTAGATGGTTTATCAGAAAAGATAAAGAATAAATCAAAACAGGAATTTGTTTCTAAATGGGAGGTTTTTAAAGAATATCTGAAAAATAAATATAGCAGTTTAAATTCTGTTGCAGCATTCGAGGAACTTCAGTAATAGTTGCTAGCTAGATAGAAGAAATTAGATTTATTGAGAATAAGTTTAATTATGAAAATGTGTATTGGCAATAAGTAATATGAATTTGAAATATGGAATAGATGGGAAGTTGGGTCTTTAGGGTTAAGACCAATAGATGTTTTATTGTTTGCCAAGAAAATTATGTGTCTATGGTTATTTTTGTAATTTGTGTGTAATTTTGTATATGTGTTTCTTTGTGTGTGTTTTTGTTGTTGTATAAATAAAGATAAAAATATTAAAAACAAAAACACAATAGCTACAAATATAGGGTTGTGTTCAGTTGTATCCCTTACCTTACAGAATATCCTTTTTTTCCAGTGAAGGCTTCCATGCATGGAAGGGAGAGGTCATTTTTTTTTTTTTTACAAATTCCTCCTTTCTCTTGCAGCTCCCCATGCCATGTCCCATTCTGATCCAAAGGGTCCCTCGACCCTCTGGAGCAGATTTTGGATGGGTCGGGGCAGCAGGGGGATGGATAACTCCTCCCCCACTTCCAGAAGCATCAGCTGGACCAAAGAGCCTTCCATGAGCAGAGGGACACAATCAGATGCAATCTAGTGCCACTGTTGGAATTTGAGCTGCATCCTGCGTTACCTAAATATGATGTTCTACCTAATCTAGTATGATACAGTCGTACCTTGGCTTCCAAACGCCTTGCGAGTCAAATGTTTTGGCTCCCGAACACTGCAAACCCGGAAGTTCTTTGGAACCTGAAGGTCTCATGCGGCTTCCACAGCTTCCAATTGGCTGCAGGAGCTTCCTGCAGCCAATCAGAAGCTGCACCTTGGTTTCCGAACGTTTTGGAAGTCGAACGGACTTCCAGAATGGATTCCGCTCAACTTCCGAGGTACCACTGTATTTTGTCTGCATCACCCACTCAGAGGAACAGTGAACAGTAAGCAAGGGAAGGGGGTTTGTAGAAGTGGGTGAGACATGCTTCACTTTGCCTGTGCTACTTCTTACTCTGCTGCTGCCAAAACCTGCCTCTCATCTCTGACAAGCTGCTCAGTTCCTCTGCCATGCCACACTCAGCTGCTGTCTGAGAGTGAAACTTGTTTGCACAGGCACTGACAGAACTAGTTAAGTTTCCTATCACCCCAAACCTTTATTGTGGTGGCACCTACATTTTGGAGCAGCCTCCCAGTACATATCAGGCTCGTCTTTTAGGTTTCCTTTTACAACAAGCCTTTTCAGTGAAGATTTTTATCCCAGTCCTCATCTGTATTGGACTTGATTTTTGTTTTGATATATGTTTTTATGGTTAAATTGCTTGGGTACGTTTTACAGGAAGCAGATTCATAAATGAAATAAAAAATTAAAAAGCATTTCAGCATAATCTGCAAGAGAGCATGTTTCTTAAGATGAATTTTTAATTTACACCCAAGTTTTCAGTTTCTCCACTTCAGGCCTCAGGAGAAAAATGAGGGAAAAGGGAGGGATTCTGATACCCCCCCCCCCTTTGCCTTCACATCTCTAGGCTCTCTTTGCATTAGTACCATATTACCAGGCCAATATGAGGTTTTCCCTTCCTTTCTGCATCCCCCTTTCTTGTTCTCTTATTATCTCAGTTTTACTTGGCAATTCTGGATCCCAAAACCACTGAGGCCTGCTTTACACAATGCAGCAGAATCTACGGAACATTATAAGACTGAGCGTCAATGGCACTTTTTTTTTTAATGCTTCTACTGTACGGGGGTACTGTAAGGGACGCGGGTGGTGCTGTGGGTTAAACCACAGAGCCTAGGATTTGCTGATCAGAAGGTTGCCGGTTCGAATCCCCGTGACGGGGTGAACTCCCGTTGCTCGGTCCCTGCTCCTGCCAACCTAGCAGTTCGAAAGCACGTCAAAGTGCAAGTAGATAAATAGGTACCGCTCCGGCGGGAAGGTAAACGGCGTTTCCGTGCGCTGCTGTGGTTCGTCAGAAGCGGCTTAGTCATGCTGGCTACATGACCCGGAAGCTGTACGCCAGCTCCCTCAGCCAGTAAAGCGAGATGAGCGCCGCAACCCCAGAGTCAGTCATGACTGGACCTAATAGTCCCTTTACCTTTACCTTACTGTACGGGAGAGGGGGGGAACACCTTCCAGTAAGAAATCTGGTATGTCAGAGAGTTACATTGCAGGCTAGGTTGCTCTCTTTGTGTTAGTTTTCTCCTTGCAGGAAGTTTCACATAGGGAAACATACAAAAACATGATCTTCCACCTGGAGCATTGAATTGGTTCAGTCCACTCTGCCAGCCCAGGTTTCTGCCACCTTTTTCTGCCACATGGGTAGACTGGGCTTCATTCATTGGCTCTTCCCCACTGCTTTGACCACCCCACTTGTTGCTGACAGCCAATAAACAGGCTATCATTTTCATTCTGCAAAGTCCCAGTGAGGTTATTCTTAAGCCATGATGCGCAGAGGTCAGGCAACTCAAGGAGAATGTTATAGAGATGAAAATATTAGCAACAGCTCACATTCTAGATTTTGTTTTAGTGAGAAGGATATGTCCCTTGATTTGCTTGGATTAGATTTCATCTTGCTCTTACCTAGTTGTCATTTTGTTTAGAACTCGGGAGTGATTTCTTTTAATTGGCACAGATTTAAAAATAGACTGCTATCCTAAGTTTATAAAGAATTATTCAGTCCCTGATCTGTGCTCTGTGTATAACGGAAGGGATTTTATTCTATGGACTGTTATATACTGCCTTACAATGCTGGTTGCAAAAAATACTTATTATTATGATTATTAGATTTTTCTAGCGATATTCTTTTATTTAGTCATGGATGTTTCCTCCCATCTTCCACGACAGTTATTACATTCACTGCTAGCACTGCTGTGACGCTTGTCATACAGATACAGAACTATTTTTGTTAATATTTAGGTTTTCATGGGAAAAATACTCCCTCGCCGCCCTCCAAAAACCCCCAGATTGCCCAGTGAACCTGGAGGTTTTTGTTCTCTGCCTAGCCCACTCTCTTGAGTTGTTTGGACGCATTTGTTCTATAAGCACCTTACTGCAGTGGCCTTTTTTCAATCTTTCTCACATCATTCTCTAACCATTTACGTCAGGTTTTTGCTCTCATCGTTTTAGTTTATGCTATAAGGAAATAATTCAGCGTCACACTAACGCTGAATGGGCAAACGTTCCATCTGGGCAAGCGTTTTGATTCCCCCCCTGCCCTGTTTTGGTGTTCTAAGGGTTCTCCTGACCCCATTCCCTGAGCCCATTTCAGAAGGGCATGGGCTGAGATGGGGAAACCCCATTACCCAGGCCACAGAACTTATTAGATAATAGAATCATTGTTGTTGTTGCTGTTTAGTCGTTTAGTCGTGTCCAACTCTTCGTGACCCCATGGACCAGAGCACGCCAGGCACTCCTGTCTTCCACTGCCTCCCGCAGTTTGCTCAAACTCATGCTGGTAGCTTTGAGAACACTGTCCAACCATCTCGTCCTCTGTCGTCGCCTTCTCCTTGTGCCCTCCATCTTTCCCAACATCAGGGTCTTTTCCAGGGAGCCTTCTCATGAGGTGGCCAAAGTATTGGAGCCTCAGCTTCATCATAGATTCACAGAATTGTAGAGTTGGAAGGGACCCCCCAGCGTTATCCAGTCCAACCCCCTGCAATGCAGGAATCTTAGCTAAAGCATCCATGACAGATGGCCATCGAATCTCTGCTTAAAAACCTCCAAAGAAGGAGAGTCCACAACCTTGCTAGGCAGACTATTCCACTGTTGAACACCTCTTACTGTCGGAAAGTTTTTCCTGATGTTTAGATGAATTGCCCTCTGTAATTTTAAACAAGTGTGCAAGTGATTTTGGCAGACATTTCCTGATTGATCATGGTGGATTTCCAAACATTTATGGCAGAGCATCTTCCTTTCCAGAATCATCCAGTATATAAACGACCTTTATTATTTTGTTGCACAAATATGCAATTTCACTTATTAAGTCACCAGCCTTTGGCAAATCCAACTTGAACATCCAGGCTTTCACATGTTTGGAGCACAGAGTACCTTGATTTATTTCATTCACCAACATATTGCTATAGCTTTGAATTTAATTATGTGCATATAGTTGAAGGCTTGACAATGTGGGTTGTTAATTCTTTTTAAAAAGCATGGACTTGGTGTGGGGCAAGCTGTAAGAAAAAGTTCTGACAGCAAGTTAATAGTTAAGCAAGCTGTCAAGAGAGGATACAGAATTTCCATCTGCAGAGGGATCCAAAATTAAGCTTTTAGAAACTTGCATTTTAGACATGCATGTCTTAGAATAATAGAAACTGTGCCTTATTTATTCAAATAAGAGTCTAAATGCTATTTGAATGTGGCAGTTTTGTAGTGAGCTTTATTTCTTCTTTCCCCCTCCTTACCCTCCTTTTTCCTTTCCTTGCTTTTCCATTACAGCTGCAAGACCTGCGCTATATGGTTGAAAATTTCTGGGGTTCTCAGTCAGCTATCAGTGCCTGGGGTGATCTGCATGATCTTGTCATGGTCAGGTGGAATAAATACCAAGAATGGTCTCCCTGGAACACTCTTCTTATCAAAAAGAGCGAGGCAGAGGCTCACCTCAGACTGAAGGATCTCGAAAAGGTATAGTTAATGTTAAAATTCAAAATATGCTCTGTTATACTGACTAAATTCTGTACTCATTGCACCTCTGCAGACTAGTGAAATGGAAATAGACTTCATGAGGGTTCAGTATTCCTTAGTTTTTGGCTGGCTTTCCCATTCTTCTGATGTAGAGATTGAGAACCTCAGGCCTGGGGGTCAAATCCAGGCCTCACTGTCTGGCTCTTGAGATGCCCCAAGCCTCACACCCTGTGGTAAAATTTGTATTCATTGTTTCCACCCAAGCTGAAAAAGGTCCCCTTAATTCTAAAGTCTTTGGGGCTGCTTTTAATTGCAAACACTGAGTCATTCCATGTCGCATTAGGGAGTTTTAAAAGAGAATGTTCACCTCTAAATCTAATTTGTAAGATTTTCACATCTGACCATGCCTTACTCATCTCTGTTTAACTCTTGCCACTTCTTGCCCTAGTCATTTCTGATACATTCTTCACCAGGTGTTCTTGACTATATTCTCGTTCAGGGAAGTCGGTTTTTGAAAGGTTTTGTGGTTTTTACTTTACTTACAGTGGAACCCTGGTTCTCGAACTTAATCCATTCCAGGAATCCATTCGATTCCCAAAACCGTTAAAAAACCAAGGCATGATTGGCTGCAGGAGCTTCCTGCACTCAAGCGAAAATCCCGTTGGATGTTCGGCTTCCGAAAAGTGTTTAAAAACCAGAACACCGATTTGCTTGTCAACTAAGCTGTTCGAGAACCAAGGTTCCACTGTACTTAAAAGCCTCTTCCCCTAGTTCAGAGTCCCACAGCAATGTCCAGCACTCATATGCAGCTCTCAATAAGCATGGGCTTCCCATATTGCTGCAGGAAATTTTATTTTTTATTTTATTTTTTTAACGGATATTCACTGACAGTTCAATCCTTTGTATGCCTACTCAAAAACAAGTTCCGTTATGTTGAGTCGGATGTACTTTCTCGTGTGGTGTTTTGAAATTGCAGCTTAAATTAATCATTTCTCAGTATTTTGTAAACACTCTGCACAAGTTGATTTGCAGTCGTTATGAACTTCCATTGTAGGGCTATTCTGTTCAGAAACAAACGAAACAAGATTATTATTGTGCTTTATGACTTATTAAATTCTGGGCTTGTGGGCCTGCAGAACAGACATGTGATCAAAATTATAAGGTTAATTAAAATAGATTTAATTAACCTTATTTTATTTTAGCTTATTTAATAACCTTGGATATTTTTCTTCTTTTCAGGCTTATGAGATGATGTTTATCCATAAGATAAGGCACAAGCATATCCTTGCAAGAAACTATTTCTCCCAGTTTCCAGAGCTGGCAGCAGCTTTGCATAGGGATGACAAGCAGACCAACACTGATGATCTTTTAGTAACAAGGTCTTTAACGGCTGGCCCATCCAAGTAACACTCCAAGGATCTACAAGCTTGGTTCTGCTTGAAGGATATACATACAAGTATTCACATCACTGATTTGTTGTTTGAAGAACCAGTGCAATCTCAAGAGGCAGAAACACTTTTTCTGTCTTTTTCTTAATTGTGCCTTGGCAAGCATGCAACTATGTTAACAAATGGATTCCAAATTATTAATGTTGTGCTGCGTTTATCTCTTTGAAATTTAACTCTGCTTCATATGTAGCCCCATTGGTCTGTACAAAAACCAAGCAAACCCTTTTGTTAAACATTCTTGTTATTCAACAGAAAAGGGCTGCATTATCCTCCTTATGCAACCCCTAGGGGTAGGGAAATATCAGTTGGTTCCTTGATCAGCCTTTGCTTTACTTTACTACCAGTCTTTCAGCTGAAGGAAGCATCACTTTTAAAATCAAAACAGAATTGAGGTAGCCGCAGTGGATGTTAAATCTGCCCTTCAGCTCAAGGCGCAGTGATCAATATTATTAGCAAGCGCACAAATTCTGTCCAAACCACTTCCCCAGCATTAAATACTGATACAAAACAAGTTACTTTTGGGGAAATACTTTTCAAAAACCTCCCTATAAAGAACTATTTCTACGCATTTGGTTAGAGTGAATGAACTACTTTAATTGCACACATAGACCTCCTTGCACCTAGTGGAATTTTGACTGGCTTTCAATGGCTTCATACTATATTACAAACTGTCTTTAAAACTCTCCACATTTTCAGAAGGCAGCATGGAACTGCTGTTCAGGAAACACCAAGCCCAAAGGTACCACCAGAACTGGCTAAGGAGTTTATTTGGAGTTAGGAAGAGGGGCCTTTGCTGTTGTGGCCTGTTTGGTAGCTAACTATTGCTACATCACCTTTACACATAACTAAGTACAAGTAGTTAGTTACATGCTAGTTATTTGGCATACTTTGAGCTGCTGAATCAAAGTGATCAGCATGCAGGTACTAACAGGCTATTAAGGAGCAAACTACAGCTAACTGAACCAAGCCACTTGCAAAGAGGAAACCTGATCGCTAATATCTGCTGCCTGTTGCAGAGCTGTCAAGCAGTACTTTGTGATCTCATTAAACCTCAATATTTATTATGTGAGCTGCGTTTGGGGGCAACTCAAGAGCAACACCCTTTTCAAGTCCACCTCCACACTAAGGAAGACAATAGCACCGTCTTCAATTCTATTCATACAGTTGGCATCAGCTCCTTAATAGCCCCCAGCGCTTGAAGTTTATTCTGGGAGTATTATTATACCGCCCTATACCCGGAGGTCTCAGGGCAGTTCACAGAAAAGATCACAACATATATAATCAGAATAAAAACAACAACCCAATAACACTCCCTCACATGAGTGCACAAATTCTTCTGAACATCAGAGGTGTTCTGTTGAGCTTAAAAGTTTTTTTGACATCTACTTGGGAGTCATCATGAACCTTTTGGTCAGTCACAGAACAAGGACTTCAAAAATCCTGGCTGTCAGCTTTTGTATACTATTTATACTGAACTGCTAATTGGGGTGATTCCTGCCTGATGTATTCAGAGAAACATCTGGCTTGGCAATGCACAAGTGGAAAGCTGTGTTTGTTTATGCAAAATCAAACCAAAGTCAGTCTTCCGTTGGCATTCAGACCCAATGAAGGCACAGGAGAATACAAAGAACCAAGGTTTCAATGTGTCTTATATATTGCTTTTTAAAATTTGGCTCACTGAAATGAAATAATCTCTGAAAAGAGTAAAGTAAGTGCCAGTTCAGCACATTTACTATAGCTCGGATGACCACCACTGCAAATACTTGATAACTGCCACAGAAAACAATTAAGTTATATACATAGTATCTTTTCCTATCTCATTGATTGAACAAAATTTATTCACGCTATTCATTCATATTGCATAAGAAAGTGCAATTGAGCCTATCTTTCCCCCTAAAAGATCTTGACTTAGAAATTTATGCAAAATAGTAGTTAACATTAGTTAAATTTGGCTAAATTAAATATTTATTTAAAAAAGCAAGGCTGTACCTATTGCAAGATACTACAATGGGCCACGGTGCGTTGCTGTAGAAGTATCCATGTTGACTGTCAGCAAGCTACGGTTTTGAGGCACAACACATGCACATAACAAACACGAATGTTGTTGTCAAAATATACTTTGCAAGAGTTGTTGGTTTCTGCTTGAGATTCTTCCATTTTTGTTCCAGACCTGTTCCCCTGCTTTGGTGTACAGCAGGGGTCAGCAAACCTTTTCAGCAGGGGCCGGTCCACTGTCCCTCAGACCTTGTGGGGGGCCGGACTGTACTTTTGGGGGGAAATGAACGAATTCCTGTGCCCCACAAATAACCCAGAGATGCATTTTAAATAAAAGCACACATTCTACTCATGTAAAAACACGCTGATTCCCAGACTGTCCACGAGCCAGATTGAGAAGGCGAATGAACTGGATCCGGCCTCCGGGCCTTAGTTTGCCTACCCATGGTGTACAGCAATGTAACCCATTTCCAGTCAAATCATTTGTCACAATCAAATCTTAAGTCTCGTTCAGAGAGGGAAAGGGGTAATATCCAGTTATCGTGGAAGGAAGTACTGCATATTTGCAATGTCAGAAGAGTTGTTTTCAACAGCAGAGTGGGCAAGGACAGGATTTCACACTTTCATCAATTTTCCGCAAGCAAGATTTGTGTGCACACCGTCAGCGTGGATTTGTGTGCATGTTTGAGCTCTTTTGAAATGACTGAATGTGTCTTTTGATGTAAATAAGGTAAAGGTAAAGGGACCCCTGACCATTAGGTCCAGTCGTGACCGACTCTGGGGTTGCGGCGCTCATCTCGCTTTATTGGCCGAGGGAGCCGGCCGGCGTTTGTCCACAGACAGCTTCCGAGTCATGTGGCCAGCATGACCAAGCCGCTTCTGGCGAACCAGAGCAGCGCACAGAAACGCCGTTTACCTTCCCACAGGAGCGGTACCTATTTATCTACTTGTACTTTGACGTGCTTTTGAACTGCTAGGTTGGCAGGAGCAGGGACTGAGCAACGGGAGCTCACCCCGTCGTGGGGATTCGAACCGCCGACCTTCTGATCTGCAAGTCCTAGGCTCTGGTTTAACCCACAGCGCCACCCGCGTCCCTTTGATGTAAATGGGGATGTACAGTTTCTAGGCGCACCTGCTAAGGCATAGCAATTGCTCACAGCAAAGGTCTATGGAGGTGCTTCACTTTACTGAAAGAGTTGGAGTCGGACTGAAATACTCCCAGCATCCAGTCTCATCAAATCTTAGGCTGAGTAAGGAAATAAAACCAGCTGTGAAGTAAATATATAGGACAGAACGTGGCTGCACTTTGATGATCAAATGTTCAACATAGAACACAGCATTTGGCCCTAAGAGGAGCACTAAATGGGCCACAGTTCCAGCTACATGGTTTTTACAATAGCCTTTTAGCCTAAAATACAGTTTAGGATATATCTTAGCCGGTGAGATTAATCTGAAGCATGCATGATTGTTGCTAATTGAAAACTTGGGAAGGCTTTTAATTGAGGATTTATAATTGAAGACTTATAATTAATGAACTTACCCCGACGAGTAAGAAGGAAGATACCTTTTTAAGTACAGGATTCCTATAGTGTTAATATTATGCTAATTGGGTCACACTGCAATCCTATTGAAATTAGCTGGATAGGTCAGGCATGTCAAATTTAAATGATCTCAGTGGGACTAAAGCATAGTTAAGTTATTCTGGATCCATTTCACCATTAAAAAATTATATATAAAAAAAACCTTAAAATTTATCTAAAGTGACTCTCTAAATCAAATATGCACTTACTTTCATTTTGCCATAAAAGCTGATTTCTTCATCAAAGAGCCTGCATTTTTTGTTGCACAGCATCTCCAAAATGCCTCTTCAGAAATGCAGTTAGCAAATACCCATAAATTGTCTCTTTTACAGCAGTACCACTTTTATCCAAGTTTAGATCTCTAAATTTATCATTGTACCACACGAATATGGTGTTGACATGTGTTCGCAGTCAAAATAATTTACATCAGGAAGTAAACACTTATACAGCTGGAGAATATAATTCAATATGCAGGAAGGATATCTGTAAAAGAACTGAAGACCAAATAATTCTGAACATCCTCACCTATTACCTGCCTTGTGTACCACAGTGAAAGGTCGTGATTAGCGCTGTCAACTACTGGAAGACAAAAATCTGGTACCTGGGCAGGGCCCTAAAGGTCAAAACTAGAGGTTAAGGAGCAGATAAAATCATCATTAGCAAAAGATTCCTATGGAAGAGGAGAAAGTAATCATGGTAGAATTGCTGCCACTCCCACTGACACAAATCAGAATCGCAGAAATATGCAGTTGTACCAAAGACAACCAGGTTTTATGACCATTAAACCTTGGAAATACATTTTCCCCAAAAGGTTTCCACAGTTTTTGCCTCTAATGTATGCAGAGGCTGTGAGAATAGCCTTGTGACCTGTAAGCACACATGTTGGGTTTTCTAAAGGGTGAAGATCAACAGTTCTGCTTGGCAGGGGGTTGGACTCGATGGCCCTTGTGGTCTATTCCAACTCTATGATTCTAGTTGCTTCCCTTTCCCCTTCTCCACTTTTAGTCCTCCTGTTCAGGCAGAACCCCTAAAGAGGACCAGAGCAGTCTAGCTCAGTGTTCCCCAACCTTGGGCCTCCAGCTGTTTTTGGACTACAATTCCCATCATCCTTGACCACTGGTCTTGCTAGCAAGGGATGATGGGAGTTGTAGTCCAAAAACAGCTGGAGGCCCAAGGTTGGGGAACACTGGTCTAGCTGTCTAGGGATCCGGTCCAGCAATGGACTCTTAGGGGGCGGTTTTTAGTCACCACTGCACCAATGAGTGGTTTTGCACTACAAATTTAAAGAGAAAAAACAGGATTTAGGAGAGGAAATAAAAGGCACTTGGGCAAAAATTGTGAATATATGAAATGAATTTGGTATGTTGTCTTTGTCCTGTAACTACAAACTACAAGGGAAAGGGGGATTATCCTGAGGCACAGAAATTTTGGAAAACTGCTGCTGTTTAACTGCATTGTTGTACATAGGCTATTGCTGGACATAGAAACAGCTTTATTGGATTGGACTCTCGGATGGTGGCTCAAACAGTAGCAGACAAAATTAAGGTTACCATTAAGGTTATGGATAGTTAAGGTTATCCATAAAGGTTGCCTTTATGGATGTTCTGATACCCATACAGACACGAGATAAGAACTGGCGTCACCCTCCTTCACAAACAATAGGTTACTTAAATCAGTTCTATGTCTTCAGCGGATAAGATCTTGCATTATTGTCTTCTCATCGTCGCCCACAAAGAAGGGTGGTGGTGTACAAATATATGCCATAGTTTCAACTTGCCAACATCCAAAATGTGTGATATGAGCTTTGGAGGATGTGTGAAGGAGAACAAAAGTGAAAGATACAAGAATAAACTAGAAATGAGTTGAGTTTAATGGAATAGGGCTGTGACTTTTGGTTCCAACTCCCACAAGGGCGTCCCTATTTTCGGAGAAATGTTGAGGGGTATGTACTTCAACTAAGAAAACGATTGCTCAGCTGAGCGATTTGTGACTGTGAATGTTAAAAATCCAGCAATGGAGAATTTCTGTGGTGTTCCTCTTTCCCTTGATGGCCCTAAAGGTAAAGGTAAAGGGACCCCTGACCATTAGGTCCAGTCGTGACCGACTCTGGGGTTGCGGCGCTCATCTCACTTTACTGTCCGAAGGAGCCGGCGTACAGCTTCTGGGTCATGTGGCCAGCATGACTAAGCCATTTCTGGCAAACCAGAGCAGCGCACAGAAATGCCATTTACCTTCCCACCTATTTATCTACTTGCACTTTGACGTGCTTTCGAACTGCTAGGTTGGCAGGAGCTGGGCCCGAGCAACGGGAGCTCACCCTGTCGCGGGGATTCGAACCGCCGACCCTCTGATCGGCAAGTCCTCGGCTCTGTGGTTTAACCCACAGCACCACCCGATGGCCCTAAGCACGTGCTTATTTTTCTCAGTAGTTAATCAAGCCTTGCCAATGGCTCCCAGCAAACTCTGCTTAAATTATAGCTGTGGGAAATTCAGACGAGGTAAGCATGAGCCTACTAACTCAAAGCAAACTACTAACTGCTGCCTCCAAAAAATGTATGTGAAGCCGGATAAAATAACACTTTCTCTTGATGTCACCGTGATCTGAAAGTTCACACCCACGTTAGACCTGGTTTGCTTTCTCTTGTTATCATAAAACAATTCCACCTTTGTTGGCTCAAAACAGTCCTGGTGGAAGCCAGAAGCTTCTGTACCCAGCCGTGTCAAAATCTCCCTTCCTTCTTCACCTTCTCCGACTGGCTATAGTTTCCTGTTCAAGCGGCAAGCCACACACAAACCCTGCCGGCATCATGGCAAGATGCAGCGCTGTTTCGTGGATACAACTCATCTGCTTCTCCAGCGTGCTTTGCAAAGGAGTTTTGTCCTTGGATCATGTGCCAATGCTGCTCTGGTCGACACACAGGTGAGACTTTCTGATTAGCCTCAGTACAGTCCATTTTAGTTCGCTGCTCCTTACCTTTAAAAAAGGCCTAAATCCAAAGAGTGGGAAATTGTGGCCCTCTAGATGTTGTGGATTCCAGCCCGCAGCAGCCCCAGCTGGCATGCCCAATGGTCACAGGTGGTAGGAGTTGGGGACTAGCATCATGTAGGGCAGGGGTAGGCAACCAAAGGCCTGGGGGCCAGATGTGGCCCAATCGCCTTCTCAATCTGGCCCGTGGATGGTCCAGGAATCAGCGTGTTTTACATGAGTAGAATGTGTCCTTTTATTTAAAATGCATCTCTGGGTTATTTGTGGGGCATAGGTATTAGTTCATTCCCCCCCCAAAAAAATAGTCTGGGCCCCCACAAGGTCTGAGGGACAGTGGACCGGCCCCCTGCTGAAAAGGGTTGCTGTCCCCTGATGTAGAGGACCATAGGTTCCTTGTTGTTGTTGTTTAGTCCTTTAGTCGTGTCCGACTCTTTGTGACCCTATGGACCAGAGCATGCCAGGCACTCCTGTCTTCCACTGCCTCCCGTAGTTTGGTCAAACTCATGCTGGTAGCTTCGAGAACACTGTCCAACCATCTCGTCCTCTGTCGTCCCCTTCTGCTTGTGCCCTCCATCTTCCCCAACATCAGGGTCCTTTCCAGGGAGTCTTCTCTTCACATGAGGTGGCCAAAGTACTGGAGCCTCAGCTTCAGGATCTGTCCTTCCAGTGAGCACTCGGGGCCGATTTCCTTAAGAATGGAGAGGTTTGATCTTCTTGCAGTCCATGGGACTCTCAAGAGTCTCCTTCAGCAATAGGTTCCTTATCCCTAGCCTAAAGTGTTTTGAGGCCAGGATATTTGAAGGTCTTAAATCCCTTCTTCTGTGCTTCTGCCTACCTTGACCATTCAGATCCTTAGCACTGTTTCATGTCAAAGGTTTGGTTGGTAGGTATGCAGGAGAGGGGCTCTGCAATCATATATAACTGTAGAGCTGGAAGGGACCACAAGGGTCATCTAGTCCAACCCCCTGCGATGCAGGAATATGCATCTGTCCTATACGGGGATCGAACCTGCAACCTTGGCATTATCAGCACCATGCTCTAACCAACTGAGCTATCCCCTGTATGGCATGCAGTCTCTAAGGCTATGCTGAGGGGGAATCTGCTTGTCCCCCCACCTTGTGCTGATGGCCTTATTCTAAGACATTTCTATTATGGCATGTTCGGTTCTTGAGCCCTGATAATTTAGTATCTGTTTTGGCCAGATGGCTGCCCTGCCCCCGCCTCCATTATGATGTGTGTGTTGATTTTAATCTGGCACTACTATTCAGTCATTATATGCACTGGTAAGGCATCAGGTTGGGTAGATATACAGTGGTACCTCAGGTTAAGAACTTAATTCATTCCAGAGGTCCGTTCTTAACCTGAGGTACCACTTTAGCTAATGGGGCCTCCCGCCGCCGCCACCACACGATTTCTGTTCTTATCCTGAAGCAAAGTTCTTAACCCGAGGTACTATTTCTGGGTTAGTGGAGTCTGTAACCTGAAGCGTTTGTAACCCGAGGTACCACTGTGTGTGTGTGTGTGTGTGTGTGTGTGTGTGTGTATATACCGTATTTTTTGCACCATAACACTCACTTTTTTCCTCCTAGAAAGTAAGGGGAAATGTCTGTGCGTGTTATGGAGGGAATGCCTATGGGTGGCATGCCTACGGATTTTCCTCCTATAAAAACTACGTGCGTGTTATGGTCGGGTGCGTGTTATAGAGCGAAAAATACGGTATATATATATACCTGTTCCAGTAACAAGAAGCCGAAAGCACCAGCCTGAAGATGACGAGTGAGACCTCGTCGAAACGTCGCCTAGACACCCCAACTCTTACACGGGAAGACACCCGAAGACACCAAAACCTGCATATATATATATATATATATATATATATATGTTTTCGTAGATTTTCACGGGTACAGGAATGCAGGTTTTGGTGTCCTCGGGTGTCTTCCCGTGTAAAAGTTGGGGTGTCTAGGCGACGTTTCGACGAGGTCTCACTCGTCATCTTCAGGCTGGTGCTTTCGGCTTCTTGTTACTGGAACAGAGCGGGATCTCAGTGTTTGAGTTCCTATAAATACTGTAGAGGGGTGTGGTGTATTGCCTCAAAAGTTCTGGGCAGAGGGGAAGTTCCCAGGCTAGTGTTCTTTCCATCCAGTAACCAAACCATAGTGGCAACTCCGGATGCTGCACCCCCCTGCAATCCCTACACAGATCTGGCTGGCACAGGGCACAAAACCACAGCTCGCCCCTATACACGAAGCCAAGCCAAAGCACAACTAAGTGCAGTACAGCCATCTTCCCAGAAAAACTCTTCACAAATTCAAGAGGTCAAGACACGAAGGCTTTAGCAACTAATCCACACCTAATGACCCACCTAAGTGGTACTCAGAATATCACTCAAGAAATCACTCAAGATATCCCTCAAGTAATTAAGGAACAAAAGAAGAAAAGAACACTAGCCTGGGAACTTCCCCTCTGCCCAGAACTTTTGAGGCAATACACCACACCCCTCTACAGTATTTATAGGAACTCAAACACTGAGATCCCGCTCTGTTCCAGTAACAAGAAGCCGAAAGCACCAGCCTGAAGATGACGAGTGAGACCTCGTCGAAACGTCGCCTAGACACCCCAACTTTTACACGGGAAGACACCCGAGGACACCAAAACCTGCATATATATATATATATATATATATATATATATATATATATATTGCCTTGGACCCCATTTGTGAGCCAAGTCCAGGAAATGGTCTGAGCTATAGGATGTCCATATTTTCGTCAGAGAAATGCAACAGAACTGGAAGACCTGAACATATGATTCCCAGGAGGTTCTCCATTCTTGCAGTTCTGAAATGAAAGGGACAGTCCCTTTCAATGTGGGCAAGAGGGGTTCTAGATGCCTGCCAGAGCTCTGAGGCCCGTAAGAAATAACTAGATGGGGACAAAATGCCATGAGGAAAGGGGTGTATCGCTTCTTCTTTCTGCCTCTGAAGAAAGACGTTTCTCCTCTGTGGAGACCTCAAGCACAGTGTGTGCTAGCGGGAGGATACGCTTTCTGGAAAAAAGCTAATAAATACTTCCTCCGGATTTGTGGGGTGAGGGGCTTGGGTCTGGCACCTTCCATGGGACCCCCTAAACCTGGAACAGAGGGCGTGGCAACATAATTTTATTAAGCTGTATTGACTTGCCTTCTGTGGCACGTTTGGCTGTTAACCAGAATCCCATCATCTTAGATAATTTTCTGCAAAATTGAAATATTAACAACTGTTTAGGGCAATGTTTGGGGGCCCTGGAAAATGGCCTACTTTGCTACCTGATTGAGCCAGCCCAGAGCTTGTGTGTGTGTGTGTGTGTATGTGTGTGTGTGTGAGAGAGGGGGGGGGGCTAAGTGCATTTTTTAAAAAAAACCTAAGTTCTGTAATTTTGAAAGCAAATAGACAGTTGGGAAAAACAATAATGTATTCTGAAATAACACTGCTTATTAAAAATGAAAATGCTTTCAAGTCCCCTTTGCCCTTTATCCTTATCTGATAATGGCTGCACCTGTTGTCACCACAAACAGGTGAAACAGGAGCTCTTCTCTGTAGAAATAAGATGACCTAGAATTAGAAAACTTCAGTTCATGCAGGTAATAAAGCCAGGCTTCTCCCTGTAGAACAGCCAGAAACTTGCTAGAAACTTGCTTCGTGCAGTTTCTTTCTCCCCGATTCCATATTAAAGCCGGTTTATGTTTGTAGTGTGATGCAATCAGGAATCCGTGAACTTTGAATTTCAAGAATCCAACAGCCTGACCTAGGAGACGCTTGACAACAGGAAGGGGGAGGGTGAAGAAGGGTGTGGTTGTCCTTGAAGTATCTCCTCTATTATGGTGTCAAGAAGCTCTGCTGAGATAGGAAATGACTGCTGTGGTTTGAACTGTGATTGTGGGTGGCACAAGCATTTCATGCATAGTTTCGATGTGCCCATAATGCAGGTCTGGACAGAGGATGTCCATATGTCCTATTTCTATTTGAAGACATTATTCAGAAGTGGCCTGTGGTCCTCCAGATTCTTTCGGCCTCCAGCTCTCATTATCCCTGGCCCGCATGAAACATCTGGAGAGCCACATGTTCCTCATCCCTGCTCTGTTTGAAGGGCCATTCAGTCCTAAATCTGGTTCCCTAGTTGGTCAGGGGGCAGAGAAACCTTGTTGGGTCAAGCAAGGGAAAAATCAAAGGTTGAAGACCTGCCAGATTCATGTATCTTTCCTCTCTTCTCCTTCCATCACAGGTTTTTTTTTTTTTTAAAAAAAATAATTCCTTCCAACGCTTCTAATGGAAGGGGATATCGTTATGCCAGCTCCCCAGCTGTTTGGGGAATGTGGCAGGGAAATTAAATAAGCCACACCAACCCCTCCCTCAGAGCACACTCACACACCCTTGCTGCTGGTGCACTAACAGCAGAGGGCAATAGCTGTAGTCCTTTTCACGCTACCTGGGCAGAGGGATTCTCCCTCTACTGCCATGGCCACAGAGATCCACAACAGGTCATGGCCCCCGACAGTGGCGTAGCGTGGGTTGTCAGCACCCGGGGCAAGGCAAGTAATTTGCGCCCCCTAACCCGTGGATTTGCGCCCCCTAACCCTAACCCCCAGATGTTGCACCCGGGGCGGCCGGCCCCCCTGCACCCCCACGCTACCCCACTGGCCCCCGAGGGACCACAGAGCTGCACCCTTAATTCCTTTTTTGCAAGTACCTTTCAAAACCAGCAGAGAGCATGCACCACCTGAAAAGAGGGAGAAGAGGGAATGCCTTTATTATTATCTTGCATGGTGAAACAAACCTGGTCTGCCATCTAACACAACAATGCACGCATCTCCAGAGGCAAATGTGTGCAAATTCAATCAAGCTAAAACTCGGTCCCCCACCCCAGTTAGATAGCAGCTCTAAGAAATGCTCACTACCACCTCTTGCTCAACCTAGAAAAGGTCAGTTTGTTTATTTTTTAAAATGCTAGTTTGCTAGCAGGGGCGGAGGAAGGGGGGATGAGGTGGGTGTGGCCTACCACAGGTGTCACCACTGGGGGGCGTGACAAAATGCTGGGTGGTACTCATCGTGGGGCCTGCAGCACGCCCGAGCCACGCGTCTCTCCTGGGAGAGATGTGGCAGTTTGGGCGTGCACAGGTTCCACGCTGCCCAAGCATTCCACCCACTGCCTCTCCCCTGTTATGGTCCGGTTTACGGGTGGTCAAAGTCCTGGCAGAGGACGTCGGGACCGGGGGCAAGACAGACGGGTAGGAGCAGGAACAGGAGTCCAAGCCAGGAAGCCAAGGGTCCGAGAGCCGGAAGTCAAGAAGCCAAGGGTCTGAGGATCAGGAAGCAAGGAGTCAAGAAGCCAAACACAGCAAGGCAGGAAGTGTGTTTCTGTGGCAAAGAGCCAAAGGGAAATGCTGACCTTATATCCCTTCCTGGCTCTTGCCACCAGGTGCTGTGAGTTACCAATCAGCCTCACCTGTGTGGCCGCGCCTTGCCGCTTCAGAACAAACTTAGGAAAGCCCCAGTCCTGCAAAGTCCTACCGGTCACAGGGCCTGGCTTCTGCACGCACTCCTGACACTCCCAGCCCTATGGGTGGCTCGCCCCACCCCTGGGTGCACCGCCCCAGGTGCCCAAGCAGCTTCCTCCACCGCTGTTTGCCAAACAGTAAAGGTAAAGGGACCCCTGACCATTAGGTCCAGTCGTGACCGACTCTGGGGTTGCGGCGCTCATCTTGCTTTATTGGCCGAGGGAGCTGGCGTACAGCTTCTGGGTCATGTGGCCAGCATGACTAAGCTGCTTCTGGTGACCCAGAGCAGTGCACAGAAACACCGTTTACCTTCCCACTGGAGCGGTACCTATTTATCTACTTGCACTTTGAAGTGCTTTCGAACTGCTAGGTTGGCAGTAGCAGGGACTGAGCAACGGGGGCTCACCCCGTGGCGGGGATTCGAACTGCCGACCTTCTGATCGGCAAGTCCTAGGCTCTGTGGTTTAACCCACAGCGCCACCCGCGTCCCTCAGCCATAGAGTAGGTAGGAGCAATTGTAAGGAAGGCCACATGCCTGTTCTTTTGAAATATCCATAGCGTTCAATCAGAGGAAACCTTTGACAGTTTGTATAGTGAGGGCCTGCTTTTGTGCCCAGATTGGGAGCGAAAGAAGCTCATAAATGATTTCCCCCAATTTGACAGTGCCACTCTGACCAATATTTCCCTCTTCCTGTTTAAAAGAGAGATGCGGGCTGTTTTATTTGGCATATGGAATGATCCGGTGAATACAAACAAGGTGAGCTATCTGACTGCATGGGCAAGAGATTTTTCTTTGAGGAATCAGACGTGCTAAATTTGAAGATGACATTTCATATCAGACCATTGTTGGGTTGCCACTCCAAATAAAATTCCCTGGGCTAGAAGTGAATTGGGCTGTCACAGTCATATCACTCAGCAAGATGCTTCAGTACCTGTTTGAAATTCCACTAAAGCAGCCGCTGGTTTAATTATGTAGCTCCAACTGCCGCCGTCAGCAACCAGAGCATCTTCCGTCGGTTTCTAGCAGCTGAATGCAGATCCTGAAATTATTTTAATTGGGGCATCTGTTTACATGAGACCGAGCAGGAGAGGAGTCTTCTTGTTTGTTGGCCTCCTCCTGGTTGAAAACCATACCAAAAATGACCAAAACTCAACAAATCTGCCACTGTTTGGGCTGATAGATAACTTGTGGACTTGCAAGCTCTAAATGTTTGGTTGGCAAATTGTTTGGCCGGAAGTGACTATGGACGGTTGCAGAGTGGGATAGTGATGTTCCTTACCTTTCAGCAGTTTTCTAGATGCCAAGAATAGTATTCCTTCTCCTTTTCTCTCAACTAAAGCAGGTCTAAAGCAACCATATAGATCAGCTTTCCTCATCCTGGTGCTCTCCATGTCCGCCTACAACTCCCATCAACCCCAGCCAGTGAATCTCTGCTCTCAATAGCCTCACCATCGCATGCCCATGCTTGCAGTGGCTCTTGGGCGTTGTAGTCCACAGCATCTGTCAGGGGTGGACTTTAGTGATCTTTCATAATATGGCGCCATAATTATGGATCTTCTCAATTTTGTATCTTCTTGGCTGGGCACCCTGTGGGGGGAGATCACCTGCAGCACCCAACATCTAGAGGGCACCAAGCTGAGAAAGGCTGACTTGGAAATAACAACATGGGGGGGGGGAGAAGGTTGGTAGAAGATTGGCTTCCACCATTCGTCTCGAAAATGCAAAACAGTTCTGAAAGAAAACCAATTGTTCTAAGAGAAGGATTCTAAATAGGCCATGAACCCATGAGAAGTAAAATGAGCTGCATTTTAACAATGAACCCTAGCTTTCCAAAAGTTTTCTGGTGTCATATCCCTTCGAATGTAATGTCATTTATTATTTTTGTTACATCTAATTAATTCTGATTCATGTTTCACATATTATTTTTAAATTAATAGCAGATTTTTTTAATTAAATAAAAAACCCTTGGAAAAATCCATCTGTGAGTATTTATTTCACACAAACTTGTGCTATTTTCACACATTATTTAAAACAAAATAGATGGGTGTTTGTTCTCTACAGAATCATTTTAGGTGGTGTTTATTTATTTCTCTGCTCTGATGTGAACCACGTAGATAATTTAACAAAGCCAAAAATGCTACTGTGGACCCAAAACACCAATGAGCCCTCAGAGATTCTACTAATTGAATGAAAGGAAGAACTTACATCGATTTAGAGAGCTTATCAGATTTATAAAGCCACTTACAGAACCTGTAAAATATAATTATATTATTCTAAATTATATATTTGTAAGACATGCAGATAAACATAATTCCATGTAACCACATATAATTAGCTCCTTCAACCTGAAATCTTATACACATTTAGGAGTAGGGATGGCTGAACTAATTTCAGTTTGCCTCAGTTTTTTTTTCATTTGTTCATTCTTCAGTGCTGTTTGCCACATTTTTACATCTGTTTATTTTATTTTATTTTTAAAAAGAAACCACACATTTTCATGCACATTTCTCCCACTAAACAATTTCCCTATATCTACAGATTTTTCCAAGCATTTCCCCTCAATATGATGCATTTTATTTGCTTTCTTTTTGGAGAAAGTGTGAATTAGATAGGATGTCACAGAGCAAGCTTGCCAGTAAACCACCCAGTTCAAAACTAGCGCTGACTCTTTATTAGCGAAAAATGATTGCCACAGACTTGGCCGAGTGTCAGGCCTAAGGAGCACAGCACCTCATGCCCTGTAGGCCCTACGCCATGAAATCAGTTGCCAAGATTAAAGGACCCTGCCTCTCCACAGCCATCTATGTCTCCTCCTCTCTTTCCAAGCAGTCGGAGAGTGCGCCTGCATGCCTGTCTATGCTCCTCGCATTTCATGCCTCTTCTGGTTCTGGGAGTCAGGCAAGGAGGGGAGCTTGTCATAGTGGGGTGTGGGGAGACACCCGTGACTCTTCACCAGCCTGACTCCTCTCTGCTTCTTAACCTCCCTCCTTCCACTCGCCTGCTTCAGCTTCTGCCTCTGATTCTGAACTTCTCTCTGCCACAGGCTCTCCCAGCTCACTAAGCCCCATTACCCCTTCAAGCTTCCAACACCTCCTCTTCCTAGTCTTCTCCCTCTTCTCTCTTTGACCACTCATGTGCCGAATTCTTCCAGGAGCAATGCATGGATAAACAATTCTTCTTTCTTTTTTCTTTAAAGTACTGAGTCAGTTTCCTAGGTGTGACCATTTCCACCAAAAATCCAAAGGGACAACAGAACTGCATTGACACGATATATTGAAGGAAGTCTATCATACAGTCCATTTTTGAGTGAAGGCTATGGCTCCTTCTTCCTCCAGCCCCGGAAAACAGCAAACTATTAAAACCCAAAGGCTTTATGTGAGCAAGCACAGATGCGAGAGCTGAATGGATTGTATAGAGGATTATTTCCAAAATGAGCCCAAGTGTGTTGACATTCAGTGGTGTCTGTGAATAACAGGAAGAGGACTTTGTTTGTACCATGCTTCTGTATGCTGCTTCTGCTTCTTTGGTGATTACTCGTAGCCACGTAAGATTGTCTTCCATGAACACGGTTTTAACAGTGGGTCTATAAGTGACTGTGGAGGCCAATTCTGGATCCACATGTCCTTCCACAGTGGGGACATAGGTTTCTGGGTGGGAGTTGATCACAGTGTGGGTTTGCCGAACGTGCCTTCCTCTTAGCACATTTCTCCCTTTTGTCCTGAGTTGAAGCGTCTTCAAAGCCCATGACAGCTTTGGTAAAGGCTGTTCTCCAATTGGAGTGCTCACTTCTGGTTCCCTGTAGCTTCTCTTCTCTCCATGAGGGAACCACCAGAAGACCCTCGGAGCTGGATCTCAGCATCCGGGCTGAATAATAGGGGGTGGAGATGCTGTATCTATGAGCTGTATCCAATGTGAGTTTGCCGAACATGCCTTCCTCTTAGCACATATCTCCCTTTTGTCCTGAGTTCGAGCGTCTTCAAAGCCCATGACACCTTTGGTAAAGGCTGTTCTCTAATTGCAGCGCTTGCAGGCCAGTGTTTCCCAGTTGTTGGTGTTTATACTACATTTTAAAAGATTTCCCTTGAGAGAGTCTTTAAACCTCTTTTATTGACCACCAGCATTACGCTTTCCATTTTTAAGTTCGGAATAGAGTAGTTGCTTTGGAAGACAATAATCAGGCAACCGCACAACATGACCAGTCCAACAAAGTTGATGTTGAAGAATCATTGCTTTGACACTGGTGATCTTTGCTTCTTCCAGTACACTGGCATTAGTTCACCTGTCTTCTCAAGTGATGTGATTTTTTATTTTTTATAATCATATTTATTAAAATTTCCAATAATGACAGAATAGAAAAAATAGAAAAGATAAAGAAAAGAAAGAAAAGAAAGAAAAAGAAAGACCAATTTTACACCCTTATTTTCATAACCTTCTTTCTGGGACTCCCTCCTTCCCCTCCCGACTGTATTCCCCTTTCCCTAAGTTGGTTCCACAAGTTCGCATTCCCAATTTAAACCTAATATAATGTGCCTATTAGCCAATTTAAATTACAATCTTAACATCACTCCTTATCTTTAACAAAATAGAGAAAAAGTTTTCCCCCCAAGATCTACCCCATTTCCTTCCACGAATTTCCCCCTTTTTTTCCCCAACACATGTTAAATCAAAATACCAAAGTTATATAGAAAGATAAAAAATAGAAGAAGATTCAAAAAGTTGGTTACATAGCCTTTGGATTCTAAAATTCCCCCTCCCTTCCCCGGTTTGGATTCCCCATGTCCATCAGTCTGTATGTTGTCGGCCTGGAGGTCTCAAGTCCACAGCCAAATTTTCCTCAATCCATCTTGCCGGTTTTCTTTAAATTTGCTTGTTTTGATGCTGTTTAACTTCAAAAATCCAGTCCAATAGAGGCCTTTAATTTCCTTTGGTCGTAGTTGCTCCTCCCATTGTTCTTTCCGTGGCGTAGTTGGTCCTTTGCTCTTTTATTTCTCACTTTCTCAGGTTTCTGTCTTGTTCAGCTGCAAAACCATTCTTATTCCGAAATCTAATATCTACAGAGGTTTGTTATTCAGGAACAAAAACTTACGTCCAGTTCCTACCTTGCTTCAATAGAAAAATTCTATTGTGTTGTCACCTCTGTAGACAAAACAATATTTCAGTTTAGCTGCTTTCCCAGGAGATAAGACCTGTACACATCCCGGAGTAGTTTTCCACATACGCCACTTGTAATGTCCCAAAGCCCCTCTAGGGGGGTTGCAGTAACTTTGTATCCTCTAATCCAAAAGTCAAGTTGTTGTTTCTCCCCCCCCCCGACATTTTGTATCCATTTTTATATCCAATTGTAACAAAATTTACCAGCAAAATACTTATAACAAAGTCCTCTTTATATTCTCAAGATTTGACAGCTACTTTGACAGCTGTCAAATTCTCCATCTCTCTCCGCCAGGTTCTCCAAATCGCCCCGGTTCCCGGGGGGGGGGGTTGCCTTTTCCCTCTCACCCTCGACTTTTCTCCTCCAGCGCAATTCTTGTAGTATCCCATCGTGGAATTGATATTTTTTGTCAGCAATAAGCTTCTGAATCGATCTTGGTTTCTCAGTCCTTGTTTTAGCATGTTTACAATCAGGGAGGGGACTGACTTCCTTTTTAGATCCCCCCCCGCTCGTGCCGAATCCAAAAAAAAATTCCTTTTTTTCTCCTTTTATACCCGGTTACCCAATTACTCATGGGTTGTTGTTAAATAGCCGAATTTCCAATGGAAGAAGCCAGCGCTCTCCGCCGAATGGCATGCGGCTGCGCTCGGCAGGGGAAGCGATAGACTCACAGCACCACGCCACTCCCCGGCACCCGATCCGTAGCCTTTAAAAAGGCTCCTTCACGAGTCGGGAGGGCGCTAACGGTACCAGCCGAGTCCCCATGTCCACGGGCTCCGTGCCCGTGGTTTTTAAGGGTCCCCACATCGCCGGCGCGGTAGGACCCAGCCCCTGCCGAGCAGACTCCCTCCGGAGCTCGGAGGGAGTCCGCCATTCGGCGATGGCGCCAACCCGGAAGAAGTGATGTGAAATTTTTTTCGGAGACACTGTTGATGGAATTTTTGAGGAGTTGAAGATTATAGGTGGTCCATGTTTCACTTTGTGTGTGCCATGCTTCTATATGCAGAGGAGACCAGACTGTGTTAGAACTGCAATGGGTTGAGAGAGAAAGTTTGACTCTTTCGCCCCTGTTGCAGCTCCCCCCCCCAAATTGTGTGCAAACACACTCCAAAGCTGCTATTTTAATTGGGGGTGGAGCCTCCACTGGCACCATGCAATAGTTTAAGAACCCAAAGTCAGCATCTGGCTGCTTAGTAAATGGTGAGATCAGCAGGGCTTGGCAGACTGTACTAGCTGAAAAATTAACATCATTTGGTAGTTTGATCAGAAGGTTAATGAAGAGAAATCAGTTCATGGCTAAACTGTTCCCATTCACCACATGTAAGGATGATGGGACAACTGAATGTCAGCCGCCAACTTCTTTTGGGACTGAGTTAAAACAAGAATATATTAACCAAACTTACATTTCTAATACACAGAAATAATGGTGCAGCCACAGGAGCACCTGTTATAGGGATTTTGTTTTGTTTTGTTATATGTTGTTATTGCTCTCTGGGCTTTCATTTTATACAAAGCTTAATTTTAAAAATCAGGCTTGCTTCAGTCTCAGATTTGCTTCAGAGATCAAGAGATTAACCTAGCCTTTGCCAACCTGGTATCGTCCACATGCTTTGGACTACAATTCCCATCAGCTCTTGCCACCACCTGCTGGCTGGGGTCTACAAGCATCTTATCCAGAGGGTGGCAACACAAGAACGGGCCTTTTCTTCAATGGCTCCCCTTCTGTGGAATGGTCTCCCCAGAAGGTTCACCAGACACCAGGCAAAAATGTTCCTTTTTAACCAGACCTTTGTTTGTTTGACATCCTATGCCCTTTTAAAATGTGTGTGTGTGTGTGTTTGTGTGTGTTTTATTGGGTTGTTTTTCGTTGTTTAGATTACGCATTTTGTGGTTTCATATTCTGATTTTATCTTGTGAACTGCCCTGACACCTTTGGGTATAGGGCGGTATACAAATTTAATAAATCACCATCATCATAGAGATTCCTTGCATTTTCCTCTGTAACCAGTCGCTTAACTATCTGAAGCTGCCTCAAGAGTGCAATGAAGGAATGTTTTCCTTCATCCTCGAAATGACGGATCAGGAAGAACGCACAATAGCTCTCTGCTAGCAAAGCCCTGGTGTATTTTCTCCTTACTCTCCTGTGCACTGGGGGTCATCCTTATGCAAATAAAGCTAATATATGGTTTGTACATTGATTAAGCAAAATGTGCTTTGCAATACAGTTGCATAATGTTCAACAGTTTCTTCCGTTAAGAACAGAGAGCAAACAATTCAGAATTCTGATGGCTTTCGCTGGTGAGATTTTACAGGTTTATTTATATCTTCTGCTCTGAACACTGTGATAGTAGATGTTTCTTTGTCTGCAAGTTCTAGACATAGCTCTGAAGTAATTTCTAATCTCATGGGCTATGTATGTGCCTATTTAATGTCACCTTCAAAACACAAATGAATTTGCAGACAGTAAATGGAACATGTTTTAAAATGCTTATGGAAGCAGCTCATGAGAAAAGAGCTTCACATTGTGTTACATAACTCCCCTTGCACCCTCACATTAAATGGCTGGAAATCATTTCATCAACAGAATCAAAAGAAGATTTACAAAATTACATGCATTCATTTTTTAATATTAGTTTTTCAAATATATAAATAGTTCTCAGCTTATGCATTTGTTTTCATGGATCCTGCCACAAAACTAGCCTACTTTAAAGTTGCACGCTGTGTGTGAGAGAGGGAGAGACATTCCGGAGCAGAGATGGAGACATGGATTGTGTGATTGCGCACAAGTGATGAGAAATAGGGACATGTATGTGTGTCTGCAGCCTCTGTGTGTATGGTGAGTGCATGTGTGTGCTCTCAGTGTGTGCAGGGGAGTGTGTGGAAATAATAATAATAATAATAATAATAATAATAATAATAATAAATTTATATCCCACCCATCTGGGTTATGCTGGGTGCTCCTGAGAATTGTGGGAAATTTAACATGGTAGGTGGTTTTCCGCATTCAGTTCATGCTCTATTTGGAAAGCACCAACCTTGTGAACTGCCCTGAGATCTGTGGCAGTAGGCATACATCATCATCATCATCATCATTATTATTATTGAATAATAATTTATTATTTATACCCCACCCATCTGCCTGGGTATCCCTGAGTGGCTCCCAACAGAATATTAAAAACACGATAAAACATCGAACATTAAAAACTTCCAGAAACAGGGTTGCATTCAGATGTCTTCTAAAAGTCAGATAGTTGTTTATTTCCTTGACATCTGATGGGAGGGTATTCCTCAGGACGGGCGCAACCACCAAGAAGGACCTCTGCCTGGTTCCTTGTAACCTCACTTCTCGCAGGGAGGGAACTGCCAGAAGGCCCTCGGAGCTGGACCTCAGTGTCCGAGCTGAACAATGAGGGTGGAGACGCTCCTTCAGGTATACTGGACCGAGGCCATTTAGGGCTTTAAAGGTCAGCACCAACACTTTGAATTGTGCTTGGAAATGTACTGGGAGCCAATGTAGGTCTTTCAGAACTGATGTTATGTGGTCTCGGTGGCCGCTCCCAGTCATCAGTCTAGCTGCCGCATTCTGGATTAATTGTAGTTTCCGGGTCACCTTCAAAGGTAGCCCCACGTAGAGCGCATTTCAGTAATCCAAGATGGTTGGCCATCTTGTATATTTTCTTTGGTACCAGGAAATGCTCCCTGTTGTTAATAGGTGACAACAGCATCCGTATTTTGTGATTGTGAAGGCCCGCAGGACATAGTACTGACTTCCCATGGTAATGGAGCTGTGGCAAGCACCAATGACTCTCATTTTGTGCAATGCTCTACCCCTGTGACAGACATTGTGTGCTAGGCCACACACTTCACGGTGGCCATTTTGTGACTGGGACCCTTGGCACCGGTCTTAATTTTTAAGTCTTTATAGTTCAAAGTGATAAACATCATCTCTAAAATGTTGTAAATAATATTTTTATTGTGTAGAATTCAGTAGAGAAGCGGAAGGGGCAGCGGTAAGAGAGCCATTTTCTAATTTATCAACATGCAAGCATCTGCACCTCTCTCTCTTTTACGAAAAGCAATACATACACACGCACTTCACAAACATCACACACATGTACAAACTGCTGTGCAAAATTTTTGATCCCGTTAAAAGAAAAGTAAACTGTCCTTTGAAAAATTAATTTCTTTCAGATCCTTCCAAGGCTTGGCATCCACTTTACATGAAGGGCATGTTATCTCAAAGCATGAGCTGCACGCATTGCTGAAGCAAGCGCTGGCTTCTCCAGACCCCAGAAACGTCGCCTTGTTTCTTCAAGATGCGGTAGGTGGCTGCAATTTGTCTTGTCTCATAGCCGAGGAGTGCAGCTTGTGTCTAATGAGCCGAGATGTCCCGCTCAGCGACCTATGCTATCTTTTTATTGTTTTTCAGCTTAGTGTGGATGACTTCACACGTTACGCCGGCTCCTCTGGAAATGAGACACCGTTTCGCAATGTTCAGGCAAGCCTAACTATCTCATATGGCGTCTCCCAGCAGTTTTCAAAAGCAAAACAAAACGACGGCTGAAAGGAATGACAGAGACATTGCAATTCTGGTAACAGGCTGAAGGCTCTTTCCAGCTCGAGAAAGCAATAGTCGTAATATAAACTTATAAAGTTTATTTAAATAAATAAAATTGCAGGTGGAACCTGCAATTTTCAGGAAAGTGTTTGAAGTTACCCAAGACTTGCTGTTTCTTTCTCTGCGTGGATCTTTGGCAATGTGGGAGTTTCTCAGCTTCTGAGGGGTGGTTCAGTTAAGGAGATTCTGTCAGGTTCAGAGGAATATTTTGTGAACTAAATTATAGGTGATAACTAAGGGTCGTATTCAACTTAATTTTACTCACGGTAGACCCATTGAAATGAATGCATTTACTCTGAATTGAATACCTACGTTTCCACTGGAGTTAAATGAATGATTGGTAGAAGAATTCTCATTCCAGCAATAGGGCATATGTTAAAAAACAAACAAACCTGGATGATAAGCAATCTAAATGCTTTAAGGAATGTAGTGATGCTAATTATCCATTGATTTGATGATGCTCACATAGCCATTACCTGAGAGGAAACAGATGGCTCTTTCATCTCCTTTTAACAAATACTAATGAGTCTGTGTTTTGGGAAATGAACAATGTACTGTAACTAAAATACTTATAATCAGGATTGGGGAACCCCAAGCCACAGCCAGATTTCTTAGGGATGTATGGATCCGCTCCTGGCCATCAGTTGTACAGTGGGGAGCAGATTAGAAAGGAAAGGACTTTGCTGTTGTAGAATCATAGGATTGTAGAGTTAAACGGGACCACAATGCCCTGCAGTGCAAGAACCTTTCACCCAACATGGAAATTGAATCCATGGCTCTGAGATCAAGAGTCTCATGCTCTACCAAGTGAGCTATTCAGCAATTGTGGCTTCTTCTTCTGTAAGAAGATCAGCTGCGATAAATGTCTCAGAGGTCTTGTGTTCCTAGTAAATGTGGAAAAAGTAGTCTGTGCATTTTGCAAGTGCATGCAATTTGGGGGATGCAATTGCATCTTGAAGCATGAGGCTTTAAATACAGTAAAATAGGACCGGGTCCAGAGAGATGTGGAGATCTGTGTTATCACCTGAACCTCAGGTCACTTCACTGCCTGGCGACTGTAATAATCATCATGAGAGAATTGCGTGGCGAGTACCCGCCTCTCCCCTTGGGAAATAAAGACACAAGCCACAGCATTTAAGGTTAATGGGCAAAAAAAGGCCACAACTTTATTGATTGCAGGAATTGAGCGGTATTGGCTTAGGCATTGGTTCTATCGACTAACCGGCTTCAGCCTGATTGCTTGAAGACTGGCATGGGTTAACCACCAGTAGGGGGAGTCCTGCTGATGTACATCAACTAGGAGCTCCCTCAGGGTCACTGCTCGGGGGCATGCCTTAGGCCCACACCTCCATAGGCTTCGGACAGGGCAACACCCCCCGGAATCCTTTACCGGACTACCCTTCGATTTGGGGGAAGGTGATGGCGCTTCCTCCCCCCCTCATCTGCATAACAATACCCTTACCAATGCCTAACCACCATTGCCAAGGAAGTTGTGACAATTTGCTACGAGGTAGGTGAAAAACCAAATGGCTGGTGCCAATTTGCCAAGTGGAAAAAATTCCTACCAGGCCCCTGGATGGCAACCAACCGAAGTCCATATCAAGGTCAAAGAGCCAAACCTAAGGGCGGGCGGGGTGGGAAACCGGAGCAGCTGGAGCGAAGAAGAGAGGGAAATCCTCGGCTGCGCCGGCCCTAAATAGCCCGGGCCAATTGGCTGGCCAGGGAGATGACGCGTCCGAGGATTCCCCCAGTCTCGCGGGGGCTGTGATTCAGCCCCCGCACATGTGGGGAGGGCGTGGAGCCCGCAACCCCACCTCCTCTCCAGCTCGGAAGTGGCTTTGTGAGGCTTCCTTAAAACTGCTAGTATGCCACATCATAGGACAGGACCATTTGTAGTTCACACACACACACACACACACACACACACACACACACAATATTTTAAACACAAGGTTGACTTTTTCATCAACCTATAAACTGCTTGCAAAACAGCCAATTTTCACATGTACACACAGAGATTTATTAACCTCCCCCCAAATAAAACATTCAGAAAATTGTGAACACTTGAACATTTTTTTTGTTCAGCTTGATGATGATGATGATTATCGGGTTGTTTATATAATGAAATTGCATGTCAAATTCTTGTTGAGGATAACAGAGCTTATTTTGCATAATGGAGGCTCTAAAAGACTGTAATCAAGCCTATCAGAGTAAAAAAGAAAAAGAAAGCAATCATTCCTGCTTTAATCATCCAATTCATAATTAACTGTGCTTTGTGCTTGCTACAGGAACTTCTGAGGACTTCATCATCTTCTTTAGTCTTGCCAGCTGTGAACTGCCATGCCGTGAGTCACCTATCAGGGTACCTCCAAGAAACACTGAACTGGGCCTTGGTAAATGTAGACGGCAAAGAAACATCCCAGCTGATGGTTAATGGATCCAAACCCAATGTGTTTGTGATAAAGCTACCACTGACCAGCAGGTATGAGGTGCCGTAAAGGCTATTATTATTATTATTTATTAAATTTGTATACCACCTGTAGAAATAAGGGCGGACGACACAGGAGCTGGATGCATGTGAGCTGTGCAGGAGCAACCAAGCAAGCAAGCTGCCGGCTAGCTTTGCAGAGCCTCTTTTTATTAGCAGAAATCAGCAGTTGGAAACGGTAGTGAAACCACCCTGAACTTAACCAATTTCCAGCAAGGCACATTTCCAGCATTAGCAATTTACATGTCAAACCAGGTGCTTCCCCCAAATGTTCCCCTGATACTTGATAACGGCTGCTTCAGCCAGTGTGGTGTAGTGGTTAAGAGCGGTAGACTCGTAATCTGGTGATCTGGGGAACCAGGTTCGCTTCCCCGCTCCTCCACATGCAGCTGCTGGGTGACCTTGGGCTAGTCACACTTCTCTGAAGTCTCTCAGCCCCACTCACCTCACAGAGTGTTTGTTGTGGGGGAGGGAGGGAAAGGAGAAACTCCTTCTTCTTCTTCTTCTTCTTCTTCTTCTTCTTCTTCTTCTTCTTCTTCTTCTTCTTCACTCGTCATGCTCCAGCCAAGTGGAACATTAAGCAAAGTTTCCTGCGAGGGAGGCAAAGGTCAGAGACTGGGCATGGCGGCTAGACACGCTGTGGCATGTCTTATGCTCAGGTGGGGGTGTGCCCCCATGCTGCACCTGCCATCCCCACACCACCCTTCATCCAGAAATCTCAGGGAGTTCACAGCACTCTTGCATGCATGTACAAAACTCTTGTGGCTTTTTACGCAGGCCTTATGTAAGAATCATACATGTAGAAGACTCATTGAAATGAATGAAACTAAGTTAGTCACATCTAGAGGCGTTTTCTGTGTAGGACTCGCATTGGATGCAGCTCATAGATACAGCATCTCCACCCCCTATTATTCAGCCCAGATGCTGAGATCCAGCTCCGAGGATCTTCTGGTGGTTCCCTCACGGTGAGAAGAGAAGCTACAGGGAACCAGAAGTGAGCACTCCAATTGGAGAACAGCCTTTACCAAATGTGACATGGACTTCAAAGATGTTCAAACTCAGGACAAAAGGGAGAAATGAGCTAAGAGGAATGCACATTTGGCAAACCCTCACCGTGATCAACTCTTGCCCGGAAACCTATGTCCCCACTGTGGAAGGACATGTGGATCCAGAATTAGCCTCCACAGTCACTTATGGAATCACTGTTAAGATTGTGTTCATGGAAGACAATCTTACTTGGTAATGAGTGATCGCCAAAGAAGAAGAAGAAAGACAGGGAACCAGGCAGAGAGTCTTCTCAGTAGTGACACCCGCCCTGTGGAACACCCTCCCATCAGATGTCAAGGAGATGAGTAATTATACAACCTTTAGAAGACATCTAAAAGCCCAGTATACCTGAAGGAGTGTCTCCACCCCCATCGTTCAACCCAGACACTTGAGGTCCAGCGCTGAGGGCCTTCTGTGGTTCCCTCACTGCGAGAAGCAAAGTTACAGGGAACAAGGCAGACGACCTTCTCAGTAGTGGTGCCAGCCCTGTGGAACGCCCTCCCATCAAATGTCAAATAAATTAACAACTATCTGATGTTCAGAAGACATATGAAGGCAACCCTGTTCAAGGAAGTTTTTAATGATTGATGTTTTAATGTATTTTTACTCTTTTGTTGGAAGCTGCCCAGAGCGTCTGTGGCAACCCAGCCAGATGGGCAGGGTACTACTACTACTACTACTACTACTAGTAGTTCTTATGATGATGAAAGGTTTTGACCACCAGATACTGCCTCCTATGATGTTCCAAAAGTCCAAGACTGCCGCACATTATGTTATCACTTCTTTAATTAATGCCAAGGCACTCTGGTTTCTATAGCCTGGGGTGGAGAACCTGTAGCCCTTCAGGTGAAGTTTGATTTCAACTTTCAACTCCCATCAGCCAGCGTGACCTCTGAGCCAGACAACTCCCATCATTCTTGACCATTGGCCATGCTGCCAGGGACTGTTTAGAGGTGTAGTCCAAAACACCTGGACTACAAGTTGAAGAAAGCTGATCAAGGATTTTGGGAACCATAGTCCAACAAGTTCCAGAGAGTCACAGGCTCCTCCAGTCTGTGTTATGAATTTATGGTGTGGACATGACCTTTGAGAATCATCTTTCCAAGCTTCCTGGAGATGACGGGTATTCAACCTGAGTCCTTCCACATGCAAAATTTATGTGCTATGATTGATCTATGGGCCTTTCCCTAAGGGGAAGAACCCCTTACACTGAGGAACAATGTTAGGAAAAACAACATGCCAAACACATTCCATATTATAAAATTTTCCAAGTGCATCATTTGAATAAAGCTGGGAGGCGAGTCATTCATCTTGACTCCTATTGCCTGACACAAGAAACAGGCAAAAATAAAATAGGTGACACATTTGTAAATGATAAATGGATTTTTTTTTTAAAAAAAGGAACCCTGAAGAATTCTGCGAAATCCGGTATCGTCTGAGTAAACAGAAAAAAAGATATTGATATAATAAAAATGTTTTAGATGTGCTGTGTCTCTTTCAATATCCGTAACCTCCTAAGGTTCTGTTCACCTGACTTACGCCATCATCTGTTGTATGTTAACAGTCAGCACAGAGCGATTTTTCACCTTCATAGTAATATGGTGAACCTGCCTTCTGAATATTTTATCCTCTGGGACAACCACAGAAAAATGAATGCATTCCAACCGACAGGTAAATTTATTGCCTTATCATGTAGCATCATATTCAGAAGACAATTTCATGTCTCGCATTTTCTTAGAAGGCTTTTTGGAATGACCCCTGAGAATTCACACACACATGCATGTATGTATGCACGCATATACACAACTCTGAATGGTTTGAGAGTGTTTCTTGTGATTTTTATTCAAATGCACCACCTTGCAGTGCAAAGCAATCGCTCAAAAACCTCACCTATGCAAGCAATTCCACAGGTATTGCCCTCTAGTATATCCCAATGCAAACGACACGCAGATACCATACAGCCAGTTTCCTCCAGAGACACATGTGTATCTAACATGTGTGCTGGAATTCAACAACATCCTGTGAGCGCACAGCACAGGATCCTCACCTCTGGCTCCCAGAAAAGGTGGCACAACTTGAGAGAACCAGGTGGCAATTTACTGCATCTTTAGCATGAGGTCAACTTGGCTAAAGATTGGCAGTTTTGCTCCCCCAAGCAGCTTGGCTAGACCTGGCTGGTTTTGGAGGTATGCTTGGGGATAATTGCATTGTCCCTTTCTGAACAACTCAAATAGTTTCGGTGGCACATGTGGGGGCATGTTGGCGCTAGTCTCCCCTTTACAGAGGGCAGCATTTCCCTTGCAAGAGTTGTCGGGAAGTGTGGTCCTCTATCTAAAGTCCAAATATGGTTTAAATGTAGAGAACTATAAGACAGGAGAGCAGCAGGGGCCTTGAGGTTACTAATCAACAGCACACCTACCCAGCGGTGGAGGAAGCCTCTTGGGCACCTGAGGTGGTGTGCTCAGGGGCAGGGCAAACCACCCATAGGGGCAGGGTGAACTGCCCATAAGGACGGGGCGCATGGCACCCATAGAAGCAGCAGAAGAAGAAGAGTCTGGATTTTGTCACCCGCCTCAGTGGTGACACCCAGGGCAGGCTGCACCTACCGCACCTCCTTGCTATGCCCCTGCACCTATCTGTTCAAGGGCAACATCATGGCCCCTACTTTTCTTGGACTAGATAGCCCTTCAAATAGAGAGCTGGCAGCTTTCTCCACTATGGTGAGATGCCCTGTATTTCTCTTTTAATTAAAGCAATTATTTATTTATTTGTGTGTGCGTGTGTCGCTCTATGTAGCGGCGTATGCAAATCTTTATGCAATTCTATATCCTCTTATCCTGCTTTTTGATGGTGCACAAGGGTTCACCTATCCCTGCCCCCTTTCTCATCATTTGCCCCTAAAAGTTTCACTGACCCTCATACCAATTTGCACTAGACCTTATACTGACCACACATTCTGGGAAATCCTGAAAGAATAGTACTTTGTGGTTTTATCATTATTTATTATGTTTGGTAGTCACTTTGGACCAAAAATGGGTCTCAAAACGATTAATAAGATAACAGAAAACCAAATGAAAAACAACTAAAAGCAGAAAAACTAAAATCACGTATAATGCAAGATACCTAGATTGCATTGAATGGCTGTGTTGGACTACCCTGAATAGACTTGTTAATCTAATACAGACATTTCTGCATCACTGTTTTGCTCTTCAGACATGATTTCTCCTTATAGGCTGTCCTATAGGTGTTGTCAATAGTCACATTACGTAAAGTCATTCAATGAAGGCATAAATTATTGAGTCTGACAAGGATCTGATTATCTGTCTTATCCAATACCAGCTTGTTCTTCTGTCAGTTTACCCATCGTTGGATTTGTTTTTTAATCAGCTTTTCCTTACCCAACAGCAAATTACCCTGAAAACATTAGGTCTCTTAGGAAGGCAATCATTGTTAATAACAAATCTAAGTTTTAAGGGGCCAGCCTAAACACAACGCATTCATTGTTTTTCCCTGTGGAAATTTTTAATAAATTTTTAAACAATAATGACCGCTCCCCGCTTAAAACGGGGGGCGCCCTTTGCGTGGACGCGTGCAGCCCCTAGATCTGGAGCGGCTCCAACAGCATAGGCTTGGCTTTGCCTTCTCTCAGGTGGGATACCTGGAGGTCTCCACCTACCTCAGTCAGTTGTCCAATCCCACCTGGGGGAAGAGTTGCCAAGGAGACCAGGCCAGGTAGGGGAGGGATTACCTGCCCACACAATAGAGGGCAGGTAATAAAACAAAAATTGCAAGGCAACCATTTCATCAAAAACAAGAAATCTGGTATAAACATTTGCATCCAGTTTATGTAATTGATGGGTTGTACAACTGTTTCTACAATATGTTATCCATAAGAGTTATTAATGTACATATCCTCTCCATAGGCTTTATTGAGATAAGGGGGGAGAAAAAGATCCTCCCCCCTTATTAACATATGCAAAAAAGGGAAGCCATATGTTGCCAAAATTGCCATTTTTGGTTATCCCTTTCCATACCCTCCAACAATACATAAAACAAAGGAAAATCAGGATGCGCCTTTTTGTGGGCCGTGCTCCTGTGTAAGTTGTGATTTTTTGAGAACGCACCTCCCCCAGTTGCTCACATTTCGGGGCTGAGTTCTCGCGGGAGCCAGGTGACTTGTGTGAGAGCACACTCCAGACCCCAAAACAGGCATCTTGGAGAGCTGTGCTTTAACAGGAGACAAAACAAGACATCCCAGCATCCAAATAGAAGCCATCCTGGCTTCTGTAATTCCAGGATGTCAAAGTGCGACAGTTGAGGAGCATGCCTTTCATAGCTCTTCTATGTCACAATGTGGCATGAGGGAAAAGGTTAGCCGCTCTTCCCAATGCCATGGTCCCAATCTGGATAACCCCCTCCCCTCACTACATAGCCTTGGGACCCTGATGTTGGGGGGGCAGGGGTCATTAACCCTCTATCTCATGCCACTGTCCAATTCCCATTTTGTATTCTCCATTTTGCAATCTCTACCCAAGACAACTGGCATCTTTCGGAATTAAATTAAACTGCTGATTGAATATTAGATTTCCAGCTCTGGAGTTATCCTTGCATTCTATATGTGATCTGATTTTGCAGGCCTCACCCCCCCCCCTTTCTGGAATACTGTTCCCTTACTGAGTCCCCTGAATGTTTCAGTTTGGAACATGCCCTGTCTAGCAAAGCTAAAGAGTCAGTGTGGTGTAGTGGTTAAGAGTGGTAGACTCATAATCTGGTGAACTGGGTTCGCTTCCCCACCCCTCCACATGCAGCTGCTGGGTGACCTTGGGCTAGTCACACTTCTTTGAAGTCTCCCAGCCCCACTCACCTCACAGAGTGTTTGTTGTGGGGGAGGAAGGGAAAGGAGCATGTTAGCCGCTTTGAGACTCCTTCGGGTAGTGATAAAGCAGGATATCAAATCCAAACTCTTCTTCTAAAATCCTTAAAATAAAATTTAAAAAATCCCAGAGCTAAGTTGTTTGGTTGTTATATTTCTGTGCTGTTCTTTTTTTTCTTTCCTGTGTTTTCATTATCAATCAAGTCATAGTAGTCTTGTTGCTTCAACTGCAAGTGGTAGGGCATGCCAGTATTCTTCCCCTTCCAACATTTTCATTTTCTTTCTTTCTATGTTTCCCGTGTAGGACAAATGACCTGTCCACTCAAAAGCAGCTCCTGGAAAATGGTAAGTGAAACAATCCACAAGTGAGCCAGGTTGTTGTTAACAACAATTAAGCATGAAAAATCAGCATTCGGGGGGAGAGAGAGGCTTTCATGCGTATTCCCTTGCTAGAGAAGGAATAACGTGTACAAAGTGAACAGAGATCTAGTTGCAGTGGATCCACTGTGATCCGCACCTACTCTGTGGATATGTGTCCCATAGCTGTCAACGTTTCCCTTTTTTAAAGGGAAATTCCCTTATTCCGAATAGGATTCCTTGCAAGAAAAGGCAAAAGTTGACACCTATGATGTGTCCTTGGATACCATGGTTCTTATAAAAATCCACTAAGTTCTTCTTGGGGTCATTGGCCAGTTGAGTTCAATAATAAGCAATTGTACTTTTATTTAATTAATTAGTACAGCAATATCTCCATCACAGAACTCAAGGCATGAAACATCACTGTTTCCCCAAATTCATGGTCAATGGTCAGTGATGTCAGAAGTTGTAGACCAACAACATATGGAGGACAACATATGGAGGAATACAGATCTCTTATTGTAAAGGAATTTTCACATGTCAACCAAAGTTCACATATCAACCAAATTCATATCTTAGCAAAAAACTGAGCTGCCTGAATAGTATTTGGGCAGTGCTGGTGGTCTGCCTACTTAATCTAATTTTTTCCCTCACTTCAACTTACTTTTTAATCACTTTCAATAGTCACTAAACCTCTGGACCTTTTCTGAAACATTGTTTTGATCGGGGAAACTTAGATGTCTTACTTTGCTTTTGTAATTTGTCAAGTACATTGTTTAACGGTTAATATTTCAATATAAATGAGCACAGACACATCTTTACTGCCTGAGAATTGTTGCCTTCCAAGATATCGTAGCAATTTTGGGTGAACTTAATGACATTGTTAAGCAGTTATAATAAATTTTATGTCTACAGACAAAATAATTGGAGAGTATACTAAGTCTTTGCAGCAACAAGGAATTGAGTCTGTGGCCATTTATACAGCAAGGCGACCTTCAAAGGTGAGTACTTTCCAGAGCCTAGAGTCCTCAAATGTTTGGCATGTGGCAAATTAGCAGATATAGTGTTTGATTTCTCCCATTTCACAAGAGTGTTATGTTTGCTTGTATATTATTTTGCTCAGCAAATGGGGTGCGACTCTGTGCTTAAAGTCAAAGCAACCAAGGCTTCTAGCAAGAAACTTAGAATATGAATGTTACTAACAACGATGAACACTTTAAATATAGCACTAATGTTCTGCCATAAGGATTAGGCAACTGTTATGTTTTGGGTGAAGGGACAGTCCCCATGTCATAACTTCAAACAAGACACAAGATTTGGTAAGAAAAATGAAATAAGATGGGTTATGTTTTTACACTGGTAGGGTTATTGGCCCCTGGAGTGCTCTCAGACAGAAAAACAGATGGCTTCTAATGTGAACACACAGCTGTGTGGAAACAGAAGCTGCTCGTTCATTTAAATATTGTGGAGACAACCATTCACTCATCGCCATATTGTAATGCGACATTTTATGAAGTTAATTGGTTAGGCCAAGGCTGGGCTCCCTGATGGATAGCCTCCAAATATTGTTGGATCACAACTCCCATCCTTCTTTACCACTGATGATGATGAGAAGTAAAGTTCAACAACACTCGGAGGACCAAAGATCCCTCAGCCTTGGGCTGGGCCCTGATCCTGCAGAGCTTCCTGTGCTCATTATAATATGCAGAATTCATGGATTTAGCAACTTTCTCTCATCCCTTGTTTTTCACTTGTCCTTCTGCAAACCTGAAGGTTTCCCAAACCCTGCTGATACCTCCATTTTGTACATGGATGGTGCTGTTTTGTTTTTCTACATAAGGATACACACTCAGAGTGAATTAACAATTTGTATACAGCAGCATTCTTCAACCCAGTGCCCTCCAAATGTTGGATTACAACTCCTATCAGCCCTAGCCAACATGGCCAGGGGTCAAGGATGATGGGATTTGGAGTCCAACAAAACTTTGGAGTCCATCAGGTTGGTGAACTTCAAAACCTGCAATGGATAATCCAAAGTAACACACAGTATCTGGTTTCAGAGACCTAGCAGTTTCTTAGCAGAACTCTCTCAAAAAAGGTTTGTGGTCCTTAATTTAATTTAAGGGATACTGTAATGGACAGAAACCAGAACTTTCATTCATAATCCATCAATGATGTACATATTTTATTTCCCTTTCCGATAAAGGCGTTGTTCAGTGCCTGAACAATTGGAAACGCAAACTTAAACTTCGAGTCTTTGGTTAAGTGATATTTACTGAGCATCACATAAGTTAACCTCACAAATTTTATGTGCAGCTGAGGTCAAGATGGGCATGAATAGTCTGATTCATGGGTCAGAGATAATGGATTAATTCCAGAGTAACAGAGTAACATCATGGAGAACTGGTGAGGTGACTCTCTGTAGGCTCTTTGCATATACTGCAAAGAGTTCTTCAGGCATATATCTGCTGCTGGTGATATTTTCCCCAGTAGTGTGATATTAAGGTGGCGCTGTGGGTTAAACCACAGAGCCTAGGACTTGCCGATCAGAAGGTCGGCGGTCTGAATCCCCACAATGGGGTGAGCTCGGTCCCTGCTCCTGCCAACCTAGCAGTTCAAAAGCACTTCAAAGTGCAAGTAGATAAATAGGTACCACTCCGGGAAGGTAAACAGGGGCTCATGCCCAAACAGGTGGGGTTAGGATTTCAGCCTTAGTTTGGCTCCAACAGATGCAAGGGCAATTCATCTACTGTCATTTTCAATGCATTACGAGTGCTGCAGGGGGGAAATGAATGCACAGGAGACAGACGGAAGGGAACAAGGCCCTTCCACCCCCCAGCTTTTTTACTGTTTTCCTCTCCATTTGAGCACTGCTTTACATTAAGAAACTAAATTTTAACTTGTAGCTGTAGACAATATACTTAATTATTTCCCAGCTGGGTCAGCCAGAATCCTACATGCAAAACAAAGCAGAGTTTAAAATAATTACAGCAGAACTGCTTCAAGCTGGCTGAAGCTAGCTGTGCGTTACTCTGGGGAAAGCAAACATCAGTTTGACTAGATAGTAGACGGAATGGCGCAGAGACTGTGAAATATGCTTGTTAGTAGTGTCTTGTTATTCATTCTGTGCGATAGTCCTATATTTGGTAAAAGGAAGAGCCCTAGTTTCTGCACTGGAATTTTGTTGTTTGTTTTTCTGCCGGAACTGAAATAGCATCTCTTTTGATTTTGATAGTACCTTGGTTTTCTTACAGTGATAAAGGGGGATTTTATACCCATTATGCCACCGTACTCTTATGAAGGTTAGAGACAAAGTGTACACAAATGGATAGGCCAGCGATGACATTTGTTCTCATTTCCTAGCATGACACCCGAAAAAAAATCCAGAGCGGATACTAAATTGGGGAATTTGTCACTATAGCAAGGAGAAGGTTAGAGACAAGGTCTGCTTCCAGATGAGGGGCTCTTAGTTGTAAGCTACACACAGGATTGCAATTGACTTTCAACACTTTCTTCAGGAGTGGGGAATCTTTTTCAGCTCGAGGTCCACATTCTCTTCCGGGACAGGAAAAGTGGACAGGAAAATGAATGTAAATTGGAGCAGTAGGCTAGTTTTACACATACTCAGACAGCCCTCTCTGTCCAGGGCTGCCTTCGGACGTCTTCTGAAGGTTGTATTATTACTTATCTCCTTGGCTTGGGGTTTGCATAACTCCATACGCTCCAACATTTCTCCCATGATAATAGGGACGTCCTAAGCAAAATTGGAACATTCGGGGATCAAATCAGGAACCAGGACGGCTTCTGTAAATCCTGGAAAATAAGGACACTTGGAGGGTCTTTAAGAGCTTTGTCAGAGTTCAAGGATATATTCAAACCAAACTCAGGGAGATGCAAAACAGGGCTTCTGAGTAGTGTAGCAGAGACAGGAGTATGGCCTGGGGACCAGAATCCAGAAGTCCAGACACAGTGGGCTGGAGGGCCACATTTGGCCCCTGGATCAGAGGTTCCCAATCCCTGGTGTACATCCCGCTATGTTCCGTCCACACCAATGGGTGTGATTTAGGCTGTATTCTTTGAAAGCACTATGAAACCACTTCAATCAGCCATGCCTTTGCCCAAATAGTCATGAGAGCTGTAGCTTGTTAAGGGTGCTGAGGCTTGTTAGGAGACCCCCATTCTCCTCATGGAGCCATATTTCCCAGAGTTCCCTGGGAACAGGGGTTGGTTGCTGAGCCACTCTAGGAATTGTAGCTTGGTGGGTGGGGGGGGGGGGGAGGTGTCCCAAGAACTCTCAGCACCCTTAACAGATGACAGACCCAGGGTTCTTTGTGGGCCTGATTAAAGACTGACTATAGTGGTATCATAGTGCTTTCAGTGAATGGTGTGACTGTGGCCTTGGTTGCTTTGAAACTCAGCACACTATATTCATTGCTGTGGGTGGCATTTTATAACACCCTATCTCAGATGGGAGTTGTAATTCAGTAGCATCTGGAAGGTCAAAGGTTCCCCGCACCTTATCTACACCTGACACACATACAGTCATACAGGTGCAGAGTTTGATCACAGAATCCACTGAATTAATAATAATTTTATTATTTACACCCTGCCCATCTGGCTGGGTTTCTTCTAGCACACATAAGAACATAATAAAACATCCAACATCAAAAACTTCCCGATACAGGGCTGCCTACTGATGTCTTCTAAAAGTAATGTAGTTCTTTAGCTCCTTGACATCTGATGGGTAGGGCGTTCCACAGGGTGGATGCCACTGACGAGAAGGCCCTCTGCCTTCTTCCCTGTAACTTCACTTCTCTCAGTGAGGGAACTGCCAGAAGACCCTTGGAGCTGGACCTCAGTGTCCGAGCTGAATAATGGTGGTGGAGACATGCCTTCAGGTATACTAGCCTGAGGGCTGAAAAGGTCAGCAGCAACTATTTGAATTGTGCTCAGAAACGTACTAGGAGCCAGTGAAGATCCTTTAGGATCAGTGTTATATGGTCCTGGCAGTCACTCCTAGTTACCAGTCTAGCTGACACATTCTGGATTAGTTGTAGTTTCCGGGCCACCTTCAAAGGACATTTGCACATTGCAGTAGTGCAAGCGGGAGATAACCAGAGCATGCACCACTCTGATGAAACAATCGGCGGGCAGGCTGGTAGAAAGCTTCTTGGTACTGATAGACAGCTTCTGTAGACACAGAATTGACCTTCACCTGCCTGGACAGCTCTGGGTCTAAAATGACTCCCAGGTTGTGCACCTGGTCCTTCAGGGGCACAGTTACCCCATCAGGACCAAGGAGTCCCCCATACCTGCCCCCACCCAAACAGTATTTCTGTCTTGTCAAATTCACCCTCAATCCATTGTGGGCTGGGGCTGCCACTGTGATTCCACTCCAACTGAATGTACATGGTTGTCTGAACCAGGTTGCAAGGTATTCCTGAAAGAATAGTATGTGGTTGTTTGGCCAGCTCATATTAAGCATGCAGAACAATAAAAACCCAGACTGGAATGCCTCCGGATTCCAGTACTGAAAAGAAAATGATGGCATTGCCTCATGACGCATGGTGGAACAAAACTCTGCAGCCAGGCGCTGAAAGGGCATCAGTATTGTGAGGTTTTCACATATTAAATAACGATTCAATCACCTGTAGACAAAGATGACATTCTCACAATGCAAAATTGCTTGGAAAAGTCATCATGCTTTCTGCACGCCAAGATTAAAATCTTGAGCACGCTGGCTCATGAATAGGCCCCATTGGAGGCAGCAGAACTTTCTTCTGCATAAACAAGCTTAGACTCAGGTCACCAAACTTGTTAACACAAACCATGCTTCCCCCACAACCCCCCCCCCAGGGGATAAAGCATGAGCTTTCCCTCAATACCACACAAAATTCTGTTTTCAAGGAAGTGATGAGAGGCACTATGCGTAGGCATGGGTGAAAGGATGTACTTCCCAGATCCCCCACCTGAGAAAAGTCGCACTCATTTATTACTGCAGCAGTTATTTTTTGCAGCTTTACACAGTTGCAAAGCATGTACAAGCCATGGCGTTAGCCAGAGAGGCATCTAATGATTTGTTACCGGCTGTGCTCAGAGTCATCCATGAATGTGAAAGAGTGCATTTTTCAGAAGGAGCACATTTCCTGAAAGTTTCATTTCATCTTTGCGAAAAGTCAGAGAGCCCCTTCCAGTTTCAACAAGTTAAGCTGAATCCTGTTTTGAAAAGACGGTGCCTGCTGTGCACTTGTAAATGCAACCACTGCCTCAATTTTCTCTACTTTCTTCTTGTGAATAGGCTCTAATCTAATGCTCCCCAGCATCCTCCTGGCTCGTTGATCCATACAGACTGCTGCGATTTCATTTCCTTGTGGCTCAAGTCCTCTGCTTTTATGGATGTGTGCTCTCGCCTAAATGCTGATTCCTATACATTGCAACGCCAATCATGTCTTTCCATGCAACAATCTTTTTCTAAAAGGGTATCTTCTGCAGAATCTGGAGTTTTTAAGGCTGCATATTGTTAGTTTTAAGACCATACGTACATTTTTTTGAAGGGCGATATCAATCTTTAATTATTATTTTCTTTCATATTTTGAATGCTCTTCAGGTTCGGCTGTTGATTTTAACGGTACAAAGAGGTAGCTTGTAGGAATAAGAAGACAAACTTTGCATTCTGTTTGGCTAAGCAAAAGGAAATTGCAAGTAACTACCTGGAAGACATATCCCTCTCTCTGTTTTAGCTGTTCAGTTCCCTCACCACAGTAAGCCACAGTTAACTTACCTGGGATGTTTTACTTCTTTCCACTGGTGCAAGGAGGAAACAAACCTGATTTCTGGATTAGTCTTATATCCAAAACCACTGGTTTTGATTTGTTTCACTTTAACCAACAACAATCAGTTACAAGCCCAAAACAAGTCTTGGCTCCAGATCATGGTTTGTTGGGAGAACAGCAAACCATGATTCCTGAATCAGACGCAATGCTAAGCCACTTTGTTTCTTCCCGTCTCTTATGGGAAGGAGCCAGTTGCTTATGCAATATAAGTAGGGATTGGTGAATAGGTCAGTATCTCCCAGTTTCTCCTTTTTCTAACCTTCACTTCTCCACATTTCTGTATCAGCTTGCAGTTTTTGTTTTGGAAGGAAAAAGATCTCATGAACATTCACCAGCATTTTCGTGTGAATTTCTCCTACTGTACACGTTTTTGCATGCGATTTCCCCAAATATACACATTTTTGCAAACCAATTTCCTCTAAATACATATTGCTTTTTTGTATGCCATTTTTAACTACTACATGCATTTATGTGCACACTTTACCATAGCATATGCACTTTCCTACACATTACTTGGCTGGAGAACAGCATTGCAAAATTCAGATAAGTGTTTCGCATTCGGATAATAATTTTGAAGGCTATATGTGTGTTTCGAATTGCAAATTGTTTCAGAAAATGCAGACTTGGTAAGTTTACCTTTAAATATGAACAGAATCAAATTTCTTCCCCAACTCTAATGTGGTGACATGTCCTCGTGTTCAAAAATCGTCATATAAAAATTCTCAGCCAATATCCCTCCTCATTTCCACTTCCAGCCTTTCTCATTTCCCTAGCTGTTCTTGTTTTGGCAATGTTTATTTTTTACAGAGAATTTTAAAAAGCCCTTTCATATACAATGCTCTGCAGAGGCATTCTTTTAGCAGAATTTAGTGCTATATTTCATTTTCTGGTTACCTATTAATTCACCTATCCACCTATAACCCTCAGACAATGTCATGGGGGCACATGTCTAGTAGTGCACGGCAGTTCTTGATTTTCTGCATATATTTCAAAGACATTAACTCCCATCCCCTAGTTTTTGCTTTCAGCTAGCTCCAAGTAACATCCAATAATTATATGCAGAGAGATGAGTAGGTATTAACATCAGTTTCCATGGAACTAAGTCAGAGACTTTTCCCCCCACATGCCTTTGTTGCCCATATTTTTCACTCCTGTGCAAAGCTGCCAATAGGCCTGAAAAGACATGTCCTTTTGTGAAATGTTTTGAAAGGTTTTGTAATGTATAAATCTCCAGTTGTCATTCCATTTATTCTGACAATCTCCAGTGCTTTGAAAGATAGGCTACATATAATTTGGCCATCTTTAACTATGCCCTCTCTCAATTTTAATATCCCACTTAAGGTGTTATAACTGTTGCCCCTTTATCAAAACTCAAGGAACCACTAAAAAGAAAGAAAGATATAAACTATGCCATAAAATGCTCCCTCTTGTTCATTTTTGCATTTATTGCCCACTCTGTGAATATTGTGTCTTCGTTGACCCTCAGAATAGAAACCAGAAATTAGTGTATCATCAATTCCTGTATCATCATGATTTCATCTGATCTCAACAGCAAAGAAAAAGATAGCACCAAGAATGCATAGCCATTGATTTAAAATGTGATGAAATACAGTGGTGCCTCGCAAGACGAAAAGAATCCGTTCTGTGATTCTCTTTGTCTAGCGGTTTTTTCGTCTTGCAAAGCAAGCCCATTGACGGATTAGCGGATTGGATCAGCTGATAAGTGGCTTAGCGGCTTAGAAAAAAGGGGGGGGGAGGGGAAAAAACCAGCAGGAACTCGCAAGACATTGTCGTCTTGCGAAGCAAGCCCATAGGAAATTCGTTTTGCGAAGCACCTCCAAAACGGAAAACTCTTTCGTCTAGCGAGTTTTCCATCTTGCGAGGCATTCGTCTTGCGGGGCACCACTGTAAAAGAATCTCCTTCCACATTTCTTAAAGGACAAAATTCTCTAAAGGGATGTAGCATTTAAAATGAAGGCTTCATAGTAGGGGTAGAAGACAGATCCAGTTCGGTTTGCATTTAAAGGTGAGCCTACAAAATTTACACTTTCTGAAATGAAACACAAAGCACAATCCTTCAACATACTCAGTTCCATGAACTGTGTAGTTCCTTTTTCCAGCTTGGTAATGTGTACAAAATCCCACTAGGGTAAACTGTTGAGATTTCTATTCCACCTTAAGGAGCAGATGTGTGGAACTGTTGCGTGTCACATGTCTGTTTACATTCCAGCACAGCTTGCTGGGAACTTCCGTTGTGTGTATAGCTTTTGCTTTTCCTGGTCTCTCGAGAAGACAAAGAGAGAGAGAGATGACATGTTTCTTTGTCCTGATTTATGATTAATAAATCTGTAGTTATAGTATGCTTTCACAAGCCTCACGCCTATTCTGTGTGCGCAGTTCGATCTGCTGATAGTGTGCCCTGGCTTTGAAGCCCGGGTCGCTGATTTACGTCGGAGCAGAGGCCGATGGGTCTTTGCAGCGGACGGCTAGAAGGAGACAGCCCCGCTGGCCTCCTGGCCCTCTGCATGTTGACATAAACATGTATATATTAATAAAAAGGACATATAATTAGGGAAATTGTTTTGTAAAAATTTGTATATCCGGGGGGGGGGGGTATGCACTATAATGCTGGCGATTTTTCCTGAGGAATAATAATAATTTAAAAATTGCAAACAGATATGGAAGTGAATTTAGGATTGGAAAAAAGAAGCCGAGAGAAACTTAAGTCGACAAAGTAACCCATGCCCACTTCGTAGCATTTCAGAGTGGTTAATGAAATAAATTTCTTTTTCTTACTTTTGCAAAATAATGCTAATCATCCTCACTAGTTGTCAAATGGGGCTTCAGTATTGAGATGCACTGGGTTCACATGCCTATGAGGAAAGCAGGGGTGGGTTTATAGACAGAGAGAGCACCCCGCCCCAGACCCGCAGGTAAATCCTAGCTTTTCTTTTCTCTTTCTTTCTTTCTTTCTTTCTTTCTTTCTTTCTTTCTTTCTTTCTTCTGCTCCCAAAACTCTTTGAGGACAAGTGATGCATATGGAGCTCAGGCAGCAGTGAAAAATAACGTTCCCAAAATGACTGCATTTCATTTCTGTATTTCCAGCCACAGGAAGCCCCATCAGGACCATAGTGTATGGGTTAAGCCTTTCCTTCCCTGTGACCATAATGACTAAAATGATTGCCTCTCAAAGTTATTATTCCCTTCCCCCAGAAATGTTTGCTCCTAAATTTGCTGACGATAACTCATGTTTGAGCAGCAGCAGCATCTTTATTGTGGCTTTCAAATGGTGTTAGTAGTTTTGTGCAACAGCCGGATTGTATACTGCAGCTGTAGGGAACCGAATCTTCGCTCCTCCACTCCGTTGAGTCGTGTTTGACCTACCCACCTGTCTATCACCTGAGGTCACCATGATACCTATTTGTTTTTGCATAGCACTGTGCACAGAAGTCCAGATGATCGGCTCAGAGTTGATCATATATGATCATATACATGTACAAGTACCAGACTTTTAGAAGACATCTGAAGGCAGCCCTGTTTAGGGAAGCTTTTGATGTTTGATGAACTATTGTATTTTAATATTCTGTTGGGAGCTGTCCAGAGTGGCTGGGGAAACCCAGGCAGTTGGGCGGGGTATAAATAAATTGTTCTTATTATTATTAATATTATTATTAATTTATTAGATGTTAGGTGTAGGGCAGGTGTTTGTGGCATGGCCAAAATGGCCTCTTGGGAGTAATCATAAAGTCTGGCACGGTTAATTAGGCTTGCAGGGTGGACATTCCCCAAAGCTGATATAAAGTTTACCAGATCTGTGTGCATTGGTGTCCTCCTCTTCTAAAGAAGCATGTTGAAAACTGCAGCCATGATATGTTGTGCAGCTTAAATTCTGCTAACTTCAGTGAGCAGCTTGTGTGTGGGATTCCAGCCAGCACCGCTAGTTAATCAAAAGTTTGCCCGAGAGGCTGCATTTATCCCTTCGTAATCAAATAGCACAAATCAAAAAGAAGATGAAGCCTTGATTATTGTCATACTGTGCTTTGAAAATAAGTTTCAGTCTACCATTGTCTGGCTTGTTTTTGTGAAATCAAAATTACTGATTGCCAGCACAGCAGTAATGAAGATGGCAAAGAAGTACCGCTTATGTGTTACTCTGCGAAACGATGATTTTCCTAGTTTGACATAGTGAAGAACATGCAGAACTGCGCCTGGAACCTCTAGTTTGGGTACCTAATCACCACACGCACTGAAAACAATTCAGCAATGACCTGAACAGAGCTGCCATCTTCTCCAGTTGCTTGAGAGGGCGCAACACGACATCCTGACATCATGCTCGTGATGTCATGTGATGTCACAAGGAGCCAAGGAGCAGAACTGAACACCCACTGAAAAAACATGAGGGGAGGGCATGAGCGAAAGATTCCCAGAGCAATCCTATATAGATTTAGTCAGGTGTCAATCTCACCAAGTGCAATTGGGAAATGTGCACAGGATTGCAGCCTTAGAAAGGAAGGGGATAAATAAAGACAAGACTTGGAGTCTGAATGGTGCAGCAAGACTTTTCCCATAGAAAGGTGCCAGGTACATTCTGCTTTAGGCAGCAAAATTCCTTGAGCGGGCACTATTTTATCTGGATAGGTTCAAATAGCAAGAAACAGTCATCTCGGTATTGCATATCCAGTTGGAGTGGCCACATAATCACCAAACTCTCTCCCTGACTTCGAATCAACCACTCTCACACACATACTATAGGACGTTGTGCTAAGTATTGTGAACATCACTCCTAAAGATGTGAGTAGCTTTCACAAGATGGATTCCTCTATCCTCCTCTCTGCTGCAGCCAATCAGAGAATTTAAGGAGAAAAAGTTTGTGTAGGGATGCAAAACACTTGGATTTGGCAGGAAAGTGCCCTTAGCAGAAATAGCCAAGAATTTAATCTCCTGCTTATTGATACTTCCTGCATAATCCACACAGCTTTCACTTTTTCGAATGATTTGTTCCCTTAGGTTATACCTGTGTTCAAGGAAAAGTTGTGTTAAAACTTGCTCTCATTCTCTTATCTGGGTAGCTATTTAACCAGACTCTTCGTACTCAGCCAGGATTACTCAGTGCTAGCTATTGCAGAAATTTAAATATGCATCATATACATTCACACATTTGCCAGGGATCTTATTTTAATCTGGTTAGGTGGCTACTCACTTCACTTTTGCATACCATATAATTCAATAAGAAGAAATTTCATGTAATTATTTTATGTTTAATTGTTTTATTGAAGGGTGGGATACTTCTGGCTAAACTTTGCTAGAGGAGTTGTGGCACAGCTTTTGGATTCCTGAAAATCTGTTCTTGACTTCATTCTTTCTCCAAAATCAAAGTATTCCCCATAGCTCAGTCATCAGTTCCTCCTACAAAATCTTATTTCTGTTATTAGCATTACAATTCTCCCCAGACAATGTGCTAGCCCCAGTGTCCCTTAACATACAGACAATTGATTAAACACAGTATAATTTAGTCTTCATAACCTTTTCCTTGTGTGAAATAAAATGGCTACACTTTGGGAGGAAGAAGAGAGATTAATTTTTTTAATTAAAAAGTGAAACACTTAACGCTTTTCTTTGCGATATATTGCTTTCTTAAAGGGAACTTTTTCTTCCTTCAGATACCACACTCTGGCAATAACAGTTGCAACTGTTGTTGTTGGCACCCGTCTGTCTCGAGAGACAATGGAGTGCACCTCCAGGGGTGAAAAACTGCTGTGTTAATAGCGCCAAAGTGACCTCCCTGAGGCACAAGTCTGCGCAGTGCGTATGGAGGTCCTGGGGCTGTCCAGATGCCCTTTCAGCCTTGCTGACGTGGTCCAAAGGAAAGCAGAGCAATACGTTCAGCACGTGAACCACCAGCTTTGACTCAGTATCTGTGTTTCACCTCAAGGTTTTGTTTTCTGTTGAAATAATCTGCAGAATTCTCTTTTAGGTACCAGTGGGGCCTGATGTAGCATGGCAGAGCAGAAGGCACCTAATGTCTGTTGAAAAACAAGAAGCTAATCTGTATGCCCCAATAAACGTAACCAATGGAACAGGCCCCAATGCCACGTGCATCCTTTTTTATGCCACAGATTTAAACTTTACAGCCGATGGCACTGTCATGAATCTAACCCATCGAACATTTGAATCTCACGAAGTGGATACCAGCAATTCCACTTGTTCGAGCACCAATGCCACGTGAGTAGCCTGACTTTCACTACTAATTGCCTTTCATGGTACATTGACTGAGGAAGCTGATTTTTTTTTTTTTGTCCCAGATAGCATTACCATTTAGCTTAGTCAAGACTTGAAATCAAAGTCCTAGAAAGATCAGATTAAGGTACAGTCATGAAATTGCATAGCTCGCATAGCTTTGGTTATCTCTATTCTTATGCATTTTAAATGTCCAAAATGCTTTACAAGCCTGCTTATTAATTTACTCTACGAAGTAGGCTATTAACTACTTTGCAGCTGGAGAACTGAGGCTGTCAACTTGCTAAAAATTAGAGATGGACAAGCTTTCCCCAGCAAATACCTTTTTCAACCCACTGACAGGCAGCCTTGCTCATTAAGATGTAGACGTTTTTGGTACATCCTAAAGATATAAAACTTGCAGTTCCCCTGTTCAGCTTTCAAGAGAAACAGAATTTTGGGAGGAAATGATAGATTTTCAATATTTTACAGATCAAAAGTCACTCTTCCTACATTAGAAACATAGTATATATTATGTATAACTTGATTTGCCATTAAATGACAATCTTCGTAACATTTAAAGCACGGTTTATTCCGACAATATTTACAAGTTGAATTAATTGTTTTCCATTTTGGTTACAAATGGAACTACAAGCTGTAGGACTGGAAAGAACCTAGTCTCTCATTGGTTTTACCATTTCATGAGGAACACTCAAAGCACAATAGAAGCAGGAGAAACCATCAGCATTATAGTAAAAGGAAACAATGTATTTTGGGGGGAGAATAATTCTGAAATACCCAGAAAATTATTATGTCTCCTTCAGTGTTCCATAATGCATAAGGCATTCATTTCCATAAGAGGGTCTGGAAAAAGAAGGGAGGAGCCCTTGGTTTGTATGCAGAAAGTCCCAGGTTCAGTTTCCAAGTAGGGCTGGGAATAAAATCTGCTCCTGGAGAGCAACTCCCAGTTGGTGAAGACAATACTGAACTCGATGGACCAATGGTCTGGCTTGCAATATTTCTATGTAGTAAACAGCTGTTGTTCACCTCTATGGGAACAAATAAATAGGGCACGGTTTTGATGGGGAGAAGATTTATCCAACCCCCCTGACCACAGGTGGTCTGACCTAATGGGATGCTGCAATAGGGATGCTCAGGCCATTGTCTGTACCTCTCCCATCATTCTCACACTTGGTATGTGTGGAAAGGCTGTATGCAGATACTCACCTATGTCAGTATCCTATGTATTCCTACGCCATTCCTATGTATCATTAATATTTATTAATTTTCTATACCACCCTTCATCCAAAGATCACAGGGCGCTTTGCAATATAAAAACACAAAAATGCATACCATAATAACAAACAGAAACAATAACTTCCGTCCATATATATCATAACACTGTAGGAATGACACCTTTGTCAATGTTGGCTTCATTTTGTTGATCTGGATTTGGTACCCCAAACGTCGTCATCCTCTAAAATGTGGCACCTCGTATTCTGAGCTTTTCGAAACTGAAACCAGAATTCCACATGCGTTCTGATACGTGACCAAACTTTTGTATGAATTGTGATCCTTATTCAGTGGTGTTGCGTTCTTTATTGGTGCCTGGGGCACGTGAGTGCACCAGGTGGGTCCAGGGGCTGGGCGTGGAAGGTGAACAAAACCTGCTGAACCATCTGAACCCAAGCCGCTGCCACTGTCAGGTGGGCGTGGGCACGGAGGGTTCTTGGGGCCACGCTGCGCTGCCACCCGCCCACCAGCACAGAGGGAACCTGGTTGACCGATGTGGGCCGGGGGTGCAGCAGCAAGACTGGGCTCTGGGGCCCAGAGACCCCCAGTGGCAGGCAGGGTAGGGATTGTGAAATTCAATGTCCAGTACGCTTCCACTGTGACTCAGTGTTGTCCCAGCATTTAGCAGAGACTGCGCACAGTGAGATATTTCAAGCATGCAGAACAGACTCTGTACGCAGCTTCTTTCCTAATCTAAGAAGCGTTTATTTACAGCAGCAATTAATCAGCAATCCGGGAGAAAACAGCAACATGCTGGCTCTCTCCATCGAAAGTAATCTCACATAACAAAGCAGACAAACCCCCCGTATGTGGGTACACCCTCCAGCATCAGGACGCACGCTCTGATCTATTAACCCTATAAGCTCTGGTTCTCCTCACAGGGATCCCTGTGTGGGGGTACCTGACTCACACCCTCTCAAAGCCATGCGCCCGAGGCTACAACCCCCTGGCCCTCCCCATGCTATGCCCCTGTCCTTATTCATATCAGTGCAAGAGCCAATTGCACAAAGAAATCTGTACATGGACTACCCATTCCTCTTGGTTCAGCCAAGAAATACCATGCCTTAAAACTCAGGCCGCCACAGCTTGTCACTCCTCAAACCAAACACAGCCAGCAAGACATACCTTGAGTTCCATGCGCAGATAGTGGAGGGTGTGGCCATCAGGCATGTCAGTGGTAGGGTGTGCAGCTAGATCACAGATCCCTGTGAATCCCCCCCGTGTGTGTGTGTGTGTGTGTGTGTGTGTATTCATCTGAATTATTCTCTTACGTCAGGGAGCTTCTGCAGTATATTGGCCCAGGCCTGTCATTTCCCATTGAAACAAGGAGCATTTCGTTGCGTGTCGAGGTCCCCAAGCCACCCCCCAAATAACTCACAACGGACACATAATTTTTGTTTAAGGTTTCTGGCATGATTTTGGCCACAACTTTATTTAAATACAAAACCGTGAGTGGTTGTTTAGGCATTGGCTAAGACTATCTGTCCCCCCCGCCTGGGGACAGAATTGACTTCCGTGCACCACCGAAAGCCAGTGCGGGAAAACAAGTCGGGGAGAATTAGAGCTGAGTCACAGGCCCTCAATTCTCACCCGCATGCTCCCTGAAGGCTTGCCGGCCTTAGTCCCATTCCAGGGATTGGACGAAAAGATGGCAAGCCCCAGGATTCCTTTAACGGAATTCCCTTTCCGCAGCAACCATGGAGGGGCAGGCCCAGCCTATCCTGACCCCTCCTCCACCGATTTATAACCAATGCCTAACCACAACCTTACAAGTTGTGACGATTTGCTACGCAGTAGGCAAAAACCAACTGGCCCAGCCAATCTGCCAGATGGACAAAATTCCTACCAGGCCCCTGCCCCAATGGCAGACGACCCCATGACAGGCATAGCAAGGTCAACGCAACAACCCCTTACTCTAGGGCGGGTGGGCGGGTGATCCGTTGCACGCAGCAAAGAGAAAGCTCCCGGCTGCGTGCAGAGTATTTAAACATTTTACCCCTCCCACCAAAATTGCAACATCACTTTTGCCCCAGCAACCTATCAAACCTATCGCTGCCCCAGGCCATTTTAGAGACCCTGCCTGGCAACAGAGGGGTGGCTCAGTAGCCCCGACCGCAACACGTGCTCTCCATGAAGGAGAACACGCTTTAGCAAATAAAGAGGAGTGTGAACTTCAGAACACACAGGGTACTTTTCCCTCACAGCACATATCTACTCCCAGAGAGCTGCTCTTTCAGAGTGAAAAACACTGTAGGACCTTCTCGTGCTCCATTTCCAAACTCTTTCTCATCAAGTCAGATTTGTGTCCAGATCCATTATTTTCATGGAAAAGAAGAAGAAAGCTAATAAGCAGTTCAGCTTGTATGTATGCATGAGGTGCAAAAAAGAGAATTGTGCCAACATATAGCTGCTTCTTTTGTCTTCCTTTCATTGTTCCTTTCCAAGAGAATAATTATGCATGACTTCTATTCATCCACATGTCTTCTCTTATGGCCGCGCTCTCTCCTTGCCTGTGCCCTCATTTTATTCAAATGTCTTGGTCCCCACAACCACCACCATGATCAAAACTCCCATTAACATTACACAAGACAATAATTTCATTGTAAGGTGTCATTGCAGGGAATCCTTGCCACCACTTAAATTTAAGTGAGTTGTAAATAACTCCATAGATCAAGGTCTTCAATATATTCCCCCTTTTGTTTGAAAGGAAGATAAGGAAACAGCTTTCTGCTCTGCAATATTTTCTGTTCCGCCATCTCTGTCTTTACCTCCCAATTTAGATGTGATCCTATTTTTAAAAACTGATAATGAAAAAGGTTCATATGAAAATTATATGATGTAACATTTTCTTGCATCTCTGCCTCCTCCCCGACCCCCTTGTCAGGTTGTCGTTAAAATACACCAACCCAGTGAAGGGCATTGAGAGTCTGGAAATCAGGTATGTTTATGAATTAATTTACTTATACTTTTTTTTAAAAAAAAAGAATGTCAAGGTGCTTTCCACTTACAGAATGGGACATCCTCTTATCTCCCCACAAGTCTGCAAAATCCCAGGCAAAGAGAAACTAATGGCGATAGTCTACCCACTGTTGCTTGTATTCAAGTTTTATTCATGATTAAAACTTGTGATGATTAGTCCAAATATCATTGTACCGGTTGTGGAAACATAGAAACAGGGCTGTGAGGAGGACCTGCTGGGTGAGTATATCTGCAATGGAGCCAGGTGATGTAGCATACAAACAAATGCCCTGTATACCTGAAGGAGCATCTCCACCCCCATCGTTCAGCCTGGACACTGAGGTCCAGCACTAAGGATCCTCTGGCAGTTCACTCACTGTGAGAAGTGAAGTTACAGGGAACCAGGCAGAGGGCCTTCTTGTCAGTGGCGTCCTCCCATCGGATGTCAAGGAGATAAATAACTGTATACAGTGGTACCTCAAGTTACAAACGCTTCAGGTTACAGACGCTTCAGGTTACAGACTCCGCTAACCCAGAAATAGTACCTCGGGTTAAGAACTTTACCTCAGGATGAGAAAAGAAATCGTGTGGTGGCAGTGAGAGGCCCCATTAGCTAAAGTGGTACCTCAGGTTAAGAACAGTTTCAGGTTAAGAACGGACCTCCAGAATGAATTAAGTTCTTAACCTGAGGTACCACTGTACAACTTTTAGAAGACATCTGAAGGCAGCCCCATATTGGAAATTTTTAAATGTTTGATGTTTTCTTATGTTCTTATATGTGTTAGAAGCTGCCCAGAGTGGTTGGAGCAACCTAGCCAGATGGGCGGGGTATAAGTAATAAAATTATTATTATTATTATTATTATTATTATTATTATTATTATTATTATTACCCTAAGCCAGCATTTCTCCTTAAATCACTCTGAATAAGGATGTAGTTCACTTGACGTTAGTGCCGCTACCTGTCCTGGGTCTTCAACCCTGCCTCAGAAGGTGCCTTAGCAAATGGATTATACGGTACTTCAGGGAAAAGACAGTTTGGGACTGAGGTCAAGCTAGAATGTCTAGCCGGAAATTTGTAACAAGTAATAAAGACCATCTCGGGTATGAGTAAATAGAATAAAACGGAGATGATTTCAAATTAAAAAGCTTAAATCTTTCCTCACTGCGGTTCAGAGTGCTATTAACCGGGCAACGAATGGTTCACCAAAGTAAGCAATGGCGTATCACAGCCTCTTCCACTAGAATAGCCTCAGGCACCGGGCCAAATGAAAGACTTGTAATCAACACAATACGATCCTGGGGAAAATAAGTAAAAAAATAAGCCTCTGCTGACAGACAGGAGAGCTTGTCCATTGCACAACTCACATTGCAAAAAGTATCATGAGCTGTAAACAGGCCCCCCGCTAAACTGGAAAACATGATTATTGTGTTATTTAGGCTTCCAGTCTGCTGGCTGGGGTGAGGGTGGGGAAGCAATACCTGCCCCTAGGTGCTCAATCAAGTTATTCCCTTCACATTTAACATACAGTATATGCTCCTCTGTTTTCTGTTAAGATAAACCTGTTAAGATCATCCCATTTCTTGATTTGGTATAGGTAAAGGGACCCCTGACCATTAGGTCCAGTCGTGACCGACTCTGGGGTTGTGGCGCTCATCTCGCTTTACTGGCCAAGGGAGCTGGCGTACAGTTTGCGGGTCATGTGGCCAGCATGACTAAACCGCTTCTGGTGAACCAGAGCAGCGCATGGAAACTCCATTTACCTTCCCGCCGGAGCAGTACCTATTTATCTACTTGCACTTTTGTGCTTTCGAACTGCTAGGTTGGCAGGAGATGGGACAGAGCAACAGGAGCTCACCCCGTTGCAGGGATTTGAACCACTGACCTTCTGATCGGCAAGTTCTACGGCCTGTGGTTTAACCCACAGTGCCACCCGCATCCCATTGATTTGGCATAGACCCTGATAATTTCAAAACAGTGGTGGATTGTGCTTTATTGCATACAATCACATCAAGTCTGTTGAAAAATCCCCCCCCCAAAAAAACAACAACCAACAACAGAGAAGGGGAGAAATGCAACACCAGCTGAATCATGCAACCAGCAGCAAAGGAAGTTGCCTTATAGTAAATCAGACTATTTGTTCATTTATCCTACTATTGTCTGCTCTGACTGATAGTGCCTATCCAGGATCTGAAGGCAGAGGGCTTTTCCAGCATCTCTTACCTGAACCTTTTACTAGAGGTGCCTCTGAACTGACCTGAGGCCTTTTGCATCACCATCATCATCATCATCACATCACCACCACCACCCAGCTAGATGGGCAGGGGTGTTGTTGTTGTTTAGTTGTTCAGTCGTGTCAGTCTCTCGTGACCCCATGGACCAGAGCACGCCAGGCACTCCTGTCTTCCACTGCCTCCGCAGTTTGGTCAGACTCATGTTAATAGCTTCGAAGCAACTGTCCAGCCATCTCGTCCTCTGTCGTCTCCTTCTCCTTGTGCCCTCAATCTTTCCCAACATCAAGGGTCTTTTCCAGGGAGTCTTCTCTTCTCATAATGTGGACAAAGTATTGGAGCCTCAGCTTCAGGATCTGTCCTTCCAGTTATAATAAAGTTGTTTTGTTGTTGAGAAGCTGCAGGATAGGAGACGGGAAATGGGAATCACATGGCAAAGCCCAAATTGTGCTTCAGTTCTTGCAGGCTTATAAAGGGAGGGCATAAGTATTTTCCTCTCATGTTTGGTTCAGTGTTTAGAGCACACTCCCGCCTCCTGCACATGCTTTCTTTGTGCTCGCCGCAATGGCTTTTCAATGAATTTATCCGTATTCACACATGGCCCCTTTCCTTAAGGAACTGAAGCCTCTTCTCTTCTTCTCAAAGCAAATCAGCTTGTTCCCTTCTCTCCATTGCCCATCAGCAGAAGGCTCAAACCCAGAAATTCTGTAGCCTCTCTGCGAGTATATCACAGTATGAACCACTGAACTCCACCCTTGTATCCTTCATTTGCTGCGGCCCGGGAGACAACCTTGAGGGTCTCATTTCGCTGCTAAGCTGAATGGCACGTTTGAAGAGACATCTCTTAAACCCAAATGCACCTGCTTAAACCCTATCTCACGGCCGCCCGGTAATTCCTAAAGGAAAAGATGCCATGGCAGAATGAATCGATGCATCTTATGTTTCTCCTTTCTCTAGTTTTTTGATGACCAACAAGAAGTACATAGGCTCTGCTCGTGAGTGGTTCACTTTAGATTTTGTTCACATTCAACAAGACAACAAGGAAACGGCTATATTTACTGCCCCTTCCATCTCTGGTCCTGCGAGTATTCATTCCATTGCCAGATGGTGGGAACAAGCGACCATTATGGGGCAACGTTGACTCCAGCAATGCTGCAGCGAAAGAGTGGCAGGTTGTCATCTCTGAGTTCCAGGTGAGTACACAGTGCAGTTTCAGAGGGCAGTTCTAACAGCTATAGTTTGCTGTCGGAGTTCTGAAAGGTCTGCCTCACCACTTACTTTCCCCTTCAACCCTAAGAGAAAGTTTTAACCATCACCCTTTCTTGGATCCCCAGTGAACTCTTCAGTAATGTGAAGATGAAGGATTGACAGGGTTGGGGCAGCCTATAAATGGGGAGAACAAGGAAAAAAGAAGATTCTCCAGAAAGCTATCTATAGAAAGCAACAGACCAACACCAATCATTATCCATTTTTATCTAGTCAAACAACTAAACAAATTATACTGTATTTTTTCATGTATAAGACGTCCCCATGTATAAGACAACCTCTATTTTTGAACCCTAAATTAAGAAATGAATATTTTAAACACCCAATATCACCCAAACTTGTTGAGTCGTTCCCCCCAAATTTGCAGAACGAGCAGCTGAAGCTCTGGAACGTATTTTTCCATGTATAGGACTAAAAAAAAATAAGCAAAAAAGATTGTCTTATACATGGAAAAAGATGGTATTTTGCCACTTCAGTGAATGGGTCATTTTTGCAAAGGAATGATGTGTGAATCATGGATTAGTAATAGAGTATATCCAATATACATGAAAAGCCATAATCTTTGTCAACTTAAAAGTACTTGGGGTGAGCTCTCCGCTTGAGATTCTAGAAAGGTGATGGCACAAGCCAGAATTCTTTTATAAAGACCTTGAAAAATCTTCAGTGAGTTACAGACAAAAAGAGAATATTGTTTTATAGGCTTTTGTTGCTTGTCAACAACAGGATGTGAGGTGGCCCATCTTTATTTTATGAGTGGAAGACAACTGCCCCCTACCACTGCTGTGGCAAAATAGAAGCAAGGATATTGCCAAGTGCAGAAATTACAATAGGCATTTTTAAAAACTAGAAAGGCACTTTGAGACAGTCAAACTTCCAGACCGAAACTTCAGAAGAGACATCTCAGACTGGTGTGTTGCGGGTTTATTTTATTCTTTAAAAAAGATCAATATTGCTGTACCCTGCAAACATTGTCTTCCTACCTTTAGCCTCCTCAGTCTGTTTCAGCTAAAGTGCTTTAGCAACATCAAAGCCTTGTTACATGCTTCAAGCACTTTGGCACCGAGAACGGTATCGAGTCTGTATTATTTCATAGTCACTCAATGCTCTGTGGGAGCCATAACAACATTATGCAACCTCACCATTTTGTCAGCCATCCAGCCAGCCAGATAATGTGTGTCTTCCCTTTGCAACTTTTGCCTGAAGCCTGAAAAGAACAGACCCTCCATTTTCCATGAGCATTCCTGGATTTACAGAAGCTTCACCAGATTTTTATTAGATCCCAAAATGTCCCGCTTTTCCTTAAAGGTAAAGGGACCCCTGATCATTAGGTCCAGTTGTAACCGATTCTGGG